>NW_026250022.1:2400000-3000000 GCF_022578975.1 Hypoxylon trugodes | reverse complement strand
AGGTATTATGCTGGTGTTATAGACAAGGCCATATAAGTTTTTTTACAAAAAAATCATGTTCATCACCCAATGTTTCTATGTATGAAACAAAAACTGAAAAAGACAAAAGATTATAATAATATCTCTACTGGAATCGAACCAGTGATCACATCATCTACTTTCGTAGAAGTGATGAGCTTTACCACTTAGCTAAGAGAGTCTGCTTATGAGCGGGGGATTCAGACGCCATTAATCCGGGTGCATCCCAGTCTATGAAATACATATCTGCTATATACTAATATATACGTACCTCTAGGGACTTATGCAGCGGCGTTTATGCTCGGCTTAGTGAAGGCAGGGTCGTACAAGACCTGTGCTAAGCCTTAACTCTGGCGAGCAACTCGTTGTTGGCTTCCCCTATCTCGGAGTTTAGAGGTACGTATACTGCCGATTTAGGGGGAGCTTACAAGGATACTAGCCTAACTTGCGCCAATAGGACGTACAGCATCGACGCCTAGCTGAAAAAGAGGTTAGGTATTCGATGGGGTATTCGACCTAGGACACCAAATGTTCATACATCAACCATACGAAGCAAGGTACTATTCACAGGCCCGCCAATGCCATGTCTAATTAACAACAATATTCATACATTCTGGAGTCGTTTCCTTAATGCCTATTGATTATTATCCCCTTTTCCTTTTGCCGTCCCTTCCTAACTCCGTATCGAAAAGCAATCCACTGCGTGCGTCATCATACATGAAACCGTCCCTTCCACTCAAATCTGCCAACCTGCAAGATGAATAAAAAAAAAGAAAGATGTCCTACAAAAATAAGCTCGGTAGCTAAATCTCACAAAGAGAGCTCCATGCTCACAATAAGAAAGATACAGGTTCGGTGAACTTTCCCCTTTTGATTTCTTCCATGGTCGTGACTTTGTGATACCTCGTGCCAATATGCACCTGTGTGATGAGAAGGTGCGTGATAGAATTTGCCAATCAAATCGATAAGCACTCCAAGCCCAAGCTGCTACCAACATAAATACCTAGGTATCTCAGCCGATGTTCACCATCGTCGTCATCGTCATTGTTATCGCCAATCGAATATGCAAGCCATCTCAATGAATGGCCCGTGTGTGATTATGTGTTTGGCCATGGCAATTTAGACAAGCATCTTACATTCGTGATGGACGACGAACTCGTCGTCGCCTACCCTCTTGAGCTCCGTTATTATCGTCGCGTCGTCCTAGAGAAGCGTCCTCCGTCGAGCGTCCCGTGTGAGCGATCATGGAACATATAGCATCCGGTGGCGGTAGATACAATGAGCTATCCGATTCATCGTCGCCGTGGTGATAAATGCCCTTCTTCGATTCTTTCTTTGCGGAATCCAATTGGCCTCCGTGAGGTCCTTTTGAAGATCGACGGTGGTTTGAGGACGCCCGGTCGCGTTGACCTGCAGCCATCTTCTTGTTGAGATCTTCAATACTCGAATATTCTTTAGGTAAAGTTAGTCTGCTGGCTTGATTCTTGTGTTGCTTAACATGTGGCTTACCAAGACTCTTAACTAGATCCTCCCTCTCGTCGAGCGTATCACCACCGACTGAACTTTCGTCTAGTTGGTAGATAGTACCAGTGTTAGCATCATCATGCTCCTCCTCATTAGAACAATACGAGTTTACAGAAACCTCGGTATGTGTTGCGAGGCTCGAAGGGTTGAAGGAAGGGGGAGAGGGAGGGAGAGAACCCCCCGCTCCCTTGCCCATGTATGTGTCGAAGAGCTTACTGGCTTCTGCTAGGTCGTCTTCGAACCAGTGTTCTGCTTCTTCTTCGCCTTTGCCCTGATCCGGATCCTCTTGACCGAAATTCCATCCCTCATCCATAATATGTGGTTCTGAGGCTGCGTCACCAAGCGACTGGTTCGTCGGCGTCGGCGGCATATCCCACTTGGTCCCGAAGTGATGATTGTTAGGTTCGCCTGATCCGACCTCTTCCATATACCCGGCCATGAATCCGCGACGACGTAGTTCAAAGTCGTCACGAGATTGACCATCTCGACTATCTTGATTGCCATCCCATCCACGAATATGACGTCCTTGTCGAGCGCGTTCCAAACCCTCCTCAAACTGCTCGGATCCCGATATCGAGCGAAGATATACTTGATCTTGGTCGCTGATGCGTACCTTCTGTCTACTCTTCAGAATGGGCTGGTATCCCTGGGCTAACTCACGATTTTCGTGGGATATCTGCTTAACACGAGAAGTGCTGTCATGATCGCTATTATGAGTAACTTCGAGTGTATCCCATACCTCATTGCGAGGATTAGGACGAACTTCGTCTTGATCTTGATCTACGGTCTGATGTCTTCCTCGGTATTCCTTATGATCAGAGCCTCCCGATCGGTCCGAAATACTTTCTACGGTGACCTTCTTAGGTACGATCCTAGTGTGTCCTTTATGGGTGACGACTTCAGGGGAGGCCTGACTGCCGTCGGCGTGACGATCACTTCGTCTATTCGCCTTGGAGACCACATCGGGTTGCGCCCGTTTCTCTCGCGTTCGGCTGGTGGCTACAGCGGAACTTTCGGCGCGAGACTCGTTCTTTAAACCCTTAGCTTTGTTCCTGCGGTTGCGATGTTTGGGGATATTTATGCTCGATGAAGGCGCCTTATCATTGATCTTGCGCGGCTTTAAAGTCGGAGATGCTACTGGGTGTCTGCTACGTTCTTGTCCCTGATTTACAAGGGGGATAGGTGGTGTGATTGCAACGTCTGATTCATCCACCGAGGTCGTCGACGGGAGTACGATAGAATCGTCGCCCAAAACACTTGGATCAGTTAGAGTGTTCGATACTTGGCTTGGGCGCCATTGCCTCTTCTTCCAGATACCAATACGGCGGATCTTCGGGGACTTTGGCGTCTTCTTGCCGCGGAAGATACTGCGAAGTATACCCGTATGGGCGGCGCTAGATGGGGATCCTGCGCTTGGGCTCTACGAATAATTGTCAGCTTCGTGGTCTCTTCAATTAGGGTTTAAGTAGCTTACTTTGGACATAGAAGCTTTTCTTGGCTCTTCACGATCAATTTGGGTGGCCAGGTATAGGCATCTACGACAGTAGTCTCGATCGGGAATTTGGCCCTTCTCCAATGGGTGTGCCTCATGATATGCTCTAGATCTAACGTTCCCGCAGCTCGCGCATGTGTGGACATGTTGAAAGTGCTTGCCCAGTTCTAGTCTCTTCTTGGTCTCCTTTTCTCTCTTAGCTTTCTCGTCTTCCGCTGCTTGTGCTGCTAAAGTTGCGTTGTAGTGATCCTCACACATTCTGGCTTCACTGAGGCGATATGTGAGAGGATTGTTACCAGCTGTTGTGCCATCATCTTGCGGGGCTATAGCTAGATCCGGAGCTGGTATTGGTCCTGGTTGGGAGGGTAGACGCGCAGGTCCAGACACAGGTCCAGACAGAGTGTAGTAAGCAGGGTCTGGATATGCAGCTATGGTTTGAGCCTGAGGTATGTAAATGGGCATTGAAACTGCACGATGTCCTATCGGTTGCTGCTGTGGTCCCAAGTACTGATTGCTAGCTGACATTGGTAGCTGTCCAGCGAAGCCTTGGATGTTATTTGCTGAGTTTGGTGGAGAAATCTGGTCGTTCGCCATGACAGGTAAGCTATTAGTAGGAGGCTGGGTGTTCCAATGAGGAGGGTGAAGAACGGGAGGTTGAGCAGGCGGCGGTGCTTCCGCCCATTGTGTTGGGTAAGGGTTGAAGTTCTGGCTGTTCACTCGTGGCATCTCGTTGCGGGGTGTGTTGCTTCCAGGACTCTGATTACCGCAATGCTGACAAGAGGAAGGCGAATTAGGAGGTGGTTGGTGATTGGGTTGGACGACTTCTGCTGGAGAATTTCCACCACATTTACAGGATTGGCAATGCTTGCTAGGTTCGCTCTGGGGAACGGACGACATTTTGGAGATTGGGAATATAGTGAAACCTGAACTCTGGGAGCGAAAGCTCTTGCGGCGACGGTTTTGGCGGTTTACGTTGGCGCAACAAATGGGAGGTTGTTCGCAACCTTCTTTTTGGCTACTACGTTTCTTGCGCGCGAAGACGAGATTACCGCTTTTGGACTTGGTAATGTAAATGCCGGCAGCGTGGGGAATATAGATACCGCGAGTGCTGTCGCCACTGTCCGGATCCAACAATGGCATTTTATGATCTTGCTGAGAGCCAGTGCTCCTAGTATTCCATCAGTGGCGGCCGAGCCAAAAATACAGGAAAGGCCAAAATTTGTTAGGAATGTGTGAATGGAAGCAAGAAATAAATTTCCTGAATGATGCGAGGTGCGAAGGGGGAAAAAGTGATGGTGAAGGTAGATGGAGATGAAGAAGGGAAGAGATGGGAGAAAATAGAGATAGAGAAGATAGATGAGAAGGAGAGGGAAAAGGCAGGAGGGGGGATGGGTAGGCAAAGAGCAACCGGGATAGGGCCAATAAGAAAATAAACATACATCGCACGACGACGAAATTTTGGTGGAGCCATCGTGAATAAGCAATTGTCGTCGAAGGGTGTTGATGGTGATGATAGAAGTCGGCGAAAGTCATTGAAAAGGTATGGGGAGAGGCGACGATGTAGAGGGGTCGTTGCGTCAGCGCCGATTGATAGTAGGGAGTGGGTTGCGCCGCAAAAGAAAAAGGCAAAGGAGCTGGCCCGTTAGGGAATTTGCATTGAGACGGCGAGTCGCTTGACTACGGATGTGGAAAGAATGAAATTAGTACTTGGGGGAAGCACGGAGGAAGTGAAGGTGGAAAAAGAGCAGGCTCAGGGGGTGTCACTTTTTTTCAGGTACGACTCAGTATCTTGTAGACTTCGAACAGCGGTCCTTCCTCTTCCATTTGCTCCTTCCGTCAACTTGGATTCACGTTTTTAAGTTAGGACAAGATATCCACGAATGATATTAATACCATTGTTCCTTCCCTGACACGTAGAGAGGCCTGAATACTTGATAAGGGGTTGATTTGGTAACTAAGAGCCTCATCAGGCGGCACCCTAAATTCGCGTAACGGATAGAAAGTTAAAACTTCTTTAGATAGCCTTGATAGAGAACAATGCACCGGATATAAGACCTTTTAATTCAGCACTGGTCCGATTTCTGTCGGCGGGCCAACTACAAACATCTCGAGGTAGTGATATGGATTTATCACCACTCCCCCCTGATCCCGTATCTATGCTTAGAAAGTGGCTATTAAGCACGTATTGAACCTGGACCGTGTACACATACCACTAAATATTTAGTCAGTTTGCCACAATGTATCAAAATCTTTTTTTTATTATCATATCCTCTGGGTGACTTCCCTCTAAGGAATATGACTACCTAATCTACCTAGGTATGGGGATATAGGCCACTAGGCGTAATCCGAGAAGGTGACAACCTCCTGGGAACCTCCCCAACATGCGCGAACGGCGCCCCTGAATATTTATTTCCGTTTCTCACTTTTTCCCATCAACATGTAGATGCCAATAACGGCTACATGGATAATTCCCGATATCTAAGCTGAACAGGTGTAATTCTTATCAAATGTATTTCTCTTCTGCCTTCTTTCCCATCTACTTCTACAGCATTGTATAAGAAAAAACAAAGTTGTACCTTATACATTCGACCAAATTCTTGTTAAATAAGTGTGAAAAATATGTCGAGGTACCAAAACGTAGTGGTTAGCCTAGAGTATATGGTAGTAATAGGGCCGTTGGTGCTGTGTTAGTCGCTAGACGCAACGAGGTAGTGATATAATCAACTACTGTGGGGCATAGTCTGTTGGAATTGGGGTGTTGTTCTCTCTGATAGAGGAGGAGGGGGTGCGCTAGCTGCCGATGCGCGGCGAGAAGTAAGAGAAGCAAGGATCCTCACGGCCTCAGCACGCTTCTTCTCGAAGTTCCGACTCCGCTCCAATTCATACTCCTTGTGCTGCATTCTGACCTCCTGCTCACGCTGTGCTTCATTTTTGATCTTATCATAATGAAGCGTATGCATGGCTTTGGGCCAAAGACGGTCTAACTTGTGAGCCTGCGGCTCGGGTACACACATCGGAGGCTCGTTTGCTGGCCTTACAACCGAGGAACCGCCCCAATAACATTCGAATGTCAACTTTGCGTTTCCATGTTGAGCTGGGAGCCCCCAGAACATTATAGTATCGCGATGGTATAACTTTACCCAGCATTTACACGCGGCTCTGCTGTCTTTTGGCTCATTGGGTATTAAGAGGTTGTTGTTAATGTAGATCCCGTTGGTGGCCTTCGTGGATATATAAAACGCAAATGTATTTGGATCTGGTGGACTCCGTATCGTGCGACTCGCTGTTGAACGAGGGTGCCCCCAGGGACGGAATTCGTTCAAAGATGCAGCATAACCATCCTTCCAAAGCACAACTCTAAAAGCATTCTTGGGGACCTTGGAATTTTCGGTTGGCTCATAAACAACCGTATTGTTGCGGTCCCTGCCCCACGAAACTACAGGGTCGCTAAGATGGATAGAAATGCCTGGTATTGGTGATCCTGGTGTCGAGTAGAACGCTGCGACCGTTTGTACCGTTTCGGTAGGTTGCGTGCGTGGCTGGGTCTGTGTGTCTGGGGGTAGAGTGTCCGGAATAGACTCTAATTCGTCCTCAACACAGGGAGCAGTGTCAAGCAAATTATGGTCGTTCACCTCCTCGACTACTTGATTGTCACGCTTGAGTGTGGCCGGCCGTAAGGCGAGTGCCCTGCCTATGACCTTGGGTGGATCTCGGCTGTGCGTAGGTGGGAAGTACTTCATTGCGATGTCCCAGAGGCGTGAATGTCCAGGGACAAACTCTTCCTTCCTTTTATTGGCGGCGAACTCGAACGCGTTGAACTGGAGATGGGTCATTTCGGGATAGTTTAAGTGCCAGGTGTCCTTATTCGAGCTATCCCAAAACGTCGTCTTAGGAAGGGGAAAGTCGATTTGACGGCCTGTCTTGCTCTCCATAACTTGGGGAATACTTGCAAGTAAGCGTATTTCATCATCCTCGATCTCGTAGTCATTCATATCTCCTTGGGATTTGAGTCTCTTGAACGATGGCTTGATCCTACTTTCACTTGCCTCATACTCATCGCTTGTATCGTAAGAGGCAGGCTTTCTCTTGCTCGAATTCAAGTTATCGACTCCGGATTGAAGATATGGGCCATTGGCGATAGACTTAACGTTCAGATTTCCAAGGATCAAAGAGGCGCCACCGAGGCTTTGCTGATGCGTTCCTAGTATCACGCTCCGAGAATCTCCTTGAAGATTTTCTCCGGATGGCAATATACCAGGATTTGGTTGGCCCTTCTGTCTTGGCGTCGACAATTCTTCCGACTCCCCAAAACTATCAAGGATTTCGGTTTCTAGTATATCAGTTCGTCCCAGGCTTGCATCCGAAACTGGGAGGTTTAAGCGACCCTCTGCGATTGCCCCAGAACTGCCAAGCGCCGAGTTGTTCACTTCACCGAATAGTCTATTCTGTTGTTGCCCGAAAGTGTAGTTCTCCTTTTCGGCTTCAAAATCACCGGATGAAAAGTCTGGCTCTGGCTCTAGAAAGTCATCTGCGGTAGCCCCGACAGTTTGAAGCTCGTCGAGGCTAAGCTGCGAAGCCTTGAATTCTAGCTCCTTATTTTCCGCCCTCCCTGTGAACCAGGCATGAGATTGGAGCTCTGAGATTGATGCTCTGGTTTCTGGTCGCACGTGGATCATTCTCGTTAGGAAGTGAATGCCGTTTTCGGATACGCCCAATTGCCTCAAGGGATTGGCGTTGACTGGCTCTTTCATGATGCGGTCGAGCAACTCAGTATATGTGACCCCGTTCCTCACCGGGAAGGGTGGACGGCTACTGAGGGCGTAGAATAAAACACCGCCAAGAGACCAAATATCCACTGCGTGATCATACCTCTCCCTATCAACAGGCCTATTGTTATTTCTATTTGTTCGCCTGCCATTATCATCGTACGACGAATACTCGCTGTAGACTTCAGGAGCACAATACAGAAGGGTTCCACAAAAAGTTTTGAGGAATGTTTGTTCCGTATCGATCATTTTCGACAAGCCGAAATCTGTTAGTTTGACGACGAGTGGATCTATCGAATGTATTAGGATGTTGTCGGGTTTTACATCACGATGCGTGATCTTGTTTTTATGTAGGTATCCAAGCGCATCAAGAAGTTGGTTTGCCATTATTTTGACATAGGGCTCCTTGATCGGGCCGTTGTCCATGACAAACTTGCCGAGATCTCCGCCGGGAACATATTCCATTATAATGAAGAACTGGTGTACGTCCCAGTCAAAATGTTCGATGTATTGGACAATGTTTTTCTTTGCCCAGTTAGAAAATCACTTCGAGGACGCAGTGACATCAAAAGGAATAGCAACTTACATGATGGATCTTCTGCATAATCTTCATCTCATTCTCAACCTTCTGGTCTAGAACACCATCCTTCATGAATCTGCGCTTATCTAACTCTTTGGCCGCATATGGTGAACCGTCATACTTAGAGGTGACCTTATGAACCGTAGCGAAAGCGCCCTTTCCGATCACGCCTACGCGAGCATACTTCTCGCCACCACGCCACTCTCGAGGTAGACGTGCAGGTGCTGGTTGCGTGGTTTCCCATGTATCGTCGGCAGTCCCGCGCCCGTTCCGGATAGGTGTAAATAGATTTACCTATACCAAATTAGTAACTAAAGAATATATTATTTCAAGAACTATCTTACATGGCCACTCGGTCCGGGCCCGATAGTCCTGTTGACATCATCCACTTGCCGAGTCCGTCGAAGATAAGTAATCAGTTTCCTCCTGTACGCTATATCGTGACCCTCGTAGCGGCGTGGAATGCGCACAAGGAAGACAAGATCGTCCGTGCTTTGATGCATAACAATTTTGATTGTGGATCCGCTCTCGAGAGTCCTCTTGGTAGCATCATTTCTCTTGCGGAGTAACTTCTGGTCCACTACCGTACCATTTGTTGACTGATCTTCTATCATTACAGTGCCATACTTGTTGACGAATATGCGAAAATGAATATTGCTAAGCCGCCTATTAGGATCGTGCACGAAGCGGATATCACATCGGTTTTGGTTGCGCCCGAAGGTGAAGCCTAGAGCGGGTTGCTTCAGCGCAGATGACAATTTGATCACAAGAGCATGGTCTCCGATACCTCGAGTTCGACCAAATTCTTTCGCATCGTCTTCCTTATATAGATCCGCGTCAATAGCGTCGGCGCTATATCTTCCAACAACATGATGGGCGTATTCGGCCGAAGCTGCGATTCGTTCGACTTCACGGCTGGCACTGTCGGAGTTGGGGTACAGCAGGCAGATTATGTCGGATATGTCTTCGTCGGAGAACCCCGAGTTTTGTTGTCCATATCTTCGAGGATCTATGGCATTTTGTGTAGCTACATAGTCGAATGTTAGAGATTGTTTAAACGAAGCAGACTTCGTAACGACTAAGAGTCTAGGTAGAGTCTAACCTGGCTGGGTGGGTTGCGAATCGTCAATTTGATCCATTGGTAGCGAGAGGTATGCGCCAGGCCACCACTGGCCGCAAAGACGGTGGTGAAGGCCTATTCACACCGACTGCAAGAAGCGCTGCTCAGGCAGTCGGTCTGGAGTCGCACCAAAAAAGACTTCAAGCTCTTCTAGCTAGCTTGAAAGCCTTTGTTTTGCTTATTGTAGGTTGTGGTCATTCAAAGGGACTTCGATCGCATTCTTCGGTAACAAAGAGTGAGTAGAGATTGTTATTGTTGCACGAGTTTGCCGTTACAATTCGCGAACTACCTGTGAACTAAATTGAGGTACTGTTAACTTTTTTTACACAATGTCTTGTCTCTAGTCGCTTAAATATGATATGTACATGGAATTATGGGGGAAATGTGACAGATAGGTTGGAATGGTATGTCGTCGCAGGTTAGGAGGGACATTAAAGTAAAAACTTAAGAAGAGTCGAAGTTTTATCATTTACGTTCGATCACGTACGGAAACCTTCGTAGTGAATAAAGTGCACGAAGACCTCAGGCGAATGCACGCGGCAGGTTGCATCAAGTGCGGCTGCCCGTTCAACCAGCCTACCCACCAGTAACCCACCCACCTAACCCACCCTGCTATCGCTTTCTAGGCTGTCTTTCACCGACCCTGTACTGCCTATAGCACCTATTTACCCCACAACCTTAGGAGAGTTCTATGGCAATCGAGTATAATCGCCCCACTTACCTGAATCCTATTCGACACTTTCCCCCTTCTGGAATAGATAGATGACCAATCACGATCATAGGTCATAGTTTCGGATAGGTCCGTCAACCGCCGCGCCGCCGTGATGCATCCCACCCTCCTTTGCGAACCGCTATCTTGGAATGACAATAGACTTAAACTTTAGATGAATCTGAATTAGAAATTAACCTTTCATATAGAGCATGTTGTGTTCTTGTAGAGTTATAAGTCTAAATTAAACCCGGTTTTATGTACTATCGTACAAGTGTACTTTAAGATACCTACCTACGTAATTATATGATATATCATCACGCTTTGAACAGAAGATCATTCAAGTCATACGTCACCTGGTGACATTCTTTCAGGTGACTTACACTAGATACGGTACAGTAAAGTACAAACCCCCCTTGTTTTCTCGGAGGAAATAATAAAATATGATATGCTTATTAGTCCATGTATGTCGGCGAAGAGAAATATTCTTCGAGTCCCGACCATGGCTGTATGTATGGGAATCCTTTTTATGCGAGTGCTACTGTATATGAATTTTTCCGATGTCCTTATAATGCCATTGTAATTTAGTAACCCAATGCATGCATGCCTCAGCCTCAAGATATTATCCGGAACCCCTTATGAAAAACGACAAGAAACACACACATCATCAATCGTCAAATTCCAATTATTAGAAGAAACCCCTCTTCTTCTTGGGCTTCTGGTCCATGTCTTTCAAAATGTCGTCAAACGTGCTGCCTCCAAGGGACTCCTGTCGTGAGCTATTCCGTGAGTCGGGATGTGCGTTGACTGGAGAATCTGGGAGACCTTGTAGATTGCCTGAAGATCTACTACGATTCATCACGGCGCTAATAGGTCGTTGGACTGGAGAACCGGCTCTAGCGCTAACAACACGCGACCCCGGGATCGGGAGACCGTCCGAAGGAAGCGGGATAGGCTCTAGACCTAAGGCTATGCTCTTTCGGTAAGATGAATTTCGACCACCGGGTGATGCTGTTCTCTGTCTTAGTGCGACTCCAGGGGGACCAGATTGAGGAGACCCGGTTCGATCTATCAAGCCTGGGCTTGTTGAGACGCCGGGATCATTATCCGTAAATACGGATTGTGGTGCTTGTAACGGCGATAAATTCTCTTGCGGTGCCGGAGGACCAACATCATCACCAAGCTCCCAGCGCTTAGCTGCGAGCCAACAATGACTACGATGGTATATACCTTCGATACTGAACTCCACAGCGTCAGTCGAAAGCTCCACCAGACCACCTCCGCCAGCTACTTCGTACCACCTCTTCTGTACCGCAGGCGCATCTTCTATCCAAGGCGGCTGACCTCGAGGCGGTTGGCACAAGAAGTATTCGACTCCCTCCGTGAATTGTAGACCAGGAGCATCTACCACCAACATAGGAAGTGATTGGATAATGACATAGAGGAATAGCCAATAGCCGATACGTTGATCTGCCATATCTTGCGCTGTCTTCCCCCTAGCTTCCTTATGCTCAAACTCCTTGAACTGCTCAAGGAACGGAATGCGTAGCTTGAATGTCTCAAAGTCGTACGCCTTGTTGAGAATGAGAAGCATCTGGTATTCTTGCAAATTTCTGTCTAGCCGGGACTGTTCCTTATGAGAGAGTTCGTAGTAGTTTTCCTTCACGCTTGTCATGTCCGGCAATTTGGGAAGATCGAAAGGAATAGGAGGAAGCACAGGAGGCGAGGACTGATCGAACTCCCCAAGAACTTTGCGCAAAGCCGAAAGGTGAGGATTCTTATGCCCTGTCGTATCATCCGCACTCTGATCGATCACACGTGTCGTAATGTCCTGACGGTCGACGAGTAGGTCATACAGCGCGCAGAAGTCCGAGTAGAGTATCTTTAAGACTTGTCTGTTCAGACCACTCTCTGTAAATGGATTCTTCTTGCTGCGGGCCTTGGGCGGCCAGCTTCCGAAGTTAGCCTTGTAGTAGCCGAGAACAAATTGCTTCATTCTACCAAAAGACTTCCTCCAAGCATGGAATTTGACATCCTTGTACTCTGGATTAGATGTGGAATTAGCGACACCGGAAAATAGAGCCGGGAAATCAAATGATTCCAGTCTGTTGTTGACGCCATTCTGCCGTGTCACTAGCTCGAAGTACGCGCGCTCGAGTCGCTCGCGCGTAACGCGAGATACTTGATTCCAAAGAGGAGAGTTCAGATCCCGAATAGCAGAGTATTTCCCCACGGCGTGGGCAAATGCCTCATTGTAGAGGGTCATTGAGCGCATCCGCTCACCCAGAACTAGCGCCTCCAATGTCTTCTCCCTGCTATGCCTCACATCTGCGAGAGCCATCTGGTCCATGAAGAAGCCGAAACTCATCTCGACCGATTCCCCATATGTCGAGCCATCGGCGTTCGTAAAATCAAACTCCCTCAGTAGGGAAGCGATCTGAAGGAATACAGCGAAGAGAGTCGATTGCTCCTTCGTGCATACCAACGGTTGGCCGGTCAAAAATGCGAACATATTTCGAATCGATATTAATCGCTCCATATCCTCCTGCGACCTGTGTCCTGAAGTAGACATTGAAACAGGTAGATAGAGTCGCGACTCTCCATTCCCCTCGGACTCGGGTAACGGCGGCGATTGTACTCTTCGGGTTGCGTCGTCAATAGACAAGCTATCTCGACCAAGAAAACTCCGAGCTCGGCTCCTACCCGAACCCGTTGGAGATGTCATCTCGTTCTCGATAAGTTCGACGAAGACCATTGAGTAATCGACGACGAATGAAGGGACTTTGAAGGACGGTCCTGTTCCGACTCCTTTAGGATCCAGATAGATCAATACATCCCCGGCCTCATTCCACAACTCTGGAACTTTCTCTCCGTTGGCGAGAAAAGATGTGTTGTAATCCGCATTTTGTCCTAGAATCCATGCCGCTGCACTATTTGCCTTTGTTGTGTGACCCCGGGATTGAGACCGTGACCTTCCTCCACCAGGAAGCCAACTTCTCCTCAAGCGTCCCCGCTTTTCCGCATCTCTAGTCGGGCTCTGACTTCCATTGCTAGACCCCGGACGAGACCCGGGTGCAGGAGTTGCGGTAGAAACTGCTAAATTCCCGGAGGCAGGTGCGGATCGAGTGGTAGGTGGTTGTGCGGAGACACTTCGACCCCGAATATCGGGAATTGGTGATGTTGCTCGTGGTGCCAGACCCGATTGGGATTGAGAAGGTTTGTGGTTAGCGACGGAGCTACTTCTTCGCCTTTGCTCTTTCGTAAGTTTCGGAGGTGATCTCGGTTCTGATTGAAAAGTCGATACTCGCGGAGGGGCAGAATAGTTCTCTTCTGGGGCGGCTTTTTGTAACTTTCCCGTGGAAGAATTCGTCGCATCGCTTCCCGATGTATTCCGAGTGTGGCTCGCAACGGACTGGACAGTGGCAGGGTTGTCGGAAGGACTAATTGTTTCTTGTGAAATTCCGAGGCCTTCTACCTTCTCGGAACCTACTGGTATAATCGGTAAGCTCGGTGGTCTGTTTTTGACGGGAGATTGTTCAGGTAGGGGTTTGCGGTGAACATTTCCCGCGGAATCTGTATGTGAAGTGCTAATCAGTGAAGGGAAGAAAGACGACAAGCGGTCAAACCGCGACTTCGCGGAAAACATTGAGGCCAGCCCTTTAGTATTTCCAGACGAATCTGATGGATATATATTTGCTTCAGATTGAGGTTCGGAGCTAGGAGGGGTGTTCTTTTCATCAGACACCTTCCGCTCTTTACCAGTATCTTCAGTGGAACGAATGTTTTTGGGGGAAGAAACAGAGGTATAAATGGAAGCTTGGCTTTCCGACTCACTCAAAGAGGATGCCATGTTTGTTTAGAAACAAGCAAGCACAGCCTTTTTCTTCGTTCGAGAACAAGACAGGGTGTGCAAAAACAACCAGGTAGGTAAGTACCTAAGTAACCCCCGTGGATGAGACGGAAACGGTGCACGTGTAGTGAGTAGTTGGTGTGTCTTAGTTAGTCCAGTACGACAGGTACGGGGCTCCACTAGCTAATATTAATGATAGTAGTGCGTAGTTGAGCAGCGATCAACCTGGGACCTGAGGGAAGTGGGCGCGGTGGTTCCCAGCGTGACGAGTCCCGGATGCGTGGACTCGATAGTGCGGAACGCCTCGGTGGGTAAACGATTTGTTCGAGGGGGGAGTAGGGGGTGAGTTAGGAGCAGATGGCTAGCTGTGCTGTCTCACTCGGTTAGTTTAGAAGGAATGGGAATTTTGTCAATAGCTAATAATTCCAAGACAAATGCAAAAAAAGGCAGACGAAACATGGTAATGCCCAGGGCGAAAATGGTGCAATAATCTCATGTAATTTTGGGGCGGCAGGATTTTGTTATGTTATGTTATATTTGTACCTTCTAAGTATGTGTATTAAGTCTGAGAGTCAAAATAAATGGTACATCCATACATATGTATCCATGATCTAGGAGGGGTGACGTCGGCTGTTTGTGGAGCTGTACAAGCTACCTGGTACTATGCCTAGGTACCTAGGTAGTAGGAGGATGTATACAGGAAGGGGATCCCTCGGATGCCTAATACCATCCGTATGCCGTGTATACCAATGATATGTACATTTATGTATCGTCGCATTTGTACCTGAGTACGTACTACCACTTATACGCACTTTGCAGGTTTTAAATAACGCCCAAGACGCCAGCATTGACAGAATTTTTCAAATACTACTCACTAAAGGTACTCACTTACGTACGACGATGAACAAGCACCCCGTAAATGTTTTTCGTAAACTTCTTCAACAACGCAGACCGGAACATCGGAGTTGCACATCGAGCTGACCACTACTTGATTCCTATTACTACTTGATCTAAATGTAGGAAATCAACTGAGTCTAGCGATGCTCAGCCTACTTATACATACGATTACGATTGTACATCCCATACGCACCTATGCTTGCCAAGCGTCCAGAAAATAACGGTACTTCAGCCGCAGCCTCCAATTTCTGTTGCCTAGCACCAACCAGAGTCCAAAAGTCCAAAGTCCTATCCTAATGTGTGATACGTGTGTATTATGCCCAGCGCGGATAAATGGAGGCCGTTAGCTACGTTCTTAGAACTCTTATCACCTATATGAATAGTAATCTGTTGTATTTGTATGCATTTTCGAGTAGATGCTCGATGACGTACGCTTGGCATTACGAGATGCAGGGGACAGGATTCATTCCTTGCACTCGACGCCGCAGGCTAACGTGAGACCCTAACGATATAAGTTTCCAAACGAAGCAACAGCATTTACGAATTAAGGCAACAATAAACAAGGCTAGCTATGTGTATCAGGTTATTCTATTTGATACTAACATCTAAACAATGGATATTCACCCCATCCATTCATTTATTTGATAAGTTCTTCTAACTGCCGAATGTGATTGTTTCAGCCCAAATAAAAAGGGTGTCAGGAACCCAAAGAATGCATATGTATTGATCATACGAAAGAACCATAATAGCGGTACGTCAGAAATGGTTACCCTTTTAAGCTTCAGGGTTTCAAGGTTCCAGGTAAGGCTGCAGCAGATTTAACTTCAGGCTCTTACATCAAATGCCATGCAGATTTTCGGGCCGCCGCGAAAACTTTGCTTACATACATAAATTTTATATGTTCATAGGTGGGCAATCTATAATTAGTAGCTCATAAGTAACCCCTCAAAATTTAACTTCAACCATGGTACATCGCGATACATAACTCTTCATAAATCCCGACGAGCAAAATATCATGTGCTCGCGACGTAGGACGTACAATTATCATTTTTGTAATACTTCGGAGGTAAGGGAGGGTTGCGTATCCGGGTAGGACTTGATGGGTGGTAAGCAATACGGACATTCATTTGCTTAGTTTTACGGGAATGTGACACAGCGCAACATAGATCTGCTATACACCAATTTGTATGACAATTCTGGAATTGTACTTTGTACACTTTTATGTAGTACTTTGGGCGACGATTCCAGAAAGGTTCATTGGTAGCAAAATGCGCAAATGATAATACCAAATTCCATTTAATAGCTCACACTAATATCAACATCACTCCCATCGTCGTTTAGCCCAATGAATTAGTTCTTGACTAAAGGGCAACTAAAAATGTGATTGGAATCTAGGAACTAAACAAGGGAGCTTCATCTCGATGAAAATAGGGGTCTTCCAGCTAAGGGACCTAAGTACCGAGGTACCTATTCACATATATGTAAAATTCCGATGTTCCGACATCCGGGACAAAGGTCGAGTCCCGATAAGATAAGATTAGATAGCGAAACTTTCCCTCACTCAACCCTCAGCATACCTTAACAATTTAACATTTTCCAATGTTGTCGCCCTTGGTCCTTCGCAACATTTCACGTCAATAACCCACCCCTTGATATGTCATGGTTTGCCCGCGCAATCCGAGGCATCATGGCGTCCGAACCGAAGAAAGTACCCATTCCCCCTAACGGCGTCGACTACCGGGGTAAAGTCGTCCTTGCGCCTATGGTCCGGTCGGGAGAGTTGCCCTCTCGGCTGTTAGCGCTTCACTACGGCGCAGATTTGGTATGGGGTACGTCTCCCTCCTTCTCTCCCAGCACATACAAATAAAGCAAGCAACTCACATCTAGCCAGGTCCCGAAACCGTAGACCGCTCCCTAATCGGCACAACACGGCGCTTCAACCCGACCACACAAACCATAGAATGGACGCGCAAACCCTCACTAGGCGGCAACAACGGCAAAACCCCCCCCTCCGAAATCAAAGACAGTATAATCTACCGCATATACCCAACCCGCGAAGGCCGTCGTCTAATCTTCCAACTCGGCACCTCGAACCCCACACTCGCGGTCGAAGCCGCGCGCCTGGTCGCTGCGGATGTAGTAGGCATCGATGTGAACGCGGGGTGTCCAAAGCCCTTCAGCACACACGATGGGATGGGCGCTGCGCTATTACGAACACCTGATAAGCTATGTGCGATCCTGGAGGCGCTGGTGCAGAATATAGTGCCTGAGTTTCAGATTGGGATTAGTGTTAAGATTAGGATTTTGGAAACGGCGCAGGAGACGGAGACGCTGGTGCGTCGCCTCGTGGCTACGGGGATTACGGGGTTGACGGTGCATTGCCGGACTACGCCTATGCGGCCCAGGGAACGCGCGATTAGAGGACAGTTGCGCATGATTGCGGATATATGCCGCGAGGCCGGTGTAGCGTGTCTAATGAACGGCGACGTGGAGAACCGGGATCAGGCCATGGATTTGATAAAAGAGTACAGCGTCGACGGAGCCATGATCGCGACGAAAGCCGAGAAGAATTCAAGTTGTTTCCGGAGCGAAGCCGACGGAGGAATAGCACCATGGGCCGAGGTTGTGGAACGATACATACAATGCGCACTGGACGTTGAGAACAAGTTCAGCAACACCAAGTACTTACTCTGCCAGATGATACCGGGAAAAGCACCGGCATACCGCAACATCAGCGCCTGCAAGGGTTACACCAGGATGTGTGAGATGCTTGGCTTCGATCATATGCTCGAGCGAGCCCGTGAGGTCGATATAAGTCGTGATCTCGATCCAGATTATCCAGAGAAGAAGCCAATCACGAATGCTAAGAAGACCAACGACAGCGCGCTCGCTGCGGGTGGTAATTTAGCAGAGTCGCGGTCAAAGTCGCACGCGAAGAAGGAATTATCGGATCGAGGGGTCAGCACACAAGCTGAAGCCCAACCGGCCGAAGCTATGGCGGTATCAGCTTAGATTAAAAGGGGCGGTGGGTTGCATTGCGGGAGTCAGTGAAAGCAGCATTTACGGGCGTTAAGCAGGTATTTTTGTATCTATCCTCTTTGGATTTGGAAGTAGATGAGAGCATTTACATGGACAATCACGGTTCACGCCATGGAACTATAAATGGATTTGGTAGCATTGAAAACGGTCAGGAGCTATACTCGAGGTAAATAATTATCGCAATGATGCCTGCCTATGAATAAATTCCCCAGCCAATTCATCTTTAGCAGATCATATTCTTGCTGTTTGCGACCTGCGCTTCAATGCTTTCTAGACCTTCTTTCCCTGCTTAATGAGGTCGGATACCTTAGGAGGTAGTACCAAGGCACTTCTATCATTGCGCTTGTAGAAATCAACAAGGGATATCGCTGTCTTCTCGGGTAAATCTTCGTGTATGAAATGTCCCGCTTCCGGGAATACCTGTAGGGCATATTTCCCTGTTGTGTCACATTAAATCAGCCTTCTAGAAACCCATAACCTTGGAGCACTGTACGAACCTTGCATCTGCCCAATTGTTAACTCGGTGTCTAACCTATCCGTTCCCGCGAGGAGTAGCAGTTTTCCTCCTCTTGCGCCTAAGAATTTCTTGCTTAGGCCCACGAACCAATTCTCCCAAAATGGTTGTGTTGCACCAAGGTCAGTCCTCCACTTCCAAGGTCTCGGGTCACCTGCGACGTCACTGTGTGTGAGTAAAGCCGGAACGCTAGTTCGCGCAGATATCGAATTGCGGATAGTCCTCGTTCTGATATGCCAATCAATTCCTGACTCCACAGTAGCAAACCCGGCTGGTCGAGTCGAGAGATAAGTATGCATGCTCTGTAGTGCATCGATAGCTGAGCCTTCGACCACATCCAGAACAGTAATCCCAAGGAGTTTTTTGCCAAGTTGCCCGGACTTAGCGAGCTCAGTGACGACCGCACCTCCAAGCGAGTGCCCAACTAGAATAAGAGATGGTAAGTCTTCCCATTTCATTTGCATCTCTGTCTCTAAGATTGTAGTGAATACATCATGAGCAAGGGTTTTAAGACTGAGGTCGATAGGCTGGCCTTCTGGGCAAGTTGTTGAGCCATGGCCTCGCGCATCCAACGATAAGATACCAGCGGTTGGAAGGCGTTTCCGAATTTCGTCTGCGACCACAGCGAATGATAAGCCCGATGAACCACCACCATGATGCATAACAAACAACGGACCCTTCCCGACGGGGGAAGTTAGGTATGCATGAATGGTCGGGCTTGTTTTTGGGTTAAAACGATCGCAGAGAAACAATTC
This sequence comes from Hypoxylon trugodes, assembly GCF_022578975.1. Lineage (NCBI taxonomy): Eukaryota > Fungi > Ascomycota > Sordariomycetes > Xylariales > Hypoxylaceae > Hypoxylon > Hypoxylon trugodes. The sequence continues at coordinate 2,980,736 of NW_026250022.1, read as the reverse complement.
TCTCTCGAAATAGGCAGTCCAGGGGATCTGCTGGAGGGTTCGCCCTCTCGGCGCGCTGTATACCAAAAATCAGCCGCTACAAAATGATGGCATGTGAGGTTGAGAAGGGCTACCCCAGTGGTCTGGCAAATAGGTTTTGGCTAGGAGACGGGATGACAGTTCCCGTGGAAGAAGCAGACGAAGCCGAAGATGAATCGTCATCGGGATGCTCTGGTAATTCGGGAACGCGGTCGGCCTCATCTTCTTCCATCTCATCGAAGCTCCCAGCAGGTAAGGCGCTTAGACGATTCTTCGCCCAAGCCTTCTGAAGATCGCTCATGTTTAATATAGCCAATAGCTATACATAAAAGTAGCCGCCCGATCACCGCATGAATAGACCGATCGGGTGGAGCAAGGTTCCCTTATCTTAAGGCGGTACGATCGATAGAAGATCAGTCAAAATTTATGGGAATAAGTCATAACTCGACGAACCGTAGTGTAACAATCTTTCAAAGCTAGAAGGCAGTCGGTTCGGGCGCATGCAACGGAGTACACATAGACTAGATACCTTGTGTACTTTAATATTCAAATGAAGCGAGCGTTTGGTGTTTGATAAAGAAAGAATACAGGAGAGACTTTCACAAGTGGTTTCTTGTTTGGTGGGGCCATTTGACATCACTCATCGTTGCACTTCCCTCTGCTAGCCCCACCGCTGTTTCAAAACCCTCCGGGGCTGGGTAACCTTATATAATGGAGACCTTCCTCTATAAATTAAATACTTCCTACGAAGTACCTACATGTATCGCCTATTTTTCTAGAATACTAGTTAGTAGACACGATTCTTTCACATTAGAAAATAAATAGCTTTTTAACTCTTTATATTTATTATACGATTCTTCAGATTAGACCAAAGGATAATAGCATCAATCTACCTTTTAAGATTCGTTGGGAAGTGAAGGTACCGAATCTAACGGTGCCTAGCCGTTCTCACTCATAACCCCAATAAACTGCCGAGTCGATGTGCCAAGGGATATCCCATGTGTTAACTTCAGATCAATTTGGGGAGCACACGGACTTGAGTTAGAGGTAACGGCCAAAACCCAATCTCTAGGTTCACGCCCAGTGAGAAACCCCGTAGCGCGCTCGGCGTTCTTCGACATACCTAGGTAGCTATATCATGCCACCACAGCAGCTGCTCTCTGCAATAGAGGATGTTGGGCTGCTGATGGTATACAATATCAACTTGTCGCGTAGGGATGGAACGCGTGAAGAGGCCTCGTAGAAACAGTATAATATGTCCCGTCGCTATAGCCGCCGTAGCCAGAACGTTTATAGCGACCATCCAAGCCACATCCGAGCGAAGTTGTTCAAAAATCGGGCTATGCTTCATACTATCTCCGCCACTCCCGAGTCGACCAACTTCTTCGCATCGGACCACCTCAAGATAACAACATCACCATTCTTGCCATCCATCTCGCCGTCAGCGTCAGTACCTCGACCTTCGACTAATGTATCCCTAAGCAAGCGAATAAATACTGCCATATCGAGGTCCGGCGCATCGATCATGCTAACGTTTCCAGCAGTATCGTTTAGGTTCTGGAGGGGCGGCGGGAATGACCCTAAGAAGGATGATAGGTAGTGATTATGTAGTAAGGCCTGGTGTCGCGTCGCATACGCTAGTTCCGCTGGTGAGAGACGCCCTCGGAGCGCGGGAGTGGAGAGGTAATGTAAGGTATGCTTGTCGATCTAGCATAGCAATGAAATCAACATTGATAACTCGTAAATATGTGGTATGATGTATGAATCTAGGTAATTACCTTAGCTATGCGAGCTCTTAAATAACTCCGTACCAAAAACTTGAAGCGCTCGAGTTCGGTTTGTATGACGATTAAGGCGAAGTTGGTCTTTGGATCCATGTCGCCAGTCATATCCTCGATTTTCTCAATCTGCTGTTTTATGCGCTCGTTGACACGCTCAAATAACCCATCAACTGGCCAGCTATGCTAGTCAGCGTTGGATCATAATATCAATCGCAGAAAAATGCGCGCGCGGTATTGCATACGTACTCGAGGAGTTCGGGCGACGATCTTTCGGCCATCCATGCTCGTGTTAGCGCTTGAAGGTCGCGTGTTTCTTCGGGGATCGAGTTGAAGGTAGGGTCGACTTCGCGCAGAATGTCGTCGATATCCATTCTTGATGCGATTTTCTAATTAGAGCGATTGAGGGTTTCGAGTTCATTGGTTTGAAGGTAAGCCGTTTTTCAATTCGCGACTACGTTTTCGAAGTTTAAAGAGTGAATGGGTTATTGAACGCGGCATGCTAAATTACAGCGCGTCATTTTGAAAGGGTTCTAAAATTCCCCAGGTTGCGATAGTGGTAGCTGTAGTGGGGTTAGTTAAAGAACCCCACTATCGTATACCTTCTGTGGGTACTTTTTCTAGGTACCTCTTGTACGCTAAATACAGTATGCCAAGGAATCGTGGCAAACGTTGTCCCTGGAACGACAGTGGAAGTTACCACTGAAATGGCACTAGAGTGTTACTGCATTAAACCCATTGCCGGCTGCCAAGCCTAAGCCAAGACGGGTGTCTTCCGGGTCTCCTACCTCTCTCCCAGGGGAACGGATACCCGAATTCGCCTATTATGTATCAAATCCTATCCGGTAAGTGGGAACTTGAGTTGCTTCGTGCAGTCCTACGTCGATTTACTTGGGAAACGATGTGACGAAATATGCGCGGCTAAGTTAATCACGGGGGCTGAAGCTGTAACCGCATATAAAACCATACTATCTATCATGGTGCTATAAAATGCCTCTTACTGATACGAATGTATATGCCATAATAAGTAGAGTTATATGATGATGATAAATACAATGAGGCATATAAGAAAATTTCATAAATTCAAGATAATAAATCCTATATCTAACCGTAAATAGCAGATATATCAAGTTTGATCCATAACCCGGCTATTCGCTCGTTCCGTTCTGTACATATTGCTTCGCTACGCTATTCGACAAATGATATAAAGAGAAAAACGTCATATAATCAGTCCAGTCCATCTCAAAGGCGAATGCCTCCAGTAAAACGTAATAACCAAACGTGTGGTTGGTTGGTTTGGTATCCCATATGCCATATCCATATCCGTATCGTTGGTATCAACCTGCAAGGACAGCCGCCTTGCAAATATTACATGGTAGACATTACACCTCGTTTTATTTAATCTTCCCGTATGTATCGAGAAAAACGTTATCCAATAAATTCCGTGCTTACCAAGGTCTCCCAGGGCGTTTCCGTCTCCCATACTCTTTGCATGAGTCGACGCGCACTGTGTATCTAAGATATCTTGTTAGAAGCAATAGCCAAAATACAGACTTTTTCAACTCACCTGGGTCATCCCGTGATTTTCAGCTGTCACGAACCTATTCAGGATAAGGGTTCTGTGTCCCTCGTCCTTCGCATCACATCCCGCAGTGAACATAGGAAATAGGAGACATGATTCTGCTGTTCCACCCGGTCGAATTCGACCAAAACATTCAATGATCTTCTGCACGGCTGTTTGAACCATCTCATCCTCGGATCGCTTGCCCATGATCCTACGATAGAGATGGACAAGACCTGCCCAATGGAATGCCTCGTTAGTCGCTTCCATCTCGCGCCTATCCCACTTTTCTATATCCCCTTTTTTGTGGATATGCTTGCAAGGAACAGGCGATTGGACCATGCTCTCAGTGACAGCTGCTTCGATCTTTGCAGCTTGTTCGAAAACTTCTTCACTTGGCTCCCAGTCGTTTCGCACATTGAAATCGTCCCCGATACGCTCGGAATCGCACTTCCTAGCAAGATCAGCAATCTTAGCAAGGAGATAGATACAGCGCGTAGTAAAACCCATGATGCAGTCAATCTCATCGTAGCCATCGTCGATGTCATCCACTTCGTAGTCGAATATCCAGGCAGAAGACGAATCCTTAGGCCCTCCACTAAGACTACCAATCACATCTAGATATGCAGCCCAGCTCCACAGAAAAGAGCAAACAGGATCATGACGGAAATTAGATTGTAGTCCGCGTAGGCCACCTGGACGCGCTGTGATCAGTTCCCTTGCGAGACCGAGGTGCCTTTGCCATGGTATGTCGTATCCAAAAAGTTTCGGTGAGATGATCTCAAGTGAAGTCAACATGATGGCGGTCGCAAGATTCGTGTTTGAGAAGTTCTTGTTCGGGTCGCTGAGAGCCTGCCGGAGAGAGGGAAATACATCATCCACCCAAACAGCAATCCTGAAGGTTGGCTCCGGATGATTGAGAACTCGTGCTCTATGCGAAGCTATACATATGGTATAAGTATAAATGTTTGCTACTATATGGGGTATATGACGGCCTTACCTGAATATGCTAGGAGGAGCGCTAAGAGGTTATCATTCTTGACGGCCATCTGTGGGAGGATTGTCCGAAATGGATTGGCGTGAGGATCATCATATGGGACGAGGACTTGGCTGGGGTTAGCAAGTGTTATGGGTTTGAGAGAGAATTGGCTTACCTCGAGCGGTATGGTTTAAGAAGTGATGCTAATCGTCAATATGTAAGTCGAATTCCTATTTTTCATTCAAATATTATAACTTACAAAGTACTATGAATTGTTAGACATGATTTTTAATATCTTATTGAGGAATTACTTACGAGAAGGTTCATAGGATTGTCTATGAGTCTGGTTGGATGTCAGTAAGCGCTACACGAGACACCCCGCCTTTGAATAAGGCCTCACTTACGTGGATGGGAGGGGTTCGAGATTGCGAGGAATGTAAATCGATACGGGCTTTGAGTAATACCCACCCTCTTCCTCCTCGAATTCATTAGTCTCAACTCCGAATCCAAATTCGGTCCAAACCATATCGTCACTGTGTTGCCCGAAAGGGTTATCTCCTTCGCGTGGTAATAGCGGCGATGAGCCACTAATGGCGGCCATGTCATCATTTCTACCCAAGTCGAGGTCCGCAAATCCTCGGTCGACGCCATAATAAGTTGAATTCGCCGATGGTCGCGATCGTGTGTCTATCGGCGGTAGGCTGGTGCTGGCGCGGCTACTATTTTCATCCGGCCAAGCCTGAGGACCCGGTGGTGCCGATAAGAGCGAATTGACGGAAAGTCTCCGGCTCGCGTGGCGTTGATCATCGTCGCTAAATGTAGACGATGTAGTTGGGGTCAGTGGGGACCCGGCCGACAAACCAGACCCGACTGTGAACCGGAAGGACGCTACGCTCGAGTCCAAGGTCGAGCTGGCTGCAGAATTATGTCTCTGTTCAATCGGGCGCGCCGATTGGAGCTCGGGCGACTGGAGATCCGACGTCAGCTTCGCGCGCTTACTGGCAGGCAGAGGGGAGTCCGTATCGTCAACACTCGTAGATGACGGATTTTCTAAAGGAACTACGGCCTGAGGAAGTACTCTATTGGTGTTGTTGCGCTCAGCCTTTGGCTGGCTTGACGGGCTGGTCAGGGGTTCCAGTCTCCGTGTTCCTGGGGCGTCTGCCGAAGGATATTGATGAACCAGCTTGAACCCTCTGGCGGGCGGTGATAAGACCTCTCGGCCAAAGTCTATCACACCAGGTTCTGGTCGTTTTCCTCTTCGACCTTCCCAGTTCAGTCGGATGCTATAGTCACATGTTTCACCGGTCCTCTGGCAACTTTTTAATCAACACGTATTAGCTACATTTGGATCAAGTCACACAAACAGGGCTTCGGGAAGGGTTTCAGATAAAAAGAAAGGCGTCAGCTATACTTTAAACAATTGGGTCGCTCTTCACCGCATTTAATCTTGCGGTTCTTACACGGCCTAGTCACTGAGTCAGCTGGGGGTGCGCAAGCAAACGGGCGGAAGAGAAAAAGAAGGGCAACGCAAGCAGGCATGTATATAGTAGCAAGCTGTCACAGCACATACCAGCATCCATTTCGACTTCGCCGTTTCGGTTCAGGTGCGCCGGGTCTTTTCGGGCGTGGCATGATACGCCGACGACTCCTACTATCGATGAGTGGCCTAAGTGTGGGAGATTGTACGAGCACAATATCCCTCGTTCCAGCGGCGACTGTGGCGCATATTCGACATGCAGGACTCTCGGCCTGAGAGGCAGCAGTATTTTTTTCTTTTCTTGGGAAGGATTGTTACACGGCTCTGCTGACCAATGCAGGATTGGGGAAGGGGAAGGGATGATGGGATGATAGATGAGATGGCACAGTTGCAGTTCCGAAAGATCGGTTGCGAGAAATATAACCTGTCTCGGGTATGGTGATGGTTGGTGGTAATGGGTGGTGGGAGGGCGACTTTATTGTTGGGATTGTGTTGATTGATATATAGCTCTGCGCCTTAAACGCTTCCTTCGTTCTGGGCGCGTGAGGAGTTTACAAGACCTTTTTTTTTTTTTTTTTTCCCTTCCTCTATTTTATTTTTCTCGACTACCTACCTATCTTCGGTCTAGTAATGCGAAGAGATAAGGCCAAGACCAGGTACAGTAGTCAGTCCGGCGGAATGGCGGGGAGTGATTGATCAAAGAGACGTGGTAAGCACACATTTCTGCATGACCCTGGGAGTGCGAGACCCGGAACCTTGATGTTATGCGTGGAATTGGTCGAGTTCCTCTGCACTGGAACCGGGGGATGGTTGCGTATACTGTTTACCATATGAGGTACATACCTATTATACGTATGGATGTATGGTTGAGGTAGTTATGTGGTAGACGTGGTGGTATGGTACATAGTATGGTGGTAATGTAGTAGCATGTAGGACTGGCTGTAATCCCGGACGTCTCGGCCTGCTACAGAAGAAAAAAGAAAAAGGAACCATGCTAAACGCTGAATGCTGGTTGCTGGAAAGTGCACATGTACATGCCACGGTGTACTTTGTGTTCCTTCCATACTGTACGTGCGCCGGTATTCCGTATACACGTGCTACCCCGCTTTCCGCTCTCTCACGTAGTTGGGTAGAGCTGACTTGACCCTGCTGGCCTTGACTGGTATCGACTGGTATTGACTAGCCCACGACTGGCTGCAATCTCTTTAGAACCCCCTTGGGTAGTATGAAGTTATATCCGATCAACTTCCGATGCTTGTTCGTATGCCTGTATAATAGGATTGCAACACTAATAAACTGTAGTAATTGAATCGAGCATGGGGGGAAGTCATGGAGGTTTTTTACATTACCCTTGTACGAACATACGAACTTCCATGGTTTTTTTTTTCTTTTTTTTTTCTCAGCGCTAGGAAGATTCGCGTAGTACAGTATAGTACAGTATGCCGCATTCGTCATTTTTACATAGATCCATCACAGGTAGCTGCGTGGGGCTACGATACCGCCCGGTCGTTAAGGTTTCGGAAGCGGGTGCGGTAACCTAATGGACGGTTCACAGAAGACTTGGCAAGCTTGGTCCCAGTTGGGTGGGACGTTTTAGACCTAAGGAAGGTTAAGTGCGTGGACTTATGTGTGACCTATCAGTTGTGGGGTAGTATCGGATCCTTTAAAGACCGATGGGAATTTACCTAACCCAATTAGAACTAGAATATTTTTTAGAGCTATCCCAGCTTCGCTGCAAAGTTCCTGCTTCGCTACCAGCCTTACAACCATCATGTTGATCTTGTCGTCTGTCTAACATATGCGCCTCATCACACGATTGAGTCGGACTTCCTAATAGAGGTCTATGTGTTGACTATCTAATAACTATAGCTACCCATACATCTCAAATACTCTCGTCGCGACATCCTCACCACCGTTACCCCTAGAGTTTCTACGCCATGGCGGAAGTAAACAATAAGAGAAGTCACTCAGACTTCGCAGAAAACAATGGCGATGGTATTAATATCAGATTTTCTACCCAATTATCCATGAAAATTAACGTTGATGGCATAGATAGCTCTTCGGATGATGATATGGGACCTCAATTGCCTTCCTCTACAGCCGCGCCTAAGAAGAAACGTCGCATACTCCCTCACGAGAAGTTATACGTCGAAGCGCTCCCAAAGTCCATCCGATATTCGAAATCCCTAATGCACAAAGAGCAATTATCATTCGTCAATGTGACGCGATCCGATTTTCTCATTACAACTTCTATCGACGGGGTGGTTAAATTCTGGAAGAAAGTCGCCGAGGGAATCGAATTTATCAAGGAGTTCAAGGCTCACCAGGGCGAAGTACGATCAGTCTCAGCTAGCTATGATGGCCGAAGCTTTGCGACGGCCGGCGCCGACAACACCGTTAAAATATTCGATGTTATCATCTTCGACCTACTTGCTATGCTTACACTCGACTATACACCTAAGTGCGTTTGTTGGATACATAAACTCGGCGCCTCGCTGCCGCTGCTAGCCGTTTCGGACGAGTCGAAACCCCTGATTTATATTTATGACGGACGGGGAGAAAGTCAAACTCCGATACATACGATCAAAGGTCTACATAGGAGCCCAGTTTCGGTAATGGCCTTTAATAATGCGTACGACTGCGTGGTGTCTGCGGACGACAATGGGATGCTTGAGTACTGGTCACCAAGCGCAAATTACGAGAAGCCAGACAACGTGTTCCAATATAAGAGCGCTACAAACCTTTTCGAGTTCAAGAAAGCGAAATCGACACCAGTATCCTTAACAATATCACCTTCGGGGCATCGGTTTGTCACGTTTTCCGTGCCCGACCGTAAGATACGAGTCTTTGATTTCGCATCGGCGAAACTATATCGAACGTACGACGAGTCGCTGCAGGTAATCGAGGATATGCAAAGGGCGGGAACGGCTATGCAAAAGCTCGATGATGTGGATTTTGGGAGACGGCTTGCTGCAGAGCGCGAGATCGAATCGAGTGCACTTCGAAATAAAGTCAATGTCATATTTGACGAATCGGGTCACTTCATCTTATACGGATCTATACTTGGTGTCAAGGTGCTAAACACCTTTACGAATCAAGTTGTTAAGGTGTACGGAAAAGACGAACATATCCGCCCAGTTAACCTAGCAATCTACCAAGGACAGCCCCAGAAGAAAGGAGTCACAACCATAGAAATGGCAGCCTCGAGTAATCCCCTTCTACAAGAGTCGGAAGCGCGAGACCCGATACTATTCGCGACTGCTGTTGGGAAAGTTCGGTTTTATATGTTTACAAACGACGAAGAAATATCCAAATCTGAACGAGATGTTCAAAACGAGAAGCCGACACTCCTAAACCCTAAAAAGGCGGCAGAAAAGAAGACCGCAGAAACTGGTACAGCGGCCGTCCTTCACACGAACTACGGAGACATCCACGTCCGCCTCTTCCCAGATGCTGCGCCAAAAGCCGTTGAGAACTTTGTCACTCACTCCAAGCGTGGGTACTACAACAACACCATCTTCCACAGAGTGATACGTAAGTTCATGATTCAGGGAGGCGATCCCTTAGGTGACGGAACCGGTGGTGAGAGTATCTGGGGGAAGGAATTCGAAGATGAGTTCAGTACGCTCAAGCATGACAAACCATACACTGTGAGCATGGCAAACGCCGGTCCCAATACGAATGGAAGTCAGTTCTTCATCACTACTGAAAAGACGCCATGGCTTGATAATAAACATACCATCTTCGGAAGAGCTGTACAAGGATTGGATGTGATCCATAAGATAGAGAACGTACGAACATATAAGGAAAAGCCGGAGGAGGATATTAAAATCCTGAATATTGACATCCAATAGTCGAGTTGTAATCCATAGCTGAGGAAGAAATCAGATTAGGGGATGCTACTAACAAGCATCCATCTGAATCCTAAGTTTTCTGAACGTCTCATATTTACATAGTGGTGGCTGTTTCAAAGTCATGAGAATATCCCCCTAATCATGACATTCTCCGAGGCACGGAGTTACTTCAAATAGGAGTCATAAGAATCTAAGGTAGCATTTAAGTACGTACCTCTTAATTAAGATACCTCAAAATAAATTGAAACAACACTTGGTTCCACATTTTGATGCCGAAACAATTTAAAGGGCACGCCTTATAAGATAAATGTAGATACGCGCCCTTTGATTCAATGTTTTTACAACTTCGCCAACCTCGTGCGTCGAGAGCATGGCGTCATTGGTGCTATCGCCGATAAATGTATAGAGCCACTTGATGCACATGTGGGTACTTCCCGTGAAACAGATACATAGGTACATGTAACTGCGAACCTATTGTAATACAGCGGTGACATCAACATCCCGGGAGCTCGGACGGCAGCTACTCCCCGAAATACCTGCATGCGTGTATCTACCGAGGCTGCCAGGATTAACACACCTCCTATTTTTTTTCTGTAATAATTTATTCTAACTCCGAGGCTAGATGCTCCGGCAGCATTCGTTTACGATAGAGTCGCGAGGAAGTAATTAGAGAAGGGTTTATTCTAATCATACCTTACCGTTGTTTCTCCCACCGCTAATCAAATGGCGCACCATCCACTCCAGAGACTCGCGTCTCCGTCGAGACAACTGTCCTTGTTGCTGCACGTGGCTGGTATTGCATCTTTTTCAGCTTCGTTTAAGTTTCTTTTCAACTGGGAAACGCCGATATCTTCATCTTTTGGTGGACATTTCCAATTTCTTACCATTATCGGCCTATCTCTTTCACTAGGCACTTTTGTTGTCGGAGCTCTAGCCGATGTGACGCTCTCGTCGCAGCTATTTGCACTTAAGAATATCCTTTCTGTGTGCTCGGCGCCGTTGGAGGTGTTAATCAGTATCCTCTATTGGGGACTCTGCGCCATCGATAAGACCCTCGTTGTCCCACCCGATCTAGCACTCGACTTTCTTCCGGATTTTGGCTTTCATGCCGCCCCAGCTCTGTTCCTAGCCACGGATTTGCTTGTTCTCAGTCCCCCTTGGACCATTCATGGTTACTCGGCGTTGGCTTTGAGTGAATCTTTGGCGTTCCTGTATTGGTTTTGGGTGGAATACTGTTTCTCCCGCAATGGCTGGTAAGCTTTGTCGAATCTAGATCTGAAAGATCTTTGTGTGTTCTAGCTGATCCCTAACGTTGGTAAAGGTACCCTTATCCCATTTTCGAGTTGTTGAACACGTGGCAGCGGGCGCTACTCTTCACGTTCTCTGCTTCTTTAATGACCGGAAGCACCATGTTGTTGAAGTGGACCTATGGAAAGATAAACGGCATCGAAGAGTTTAAGAAAGAAGCTGTGGGCAACCCGGCTGGGATCAAACGGGAATAGACGCATCTCTATCTAGGTACTTGCATACCTAGTAGACGGAACTTTTGATAGCCGTCGATACAGGAACAATCAACTGAATTGCACCTTACCCATCGACCCGGTTTATTGGTTCTGGAATTGGATTTTTTTACAAATCACAACCTAGCATTGATAGATATTAACTCGGGTCGGCCGAGATTTCAAAGGGAAACGAGACAATGAAGGACGGATAGATATTAGAGCGCTCAACTTCAACAAAGTCTCTTTTTTACGATATACCTAGTACAGAAGTACAAGTTTAATAAAGGGTCATCGCAGACATAACTAGCCTATCATGGTCGTGTCAAATCATGCGACTATTTCTGCAGGTGTATGGCATTGGATGTTCTTGACTTGTTGAAGTACAGATGTGCATGTAGTGGTAATAGGTACATGCATACATTGCAGTAGGTAGGATGGACACCCCTGCTAAAGACCTTTTTTTTTTCTCGAACCCCGCCATCGGAGGCAGTCAAAGTTGGTAAAGTTCGTAAGAAGTGAGTACGTACCCCTCGGCGTTTTAATGCCAAAACCGTCCCGCCCCCACTATGACTCTTGAGTGGACCGAGTGGGCTAATATTTTCTAGATCTTCAAAAGGTCAACGGTCCACCTTCTTGCGACTTCTTTGCGACTTGCGACAGACGCCGAATTCTCATATTGTGTCATTAGTTTAACCGATTGACTATTGGCTCAATTAGTTTCTCAAATCTTGCCACCTTAAACAGAAATATTAAGAGACGATAATCGGTCAAGTTAGCCCATCATGTCTGTAAGTTAAACTAGATCCAAATCTGTAACGCGGGTGTGCATAGCTGACTCATTGCTTTCTAGAGCTTCTACATTGAGAACAAGAACGTCGGCAACAAGGCCGATAGCGAGGATTGGAGAAGTAAGTATTAGTCCTTAGGAGATAATTGATCTTGCAGCTAATTGATTTTCCAGTTCGTGGTTACAATCCTCTGACGCCGCCCGACCTACTCCAACATGAGATCCCCCAAACACCCTTCTCGAAGAAAACGGTCCTCGAAAGCCGCGAAGAGGTGGTACAGGTAGTCAATGGCACTGATGGAAAACAAAGACTCCTAGTCATCATTGGCCCCTGTTCTATTCACGACCCCGAAGCGGCCCTCAAATACTGCGACATGCTGTTGAAAGAGAAGGAGAAGCACAAGGACGAGCTCCTCATTGTCATGAGAGCTTACCTTGAGAAGCCGAGAACCACAGTTGGCTGGAAGGGTCTAATCAATGACCCGGATATTGATAACAGCTTCAACATTAACAAGGGTCTGCGTATGTCGAGACAACTCTTTGTCGATCTTACCGACAAGGGGATGCCGATTGCTAGTGAAATGCTAGATACCATCTCTCCTCAGTTCCTAGCGGACGTACTGTCGGCTGGAGCAGTCGGTGCGCGAACAACTGAGAGTCAATTGCATCGGGAGCTGGCGAGTGGTCTCTCGTTCCCGGTGGGATTCAAAAACGGTACGGACGGAACGCTAAGTGTCGCGATCGATGCTATCGGCGCGGTTAGACATCCTCACCACTTCTTATCAGTCACCAAGCCCGGTGTTGTAGCTATCGTCGGCACCGTTGGTAACGATGACTGCTATGTCATCCTTCGAGGTGGAAGTCGTGGTACCAACTACGACGCGAAGAGCATCGCAGATGCCAAGGCAGCCCTAACCAAGTCAGGAGTCCGAGAACGGCTTATGGTTGACTGCAGCCATGGCAACTCGTTAAAGAACCACAAGAATCAGCCCAAGGTCGCCGCCGAATTAGCAGACCAGATCTCCAAGGGAGAGACAGCTATTATGGGCGTAATGATTGAGAGTAATATCAACGAGGGTAAGCTATCTCCAAAATTTTATATCGGCTTAAGTTTGCTAACACCCACCCCAATAGGTTCCCAGAAGGTACCGAAAGAAGGAAAGGCCGGTCTTCAGTATGGTGTCAGTATCACAGATGCTTGCATCGGATGGGAAGACACCGTATCCGTGCTTGACAACCTCGCGAATGCCGTCAAGCAACGAAGAAAGGTGTTAGGCATGAATGGCGTTCATTGAGCAAATAGCCATTGAGGGGCCGTCGTTTGCGAAGTACGAAGGAGGCAAAAATAGTTTTCGCAATTTGTAACAAAAGGTTTGGAATTTGATGATATCCGGTTCGCGAAAAAGGGGGAAACTAAAAATTCAGCATTGCATTACAGCATCCGAAGTCATATACTTCTCATGCGTTTTGTGAAGTAGGAGGGGAAAATAGATTCGTCTCTACTGTGAAACATGATTCCCTAATTTAAAAAGGATATACTTCTTTATGTTATACAACATGAAAGGTGACACCTTAGAAACTTGTTTTTTTGTCCTTACAAATCGCGAATAGTTGTATGGTGTTTTGTAAAGTCCCAGTTCTCCGAATTTAATGAAAGTTAAAAAAGTTGGAGACATGAAATTTAGTAGCGATCTAAATGTCTTGGCATTTAGGATCACGTGCATGGTGGAACAGCCCACTGGAGCTAAGCTGGACCAATAGGATGGAGGTATTTCCAATTGCTTCAAGGCCTGAGCACTTTTTCATTCAATTCATTCAACCTTGTTGTTGGATTCCCGGTTCGATCTCTTCCACACTTCCACGACCAACTCTCAACCACCTCTCCCCTCCAATTGATTCGTCAATCTACCCGTCGCAACCCTCCTACGAACGGGTAGAAAATCCTCGCCCTTCATGTTGGCAAGATCTTGCCTGCGCTCTACGCGCATTCTCAACGGAGCCAGAAATGGCGCGACCGCTTTTACCAAGGTACGATTACCATCCGGGGACTGACGTTATTGTCCGGAATCCCATCTACTCCAACTCCACCCAATGATCTCAACGACGACTACCACAATGACAATGCGGACCTAAAGAAGCATTCATATAACTAACAATTGTCCTATTTTAGCGATCTATTTCGTCGAGCTCCGGAGCCTCCAGCGAATCCGCAACGAAAATTAACATCGCTACTGCTGCATCTACAGCTCTTGCTGTCGGATCTGTAGCATGGTACTATCATCTCTATGGATCTACTGCGAATGCCATGACGCCTGCTGAGGAAGGGTGAGTCCATACCGAGGCATACGGAAAGATGATACGATCTGTCTTTCGAAGAGGCATCAATAGAGCGATGTTAACATATCAAAATAGTCTACACCCGACAGCATACCCATGGGTTCACCAGCAGTGGTTAAAAACCTTCGACCACCAATCGTACGTATTATATCTTATCTCTTACGTATTCCAATCTCTTCTAACAGTTATCAGTCTTCGTCGAGGTTTCCAGGTCTACCGTGAAGTCTGTGCAGCATGCCATTCTCTTAGCCGAGTTCCTTACCGAGCACTTGTCGGAACCATCCTAACTGTCGATGAGGCGAAGGAGTTGGCGGAAGAAAATGAATACGACACAGAACCCAACGATGAGGGTGAAATCGAGAAGCGACCCGGAAAGCTATCAGATTACATCCCTGCGCCGTACAAGAACGACGAAGCCGCTCGAGCTGCCAACAACGGTGCCCTCCCCCCTGATCTAAGCTTGATTGTTAAGGGACGACACGGTGGTTGCGATTACATCTTCAGCTTGTTAACTGGATACCCTGAGGAGCCCCCTGCAGGAGCATCTGTCGGTGCTGGTCTAAACTTCAACCCTTACTTCCCGGGTACTGGTATTGCTATGGCCCGTGTCCTATATGATGGTCTCGTTGAGTACGAAGATGAGACCCCTGCCTCTACTTCTCAGATGGCCAAGGATGTAACGGAATTCCTCAACTGGGCGGCGGAACCGGAGATGGACGACCGAAAGCGAATGGGTGTCAAGGTTTTGACTGTTACCGCTGTCCTTTTCGCTCTAAGTGTTTGGGTTAAGCGATATAAGTGGGCGACACTAAAGTCGAGGAAGATCGTCTACGACCCACCTAAGGCATCCAACAATGTCCGCTCATAAACGAGCATCTGCTGCTGTATGTACTACTAAAGTCACCATACCGCTCCTTTGTTATGGCGAAGGGGGAAGAAAAAGACGTGAGGTTACTAGGGGCGGGAGTAATCCTGAGTCGCGACTCTAGAGTGTATATCAAGTCCTTTAAATTTAGACGTTCTCAGAAGTTTTACTTGAAAGTACGACGGGACCGACTTGATAATAGATACCTGTGAAGACAAATTTTCTCTCAACTCGATCAGATATTCTTATATTTTTATCTGGATATATATAATTCCTAAAAATAAATAGTTTCCTGTCGAGTAAAACTCTGCTTCTGTTTCCTGCCTAAGATTCAATGTTGATACAAGTACCCGACTCATGAAAGAGTTAGGGAAGGTACGTCGAAGGTACATATTTGGTCAGTGCGTGTTAGCGCTTTCAGCCACTGCCCCAGCTTATTGAACCTTCTTTCCTAAACCTTCATGTCAGCACCTGCCCTAGGCATTGAGCAACAGTGCAGAAACTCGCCATAGCAACTGCTATTTAAATGAGATGGCGCTGGGCAACGGCGGAAGCAGGAGGATGTCGGGACCTCTATTAATTATCCAGCTCTCCTTCCTTTTTACGCAAACCTACCCAGGTGTTTTTTCACCTTCTCACGCGCCGACCTAACTACCTACCCAGGTATTCAGGTAAATAACAACATCGCGACATTCCCTTAAATCCAACACATTCATTTTTCATTGATTAAAACAGCCTATATCCTTACTTGGATTGGCTTTTAGGCATATTTATGTAAGAATATTTGAATTACTAGGATACGATTCAAATTCCTTGCTCTACTAAGTATCGCCGTCCCATTCTTGTTAAGGGTTTACCTTTTGTTCTATCCCAATACTTGATTTAATTCACACACGCCGATTTCCTCACCGAAAAAATGGATCAAGTTCGAAAGGACTACCTGTCTGAGGGAGCGGACGATAAATACGCGCCCCAGAGAAAGCTAGCACAAGATTACCTATCCGGTTTCGACGCTGGTGATCAGTTTGGACAATGGTACATTGGAGATATCATCGTGAATGGCAATGTACCTGAAGATGAACTCAAGCACTTCACTCGCCATAGCCTACTACGTGGTGCTGAACAGTGGGAACAAACGCTTGCTTGTGCAGAGTCCATGAAGGATAAAGCTTCATTTGACGACCCCCTTGATGGTCAAGACACTCTTACCTTCCTCACCAAGATGTTCCAGGGATCTCAAGGCACATCAGATCAGGGTACTGTCAACCACTATGCGCAGGTTCCCAAGGGAAGAAAGAGACTTCAGTCTCAATTGAAGACAGACTTGGACCAGCCTACCAAGAAGCACGGAAAGAACAAGCAATCACCTTTCTGGGCTACTGCTGCCACCCAAGCTTCCAGCCAACAACTGATTCCCCTAGAGGATGAGAAGAAACCCCATGAGGATAGAAAGGCGCGACGATCCCTGGGAAGGTCCACTAAGAATGCCGGACAGGCCCCTGATCAGAAACGTCCGATCATCCATCTCTCGGCTGAGAGACCAGCCCTTGCCAAGGCTCGCAAGGTTCATCCAGGTGGAAATGTCATCACCCCCAACTCAGACGAGGATGCCTATGTTCTTGTACACAAGGACTCTCCTAGACCCTCTATGTCCCCTTCCCCTGCTTCTCAGAATGGCAAAGCCGGTTTAAAAGGGCGCCACTCATAGATCGCCAGGAGTCTGTGAGTGGTTCTGGTATCCTGCGCGATATTTCTCCCATCCATACCTCCGCGGATACCGAAATGGGAGATTCGTTAAAACAGCAACACTCACCATTAACCGCTCCTAATGGTGTCGAGACTACATTGGATACGACCAAGTCAAGCCTCAACACATCGAGCAAAAGTAACGAGATTCAAGAATTCACGACGAAATTAGAGGAAAATGAGAACACATATCCTCCATCACAAGCACTATCTCAGACACCCAAACGCAAAACCAAGTCCCCTTACTTTGCTATGCCACAAACGCCTAGCCCAACTAAAACAAAACCTCCCCGTCCTCCTAGGGGCACCATTTCTTGCATCCCCATCCCGCCACTAGACGCGCCCCAATTCGGACTTATTCAGGAAGAGCTCGCTTCAGATCCCTTCCGGGTACTTGTAGCCGTCACTTTTCTGATCCGCGTCAAAGGCAAGCAAGCAATTCCGGTATTCTATCAGCTCATGGAAAAATACCCGACCCCTGCAGAGCTCGCAGAGGCCGATACGGGCGATATTATAGAGATGGTCAGACACCTAGGCCTAGCAGTTGTCCGTGCTGCCGCTATTCAGAAATACGCGAATATCTGGCTGGACAACCCACCGACAGCGGATACAAGATATGGCGTTAAGAGTTATCCAAACCTAGGCGACGGCGCCGATGTACGCGCGGGAGAGAAAGTTGGACCTGAGGAACTTGATCCGAGACAGGCGGCTTGGGAGATTGGACATATGACTCAGGGTCGATACGCAATTGATAGTTGGCGTATCTTTTGTCGAGATGTGTTGAGAGGACGTGCAGAAGATTGGATGGGGAAGGGTGGTTGTAAGAAGAAGGGCGAAGGAGAGTTTCAGCCTGAGTGGATGCGCGTACTGCCCGAGGATAAGGAGCTTCGAGCTTGCCTCCGTTGGATGTGGATGCGCGAAGGTTGGGCGTGGAACCCGAAGACGGGCGAGAAGGATGTCCTGTCGGAGGAGATGCGCAAGGCGGTTAATGAGGGACGAGTTGCGTATGATGATAAGGGTGATTTGGTGATACTAGACCCCGAAGAGGGATCTTGATGTTGATAAAGAGAGATGAATTACAGGAAAAGGAGTTCTTGCTATAATGTAGTGCACGCACGCACGCACGGATATAGGCTCTAGCAAGTCTAAAATGATGATGTTTAATGTATTAACTAGCTATGGCTTCTTTATTCCGATGACGTGAACAATTAGACAAGTTGCGCACGCTCTCATTCCTCTCCCTTCCATTCGCCTTCATTTTTCTCATCACCATCGCCAATTAATCCTCTAGCTGCTTCCTCGGCAACTGCAGCTTCAAGCACGACAGCCGTCCTCCGATCATGAATTTCATCAAGAGCAGCACTCGCGCTTTGCCACGCGGCGATCAGATTCCCTTGGCGTGCGTAGGGTCCTGCACGCCACCAGCGCTCTGAACGCAAGAGTCTGTGGGGGAGTTGTTGGTATCCGCGCCATGGGAAGTTGTAGGATAGATGGAGTTGCACTATATTTTCGTGTAAGTGGATAGAATTGAGCGGATGAGTGTGTTAATTAAAGGGTCTTACTGAGGCGAGGGTGCTCATCGACAGCTGCGAGAGCTTGTTGTAGGCACGAGCGGTAGTAGTGTACAGCACCGCCGGCAAAACCTACGCATGAGCCTAGGAGGAAGCCCATGCTCCCGCTGCCTGTGAGGATGCCGCCTACAGCTGCGGCTGCTAGGCCTACGAAAGCCTAATTTCTCTTGTTAGTAACAAAGGGGGCTGGGGTAGGACAGAATAGACGTACCGCAGTTGAAGACGCCACAAACATAGATCGGAACATGTAGAGGCCATGGCCGCTGTCACGATAAGTCAGTCATTTCCCGTTTAGGTGACCATATTTCGTCTGTCTCCGCACCTAGGCCTGCTCCAATTCCCGATGGACCTCAATAATTGGCTAACATGTCCGCCGACGCTATGCACGGCGCCAACTTCGTCAACCTTGATGGATCATATTAATGTTACACAGTCTTCCAAATATTGGGGGAATTATATTTTTACCATGATCTAGGCAGGGAGAAAAAGAAAAAGAGAAAAAAATTCTTCTCTTTTCTTTCTTGGTATGTTTGTGTAACCAGAGGTTGTGAGTTATCCGATACCGATGATGGTGCAACATCCGAATGAAGAATGCATAACGCCCCACGACCACTACACGCTCCCTATTCGGTACCTATAATTCAAGGTTCCAACAGGTGGAGTACTGTAATCTGACATGCTTTCAGGCCTAACCTTAACACGTATTAGATCTTAAAGCCAATGATTTTCATCTGACAATTCCATCAATTCTGACTTTCTTCCTACAGATAACAACAACTCCATGCTTACTATAGTTGGTTCGAAATATAAGAATAATGTAACGGCCGGAAACAACAACAACTTTTCTTATGTCAGATAGACTGAATTCTATAGGATTATACCGAGTCTCGACATGCTGGGTAAGGTAATCTGCTACCTACATCCCTGCGGAAAGGAAAAAGAAAAAGGAAAAAAAGCATTCAATTGCGAATGGTACCATATTAGTTGTTATCGGATCTGGGCTGGACCTGTTTCGGTGTTTGATTGATTTTAGTTTATAACTAGAAATATTATATATTCCTTTCTTATATAAAGTAACTTCAAATCACTGAACATGTAAACTAATCACGAGTTGTTCTGTCTCTTTTCTTTTCTTTTTCGTTACTTCAATTTCACTGTTAACGGGAGTGTACCCCTCTTACCTTACCTAGGTATACAAGAACTCGAACCCCGCAACCACAGCTGAGACCTACCGTTTTCATACTACATACATATTATCTACCTATACATTCCGTACTGGGAGGTCTTGGTTTTTTGAAGTTACATACAAGGTTTTGAATTCGTTTCGTATATTATATATATAATTCTTAATTCGGTTATATTCTTCACCGTGTGTCGTCATTCAACTGCAGCACGAGATGGGATCTCTCGACACTAAGGATGAGCTGACCGTGCTGGTCACCGGCTTCGGGGTACGTTGTGATACCCTAACACAACACCAACAGTCAATCGAACGCCACCAACACGGGATCTTACTTACCTGCTTTATAATATAGCCTTTTAAGGAACAGTATCCCGTAAACCCAGCCTGGGAGATCACGTCCTCACTTCCGGATTACCTACCTCCTAATCGGGCTAAGGATCCTGCGTCTTCCCGCTCGTCGGATGCACCACCCCTACCCGCCGTCCGGATCCTGAAACACGGCCCGGTCCGCGTCAACTACGAGGTCGTCCGTGACACCGTCCCTAAGCTTTGGGATAATACGGAGCGTAAGCTCGATTACGTCATTCATATCGGTATGGCCGGCCCCCAACACGTGTATGCGATTGAGAGGCGGGGCCATCGCGATGGCTATGATAAGAAGGACGTTGATGGTGAACTTCTTGGTGATGAGCAGAGGAGGAAGAGGGAGGGCGATAAATGGATATGGAAGTGAGTGTTTCGGTATTAACTATTGAATTATTTATATGCTAATCATCATTATAGTGATGTTCCCGCGGAACTTTTGACAGACTTGGATATTGACAGTATTCACCAGAAATGGGTTGAATACAGCCCGGTAAGAACCCCATTTCTCATTTTCCACTTAAAAATTCAGCTAATGATACATATTATGTAGGACAACCTCAGATTGAAAGTATCAGAGGATGCGGGGCGTTATCTATGCGACTTCATCTACTTCTCTAGCCTGGCGCACTTGTACAAACAGGAACGACCACGGAAGGTAATCTTCTTCCATGTGCCCTTGCATTCCGACCAGGACTCTCTGGTTCGCGGGAAGGAACTTGCTATACAGTTAATCCGGTCGGTATGCGAGGTTGGACTCGAGAAATCTGCGTCTTGAAGTTGTGTAGTCGGTGAGTGATTGAGTGGGTGGTTAGTTTGTCACATAGCGTTTCGTGTTTTTGTATGTAATGGCAGCGGTAAATAGTCGATAGCGTTGAATGTGTGAATCATTGTACTCTTGCTTGGAACTATTTCGGGGCAAGCAAAACGAACGAAGGGAAGTGCTCTTCATTTTCACTCTCAATACGCCTAAAAATCATGTTACCCCCACCCTCCGGAATATCATCAAATTCCAATTAGATATACGAATAATCATTATTATTTTATGTAATTAATAGTATTCCGATAATTAATGTAAGCAAAGTTTAGCAAGCAAAGACTAATTCATATTCGGCGACTTAGCCGGTTTTTAACGGCATCTCCCACTTCGCCGATTCCTCGGCCCAGCTAGTCGGGGACTAACAAATTGACTCGGCGATAACTACATCAACTCTTATCCATTTAAATAACATCTCCAACGATAAGCTAAATTTGAGATTCTACTTTCTTTTCGTCGAAGCCCTCAAGATTACCTCAAAATTAGCAGTCGTAAATACGATCTGTCTCGTCAAAACCCCGCCGTTTCCCTAGCAAAACAAAAATCTCTCAATATGTGCATGAAGGCTAAGTGCAGCTCTTGTGGTGAGTGCGAAATCATAGATAAGCCTCGATATCCCCATTTTATATAGGTCTCAACTTGTGTTCGGTGTTTATACTAACATCTGAAAAGGCCAAACATCATGGCTAGGCTGCGGAAGCCACATTCCCTCTGTGCTCGACCATGTCCCTACCGAGGACTGGTGCACTTGCAAGCCAAAGGTCGAGGTGAACGGCAAGGAATACCCACCGATGGCTAAATGATCAAATTGATATATTGCATGAACTAGGGAGTTGGGAGTATTGTGCGGAACGGGCGGTTGGTTGCGGGTCGGCGGTGGATGAGGGATATGCCACTAGTGATGAATGATACTGATTTGTTGAATCTATTTCTATCCTGTCTATATGAGTCGTTGTTATTCGTAAAATATCATGAAGAGCTGTAGAGTATAGCTCGATTTAATGGGTATAAATATCACATCACACCATTCCCCTTCGTCTAGATTTTCTGCCCCTTGTGCCATCCAGCACGATGGTACTGGTTCGGCCACTTAACCTCAACACCCAGCTGGTGCGCAGCGCGTAGGACGAAGTTAGGGTCTCGAAGGAATTCCCTAGCCACGAGCACCACATCGCAATGTGTGGCTGTTCCCGACTCCTCAGGAGCCGTTGTAACATCATCATTCACTGCAGCTCCCGTTGCAAGTTGCTTACCCTCCTGCACAATCGATCGTGCCGTCTCAGCCGTCGTAACCAATCCTACAGCACCGATCAATACTCTCGGACCACCCGCTTTAATCAGCGCCTCGCGGATGGCGCCCGCGAGGTTGATCTGGTAGTAAGGGTGAAAGTCGATCTGCTGGTCCGCATTATTACCGCCGGAACTCACATCCAGTAAATCGACACCCGCGGCGGGCAACAATTTCGCGAGTCGGATACTCTCATTGATATCCCAGCTCGGCTCACCGGCCGATTCCATCCACTCCGTGGCCGAGATACGGACGAACACGGGCATAGACTCGGGAATCACAGCACGCACCGCCGCGATAACCTCAAAGAGCACACGCGTGCGGTTCTCGAAACTACCACCGTATTGATCGGTGCGCTTGTTACTAAGCGGGGAGAAGAACTCCGATAGTAGGTATCCATGCGCAGCATGAATCTCAACCACATCCACACCAGCCGTGACAGCTCTCTTCGCAGCATCAGCGAATGCTTGCACCAGTGCCTTAATATCATCTAGCGTCATTTCCTTCGGGTCCGGGAAGCCGTCTGTGAATTTAATGGCGCTAGGCGCCCACACATTATCGCCCCAGCCACCATTCTCCGGGGCAGCAGTTAAGCCCAGACAACCCGCGGGCTTGAGCCAGGGGGCTACGGTTGTAGCTTTGCGTCCTGCGTGCGCGAGTTGGACACCGAATTTTTGGCCTTGTGAGTGTGCGAAGTCGGCCACGCGCTTGAAACCAGTGATTTGGGAGTCTTTCCATAGACCCAGGTCCTCGGGTGTGATGCGCCCGTTGAAAGTAACAGATGTCGCTTCGGTAAATGTTAAGGGTACGCCACGAAGGATAAGCTGTGATAGATGCGCGAAATGCCAGTCGCTCATGTGTCCATCCTGCGAACTGTACTGGCACATCGGCGCGACAGCGAAGCGGTTCTGGAATTCCAAACCGCGGATCTTGAGCGGCTGGAAGAGCGTCGGAGCCGAAGCCGGGTCGACCGCTGTACCGGCCGGTGGCTCCTGCGCGGGCGTGAAGTAGGGCGCGTTGGGGGCCGCCTTGTTTACGATGTGGGAAGTCATAGTGAAGGGCTGATATTGATGTTGATCTTCCTCACTTTCCCTGTTTTCTATGGGATTTACGGGGTGATCGACTGGGGATATGGAATATGCCGGACGTTCACGCCTCTTGCGGTCGGAGTTTCTGAAATGCAAAGCAAATCGGAGTGGCTTGGCAAGGCTTGCCGAGATGATCAGGAGTTCGTTTCGAGTTCGGTCTTATGGAAGCCGGTTAATAGTAATAATAGTGGTATAGTAGTAATAAATAGCAATAGCAATAATAGTTATAGTAGTAATTATAATCGGTTCGTTGGCGAGATGAACTATAGTATTCCTTCTATTCCTGTGAGTAGCAGGGACGACAAACTTACTGAGTACAAGCGTGGGATGTCATTACTTCTTAAATAGGTATTCTAGAATTGTTTATAGAAATGTTTCGAATACGAGGGAAAAAGAAGAGCCGAAATATATCAGTCTAGACTGGCTTGGATGGGTACTACGATTGACAAATTGACAAATCTGGACATAGGAGTTGTGTTGCGCCATAGCCCCGACGCGGGTCTTAAGGTACGTGATGGTGCCATCGAATTTATCGTAGCTTTGAAAAATATTTCCTGGTTTGAAAGTATGTAGTTAATGGTTAGTGGTCGGTTTCAATCGTCTACCTAGGTATGAATCCAATAGTAGTATCGGTGACGTTGTTTCCTTATTCCTAGACTTTGAATTATACTTCGGGATGGCAATTGTTAGTCATCACTAAATTATCTCCATAGATTAACTTCATGCGAGTAACCCCCAAGCAATTTTATAAAGGAAATACTAATTTATGTTAAGGAAAAAGACCGCGATTTCCCGCACCAGCTAAGCTACGGGATACAATGCGTATATTCTCTGCGAAAATTGGGTGGGAGTTACATCTGGATATTATATGGAGATAGTGGGGAGATTTAACTTTAGCTATCCCGGAAGACTCTAAAAGCAAGTATGGGTGTAAATGCTTATAAAGCAGTGGTTAAAGAGCCAATCGCGCTACTTACCGAGCTATCTCCCGATTCTTATCCAAGATCGAAACTTTAGCGCCGCTTTTCCCACGAGATCTTTTCCATTTCTAATTCTACTTTAATTCTTCATCAAATCTATCCGACTATTACCTATTGCCTATCAAAGCAAACAAGTCCTTTCTTTAACGCCATCGGCGATAAAGAAACTTGCTTGGTCCCTTACTCAGCTATCTACCCATAAAGCTATCAATTAATTCAGCTATCATCCCGTCTTGCTTACTCGCATTATGTCTGTCAAGTCGCACAGAGACGGAGACGTGTAAGAGATTAAGTGGCTGTGGAGTATTCTAGGGGGAAGAAATACCGATCTCGATTTGTCATTATCGACCAAACCGGATTCTAACTTTCAACGGGTTACAATGACGAGCTGTCTGTAATGCATCGGATACGAGATCATAACCCTCCCTGGTCTCCCACCGAGGACGAACACAAAGACGAACATGTTCATTCCAGAATGTCTCAGGAACCCGCTGGGAAAATCATAGCGTTTGCTAATTTTTCCCTTTCGTAAAATGCTAAGGTCGATGCCATACCCGAAATGAGTAAATCAAGTACATACAAAGTAAATGGGGGCGGTGGTCTAAGCTGAACTAGGAACATAATCCCGGTTCCCTATCCCGCATCAGGGGCTCAACCTGAAGCAGCCATTCAGATCCATTGACCCCGAATCCACCACCGATCCGTTGCAAATCTCTTTAGCTTACCCCCTTGCTTCTCACCATCGCTAGGGCACGATATTAGCACGAATGCGCTCGTTCGCGTTTCGTCCCGTGATACCGCACAGTTGCCGTGATGTAACCGGTTCAGACATCTTTAGCACTGATAGAGTAGTAAACGTGGGATGTCGTCGCTTCAAGGGTATCTTAGGTTCGTTAGCGAAGTGCTAGGGTAGACTCCGCTGTAGATGTCACTCTATGATATCCATCTCCTCGGGGCTTTGCCAAGAGGGGTTCCTGGGGTTTACCGGGTCGAAACCCCTTCATTCCAACTTCATTCATATGTAGGGCTGTTTAACTCCATTAGTTTCGTTTACCAAGTTTGTGTGCGTGTGTGAAAGACAGGTTCTTCTCTTCTTCACGTATACCGTCATTATCGGATTGCTCTCTTTTTTTCGATTCTTATACCACTAGTTGGATGATTTACAAGAACTTATAGAAATGGCGAGAGCAAAATACATTGAGAAGGGAGCCTCCACAGGCTCTCTTAACTCGTGAGTCGTTTAAAATCCCGTTTAAATTTATATGCGATATACTAACTTCTGGAAGCTCTCTTAGACTGGCTGGCCCAGCGACCGTCAAATTACTGGTCGGACCAGATGGCCAGGAATTCTTGGTCCCTAGAAAGCTTCTGGTATCGTGCCATTACTTTCGCCAGCGCATCGATACAGCTCGGCTTGAATTTGAAAAGGGACAAGCGAGCCTTGTTATGACTTTAGAAGACCAATGTCCGGATATGTTTGAGCTTTTCACATATTGGTTGAACGAACGGAGGAACTTGGACAGATTCATCGACACCGCCGAAATTGACCACTCCTGCAAGGAGCTTCATTGGGATTTGGTCAACTTGCACCTATTTGCCGCTCAAATTGACATCCCCGCATTACAGGACTGCGCGATGGATGCGATTCAAGACGTTTACCTCCGATGTAACTGGGATATCAGCCCCAAACTTATCAACTACGTCTACACCTCGTGCGACCCACAAGAGAGTTGTCGGTTGCGGAAGTGGATTGTAGCAATGACGGCGTGGACGCTCGGTGGCGTAGTAACCACCGAGATGAACAATAACATCCAGCGATTATTCGACCAATTCCCTGACTTCTCTGCCGAATACCACAGCCACACGCGCAAAATGGCCAAGTCGGGCCTCGAGAGTCATTTCAAGAACCCGCAATTAAGACTGCCGTCTAATAATCTCCGAAACGAGGAACGCCAGTTCGGATTCCGCCAGTGCTCGTTTCATACCCATCGCTCGACTGTCGGCCAAGGGAGGTGCCCGCATACTACACCACTATCGCCGCTGCTTGCCCCATCCCCGTTTACGGATGGCTATATCGAGTCTGATTCCGACCGTGGCGAGTCGAGGTTCGGGTCTCGCATGGTTTCGCCGAGTAGTGATGCTATTCCTGAGTCGAATTTGGAGACACCGTGAAGACACTACACCATAATCTCGGTTATCAACTTTTGGATTTCAACATCTAAAGAAAGGGCTGGGCTTTCGCATCGCTTCCAAATCTCTCTTCCTTTGGGAATGAAGACGGCGCTTCATTGGCGTTAATTCATTGTACTTCCTGCGTTTCAATTAGATTCATGTTGCTCTAATAGCTGAAGGGTGCGGGAAGTAGTAAGCAATCTGGAGGAGGATTCGTCGCTGCGACACATCAAGCGTACTTTGGTAGTACGACGTTAGCAGGCAACATCGACGGAAGTATGCATCCATCTTAAGGATATTTGAAACCGGAGGGGATCTTGCCTAGCCAGGCATTGTGCATATAGTATACGACATATACCCGGGCCGGGAGGAGGAGGGATACAATCATCACGGCTCCCAGCTGCTGGTCGAACGACTGTTTACTTGTTGTATGAAGATGCCTTTGAGGACTAATACCCACAATGTCCTATTGGCTTGTAATTGATAATTATAATATACGAATAGATCTCACCATATCGTGTCTGTCTGTCTGCTTGCGTGCGACAATGGTAGTTTTGTAAGTACTGCAGCTATCGTGACTTTGATAGCTACTCTTTTAAGCGGCGTTGTCCTGTTTTTGTCTTTCCTGTATGCAAGAGAGCAAAATACATGTAATGGCCCATTCAAAACTCTAGGCGGGTAACTGGATTGCAGAAAATTGACCTTAGCATGATACATCTCGGCCTTCGATACGTATCACTTATTAAGACGAAATAGTATCATAGCAGATTATGTCGATTAACGTCGAACATTATCTATCAGAATGCCTATCACAAACCCCGTTCACAAGTACCTAGCTAGAACAACAAGAACAAGAACCAAAGCAATAGCAACATGATCCTGTGTGACCATTCGTCGTCATCACAAATTCATCAAAACTAAACTTTTTCTCTCTCCCTCTCAGTGCAAAGCCAGGACGCCGATAGCTTTCTTCTAGTCGTTGCAATAAAAAATTTTGCCTAACGCAAGTAAGGTAGGCCTGCTGAAATCTCTCATTTCACATTTGCTCTGGTGTCTGCGGTTTCAAGAATGCACATGCCAAGTCGTAACCGTGATCCGAACAAGAAAAAATGGTGCATCTTGCTGTCTCGTGAATATCGTTTCATCTTTCGTAATACTCGTCAAGGAAAACAGAAATATCGTAAAGAGAGTGGTCGTAGAGGTAGTATCCTCGTGTCAAGGGTGAATGTCCCTGGTTCAATAGAAATTGGTCTCCAAACTGCTCATCTCCAAATCGCAAGTGGTTGTGAATCGTATGAAAAAGTTTGCCTGCAAGCCGTACTCCCCCTTCTTTCATATTTGAAGGTTTGGACAGTTACAGTCGTAAGAATCGTGAGTTGAAATAGGACCCCAATATGCTATAATGCAGGTTGGTCCAAAATCTCGTTCAAGTCGTAAGGAAATCATGAAGTCTGGTATAGTTGTATACAAAGAAAGAACACACGCGATGGTGTCAAAGTAGTTTAAGAATGGTGCGATTGCCGATATTGATTACATGGGGGACTGAGAACGTCTGCGGTTGCGAATTTCTCTTAGTCGCTGATCGAGATAGGCCAAACGGGATGGCAAAGAGGATCTAGAAGCTGGTTGCGCTTCCGAACGTTCTTGGCTTGTTTGCTGTACGGTCGCAAAAGGTCGGCGTAAAGCCGTTAGGTTAAAGTTAATTGGAGTTGACAGTCTGTTAGGAAAGCTAAGGCTTGAGCAAGAGCCAGAGAACGGCGATCCTAGGCGGCGTGGCTGCGTAGGTGGCGCTGCAGATACAGCTGACACAACAAAAGGGTCGGACTCGTCGATGTGGGGCGCCGACGGGCCAGGGAACTCTTGCGGTTCCTGCATGAACATACTATTGCCTCGATTGCGCGTCACTGAAGGTTGAGTTTGTACCAGATTGTTCGAAGTTTCGGACGATTCTTTCCAGAAAGCGGCTGCTAGACTCGGGCGCTTTCGTGATAGGTCCTCACTCTTAGTGGACCTACGCTTCTGCGTACCCGAGCGAGATCGGGTGAGGCGAACCGGCGACTTGAGGAGTTTGCGTGAACCAACCGTATTCGATTGCCGGGGCAAACTGATACCTGAAGCAAAGGTGGAGGACGAACTTGGTCCATAGCTCTTAGCCATAACTGGAGAGGGCAGAAACGGTACGTCTGGAGATAGTGGTTCCTGCTTAGCTGCCTTCACCTCGATATCTTCCACAGGCTCTGGTAAAGGCTCCATTTCAGAGCTTGTGAGCTGAGCTAAGGGAGCCTCGGGCTTCATAGTGTCAGAAGTGCTCACTGCCAAGGAAAGAGCCATATCATGGGCAGAGAATATGGAAGGTGATGTAGCTGGAACGGATTTTCGGTTCCAACGACGATGAGCTGCCTTAGAAAAGGGAGCGGGACTCGGCGACTTATACTGTCGCGGACTGGCAGCGGCGTTGCGCTTACAAAGCTCACGTAGATGGGCCCTGGTAGCAGCACAAGTATGAGGCCATTCAATGTAAGGCTTCGAGGTCTCTGCGGTAGGGGTGTTGCTTCCGCTCTTAGTGTCCGCCGTTAAAAGCCCTTTTGATCCTTTCCAGCTTCTTTTAGCTTCTCGTGCAACGCGCAAGCAAACACCAGTGGGAGGAATACGGCTCCTACTAAGACGAATTGGAGTGACACGCGGGTCTTGCAAGTAAAGCATGTAAGTTGACCATAAATGCGAATCCATGGCTTTAGTCCATGGTGCCTTTCGCGATCTCTCCTTACGCGCCGCATCTACATTGGTGTGAGAGTCGAGATTGGGTAGCTCTAACGGCTTTGGCTCTGGACTTATAAAATCGCCATCCTCAGTAGCCTGTGAGAGTTGACTAAACAGTGACGTGCTGGTCTGGGTGGAGAAAGCCGTAGATGGTCTGCTAGACTCATATTCCGGGCTTGATTCAAGGTCTGAGTAGCTCCACTCCGATCCAAGAGTCCAGTCAGGGTACTTGGTTTCGGAAGTCGGTGCGAACTCGATTGCGGGTGTTTTGGGAGGTGAAAAGGTGCGCACTTGCAAGTGTCCATATGTCTCCGCCTCTTCTTCCTCATACATCATACTGTCCGATTCATCTACCTCGATACTTGGCACGGGCACGTCGGCTGCTGCGACGGAAGCCAAGAACTGTTGAGTCGGCGCATTTAAATGTGGAGTTAGGTGTCGTCTCTTCAATCTGAATCGTCGCGGGGGGGAGGGCGGTTGTAATTCATCGCCGAAGGTCGTAGGCTCGGGCGTCTTAGGACCCGACGCTCCGCCATGGCTGTTGGGATTGAAAGACAACATTGCGAAACGCGAACGGCGCGTCAACAAATACCAATGCGACCGAGGTTTCGCGTATCTCCTTAATCCGCCGCAATATCCAGTAATTACTCAAAGGGTGTACTCATGGCCGTACTAAAAATCCACCTCGATATCGATCTGACTAGCGATTAGGTTGTGGAGGTTGTCAGATCATTGGCGCAAGTCTCGATGTACTAGTTTGTCGCAAACTTGAGTCAGCAATTGTAATAGTGATTCGCAGCGTCGCAATTAATATTCTTAAGCTGATCGGTTGTGATGGTTCTTGTAATGTAATTAAGGTCGTGGAACGGAATCGGGGGGAAACTTGGCGAAGGGCATTCGTAGAATTCACGGTAAGGAAATAGGTCGACGCCGCGTTGTAGTATACGGTCGCATATGTTATTCGTGTATTAGAACAGTGGCTACCAGAAAGAAATTGGTAGCCACCCTCCGACCGTATGAAGGAATAGGGGAGGCAAATGAACGACTGTTGGGATGCAGAAAAAGAAATAGGAGGTAAAAATT
The DNA here is from genome assembly GCF_022578975.1 of Hypoxylon trugodes. Taxonomy (NCBI): domain Eukaryota; kingdom Fungi; phylum Ascomycota; class Sordariomycetes; order Xylariales; family Hypoxylaceae; genus Hypoxylon; species Hypoxylon trugodes. The sequence continues at coordinate 2,950,527 of NW_026250022.1, read as the reverse complement.
GTAGGGGAGGATTGCGAAAGATTGAATAGTTAAGGGTTAAGGCAAAGGTGCGGCGGACTGACAGACTGAGCGAGGAGAGAGGGAGAGATGGATTGGGTTATTGGTATGGGATTGGGGTGGTAGAATCACGTTGCACCTGCAGCGCTACCTAGGTACTTGGCAGGGGACGAATCAAAGACTACAAAAATCACCCATGCTACATGTACGCTAATACAGACATGTACATATGTACCTAGATACCTAAATACCTGGGGGGTATTTCTGTATTTTTGTGCCTATCGATCGTACACGCAGAAGGGGGGACCATGTAATGTACTTACCCAGAATCAGTGGAATCAGAGGAATCGGTGGGCGGGAGTGGCACTGGCGTGAACCCTGCGTGCTGATTATGGCAGTTCTAGCGGCATGAAATACGGCGCTAAACCCCTTAAGAATACAAAGTTTAACAGAGCCCCCACTAATTGGAGTGGAAACTTCAGGCGGTCAGTCGGGGTTCCTTGCTATTTTCCTAGCTTTCTGAACTCTGTGTTAGTACTTACATACGTACATGTAGTGAATGTATGTGAATGCAAGCATATAAGCGTCCGTGGAAGAAAAAAAATTCTAAAAGGACTAGGGTTTGATGTAACTTCAGGGCTCGAGTTAAGGAAATAAGGGGTAAAACGAAAAAGAGACAAACGAAAGAAAGACTCGGGTAATTGAGTGCTAAACTACATATGTACGCCGTAAGTAGGTACATGAGCAGGAAAGCATGTAGAACGTTTGAAGATGTCGCGGGTATTTTATTATTAAAGTTGCAAATCAGTGGAGTGAAAGACACCTGAGTCCTTTTTTCAGATACGAAAAAAGTGGTACTAAGTTATACGTCGCATACGAAGTATATGTGGACGAAAGACCTAAATAACCTGATAACTCAACTCGATGCGCTATCTCCTTGCGACTGGAGTAGACTGGAGTAAACTTGGACTCATGCACTCCATACCTAGGTAGAATGCACCTGTGGGCTATGGCCAGCGAAGGGACACGACATGAGTGCATATGCAGTGATCGCCAAGTGGGAGGAGAATACCTAACTGATGACAGGCAGAGGGTACAGGCTGAGCGAGACATTGTGGGCTCACATCTGGACGAGTTCCCGTTGGGTAGAAAAGAAACGTACGTGCGAATTGAAGAATACTTACTGTACGCGTCTGGGTAGAAGCGCGAAATTGACTGGACGAGAATGCTCGATGCAGCGCGCGCGAGTTCACAGTTCTCTGATTTCTTATTCGTTCGACTCAGTTGGTTTCTTCGTTGGATTTCACCTTTGCAGCGCGTGTTATCGTTTTCTACATGTAAACGACGACAACGCACACTGCTTAGGCTTTCAAGTCTGAAGACCTAAATGGAAAAGCGAGGCAAGATTGGGTGGATTAGCTAGAATTGTAGTTGTATGTGGTTGTACGGCCTGCCTATCAATCGTGGGCGACTAGGTACGAACACTTATTAGTTGACCAGAACAGCGAACAGCAAGAGGGTTGCCAGTCTAGGTGGAGTCGCAGCAAGACAAACCAACCAGGACCTAACAGGCATTCGAACATTCATGTGCTAAGGATATTATATGACGATAGCCCATCTTAAAGAAAGAGCCCTTGTAGCAAAGAGGAGTGAAAGATCTGTGGTACGGGCGAGACCTAAGCCTCCAGAGTGAGACAACATGGAAATGTGACGGGTGTGATGTGACGCGACCGTTCGATGTCCTGAAATGAAAGTTGCGGCTATAAATTGTAGACTGCAACACTCCTTTGGGGCTACATACTTCACATGTGTATCTATGTGCGAGTTATTGCTAGCTGCATTTTGGTGGGTTGGAAAAAGAGAGGCCACAGCTGAAAGGAGTACCTAGGTAAGGTAGTCAGGAAGGTTGTATGTATGATGATGATGGAGATGAGGAGAGGTGCAAGAATAACGGGGTTTCGGTCGTTGTAACGAGGAAAGTCTATAATCACGCCAAACCTTAATAGGCTAAGTGTAGGCGCACGGTCCTATAACTTCCCAACTAAGCCATTAACAATTGATAACCTTTATTTTTTTTCCACGCCGGCATGACGCTTCTTTAGTATTGAACATCTAAGGCTGAGATGATGCATTTCTCACATCTAGGTAAGCCACCTAGCATTAAAGGGCTTATTTTATAACCCTTTAATTTCAACATAAAGAGTAAAATTCCCTGGATTATAAGTCACAACGATTATGACAGGTTACAATCAAGAAACGCGAGAATAACGCGACTTGACGCGTAACCCTGCACTTACAGGAACATTAATTTCATGCTTTTACCCCACTTGCCAAAAGTAGACATAGTACCTGGGTACATACCAACAAGGTGCGATAGATACCATACAACGTGTTAAAGTGAGAGTCTGTCAAAGTTAACAAGATATACTTCCAGGTCACTATAGAAGATATCTCTAAGTCCCCTGTCTTCGAAAATCTATATATTATCCATATGCCTTGCTTATAGGGTAAAGCATAGTGTAGGATCTACATAAGTATTTATATATAAGCCCACACAATACAGTCGTCCAATCATAGACAGGCCTACTCAATCATTGCGGTTATACTGTACAACTAAAAGTTACACCTACAGCATTTGAGTAGCCACTAGATCATTAGCAATAATGGAGTGTGACACATTTTCAGCTCTACTCTCAATACAGAAATAGACATGGCCCGCATGAACCCATCTTGATGTCTTAATGGAGGGAAGGAAAATGCTGACAGGATGGTGTCACAAAGGCCTAGATATACATCATTCGACTTGGCTGTTGTGCTTCCAATGGCAGATAGCGATCTTATTTGGGCTCTATTAAAGAACTTTAACCATGTGAGGTTGATTTAATAAAGTGCACTTTTGCACTTGGTCTTACTAGAACATCAAGACTTTCCTATTGGAGGAGTTCAATATGCCAGATCGTACGCATGCTAAAGCCTAGAATATGGTAAGAAGTTAAATGGAATCTGACCAAAGGCTTACTGAATGCAGGTTCCAGCACACGGACCTAGAGTTCGTAGATGGGAAATGGCTGCATATAAGGAGATTATCTTCGGAATGGTAGCCCGATCGCTGATAAACCCCGAATTTCGTTGAATTATCAATGTATTAGCAGGCCGATGTTTCCCATCGGTGTACCTAAAAGGGCCAACTTATATTCGTAGTCTCGTCTACTGAGGCAAGTTGGATAAGTATCGGATGCTTTGTAATTTATGCTACCCGATTCCCTAAGGTAAACTATGCATTTTAATTGCTCGTGAACACATCTCAAAGACCAATTGATATTTGTAGCTAGCTTTTCCAAATGTCCCTTTTTGGCTACGTACATATACATTATATGTATTCCATTAGAAAGATGGGATGTACTGCACATGTGTATTGTGTCGGCTTGCGGCGGCTTGCATATCAGTTGTCCAAAGTTACAAGATACTTTTAATTTAGACTCTGCTGACATGAAATTGACTTTATTGGTTGAAATTGGACCCGTTCTGATTTCTCCGCTTAGATCACGTGAAGATAAAACTGTGGGGAAACGACTGGCAGGCAGCTGCGTCAAAGTGGTACTAGGGATGATATCAATGATCAATCACAGAACGACACGGAATCTCATTCTTCCTTAGACTTATATTTCTTAAACATTACTTCCCATAAGCAATCCCACCTTTCCACCTCATCCGAACTCACCTATTTTCTATCCAAAATGGCATCGACTACCGACATTGTGACCCTCGACAATTTCGTATCCAAGATGCCGTCGTGGGATCCCAACCTCCCCAACCACCTTTATGCTTTGGTTGATATAGGAAGGTTCGTCACATCGTCACCCTGTCCAGCCTGAAGGTGGCAAGCACGCCTAAATCTTACCCCGAGATCTATTCTTCCCGTGTGTTTTTCAGCACCAGTTCCATTGTCTACTCTTTAATAACTTCGTATAGCAATGGCATACGATTCTCTATTTCGGATTTATCTCCCCCGCAGAGCCGCCTTCTAAAATGCTTGTATCGTGAACGTGCTGCCATCTCTCTATTTGATGCACTAAACTCGTCTCCCTCGAATGGACATTTGATTTTTCCACCAGAGGTTATTACTCAAGTTTCCAAGACTTTAGCTCGGTTCAAATCCATTGCCAACGATTATGGCGTACCAGCAGAACATGTGTCTGTGTTCGCCACAGAAGCTATGCGAAAGGCTGAGAACGCAGCCTCGATGTTAGAAGCCATACTGGCGTCTTCGGGACTTGGTGTTCACGTGCTCGCCCCGGAAGTCGAGACTCTGTTTGGATCCATGGGGGCCAGAAGCGGATTCGCCACTGTTAATGGGCTTTTCCTTGATTTGGGGGGCGGTTCAGTTCAAATGACTTACTTGAACTCCTCTCTGGAAGGCTACGACATAGCGGCCGCACAGACCGGCAAAAGCTTACCATTTGGTGCTGCTAAGCTAATTAGGATTTTGGAGAATAGTGAAGCAGAAGCCCGAGTTGCTGCAGTGGACACCTTGAAAGACGGCATGCAAAGTGCTTTTGTCGAGCTTGAGAGGCAGTTTCCTTCTTTAAGAGATATACGGACCCTCCAAGAGGGTGGTGTTGATATCTTTCTTTGTGGTGGTGGCTTTAGGGGCTATGGTAGCATTCTCATGCATTCCGACCCGATTCAACCATACCCGATACCAGCCGTGGGCGCGTATACCGTCAAAGGCTCAGTCTTCCGCCAGACTAAGCTCATGCGCAAAGTCAATGCCGAATATGATGGCAAAATCCACGGAATGTCGAAACGACGACGTCAGCAATTTCCAGCTATCGCTACAGTTGTAGAAGCACTGATAGATGCTATCCCTAAAATCTGCACGGTGACATTTTGCAGCGGCGGCAATCGAGAAGGGGCCCTTTTTATGAAACTACCCAAAGCCGTAAGAGAAGAAAATCCCCTCCCGCTTCTCCGCCAAGTGAATAGCAAGGCGGAACTCGAGATACTGTATTCCATAATGGATATTTTGCGATCCTCTCTACCCACTGACTTCAATTTCTCCAATATCCCAACAGTTTTTACTTTGGGTCTTGGTCCTCTTTTCGCCAGTAGCATATGGACGCGTGTTGGAGAACCAAGCGATGCCAACGCGGCATTTGAAATACACCAAGCCATGCACCGCGACCCTAGTGCATCTGGTTTTAGCCATTTAGCACGGGCAATTCTGGGCCTTACCCTTTGTTATAGATGGGGAGCCAGTCTCGGTCCTATTGATAAACCACTCCAAGTCAACCTAGAAAAACTTATCAGCCAATCAAATCCTGAGGCTATTTTCTGGGCTGAATATCTCGGTGCGGTTGCCCATATCCTTTCTGTTCTTTGTCCAGCAAAACCGAATGCAGCAGATAAATTAGGGAATACTGTTAAGTAAGTAACTCGTTATAAAAACTCATTATTATGCTAACCAATACACAGATTTAACTCAAGCCTGAAAAATGGCAAGACGAAGACGAAACTTCAATTAAACGTGAAAGTATCTTCGTCGATTTCCCAAGCTCTTGATGTCGAAGATTTAGAGAAAATTCTCAAGAGTGTTGGGAAATCTCGTAACGTCGCAGACAAGACTGAGAAGAAAGTCGAGCTCACTATACAGATAATTGAGCCTTAATTCTAGCTATCTCATCTATATCGAACCCCCAATACTTTAAGTACAACGTATGTGCTTGTCTTGACTACAAGCTGTTGCTATAGCCGCCCGAGTATCGAACACCACTTCTTGGAAATATTGAACTAAGTACATAACGACGTAACGTCATAATAAATACGACCGAAAAACGACGACCTTCGCAATGCGTAACAGATAGGGAAATGGAATGGAATGACCCCTGCGATGCTGATCCCGACAGCGAATGTCATTGAACAAGCAATATGCCTTCTAAAAAGTGTTTCAACCCTCCATCATTACGAGAGGCATAATACGAGCTCAAATGCGTTAGGTGGGTATCAGCCTGTCGCTAAACTCCTTCGCTAAACCATCAACCTCGATCAGATCAAAAACGAACACATTGAAATTCCGTCATAACTCCAGGGCCCAATTTGAAACAAAAAAGAAATAAAATGACATGACAAGAAACGAAAGTAGCGAGAATGCTCGTACTACAACGACATCTTTATCTCTTGGCTCGCTTAGGAGCTCGAGCCCCATTCTTTGTGGCGCCTTTTTGTGTTCCAATCAATAGAACACAGAAAAGGCGGTCGAGGCTAGAAGAGTGCGTATACGTAACGCAGTTCTCGATAGATTTATCTGGAGTGGGCGGTTAGCCGATTAGGCCCTTCATCTCCCAAGGTGTTTCGGTGCAACATACAAAACTCATCTCTTCGGCCATTTACTTTTTCGAAATCCGCGTTTAATTGCCTTTTACCAGGATTTCCGTCGTCAGTCATTGCTTCCGGCTTCTTTTTACCGAACGCGATCTCGCACATGACAACCAAATTTTCGAAGAGGCTGGTCGTCATAATTTGTAATTGCAACGATTCTCCATAGGGGCCTATTGAAAATGTTAGCCGGTTTCCTACACCGAAAATCATTATCAATCTCGTTTCATCGTTACCTTTCGATCCATTCAGGATATATATGTCCCGATACATCAAGACGAGTTGCATCATACAAGCCCAGAGAGGTAGACGATCGATCGGTTTCAAACCCGCCTCCAAGAGCTTATAGAACTGTGCCCAAATGTCGGATTCAAGTGTCTTCATCCTGTGGACAATAATTCCCTTCAAATCCTGACAGATCCGTTCGGGGAGCGGTTCTAAGTGAGGTCCTTGGAATCTGTGGCAGAAGAATTCCTTTTGCCGCCAAATTTTGTACATACACCTCAAATCGTGGACTTTACGCACCAGGGCGTACTGTCGTTATGTTAGTAAGTACGCAGTATCGGCATGAACGATGGGGTACTGACGTGAGGGAGTTGGTATTGCTCTTCTCGAGCATATGTGCTAACCAGAATATCCAGAGCCGATTGAAAACTCCGTTCTTCAACTTTGAGCATCTGCCACGAGGCCCATTTGATCAGTGTAGCGTCAAAGTCGGGGACGCCAATTGGGTTCAAAACGTATTGATGGATATCTTGTCCTTGGTTGTATTGCAGCCCACACCATGCCTGCTCGTCGCGCGAGACTGGAAGTACTAGGGGAGGGTCGGCTGATGTGAAGTATACGTTCCACATCGACTTGCTACCTCTTTGCGACGCGGTGGGTTGGTTTGTTTTCTCTTCTGTTGAAGTCAGTTATTCGAAATCTTGTGCGGACCATAGTCCGAAAAACGGTGATGATATGGATAACATACTCCAGATAATATGGAAGGCGAGGTCGCTGCTAGGGCTCGGCTTTCGGAAGCACATGTGTTCGGCTAGCTCACCGTCGTCGCTGCAATACTTGCCTGCATCGGTCACGCAACGCGAGCAAGCGACTCCTTCTCCACACTTCTAAATGTTAGGAAACGAACTAAAAGCTCGGCTAGGGTTACTTACTGGGACCTTGCGTGCTTTGCAGCGGAAACAAGCGCCAACTTTGCGCATCTGAGCAACCTTCTCGGGGTTGTCTAGGGGGCGATGTCGTTTGCCACGGCTGAGCGGCGAATCAGCCGAGGTGGAGCTCTGATACGACGATGACGATGCTCCGTTGGAGGAAGCCGGGGACTGTGGGCTACTACTACTGCCAAGCCCCTGGATCTCGGCTCCACCCGAAGCTAGTGTGTTATCGATTTCCATCTGCCATGGATAGGGTTCGATACCGTTGGGTCTGATCTCGCGGGCTGGGAGGGTGAAGCGATCATCGTGTTGCTTAATCTTCTCAACGGCTTCCTTGAATTGGAAAGGATCCTCTGTGGACCTCGGGGACGCTGCGCCGTCTTCCTCCGAAGGGCCGGATGTTAGTCCCGGAATAGACGAAGCGTCTGACCGGCTCCGCGAGTCGCCATCGGCGGCTGGGGTTCCCTCGTAGAAACGTTTATAATCAAAGTACTCTCCGAATTCATCCGGTGGGGCAGGGACCTTGGTTTGCCTACTCCTGGGTAGCCCGCCAATAAAGTCAGGGATCTGGTTAGTGATCTGGGATAGGTCGTTGCTGCTCATGTTGGCGGTTGCGTGGCTCGTGTAAGTCGCCTGTATATGTAGGTACGTTCCTTTGTCAGACCGTGCACGAGACAAATCAGCAGGCGCCAGCGGGTCACTTCGGTACCTGAAGTGGGGGAAAACGACGATAAGTGATGTTGAGAACCAAAGGGGGATGAGTGGTGAACTGTCATGAATTACTGCTAAGACACCGTCTCATGTCGAGGCCTTGACAACCCCAAGTCCGCATCTGCGAGTACCATTGAAAAGGTTCACTCTCATTGGCTGCTTACCAGGACCGGGCCACCACTGGGTCGCCCGATTGACCTATAGATATCCTTGTTCGTACCGAGATTGGGAGTCGTCTTACTGCGGATGATTGTGTCGCACCCAAGGCACTGGGTCCTCGAATCATGTGACATGGCTACCATCCAGCAATGAGAACGGAGCCCTATTTAGAATAAGCACCGAATTTGGATATTTTATTTTGGGGGCCGGACCAATTATCTTGAAGTTTCGTAGAGTTGAAGAATTTCACCACTTTGTTGGAGAAATTTTGGGAGTTTAGAATTCCTAAATGTTAGTATAGAATAATACAAGACTATAGTCGTGTTTTTTTTGGAAGTTTTCTTAACACTATAACACATTCCGATACAAAGTTACTTTTTATTAACGAATACGGAAATTACCAGAGCAGGGTATCCAATCAGGGTCCATGCATCAAATTTACTAGGTAACCAAGTCACTCGCATCGTTTGTTACTTTTTCTAGTATTCTGTCATACCCGACCTACCAACGAACTACGTATCTACATATTGGATATCCAACCAACGACTAGGGAGGGAGGGTAGGTACTTTGGGGACCGTCTTTTTTCTTTGGTTCCGCTACTTCCTCTCATCCCTTGTTCATCCGGCATTGTACGTATGTAGTATGTATTGCTTATTATCCCTGATCCATGATCCTTCCCGGAATTCTGAATCATGTGTCCTGACGCCAGTCTCTCACCGAGAATTTTCAACGGATGGGTTGCATGGCTACCTGGTCATGGTGTTGCCGTTTTCTTCGCTTCGGGAAGAAATGAACCACCCCCCACGTTAACCGAGTAAAGGTACTCAACGGAACCAGACTTGCGTTCGTATAAGAAGGGCTGGGCAGCACTTCCCGATCGTCCTGCTTTTCTTCCCTTCTATTCTTCACTCTTCCCGCCAGAACTGGTCCTCTCCCGAACCCTCTCTGCGTTGCCATGAGCCTCGCGCAGAGGGTGTTTCCAAGTGGAAACTACTCCAGGGAAGGGACCTACTTGATGTGAGTATATTGGCCGTCGTCGACGTGCTTCGAGAGCTAGCTCTCTACTAGTAGGTGAGTTGACGAAGGTATTTACTGTAGATGACGCCATATCCTCGTGAATGGCAACGTAGAGTAGCCTAGAAGTGTCTAGGTGATGTAGCTCCAAGGGGACGGCTTCTCAGTCTAGTTTCCTACCTTTTCTCCTAGACTTCAGGCAAGGTTTCTTGAACACTACAACTAACACCAAAGCTCCCCTCACTTACTAGGTAAAGACTCAGATTGTCAGTGGTTTCAACGCCTACTCGCAGAAGCGGCTACAAGAAACAGATAACAGGCACTTTTACAGCATTTTGACAGTCTCATCTAGGTCTATCTAGCTTGGCCGATACCTACATCATATGAGGTAAGCAGCCCGATGATATCTCGAGTAACAACATCTTGGGGACTAACGAGAATTCGCCCTAGATTTTCGGGCTCGCTAAGATGTGTCCCAGCTCGCCTACACCGTCTCGCTGCTTCGAGACACGTGCTTAGCGTGGCGGAAGAAAAATGAAGCGTGCAGCTAGCCTAAACAGCAGCAAACTGATAAATAGAACTGTCTATGGGCTGAAAGCCCACGGGTTTCATCGCCACTGAGCATTTTGTAAGTATTTACCTACCCACCTACTTGATGCCCATCGAATTTTGACGGTGGCAACTTAACCATACAGCCAACATTTGGACAACCACAACTGATACTTAGATATGCTTCCCTGGTACTGCATAATCAAACAAACAGCCTACTCATTGAATCTGGACATGCTTCAGAGAAGGCGTGTATGACTTCATATATACATAACGGGCCTCGTGGCGATCCGCTGAACTTTGAGATGATGGAGTCAGTGTTGTTTACAGCCGTTTGCTCGAGTCTAAGAAGAGGGTCTTTCCCACGACAGAGCGCGGTTTGGGGCCGGTTACCTTCAAAATAGCCTCATTGTTAAGCATATCGGGCTTTTCCACGGGTTTCACGCGGGGTTGGAAAGGTGGGGTGTTCCACTCTCAGAACAGGAGCATGCATGGCCCTTTGTCCAGTCGACAATTTTACCTACCGGATATACTTACAATATGAGGAAATCTTCAAGTAATGTGTTGAGGCCGGTGATTCTAACCCAGGGCGTCCATGTGCCCCTAGTTCCCGTTTCCGTCGTGAAAATTGGAGGTGTTTCGCGCAAGTGCTCATATTTGTAACAGAGAACCAGCGTAGTGTATTTATAGCATCGGCCCCAGCTATCTGATACGATGTGTGGAAGTTCGGTATGTCGCCTATTTCTGAGTGGTAGGGTAGTAAGAGGGGTGATGTCGCTAGGGTTCCCAATGACGTAATAACTAGTAAGCCCAGTAAAGTTCTAAGCCCTAACCCCGGTCAGCTCCGATATAGGTGGAGTGATGAATCTGTGGCTGGTAAGATAGAGCTGTACGATTTCGGAAGGTGGGAGAAGCTTAAGCCACGACAACCGGTGTAAGTTCGTGGCTGGTGTTTTCCCATCTTCGCCGAGGGTCGCGGACTTTCTTAGACCAAAAGATTTATTGATTGTCCGCAATAAAACAGCGTGCACTCGTTCAACCGCGGTAAAAGAAGCGGTAAAAAAGGAAGGTATCCGTTTTGCTTTGAATAATCATTGACTCTTTCGGTTGTATTATATACCTCAATCCCCTTTTTCCTTTTTTATTTTGCCTTTAATGACCCCAGTCTTGTCTGCATGTTGCCCTCATCAGTAAGCCAGCAGACAATTTTTATTGTGAGGAGAGGACTTTCTTCATCTGCCCATCCACCGACACCGACGCAGCTCCAGCTATTTGGACGGCTAGTAATACAGCACACCTTTCAGGCCAATCACGTCACACCATTGGTCAAGCTGGCGGGTCACTGCAGTAACACGAACTCAACCCCTCCCCCTCCTTCCTCACCCACCCGCTCGTCCTTAACCAAACCTAATTTTCGCCATCTCCATTCTCTTACGCAATCTTCCCCTAATTCCCCTTTAACTTCTTCAACTTCAAATTCTGCAAACCCCAACTCCACCATTGCTTCTCGTCGTACTACACAATTAGCTCGACATTTTTCGAGTACTGCTTTATCTTCTTCCCCTTCCCCTCAAAATACTCGTAAGCCAGAAGTCGACTCCGCAATGGCTCCGACTTATAGCGTCCGAAAGGTCGCTGCTCCCAATACCTTGGAGCATCGAGTTTACGTCGAGAAGGATGGCGTCCCCGTTTCGGCCTTCCACGATGTCCCTCTCTATGCCAACGCCGAGCAGACCGTTCTCAACATGATTGTTGAGATCCCTCGATGGACCAATGCCAAGCTTGAGGTAATCAATACTATCTTACTACTAGACTACTATATTTTAGCTATTTCCGTCATAGCTCGTACTAACCAATATTTCACTCATTTTTTAGATCTCCAAAGATGAGCTTCTCAACCCTATCAAGCAGGATATCAAGAAGGGCAAGCTACGATACGTCCGCAACTGTTTTCCCCATAAGGGTTACCTATGGAACTACGGTGCCTTCCCTCAGGTAAGACATCTCCGTTGTTATGTCCTGTGCCACGTATATGTTTGCCCGCTGTACTTACTAAGATTCTGCGTACTTTTCTAGACCTGGGAAGACCCCAACTCCATCCACCCTGAGACGAAGGCTAAGGGAGACAACGACCCCCTCGATGTTTGCGAGATTGGTGAGCTGGTTGGTTACCCTGGTCAGATCAAGCAGGTCAAGGTTTTGGGTGTTATGGCCCTTCTTGACGAGGAAGAGACCGACTGGAAGGTCATCGTTGTCGACATCAACGACCCCTTGGCTGCTAAGCTAAACGACGTTGAGGATGTTGAGCGACACCTGCCCGGCCTCCTCCGTGCCACTAACGAGTGGTTCCGTATCTACAAGATCCCTGACGGAAAGCCTGAGAACCAATTTGCTTTCACCGGCGAATGCAAGAACAAGGCGTGAGTATTGTTACTATTAATTCTACTGTTGCACTGCTAACATAATGCGCAGCTATGCCCAAGATGTCATCCGTGAATGCTCCGAGGCCTGGGAGAGATTGATTACTGGTAAGACCCAGCCCGGTGGTATCTCTACGACCAACCTCACCGTTTCGCACTCCCCGAGTCGTGTTGGTCCCGAGCAGCTACCGCCTCTACCCACCAACGAAGAGCTCCCCCCTGAGAAGATTGACAGCTCGATTGATAAGTGGTTCTTCATCAGCGGTGCTGCGGCATAGGTGCCTACACATCTTCGAGGCCGGTAGAAAAAAGTTTGGCGGATTTATAACTTCGAAAATTTCCGAAAAGCTCCACTTGATAGCACAACTAGCATGATGTCTATACCACATGCATTGGGTTAATTGAAACACATTACTTCCGAAAAATAGACAATTATTCCTCGTTTCCATTGCGTGGGCGTTATATTTCGTGAGATAAGTCCGTATTAAGGAAATAAGTGCTGCGTTGTCTCTAATAATCGAAGAGAGTATCCTTTGATATGCCCAGATTCAAAATAGTACGCCGCCCAATGCGCATAGAATAGACGTGATAAAAATTGTAGATATTGGATTATTAACCGTCTGTAAGGGCTGCTTGCTTCTGTAACACTCTCGAGTGTCTATCGACTTCCTCGACTATGCCTTTTATGCCTAGTTTCTCGCCGTCCAGATTCATTAGCTTCCCATCCTCTACAACCAATGGTTAGTACCGCAAGAGGTGCAAATAATTGTTATTCGTAAGATCGCACGTACTGAATTTTACGCTAAGAGTGGCCGGTGCCGTTGATGTTCGCGGGAGAAGAGTGGTATTTATTTTCATGCCGCTTGATCGAGCATTCGGAGGAAGGGTAGTGAGGAAGAGGCGCGTAGCTTTAGAGCTCGCGGAGAATGGGTTGAACTTGGTGTTCACCTCGGTGATGAATCGCGATATCATCTTGCCAGCTTTCTAGGTCAATATAAGGGTTAGATATGCTAATTCAAGGGTTTTAGGGTGGAATTAATGCGTTCGACTTACATGTGCACCGAATTGATTCTGCCCCTCCAATTCTGCTACGAGAAGTTGATGCCGCCAAAGGTTTTCTGGAGACGATAATTCGAGATGTGGCTGTGCATACCGATAAGCACCGGTTAGATAATCGAGTCTAACCTGGAAAGGAAAAGATATGGCTTGGTAAGCTTTTCACCAGCCACATCTAGCTTTGAATTCCAATTCAGCGGAACATGCAACGTCACCGATAACGAACGTATTTCTATCTAATGCAGGCACCTAGCACCAAAACCTGCAGGTCTCATAATTTCTAATTCCTTCTCCTCTTCTACAGGGAATCTCTTACCCCATGAAATAACTCCGGCTCAATCTTCTCTAAGAACTCTTAAGAGTTAACAAATATGTCCCACGAAGCTCTAGAGAAGCGCTTTACAGAGCTACAGGACCGTCTTGCCGTCCTCCAGGATGCTACGAATCAGCTTAAGGAGCTAATCGACCGATTAGCTAACTTCGATTTCCAGCCTGGTTCCGTACCACTCGGTGCTTCTGAGGATGATAATGTGGGTGCTGAGCTTAGTACTGAAATCAACCAAGTACTTCGAGAGCAAGAGGAGGAGCTTGAGTTACTACGAGAAGAGATTGTAGATGTGCGACCGGGTAAAAATGGCAGTGGATCACAACATGATAAAGAGAGGCTAAAGGAAGGGGCGAATAGGTTGGAGTTGGAGTTGCAAAAGTACGTGCTAATATTTTCACATTTATATACGACATCTATCTATTAGTACTCTTTACCTAACAAGCTACAGCTGTCGGAAGGCCTTTAGAAGAGCCCAAATCACCGCGAAGCACAACCTCCAACAAGCCCAACGCCAAGAGCGCGAACTCCTATACGCCTCGTTCTCGAACCCACGATCGGGCGCTTCTTCTCCTTTACCTACCGATCCCACCACCACCAATTCCACCACCACCGCAGCGAATCTCCTAACTCGCCGCAAACCGCGCCCCCAACAGACTAAAGAAGAACAACTCATAAGCGCGAGCAGCGATGTCACAGACTCACTACGGCGGACACATGATTTAATGGCATCTGAGCTAGCTAAAAGCGATTTTGCGCATAATGCCTTACGCGAGAGTACAGCTGCGTTATCACAACTTTCGGATACGTATGGGAGTCTGGATGCTATGCTAGCTAGTTCGCGCGCGTTGTTGACGACGCTGTTGAAGAGTCAGAAGACGGATACTTGGTACCTGCAGTCGGCTTTTTATCTCCTGCTGGGGACGGTGTGTTGGCTTGTTTTTAGGAGACTGCTTTGGGGTCCGACTTGGTGGTTGGTTTGGTTGCCGTTGAAACTTGTGTTTAGGACGGCTGTCGTGGTTACGGGGGTCGCGAAGAGGGGATCGCAAGGGCTAGGGACTACGGAGGGGGCAGTTACGGCTACGATGCCACAGGCGCAGATGAATAATGAGGGGGTTCATACAGCGCAGGTTAGTTTTGCGTCGCAAGTGCCGCAAGAATCCAGTGAGTCTGTTATGGGGGAGGTGGAGAGGATTACGAATGAAACTGGAGAGGAACAGTCTACGGGTGGCAACGACACACAAGGAGAGCAAGAGGGAGAGACCGTACTAAGGGAGCGCCGCGAGGATGAGCCTCGTAATCCGAAGAAACGGATAATGGAAGAAGATCCCAACCCCCGACAAGAAGGGAGCAATGAAAGAGTCAAGGATGAGCTGTAATATTCAAGTAAAAAGGAAGACAAAATATAATCAAATAATAGTGAGACTAACTCTTACTATCCTATCAACCGTTCCTTTATCGCATCCCCTGAATAGCGTCATGATTGACAGTATATAATATTCTGTCTGTTTCGACAGATATTAATTTGACCATCCCCCCTCGCCCCCTTCTTTTACGAACTCCGGGTCCCTATTCTTTCAAGCCCGGCGACAAGAAAGAAGGGTTTGTATGAGCTGTAGTAACTCCTTTGTCCTTGGGGATGCTCGAGCGAACCTTATATAAATTGAAAATTTTCAATGAATAATGAATGTCATACAGCAAACATAGGACAATGAAGAAAGGAAACCCATACAAAAGGATTTAAAGAGAGGGGGACGATCAGCAGGACCCCTTGGAGAGGCGAAAGGGTAAAGGCAAAGTCAGGTTGGAGCCACGTAGGTTCTCGATCATATACGAGAGTCTTATAGGGTAACAAAAGAAGAGGAATGTTATACAATACAATCACATTCTCACCTCACCCGTTACTATTCACTTGGTAGCAATTCAAAAAGGGGACGACTTATGACCCCCCCTTCGGTTTCGAAAGACTTCAAATCTAAGTAAGTATTCATTCTCGCTCTATCCTACTTTATGAATATTCCCTTAAGTCATCAACTCCAAAAAAAAAAAAAAATCTAATTTCAACAAAATCGACGTGATGGTTGGTTCGGTCTGGTCTGGTATGGTTTGATTTGATTTTCCATTTTCCCCTTCCACCTTTCCTCCTATCACTATCAGAGGAAACGGCGTAAGGCGGCGATAAATAGGAGAGAGACGGAGGGTATCATCGCCTTCCTTTCCATACATCGATTCTGCTAGTACAGCCAACTAACCCGCCTGTCCAAGTCTATGAGGTATGTTTATGAATGACGCCGCCGCCGCCAACCGCCACCAAGACCGCTGATGCTGCCTGATGCTACTTTCACATTCACTCCGGCGTCCCAAACACGACTGTGCCACCACAGCCACGCCAAAACGACAAAGTACTTGTGCTTCGTAGCGCGAGTCAGAGAAGTATGTCATCCCCTACACCCAAGAGAAAAAAGAAGCAGACGCAACAACAATTAATGTACAGGGTCAAGTATGTGTCTGCGGATCTATCTGCTCTTCTCTGCTCGTCCCGCCCCCTTAACGCCGCATCTCGTTCTTGCCTTCTGGTCTAAATCAAAAATTAACTAACTAAATAATTCTCGTGTACGTCTTCTATTCCCTCGGACTCCTCCCCCCTCCTCCCCTTTTTATTACGTTTAATAGTTAAATCGGTGGATTAACCTCCGGGACTATCAGTCGTGCCGAGGATGTCGTCGATACTATCAAGATGGAACTGATTGCCTTCAGCCAGTGTCTCCCACTCGTCGCCTAATTTCGCCAATCCCTCGTTAGCGGACGTTGTAGGGTCATCATGCCATGCCCCCGAAGTGCCCAGGCCGTGGTCATCGGGATGGGTGTGGTGAAACGACTGGTCGAAGTGCTGCTGCGGTTGGTGTTGTTGATGGTGGCTATTACCGCCCAATGTCCCTTGATCGAGTGAGTACTGCCCTAACGCATCATTCTGATCTCCTATCCCTAGAATATTTAAGGCGTCGAACTGGCTCCCATGTTGTGGTCCCATGAGTGATGGGTCGATCTGGTGGTGCTGTTGTTGATAATCATTCATACGCGGTTGCGGCATGGCGGCTACTTGTGCCTGCATAACCTGCGCTTGCGATTGTGGTGGCGGCGGCGGATACCCAGATCCCATTAGGTTCCCATACTGGTCGACCGGTGAGCCGTGAAATGAGCTTGCGGGTGAGGTCATCCTGGGCCCATACATGACATCGTGTACGACCGGCGCATATGGTTGCGGTACTTGCATGGAGTGCTGGTATGCTCGCATGTAATCATTCGTCGGTTGGTGGTAGTATTGGGATTGTCCCAAACTCGTGCCGTAGTCGACTGGCCTTGGCTTAGTGTTCGGGTACGCATATGCCTGTTGGTGTTGGTGGGAGTACGGTATTTGTGTATGATGTGACACTGGAGATCGATGATGCGGGTAAGGCGCATATGATCGCACACCCGGTGGCCGATACTCGGCGTCTTGGTCGTACATGGATCTTGCACTCCTCGTGTTATTCCGTGACGGTGGCGTGCTGATATCCCATTCATACCCCTCGAGGTCGGAGCCATCATCGTCCGAGTCTCGGCCTCTGCCACCCCCACCAGCATTGATGCCCTTCTTATTCTTAGCCTTTGCAGGCGCGAATTTGTACTCGGGGAAAGCAAGCTTGTGGTTTTCCCGCTCAATCTTGGCCCAGTTGTCGAACTGCTCGCGCAACTCTTGGGACTCCATGCCCCAACTCACACCACATATTCGCGAGATGACTTGGTGATTGTCGTGCTTCTTGTACTCTTTCGCACGGTTTTGATAGGCCTTCCTGTATAGCATGAAAGCATTCATCGGTCGCTTCACTTTGCCTTCTTTCGAGTCCCTAACCTCCGCTTGCCGCGTTTCTAACGGTCGATTCACGTATTCTTCGATGTTAGTATCCCGCACCCCCGTCATTTCCCTCACGACCACACTCAGCGGTTCGTCTAACACGACTAATGGCTTTCCATCATCATCTTCGCCTTTATTTCTCCTTTTCCTGGCGGCCTTCCTGGCGGCTGCGCCACCGGCTCTTGGTTTCGGTGATGTCTTCATTACTCGCGCTATTTGTGGACCCAGAATTGGCGTCGCGCCGTGTGCTCGAGTAATCGATCGTCCACTTCGAGTCATCATACTATCAGCTTGCGAAGGAGTTGGTGGAGATGTAGCAGGAGTACTGTAGGTATTATGTGGCGTCTTTATAAGTGTAAGTATATAGCATTTTTCCTAATTCGTGAAGAAAGAGAATGGAATAAAAGGATAATCAAGTTTATTGTCCACTCGCACAATTCACAAAGTATCCTTTATTCTGTTTATAACGTACCAAAGAAGAACCCGTGTCGGGCAGTTGTGGATAGGGGCTTGGCTCCATCTGGTAACTCGGTTGATGGTAACCGCTGCCGTATGTAGGGGTTGGTGCGTTGGCTGCGTAAGGAGACTCGTGGTCATATGTAGGTATGACAGTCTGCTGCTGTTGTTGTTGCGGTGCTGGACTGGAATACCGCGATTGTGTGCTCGAGTTTATCTGATTCTGTGCATCTACTGAAGAAACTGACGCATTATGTTGAATGAGTTGCTGGATTTGGCTTTGGAAGACGACGTCGTCGGCGGTGGTATTAGATGGCTTGATGTTACTACTAGAGGGAACTGGTGATGTTGGATCGGTTTTCTCCATTTCCTTAATTTTTCCCTGACACAAAGCGCCCAGCAAAGAAATTCTTGGTCGTCAGACTTGATTAGGCAACTGAATAGTGGTAGGTGTATGGACTAATTAAAGGAGCTGGCGATGGAGTAGTCAATAAGCAACGGTTCCGATCTTGGCAGGTATGAAAATAGTTGCGCGAACAAAATACTATCTTCCGACCTAGCAGGAGGGTAGACTGGAGAGGGTTGAAAAGATTTCTCTTCTTCGATCGGATATTGCCGCTTTTCCTTTCCCCTTCGTGACAAATGGTGATGCACTGCTCTTACAAACAATCATTAGATGGAATAACTAGTATGCGACGTTTTCGGATTCAATATCCTTATAGTATGGCCTTAAGATTTCTTGATGCGGAAGAGTTTAAATCGATTATATGCCACTATCCAGGAGTATTGGCGAGAAAATAGGCGCGTCGTGTGCCTATCTCTATGCTTGTATGGTACCTGCCGGCGGTGATGTGACGCGGGTTGGTAGTCCGTCTCTGATTTGTCTATCCGGGTGTGTCTCTGGTAGATGGTCCGTGGCTTTCTAAAGGCCGACTAGTGCTCCTTGCCCGGAAGGCAGTTGGCGTAATACGGCCGTGGATTGGGATGAAAAGGTATCAGTGAGATCGAAAGAGACACATGCAAATAAAGGAGGCAAAGACTGGTCCAGAACAAGGGTTAGTATTCTAGTGATTCGGATAGTCTTGAAAAAAAAAAAAGTTATTGAAGAAGTATTGGGCAAGTAGCTGGGAGCACTGCTTTTTTGAAGTGTATCCAAATGCAGAAGTTCTGGCAATTTTCATCCGAAGCTTCTCAGTCTGTGAATTGGTGAGTGAATATTCATTTCAGCCGCCTGCCGGCTTTTCCTCCCACTCTTCCCGTGACAGGCTAGTATGTGGTACCTTTCTGTGACTGGAGTAGCAACATGCGTGGCCGGGTGGAATAGGCTGGCCGGTCTACTGCCAGCACAGCCGAAAGTCGTAGGTAAAGATCTATCAGAAACCGGGTTTGTCTCTGTCCCTGACGCTGCACAGGAAGGGGGGCGTGCAGAAGCATTTGGTCATGTGAGCAGAAAAGGGAAGGAGAAAAAAGAGGCATTGAATATTAAAAAGGCACGAACCTATTCCTAAAGATCTACCTAATGGGATGTGAATATTCCACAGTACCCTTGCTTTGGCAGCAATCTACGCGATGTAGTCTCTCTTTTCTCCTCCTGCGTATGCGCGTATGTAGTATGCGTAATGTGCGTGTTTCCTTACTTATCCAATGGTTAGGTCTAGAGAACTGATAACAGAAGGTAGGCCAGACTAGAGCCTGGGGAAAGGTGTGTAAGGCGTACTCATGAGGGGTGAAATATGTGAATGGTTGATGAACTCACACCCCTTTGGTAGTAGTGGGTATTGCAGGTAAGGCGAGGTGTTGGTTGATGCGGCCTCCCTAATCAATACTCCGCACGAGCTTTCTTTCTTTTCTCTTTGTTCTCGCTTCCTCGCTAGAGGGTTTCTAGGTATCCATGTGCTGCCAGACAGCGAGAAATAGTTTTGGTGTTAATTTGACTGTTGACAAAAACGTCTCTTTAGATTAGCTCTAATCCCTGGTCAGGCCTGGTCAGGATAGATCGACGAAGGTCGTGTAAATCGTATGAATGGTAGATGGTTTTGATATTCGATTCTTGCTGCTCGATCGTATAAGCGCCCATCGCTATTCCCAGCAAGTTGTATAGGTTAGGCTAGAACATGCATAGATAGATGGATGAGTGAAAGGAAGCAGGTAGAGTGTGGGTGACTACCGCCTTTGTTGGATCCAACAAGATTGAGAGAAAGGCGATCGTACCAGAAATTGACAACAAAAAGAAATAATCCCCCAACTTTCTCTTTCAGAAAGAGGTATACCTAGGCCTATAGTTATTTGTATGGTAGCTTTCTTTACAATTCGGCCGTTTTCCTTTGGAGTGTAGAATGCGGCCGCGACGTTGTACATTACCGCTTTCGGAAAGCAAAAGAGAGAAACGTGAGGTACTTCAAAAGGTGTGCTGGCCTGCACAAAAAAAAAAGCCCTAATCACTTACGGAACTATTTCTAGCCATGTCCGGGGGCAAGAGAGGAGAGGGAAAATCTAGAGACTATACTTTCTGCTGAGGACCGAACATTCCGGCCAGTAGAAAACGAGTCTCTATGCTATTGTTGCTTCGCTACTGCCGTTATGATTCTTGTACGTACGGCAGAATTAGCTTCATTTTACCACTTGCGGGCTCATCCACTTGTTAGAGCTATTGGCAATGGACTTCCATTCAAGTACCGCCCACCAGAGCAAAGCATGCATATAATATATCTTCTCCACATTAAGTTGGCTGCTGTAAACCCTAGTGATTTGCGTGCGAGATCGTAAAAGAGATGTGGTACAAGGGATCGGGCGGTTGAAGAGGCTTGATCTCCGGGTAGCCTGGTAATTTGCCACATCCTATACCGGGCTTGCAATGAGGGGTCTTCCTAGGTTGTCTATTCATGATCATCTCCAGGCAGGCTCAACATGGCTTAGTCGAGGTTTATCGTCATGGTAGGATGCCTGTGGCTGTTGCTGACTGACGGAAGGCATTGGAATGCTATTCATTAGGTACGCCCCGAAAACGTGACTCGTTCGTATGGATTCCTAGTGGCGTATGGGTCACGGGCCGCTAGCATTCCTTGAGGAATTTGCTGAAGAAACCATCCAAATCCGGACATCTGGGGCTGAATTCTTTCTTTCTTTCTTTCCGTTTTCGCTCCTTACAACAGGGCCACGGCTCATGGCCGGCCTAACCCGATGGCCATGGCGCGCTGCTATTAGCCATTAGGTAGACTTGGGGGGCGGTGGTAGCGGAATAGCAGAGGAGGAATGTCTCCGAAACTCCCTACATAGAGCGCATCTGCTGTTTCTGCACCGATACCATCTCTTTGGGAATAGATTAATCTCGGTGCCAGCTCCGACTCTAGGAATCAATCTACTGGCTATTAGCTAGCCTTGTTAACCTGCAATATAAATGTTAGGTACGGGGCTTCCTGGTTGCCGGGGCCATCCATCCAGTAGCGTAACGAATGGATAGTAGCTGACTGTACCTAGGTGATCTGTTTGCAGTCGCACCCCTGTATCGACGGCGGACGGTTGCATTAGCCTGACGGACTGTTTGAACGTCAGTGCTGCAAGTCCTAAAAGGGGAAAGATCCAAGTAGTAAAAGTTGACGTACATCTATGTTTATAGCTAGGGGGTAATCCATTTCTGAGTTATGATATTCACATATGCAAATTGAGTATGGCTTATAGGTCCTTTTCAGGAGGGATGAGCGGTGGATAGATATCGTAAGGGGAGGAATGCTGATGCGCTGCATCTTGCATGCGCCCCATACATATATACTTGGTAATTTCTTGAAAGACTGGCTTGTATCCTCATCTTTTCTTTCGTCTTTTTCATCTTTTCAGACTCGGGGGGGTTGTCTTTGAGGCCATCGCGTAGGAAGTGCTACTTAGCTCTTCTTATTTTATTTTTTATTTTTTTATTAAAAATTTTACCTCCCTTGATATGGTTGCCCATAAACCGGAACTGTGTGTGGATCTGCAACAATGAAATTGCTGGGAACGACCTAGTTATTGCATCTTCTCCTCGTCTTTAATTTCTGGGATAGCTAATCTGTTAGTGTTGGAGCTATTAATATCAAACACATATGACTGCTTGGCGCCGGTATTCGTTCGCTCGCTTGTTCATTTTCCTGCTTGCTTGCTTGCTTGACCGATAGATCATAGCGGTAATAGAACTGGGAAAATGAACGCTATCGAACGTACCTGCAATGTTTCTCATGTTGTCTCTACCCACTCCAATGCGTGTCTATGCTGTCTCGGCGCTCTGACCAACAGTTCGTGCGAACAGTCGGGACCTGTGTGACAACTCAACTTCGACGGGATGGTGTCTTGCTTAACGATGGTTGGTTTAAGTCTGATTTAGTCTGAGGCTGATTGATAATAAGATTTTCTAAAGTCTTGATGGGCCCAGAGAATCGGTTTATCCCTAGGATAAGCCCTGCCTAAGAGTACGCAGATGCCCGCTTAGCTGCGAACTCCTTTGCGTATGTATATGTTGCTTGCCGGCTGCCGACGAGAAAAATATGGGCCCATGTGTTTTTTAATAGAGGGAGGTTTTGGTATATTGTATGTGTGAATATTAATGTAGTGATGTAGATGAGAGACGGTCATTTCAAGTTACGAGTGATGGAAAATCTGCTTGAGAAATGAAATACCTGCATCTAATTATGCATCTTAGAGGTATATACTGGAACTTTAACTTAATCGACATGAAGTAATTTAACCAGAACTCTGATCATTGATGGATATTGCTCCTAGGGAAGGAAATGCTGAGGAAGTGATAGCTGACACGATACATGTATTTTAGGTGGGGGGTTCCGATGAAGGCGTTCTTGCAATGTACTTATGTATATGTACTGAGTACCTCGGTACGTACATTTCTTGAATTTAAGATTTATGTACATGTACATAATACTTGAAGTGCCTCGTTCATGATGAAGAAAACCACGTACTTAATTGTTTCATTGCCAATAACATATGTGAAAATGCGCCTTGTAGTATTTCCCCTCTAATCTACACATTGATGGAGCCGTCCTGTCTCGTGCGCCGTAAAATGCATCACTTATCATGCGGTTGTCTAGAATTATCCAGTATAACCCCTATCCTTCCATGCTTCCAACACGTTGATGGATTTGCTTTCCTTTACACATGTAAGATAAGCTGGTATGCCTCACTCATCCTCCAATAGACTGTCGCTGCGAGAATATTAAACTACATCACTATGATTTCCGGACTTGAATCATAGTAATGGAATATGTATGGTGGTTTGCATTACTTTATGACCGTCCATCGGTGATCGAGTCTGTGAAATGAGAGATACGGCAGAAATATGACCATACCTCTAGTGGTACCATGGCTGGTAACCTGCAACTCTGATATGGAGTAATGGGTGATATTGCCCTCGATGTATTTAAGACTACCCTTCTCCGGCAACGCTGCTTGAGCGCCGCGATGCTGGCCGTGCGGGTTCGGTCGGCTTGACAGGTGGTGTTAAGATTTGCTGCGAGGGAGATGGGGATAATGCTGTGACCGGTGGAAGAATTGCAGGCGCAGGCGTTGAGGATAGACCGCTGCCTGAGTGCTGATGTGGAGGTGGAGAGCGCTTTAGGGGCGAAAGCCCGTTTTGAGCCGGTGGAAGGGTAGGAGTTAGGTCAAGTCTTGTTCCCGTTTGGTCAATTTTGTTGAGTTGTGGAGTAGTAAGTGCAGGCGGTTGACCGCTAGTATCACTACTTGGGGGTCGTGGTAAAGTAGAAAATGACACAGCGGGGGGCGAGAGAACCGGGAGGCTATTGCTTGCGGCATCCAAACGCGAGTCGGACCTAGCGGCCACGGGCGGTACATAAGCATCTGCGTGAGGGGGGAGATTGCTTGATAGTGTTGGCTGTGTTGAGCCGTTGATCTTTGGTGATACATGGAATATACCTTTCTGAGGCACTCTGGTATCCCCGGATCGACCTCCAGGTACTGGCGAGGATGCATGAAACATGGTTGAATAGGCTCTGGCCTTGTTAGGGGACTGCTCAGGAGGCGATAAAGTTGGATGAGGAGAAGAGAATGGGTTAGGGCCGTCGCCGTTGGTGAATGGCGAAGATGGTTGAGCGTTTGCTTGGCCGACCGGCTTAATAGGGATCAAAGGTTGAGTAGTTGGTTCAAGTTGTAAGCCGTTGGTTGTAGTGGGTTGCCTAAGAGAACCCGAACCGCTGGTTGGGTGTGGGAG
This sequence comes from Hypoxylon trugodes, assembly GCF_022578975.1. NCBI lineage: Eukaryota > Fungi > Ascomycota > Sordariomycetes > Xylariales > Hypoxylaceae > Hypoxylon > Hypoxylon trugodes. The sequence goes on along the minus strand of NW_026250022.1, from coordinate 2,926,204 downwards.
CTGCGCATTGCTCCTGGGCTTCATGGGTATCTCAACGGCGATGCTTGAACGCTGGGTGAGTCGCGCTTGTTCTGGGGCGGGCGATTTGTCTGACTTTGTAGGAGACGATGGAGTATTATTGACCTTCAGTTTGACGACGGCTCGTTTAGGTGTCTCTGCGCGTATCGAGGTTTTCTGGTGGCAGCCCTTACAGATGAAATGAAAATCATCACGATCAGCTTCTTCTTCGCTGATGCCAACACACTTGCTGTGTTGCCAAATGCCGCATTTCTCGCATGAAATGCTATGTGTGCCGTCATCTACTTGGCCGTAGGCGCCACAGATGCAGTCGAATATCCAGTCGTCTTCTTCGTCCTCCAGTTCCTGTAAAGCTTGTCTGTTTTTCTCAATTTCCGCCTGCAGTCGTCTCCCAGACAATCGACCGGTTCCAGCGCTCAAATTCCTGCTATCTTCGGATAATTGAGCTAATTCTTCTTCGTGTTGTTGTCGTTGGACCTCTCGTTCTTGACGTCGTCGCTCTCGTGACATGATACGGTTGTCACGTTCCTTTTCTATCTTCATGCGTTTCTGTTCGTCTTTCCTGGTAGCGGCCTCTTCAGCGCGACGCTTCTGCTCTTCCTCCCTAGTTTGTTGCTCTAACCGTTGCTGTTCGGCTTTATTAGCGAGACGGCTAGATCGTTTGGCGTGCGCCATCCTTTCTAGATTGTGAAGCTCTTTCTCTCTTTGTAAGGCCTTCCTCTTTCGTGATTCCTCTTGTTTCTCTAGAATGGGTAGAAGATGATTCTCGATGGTGCTTCTCAGGATCTTTTCGTTCTCATCGCGGGTCTTCCTAAGGGTGCCGAGGAATTCCTGGACCTCGGTCAGATTCGTTGCTATACACTCCCACTTTGCACCTCCGAGACCGTCATCCTCCGGCTCGGCGGGCTGGTCGACATCTGATATGGGACCATCATTGCCATCCTCGCCGTTCTGCGCATTAGATCTTGACACTCGGCGTCTTTTCGCAGCCCTCGCAGCCGCTTTGGCCTTTTTTGTATTCTTCTTGGGCTTCCACGTAGAAACGGGCGGGGCTTCTGTCATACGATATATCCGATTGTCGTCTAGGATGTAGTAAATACGATCATCACTATCCCAACCGGAGGGTTCGATTCTCTGAGATATTGTTAGCCGATATCGAGGGGTTGCTGTAGAGGGAATATTCGCACCCATTCTGTCTGGTCACTGGGTTTCTGCTCGTCCATTTTCTCTCGAATCCGTTCGGGGTGTAACATAACCCATTGGGTAAGCTGTTGCAATATCTTGATCTGTAACCGCTATGTTTAGTACATTGTCCTCGCCCGGCCGGATGGACGACTAACCTTAGTCAAGATATCAAAATCGTCGAATTTAGCAGGTACTTCAGTGGTTCCAAATGGGTTTCGATCAGGCGCCTTAGCAACATATTGTCGGCGTGTGTATTCGTCAAAGAGATCTGGTCTTGGAAAAGGTCAACGACACATATGATAGGAATGCTTGTCGATATTAGACGTACGTTAAGCCCCGATGCGACGACACAGATTTGAGTAGCGCAAGGCCGATATCAGTTAGGACGGTTGAGCGAGGCTTCAGACATTCTGCCTCTAGATCCTAATCATTCCGGATGTTAGCAATACTGGACGAGGCTGAGACCCTTCTAGCTTTTATGGCTGGATTCGACATTACATACATCTATATCGATACTATCATCGATCTTCACCACCTTGCCGAACAAGTAGATCCACTGGAATAGGTTGGCGAATTGCCATGCATTTCTGATGCGCTGTAATATGGGCGACTCTTGAGGAACTTCATGGGTATCGGGTTCGGGTTCAACATCGCGCAAGGCGCGTTTCCTTGATGAGACCATGGCGATAATTATACACGATGATGAGCGATCTGGGCTCTTGTGGCTAGGAATCGCGCGGGGAATATTATGAAGGACGAGGTGTGTTTTTGGAGATGAATTAGAAGTAGTTTGGCGTAAGCAATGGATGACGAAGAGGACGGAGAAGGAAAAGAGTAGATAAGGTTAGGGTTAAGGGAAGTTAAACACAGGCGTATGTGTGATGAGATATTTCATGGCGATAGGTCAATACCTAAAAAAAAATTGCATTGGGCAGATAGCACCTTTCAACCGTTGCTAACTCTTTGTGAAAGTGTACAATTACACTTGACGGTCCATAAGGACGGGTTGGGTATAGTTATTTGCTTTGGGGAGAAGGTGACGGTGGATGTAGACAATTTTGGGAAATGATACAAAATCTAAGGTTCTGGGCGCGATTCGGGCGTTTGCACTTGACGTTTTGGACTTTTTACGCGACGCAACTTCTCCGTCAAATGGTATGTGGATTCCACTTTAATGAATTCTAACGCGCTTACGCGCCGCAGCCCACCTAAAAAGAGGGGCCAAGCCACAGGAGCCTTTCGGTACGTACCCTTTTACTATTTGATCAATTTTAGCTACTGTACATGTAACCCCAGTGGATAACCTCAAAGCTGGAGAGAACACTACGAAAATAAATTAATTCTATTGGCTTTTGCTCTTCCGAGCAACTGATATCCATTGATTGAGATTTTACGTGGCTGCTAGCTGATAGATTTTTTGATAGGAAACTATTTTTGGAGTTCTGTCTTTTTGCCAGTATTCTGCGCGTGGGGGCCTTGATATCTAATTGCAGGTGATGCCTCGATCTTCAAAGCTAACCTGTACATAAACGTGTAGGACTAAGTTGTATCTTCGTCTATCTTCAATTGATAATCATCACTTCTATGCGCTGAAAGAATGATGTATTAGTTGGTCGTAATAGAAGGGCTTCTATAACATCTAACACATTGATTGATCCTATCTGGATTTACTTGAAGTGTTTTACCCCTGCAGATGGATGCTCTTCTTTATGCACGCACCTTTCAAGAAGAATAACCCTCGTATTTTTGCATCATGTTGCCAACATCCCCTAGATTAGGTACCTTGGTACATGTAAACTGTGGAAAACATTGAAGTGTCGTAATCGTGGTTAAGGTTCGAACTAGCGATTAGTACCTAGGTACCATTTAGCTGTATAAGGCTTAGCTTAGATGGAATATATGGTTGCGCCCCCATCTTGCAGTCCCACAAAACTAATTTGGACCAATCCGATGGGTCGGAAAGAGGGCTGAGCTCTTCGTGAACCAACCCTTGGCCAGCTGGGAGAGTCCTTTTGTCACTAAGGTAGTAAAGTTAGGGAATTGACTTTGTGAAGTCGCCGACTTCAATTGGGACCTTCCTATCCGTGTCTACCAAACAATGTCTTTTTTCTTTTCTTCCGTACCAACTTTACCATTACCATTCGCAAATCATCCTCAATTGCGGAGCAGATAGGAGAATTACAGACCAACAAATTGGGACGTGCATCATCTACGCCTACGAATTGCCTATCCTTTTCTACTGTGTCTTCTGAGACCCACGCGTCCCGATTAAAGTGTTTCACACTCGCTTTACCTTGTCTCTCGTTAGGATTGATTTGACTTCAGATTTCCAACCTTCAACAACCTTCCAGTGACTTTCGATTTTCGAGTTTTCGAGTTATAATTTTGACTACGAGTCACCTCTTCTCATGAGATGCAATTGATAACGTCGTAGTAGCCCTCTCGCCAGTGCGCTTACTTGCGTATTGCGCTCGGTTGTCTACGCCTACTATCGCTAATTTGTTAGGTATATCTGGTCAGTAGTGTCATCTGGATGACACTGGATTACTATGACTAGGTCTACCTCCTCTCCGAGGCACACCCAGCCAGACTCTTCAGCGCCTCCGTCCCAATCCATTCCTTTACAAGATCTCGCGAGGCAACAACGTGATGGCCAATCGCATAATGGCGACCAGAGGGGGTCTCTAGCGGACCGCAATCTACCGGATGTCTCAACATACTGGGAGGGTTATCATCACGAACACCACGATGATTCCGAGGCAGTGCCCCTTTCGCCGATAGATGCTGCCGCCTTGCAGTTCGCCCTTCCCCCGAGCCTCAACCGTGTCAATCCCCCGCCGCCGGCATTATCTCGAACCGCACCGGCCGCACATCCATATGCCCCCGAAACGCCTTATTATGACGAAACGGCTCATGTGGATTATTTCGAGTCCGATAGTTCGCCCTTGACGTCTGCTGCGCAGCCCATCGCCGGCGCCTTAAACACCCCGCAAGGCGAATCACAACCAAGAGACAGTTTCCAGACTGTCTCTGATTTAGATAGCTCCTCCCACCCCCGCGGACGATCCGCCCAAATGCTTGGGTTTGACTTGGAAACCGGATATGCGTCGGGAAAACACCGTAGCTATGGGAACTCTCTTACCCCGGATGACAATCGCATGTCGCGAATGCCGGGAACTGCTGGCGCTTTACATAGAGCTGGGTCCATTGTTAGAGCCATGTCTCAGCGTGTTGTTAATATTAGTGGTGAGGGGGAAACGTTCGAGCAACAGCAGCAAAGAAGACAGAGGTCGAGGTCGCCGAGTGCCGACGGTCGCATGTCACCGAGCCATCTTTCGATTCAAATTGGCGCCGACACGTCCTATCAGTCCCAAGTTTATGCCTCGCCCGTCGAAAAGAAAGGAGAGCCCGAATGGACCATGTCGGAACCGCCTTTACCTCCTCGTCGTGGAGCCCCAATGCCAAATCCGTTGAAAGGTCGTTCGCTAGGTATATTCGGCCCCGATAATGTTATCCGAAGGAAACTTTGTGATATATTGGTCAACCCGTATATGGAGCCAATCTTGCTCATATTAATTGTGCTCCAAGCCGTCCTGCTTGCCGTGGAGGCCGCGAATAATGTCAACGATCCTGGGAATGGGCGCCCTCCTCTCTGGGATCCCGCCTCAGGAATTAATTGGGCAATACTAATACTCTTCATTATTTTCACGTTAGAAACAATATCTCGCATCATTGTATCGGGTTTTGTTTTAAATGCTGCGGAGTATAGTACTATCGATCGAAAAAAGGGAATTCGAGCTGCCATATCCGACCAATACAATGCAGTTTTCCGCCCACAGCGCCAGAAGTCGGTGAAAACCCCTCGCGAACAGGCTTATGGCCCCTCTACGTTCGCCCGATCTTTCACAATGATGCATGGTAGCATACCGGAGACGGTCGAAGAGCAGCAGAGAATGCAACTAGCCCGCCGAGCTTTCTTAAGGCACGGTTTCAACAGGCTGGATTTCATAGCAGTCGTGTCCTTCTGGATAGCTTTCGTCCTTAGTATTACAGGGATTGAAATGCAGAAGCATCTATTCATCTTCCGAATGCTCAGTTGTCTTCGGATCGTTCGGCTGCTTGCTCTTACAAATGGAACCGCGGTGAGTAATGGACTAAAAGCAAAGAAAAAAATTAGTAACATCTAATCCTAATATGATTTCTAGATAATATTGCGGAGTTTAAAGAAAGCGGCACCATTGCTCGTCCGAGTATCCTTCCTTATCGGATTCTTCTGGCTTTTGTTTGCTATCATAGGTGTACAGAGCTTCAAGGCCAGCTTAGACCGGTCATGTGTTTGGGTAGACCCGACACAGCCTACCAATTTCTCAGCCACCTACACCAACGAATTAATCTTCTGCGGTGGACACCTCGATGAAAATGGCACAGAAAGACCTTGGGTTAAGAGTCCGTTCCCAAACTCATTACTCAACTTAGAGAGTCCATCATCAACCGCTAAGGGTTACATTTGTCCGCGGAATTCCATTTGTCTCGAACAGTCAAGCCCATTTAACAACACTGTTAATTTCGACAACATCATCAACTCACTAGAACTGGTTTTCGTCATTATGAGTGCCAACACATGGTCTGACCTCATGTACTACCTCACCTACGCCGAATTCCTTCCTGCGGCTCTTTTCTTTGGTGCTGGTATCATGATCATGATGCTGTGGTTGACTAATTTATTGATCGCCGTCATTACTTCGTCGTTTCAGGTGATTCGGGAAGAGAGCAAGGCTAGCGCTTTCGCAGCGGATGAAGATTTACAAGTCACTGGTTTACAAGAACAAGGACTGCGTAGAGTTTCAACGCTACAGAAAATTTATGATAAGACATGGTTATTCTGGGTGCTACTCATTGCGTACGAGCTTTTCTGCCAGGCTTGGCGAAGCGCAAATATGTCAACGACACGAGAAGTATTTATTCTTATAAACAGCATTGTGGTCACAGTTCTATTGGACATTGAGATTGGTATCAGATTCGCGGCGAACTGGAGAGCCTTCCACCGAAACACTCGCAATCTATTCGACGCTTTTCTAGCAGTGGCAAACACAATAATAATCCTACCGCCAATTCTATTTAGCGGTCAACCCTACGCATGGTTGACACTGTTTCAAATTCTTCGGTCGTATCGTGTCGTCATGGCTCTACCGATAACAAGAAAATTGATCGTGTTGGTTCTCGGAAATGCCACTGGTATTGCAAATCTTATTGTCTTTGTGTTTTTGATCACGTTCATCATGGCAATTTTCGCAGTCCAGCTGTTTAGAGGGGAGATACCGCAGACGGACGACGGCGGCGAGTTGATCAGGATATCATTTTATAATATCTTCAATTCGTTCCTCGGTATGTACCAAATCCTCTCCAGCGAGAATTGGACTAGTATCCTCTACGATGTAACGTCTTATACTACGGGTTACCACACATCCTGGTATGGCGCAATGTTCCTTATCGGCTGGTTTATCCTTGCATACTTCATTCTCGTCAATATGTTCATTGCTGTCATTCAAGAAAATTTCGACGTATCAGAGGACGAGAAACGGCTCGAGCAAGTTAAAGCATTCTTGCAGCGTAAGGAATTGGGTAGCAGTGCAAACACCAACATCACTCTCTCGGATATTTTCTCCTTAGGCAAGTCCAAAGCCAGAGATCCGTTGGACTACGGTCCAGCAACGATGGAAATGTTACTGAAGGATGCTGTTGTGCGGGAATTCCTAGACGATACACTGGACCCATTGCACCAGCAATCCACCAATAGCCCGTCACCTAATGAGGGAGCTGTTGGCGGTGGTGTCCGACCTGGTGTTCTATCGACTATATGGGGTAGGATCCGAGGCATGTTCACCAGCCGAGAACCAAATCCTTTCTATTCTAACAAACAGTCTAACGAGGCGCTGGATCCCCGAGTGATGGCTCTCAAGGCCGTATCAGGTTATTCAGAACGCCGTAAAGCACAGCGAGAGTATCTTGCCCGCCACCCAACGTATAACAACTCACTCTATATATTTACGCCGAGGAATCCTATTCGACGCCTTTGCCAACGCCTTGTCGGCCCGGGAAGGGGCAGCGAACGGTTTGACGGCGCGGCTCCAAACAGGATTGCTTGGTATGCATTCACCGTATTCATTTATGCGGCTATTATCGCCATGGTGGTTCTAGCTTGTGTGACGACTCCTTTATATCAAAAAGAGTACCTTGAGACACACAATGGGGAGAACCGATACAAGAGTTGGTTTGTCTGGGTCGACCTAGGGTTTTCAATACTTTTCACAGTCGAAGCCGGCATCAAGATCATCGCTGACGGCCTGTTCTTCACCCCAAACGCATACTACAGAAGTTCATGGGGTATCATAGACGGCGTCGTTCTCATCACCCTATGGATCAATGTAGTTACCCTTATTGCCAGGGATGGAGCCGTTTCCAGAGTGATTGGCGCTTTCAAGGCGCTCAGGGCTCTTCGTCTGCTCAATATTAGCAACAGCGCTAGAGACACCTTCCATTCCTTAATCATAGTGGCTGGGTGGAAGATCATTAGTGTGAGTCGATTTCGTCCCAAATTTCTATGTATTTGGAAGTAATTACTAATTTGATATCCTAGGCTGCGCTAGTCTCGTTATCCTTGTTGATTCCGTTCGCTATTTACGCCGTGAATTTGTTCCATGGGCAACTTTTAGAATGCAATGATGGAAGTCTTACTCGTCTAGCGGACTGCTTCGGTGAATACGAAAGCTCTCCATCCAACCCGAACTGGCCGCTGCTGGCTCCACGCGTTGCAGACAATCCGTATTTCAAATTTGATGATTTTGCTTCGTCCCTCTTCATCCTTTTCCAGATTGTATCTCAAGAAGGTTGGGTTGATGTTTCATTTGCTGCTCAAGCAATTACCGGCCGCGACCTCCAACCCCAACCAATGGCAACGCAAGGCAATGCTATGTTCTTCGTAGTATTCAATTTGCTCGGTACCGTCTTCGTGTTGACCCTATTCATCTCTGTGTTCATGCGAAACTACACAGAACAAACGGGTGTCGCATTCCTGACGGCGGAGCAGAGATCGTGGGTCGAGCTTAGAAAGCTGCTCCGTCAGATCTCGCCGTCCAGGAGCTCTTACGACGACTCCAGAAATAAGTGGAAGAAATGGTGCCACAAGCGAGCCATTGAGAAACGAGGCAAATGGTATACGGGAATAACGGTGGTACTTGTCCTACATCTAATACTCTTGATGTTGGAATACTATCCCGAACCATCTCAATGGTCTCTCTCTCGGGATCTCGTCTTCTTACTATTTACACTTATCTATATCGCAAACGTTGTCATCCGAATTGTCGGTCTTGGTTGGAAGCGGTTTAGAAGAAGCTCTTGGGATGTCTTCTCTCTATTATCTGTCTTTGGCGCCTTCGTGACCTCTGTTCTTCTTATCAGCAAGACGGAGAATCAAACGTTCATCCAGCTACACAAGTACTTCCTCGTCAGCATTGTTTTGCTTCTCATTCCTAGAAATGACGCACTCGACCAGCTTTTCAAGACGGCGGCGGCAAGTTTGACAACGATCGTCAACTTACTTGCCACGTGGCTAGTATTCTTCTTAGTCTTTGCGATAGCATTGACTCAAACTTTCAGTCTGACTCGCTTTGGAGAAAATGAGAGTTTCAACATCAACTTCAGGACAGTTCCAAATGCCCTCATTCTCCTTTTTCGTATGAGTGTGGGTGAAGGTTGGAACCAAATCATGGAAGACTACGCAAATATCGAACCGCCGCTCTGCGTTGATGATTCCGAATTCCTCAACAGCGATTGCGGCAGCACTAATTGGGCCAGATGCCTGTTCATCGCCTGGAACATCATCAGCATGTATATCTTCGTCAATCTTTTCATCTCTCTTATCTATGAGAGTTTCAGTTATGTGTACCAACGCTCGAGCGGAATGGCACAGATTGACCGAGATGAGCTCCGGAGATTCAAGGAGGCATGGCGTAGTGTCGATCCCACCGGTACGGGGTATATCAGTAAGGAAGCTTTCCCAAGGCTATTAGGAGAGTTATCTGGTATATTTGAAATGCGGATTTACGACATAGAAGACTCTGTCCATCAGATTCTAGATGACGTCCGGAATGATGAGACGAGGTCCATGAGGCACTCATCGATCGCTACAGCAAGCAACCTTAGTGGGGTAGATATTCGAAAGCTGAACCAGAGGCTCGCTCAAATTGACGTCCGAAAAGTCCAAGAACGCCGGCGCAGATTCAATATCTTTTATGAGGAGGTAATGGTATCCGCGACTCCTGGCGAAGGTATTGCTTTCACGACAGTTCTTTTGATCATGGCGCACTATAAGATCATTAACGACAGCAAAAGCTTAAAGTAAGTCAAACCATTGCCAAAACCATTTGACTATTGTCTAACGATATTGTAGGCTTGAGGAGTTCTTACGACGTCGTGCGCGCCTGCAACGAGTCGAGGAGGAAGTTCGCCGTCGAGTTGTCGTCAATTTCTTCGACACAGTGTAAGTTATCTTTTCTCAGACTCACGTATTTTTCCCCGCTAATCATAGGCTTAGTTACTGGTCTCGGAAGTTCAAGAAGCACATGGAAAGGAAGCGAGCTGCACGGATGACAGCGATTCCTCAATTAGATGTGCCCGACATCTTTGTGGACGACGAAGATGATCGCAAACGAGCAGTACAACAACGCACGACAATGGCGGCTCCGCCAAATAGTGCTACGGCATCGAACTTCCTCGCCGTATCTGACGCCGCACGACCACAGCATAGGAGCTGGGCTTCCGGCACTGATATATCAACGTATGACTCTTCACAAGTACATCCCTTAAGTCTACCACGCGCGAGCCCGTCAATGCCTGGGCACCGGTCACAGTCTTCGGCTATGAGCTTTGAACTGCAGCCCGAACCCGGAACGGGTTCTGGCGAAAACAGCAGGCGCGGTAGCTCAGTAAGCCCCTCCCAGGTTAGAGAGTTGCTTGATGACTCTGTTTGGGTTGAAAGCATCAGACGCAGTGCAACAATCAGAAGATCAGTACGACGTTCCGACTGGAGCGGTCCCAGATAAGACCGTCATATACCTCAACGCGAGTCACATTCATCACATAATGAAATAATGCGGGAATTGGTAAGGGGGGAGCATGGTCAGGGTCCCCCTAAGGAATCTGTAAGACATTTCATATGTCGATAGATTCAGAGTCAAGGAGACTTGTACAATGGGTTCGGAACAAATGGGGGAACGACTTGGATGAGGGTAATAGGCGTTTGCGGCATTTAAAGGAGTTTTGATTCAGCAGGATCGTCGTCTATACCATGCATCAGCGAATTTTGTTTGTTGCTTTTTATCGCTACATGTACTCTCAGCGAGACGGGTGTTTCCTTTTTTAGATGCTGATGTCCTAGAGCATTAGATGGACCAAGATACCAAGAGCACTTTTGTACCTACCTATTGTACCTACATAGACGTCGGCTTTTATAATTGTCAGGAGTTTAGAATCTGCTGCCATAATACGCGAGGTGAATGCGGTAATATTGCCTAGATGGTATCCAGGCTGAAATTCATTTACCACTATTTATACATACTCAAGACCTGAATAGAGAAACTCCCATACAGAAGATATCGTCAAATACAGGTTAGCTAATCCAAATTTCCTATGATTGTGAAACGATATGATTGTTAGGTAATCCAACTGCTCTTATACTTACGTAATTATTGTTATAATGATAGAATCATCATTATCTAATCTGACCGAAAAAAAATGTTTTCGTTTGAAACTGGCCTCTAGAACGAGACCAACTTAACTGTGGGGGTTCAAATATTCCGACGGCATGAGACTCTACCCACATGCATATATGTTATATGCGGCTAGACTTGCGTTCCTGGACGATCGTGTTTGATGACCTCCGAATCGATGGTGCGGCGGTGCCAAGGGTTCATTGGTAATATATGCTGTTACCTAGTAATAGAAGATGTTTGAGCTATGTAACATCGACTAGAATTTCCACGTGTATATATTGTAAATATATTGGACGAGTCCATACATATGTAGTCTTCTATTTTCTTAGCAAGGTGGCTTCAATTCAGACTTAAACTGTGTTTAGCCAGCTGTAATAGATGGGACTAGGGATTAAAATAAGTGAAGGCATTATTAGATAATGTCTCGTGTAACTTGAACAGATATTACCTAAGCTACTAAGAAAAAGAAAAGAGCTAGACTACCAAGGAATATAAGCTTATGTAATATCCGTATGCACGTTATCTCACATGCAGGTCCGAGCTCCTTAATGTTATCCTGTCCTGCCAATTTCAACAACTTGGAACTGGAACATCATTTTCAGTCATCTATGATCTTGCTCCCCTAGCATAATCTGATACAGACTACAGTACATCTTAAAGTCATCTTTCAAATTCCGATAATGTCTTTAAGCCAGTGGCATATTCCCTAATACGTCATTGTTGAATCTCCGTAACCCTTAGATTGTGAGACATTGAGCTTTTCGTTGGAAATTTTCCAGAATTCTTCCACTTTCGGGATTTCTCCTTGGAAACCCATTCTTTCGGCCTGCCTAGTCAGCTAGACTCACTTCTATGATGAATGTTGTCTCTGATAGATTGATGGTGCCCATGCCTGTCGTGAAACGACCTGAATCATCGACCGACTCATTTGCAGCAGCCCCTGATCCCGGTTGTCGATCATACACCCGAAAAAGGTTGTCTTTACCGTTTCGGTTATTGGAAACCTCAGGAGTGCAACAGCCCCACAGCCACTTTACCTAGTTCAAACCGCGAGGTCGACGATGGTGCGATACTCCATTGCTGTCGGCAGGGCTACGAGACACGTTAGTCTATCATCATGCGAAGCGAGCCCAGAACCAGCTAAGTAACGGAGACAGGTCGCTTGTTTCATCCCCATTGACGATGGGCAAATTTGCATTCTCACTTTGCCCTACAACCCTACAATGCACTGTACCTAGACACCTAGACACCTAGGTAGGTATTCTGCTTGCATCTCGATACTACCTACGTCGTCTAGACATTCTCACTATCGTTTTCTCATTGCTCTATCACTGCCAAATATGACAATATTATCGAGATCGTGCTACTACTTGCTACATTGAAGATTTCATATCCATACCAGGTAGATACATACATTACTGCTGCCCCTGTTAATCATAGCCACGCAAGTGCGCAGCCACCATTTACTTCCTATCGCATTAAACACGAGCTTGGATCTTCATGGAGCCCCTGAGCACAGTACGTATAGGCTTAGGAAATATGTGTGTGCTTTAACGAAGTAACATCACTTTGTCATGTCTCCCTGCTCTTTTTCAACCCCATGACAGAGTGGATCTGATGTTTATCGACTCCCTGCATTCCTCTTCATCGTGCACTGTCCCGTATCTCACTCCACAGCCCTTCGATTTCAGGATTCATACTACTTAAAACCAGCTGGGTCACACACTACCTGTAAATGTTTTCCTCTTCAGACTCTTCTTTAGTGTCCGCCACTTCGACCTCTTCTTCCAAGGACTTAGTCCCCTAACAAGTACAGCAGCTTGTTTGTTCTATTCGTAATACTCGCTGGAATAGATCGTCCTATCTTTTTTCATAACCATAGCCAGCTTCGAGTCTTTTATTCATTCTTTATATTCTTCCAACTCACGGGCTGAGCCTCTTTTGCGCAATCATTTAATCATCCACTCATCTCATCCCGCTCCACTCGGAATACTCTTCAACATCGACAAAGCCTTCAGCTAGTCAACCAGAGTAAAAACCAAGATGTCTTCCCGTTTCCAGGCAATCCGATCGCGCTTCTCCCCTAGTGGAATTCGCACATCTTTCCGTCGATCATCATCCGCCTCCACCACATCGACAAGCTCCTACCACTCATGTAGTTCGACTTCTTCGTCGCCTGTGAGCACCATCAACGCTGTACTATTCAGACAGCCATCGATTGCCGACCTGGAAGAGGAGAAGAGATGCTCTGGCCCTGAACTGGAACTTCTCGAACCTCGACCCATCGTTTACTGGGGTGGTGTCGAAGAGCGAATGGGATCCCTAAACTTCTAGATTCGTGTCCAATAAGTCAATTTCGTCATGGCATTTTAAAGCCACACGATGCATCGACGTCAACTAAGAAGGAAACGATCTGAGACCAACATTTTACATATTATTTTCTGAGAACCTTGATGGCTGCGCTTAATTTTACACTTGAATGGGACCCCTGGAGGAGTTTCGCTGATGACTTAGAGGTCACGATGTGATGGGACGGGACTTATTGATTGAGGACGTTTCCCACGACGATGGGATATGATGGGAATTGAGATATCACACTAGCGAAACACATCATGGGGGTCGGTAGGAATACGGGTTAATGGCGCTTGGGAAGAAGGGTTGATTCGGAACTATCATAGCTATCGTTTTGCGAGATGATTTTAAAAACCTAGAGATTCCCAAATATGTGCGAGGGAATAAATGAGAGATACCTTTTTTACAATAAAGAAAAACTACTGTTTTCTGTTACACCTTGATGGACCGTATTAGTAATGAAATCTGCAAGTATTTCGGATACATCCGACGGAGTTACGGTGAATACTCCGACGATCGGATCTCATCCCGGTTTAATACTTTAGAAATCCCCCACTAAGAATATAACATCATAGCAATCGCCAATGATATAACTCAGTTCAAACATTCGGCCTGACTCACCTATTGGACCATTACTTATAAGCCTATACTATATATAACTAGCTAAGCAGCTACTCAATTGTAAAGTATAGAATGTGATAATTAGTCGTATAGACGAAGCGGGATTTATGTCCACCGCTCAGTCTAGTCTAATACTATAACCAACCTATCCTTCATTATGGATAGCGACAGTGAAGAAAGCTTCGAAGTGCCGAACGATCGCAACCTCCAAGATGATAGCGATGCCCCTCCGAGAGGACTTACTCGATCGCAGGCTTTGAATCTTTACGTTAGCCATGCGTTTTCAACATGGAACGCTCGTGGTTATGAGTTCGCTGCTGTAGGTCTTGTATGAAGAAATCCGAAAAAAAAAGTTCATTTCGGCTCACTTCCGATCAAGATCCTCTTTACGGCGGCTGCATATCCCGATACGCTCACAGCGGCAGCGCTCCGGTAAGCTCAACTCCCCATGCCGAGTTGATATAGAAGTGGTTATTGATACAGATTTGCAGCATGATTATCGTATACTTCGCCATGATCCTTTTTTCGAGCTCCGTCGGACAGTGGGTTGAGCGGTCACCCAACCGGCTGCGGACTCTACTTTCAACCATCCTGTGTAACCGCGGATCTGTCATTTTCGGATCTTTCTTTTGGATCCTAATCCTAAGCCAAGAGGACTTGGTAGGTAGTGAGGCCGCCTTCATCCTACCTACGAACGCTGCACTCAAGGGCCTGGGATTCGCCGTCGCTGTTACGTTCGGCATTATTGAGCGTCTAAGTGCCTCCGGAAACCTCATCTCTATGGAGCGAGACTGGGTCGTCACCGTAGCAGCACCGGCAGGAAACCCGTATGATTTAACGCATCTTAACGCCGTTATGCGTCGCATTGATCTTGTGTGTAAACTGATTTCGCCGATTCTCATCGCGGCCGTGATTTCGGCCCTCGGATCTATCCGCCTTGGCGTCGTTTTTACGGGTATGACAAGTCTCATCAGCATACCTATTGAGATATTCTCCGCGAAGCGGGTATGGAATAGCAGTCCCTTACTGCAAGCACGCCGAGCGGCGCCTCCGCCAAATCCTACTTCGGCGGCGCATGGAACTCCGAGGTCGTGGGTTGCGAAAACGCGGCAGTATTTCCATGGCTTCGAGATGTACTTTAGTACCTCCGTGTGGATACCGTCGGCCGCACTGGCGCTGCTGCATTTTAATATGTTGACTTGGAGGGCAACTTTTATTACTTACTTGATTAATATCGGTTACTCGCTTAATACTATTACGATTGCTAGGGCTATTGGGTCTGTGTTTGAGATTAGTAGTACGGTTATTACGCCTCGGGGTATTGAGTACATGGGGAAGGCGCATCATCATTCTTCGGCGGCGGAGGAACCCGATGAGGCGGGAGTGGGTTTAATCGCCGGTAATCAAGAAGGGAACCGGGATGTGCAGACGCTCATCGGGTTGCAACGATTCGGACTTTGGGGTATGAGTTGGCAGGTCATTAATACGGTAGGCGGATACAATTTCATATATGTCTAACAAGTTGTCACACTTAATGCTAATGAAATGCATAGTTCCCGGTCGTCTTAGCGCTGTGGGCTATCTCGGCGCAGCGGGACGAAACGGAGTTCCTAACTGCCGTCTCTCGAAGAATAATCGGCGAACAAGCTTCACCTAATATAGGGTGGAGTGTTGTCCTTTTCTCCTTCCTTGCCTGCTCCCGGCTCGGGGTGTGGGTCTTCGACCTAACGACTCAGCAACTAACGCAGACCCTAGTCCCGGCGCATCAGCGCTCTAGCTTCGCCGGTACGGAAGCCTCCGTCGTTAACGTATTTGAGTTACTCGGCGCCGGTGCCGCTATCGCCTTCCCCCGCACGGATCAATACCGATGGTTAGCTCTCGCAAGCCTCATAACGGTAGTAATTAGTTGGATTATGTACGCTGCTTGGGTACGCCATCGGAGAGGTCATCTCGTGCATTGGGAGAAACTCGCTCAGGGATTTTGCGTGAGAGGGGGTAGTTGGTGAGGCGATCACTGACTGGATTAAAAAGTGAATTCGTACGCCGAGGATTGAAGGGGAAGACGGGTCGGACGAAGCGATGCGTCAGTAAAATTCGATGAGTTGTCACGGCGAGAGTCACCATACATAGCGTCAAGTTACTCTAGCTACAGAGGGACACCTGTAAATCATGTTGGATACAGCTGTCCAGCTTAGATTTCTTGTGTGGGTTCTATCCCGGCCACTCTCGCCTTTTATATATACTTGCGTGCTCAACGGTTCTTTCCCGATTTATTTTTTATTCTCCGCCAGAAAAGGAATTCCAATCTCGAGTTACAACGATCTCCCTCCTAAAACAACCCCGTAATGACCGATATCCCGAGCGACGACAACGACGCCGTCCTAGTATCTTGCGCGCCATGTAACCCCATGGGCGATTTCTTGGAAGCTCCACAACCGAGACGACCTCGTTGGCACTTCTTCCAGAACAACACAGAGTCATCGTCAATCGGTTCACCGACGCGAGAGCCCCAGATATCAGCAACTAGTTCGCCCGGGCTCTCTTACAGCGGTTTTTTACCTACTTTCGGTATCTCCCGTCTTCCCTCATTGGGAGGATCTTACCGCCGCTTTTTCCGACGAAGGTCTTCGCTGGATGATTCTGCGCGACGGTTTTTGGTTATGGATCTGCAGGATATCGCGGATAGTATACCACGGCCGGTGCATGGGGCGCCTAGGGATCGGAGTACTCCGGAGGAGGAAGGAGCTGGTGTGCGGATTGGCGGGGAAAGTGCCTCTAAAGAACCAGGAGACAGCCAGAAGGCGGATGGTGATGATTTGGGCGATAGTTGGGACGAGCTGACAAGTATAGGCGATGTTTGGTCCGTTTTTTCGGGGGAGTCGGGGCAGGAAGTGGATAAGAATGAGGATAGTGATGGGAATGCTAGTGGAAGTAGCGATGCGGGTGAAGATGAAAGGCCGCCGAGACGACCGAGGCCGAGTTTAGATCGGCGGCATACGGCGCCGCGCTTTGATGAAGCTGTTGACCGTCCGGGGCTCATGGGACATCCGCGGGTACATCCTCGGTTTGAGTTTAGGTATGGGGATGATCCGGATTGGGGTCTCAGCGGCGGAGATGAGGGAGAGGATAAAGAGGCCGCTGCTTTACCCTACATCCCAGGTATTCAAACGCATGCAGCAAGTAGGAGGGCACCTAGACATAGACCATCCGGCATATAGAGTGGGCGTATACCGAGATCCCAAACGACAATGTGGTGTGGGGTTCTAGGACAGGGCGAGATGAATTGATGATATAGAAAATCCTATCGCATTTATACAAAATAATCACTGCGGTTCATTACGTAAATGCATTTGGTGTACGAGTTGTTAGGATATGACTACCGTGTCTTTGAGTCGCGATGTGTTGTAATTGACACGCCCCTTTAAAAGGTGGGTCCGTGCAACCAAAAAAAGGGGGGGACGAGATGAGATTCCTAGTCAACAGTCCATACTCGTACTGCAGTACAGCTTAATCTAAGCACAGGCCCACGTAAACGGAAAGCTAGATCATATTCCATATCCAAAGATCAAAGTACACAATTAGGTAACCCCCATGGAGTGTGTTACCTAGGTAATGACTCTTTGGAACCACTTAGAATCAATGACTCCATAATGAAACTAGCGACAGTTCTTGTGCAACAAGAAGTGCTGGGGATGACAGCGAATTCAATTTAAACCATTCAAGCGTGGCAACTCGCCTCTCTGTCTTCCGTGTACGGTATTATTCCTTGCTCGACTATGTGCATAGGTGGATAACAGTACACTGCGGTTGGTCGTTCCACGAAATAGAAATCAGTATGATACCCAAGGCTCTTGCATTTAAATCACCACGAGTTAGACTCATACCCTCTCTCCAAGTCTTTCGCTTATAGCTACGACACGTAAGCACCAAGTGTCTCTCATTCAGCGAGCAATAACCTATCACCGCAGCAAAACTTCCGACAACTAATAGCCATGCCGACTCCCAAAACTATCCAAAACACCGGCCCCGGAACTACTGGCAACGATGCCTCAGGTGGACTACCCGAGGACCCGCAGTCGGCCAATTCTCAACCCAGTAATCCCGGACCAGGAACTGCGAGTCCCCAGAACCCGACACCATATACTTCAATCCCCTACAACGTTAATCCAACAACCCCGGACTCACGAGCCCCAAATCCCAAAGTAGATCTCAACGCGCCTATACCTTGGTTCTGTTGGTTTGTGGTCGGGGGTCCTCTCGTTCGCCCCGCACCTAAGCTACGCAACTTCATCCGGATGACAAACGAGCGCAACGCTGTAACCCGGAAAGCTAACGATGCTAAATTCATTCGTGAGAGAGCGGCCGAAGAGAAGAAAATAAATGAGGAACTACGGAAATTTCATGAAAAATATGGTTAACAACCTATCGCTGTTGTTGAAGGCTTCATATTTGTAATATGGAGCCGGATGACTCACGGGCTTACTGCGCCGAGCAATTTCGTCCGCCATCTCGGACGAGCTCTAGATTATTGTTTCCTGTAAGCCTAATTAATAATACAAGCGTTGTTGCCTAGCAAGGGACATAATCAATTAAAGACATATATTCACAAATAAAGGCCTGTTTTATTCCGTAGCTATTTGGTGATTGTGTGTGCAAGAAAAAAATGGTACTTAAGAAATCATCGCGGAAGTACGATATCCTGATCTTAGGAGCTTCGGGCTACACCGGGACGCTAACCGCTCAACATATCGCGGCGCATTTGCCAACGAATCTAAGATGGGCAATCTCGAGTACATCGAGGTCAAAGCTCGAGAGCTTGGCGGCGAAGCTTAAGGAAGAATACTCAGATAGGACTCAACCGCGTAAGACAGGTCGGCCTCCAGAGCGGGGTATGATTTTGGCTGACATTTCTCGTATTAGATATCGAGGTGATTAATGTTAACAACACTGATAAGCTTGGCTCTGTCGTCGAGCAAGCAAAGGTGTGTATCAGTGCCGTATACTACACCGCAGCGGGCGAGCAGGTTATCCGAGCCTGCATAGAGAGCGGTACAGACTATATAGATTGGTAAGTAACAAATTTAGGTGCTGAGCCACCTAGCACGTTAGGCAACTGGATAAAATGTTTAACATGGTTTTCTAAGTTCTGTTATGTCATCCCTCCTTTATACTTGGACTAGAAAGTTCCACAAACAAGCCCAAGACAGCGGCGTTGCGGTAGGTTATTAGGCTGTCACAACGTACATTCTATCAACTAATAGTCACTAAGCTCATTCATGCTTGTGGTGACATGATCACACCCTTAGATCTTGTATGTTGGCTCGCCGTACAGGAGATCCAATCACGATGGTCTCTAAAGACAGGGGATGTTGTACTACGCATGGATGGATTTGAGTAAGTTCGGAATTCTTCCGCGGCGACATCTGTATCTAATTGCTAATTCATGGCACTACAGGACCAATATGAGCGGTGGTACTATTCGAACGATTCTTCCACATGCATCACTAAGCCCCAAGGTTATCAAGCAAGTGCAGAGCCCATCGGCACTAAGTCCGATCGAACACCCCGGGGAGCCATCCCCATTCTGGGGCATGCGTCGACACCCGCAGCTTGGACTGCTTGCTGCTACCTTCCCGACGGCAGATCAAGATCGTGCCATCATATATAGAACCTGGGGTCTACTCGAGGGAACAGAGAAGAGTTATGGACCCAACTTTGAGTATAATGAATACGCAAAAGCCCCGTCGGTACTTGGGGGAATCCTTATGATCCTACAATCTTACATATTGTCTTTTCTCCTCAGCTTGGCAAGAATCGGTCCCATTAGGAACTACCTGTTCTCCATAGCCCCTGCTGCGGGCAGCGGTCCTAGTGCGAAAGTCGCAGAGTCGGCACAAGTGTCTTTGGAGGTATTTGCCAAGGCCGACCCAGGGATCTCAGGAGCCGAGTCTACTAAGAGTGTGAGGGTTAGCTATTTATATCCGGGTGGACACTACCCTCTTGCGGGGCTAAACATGGCTCAAGCAGCTGCGTCGTTACTATATTCTAGGAAGCTAGGGGGTAATATCACTGGCGGATGTCTCACGCCGGCCATTTTAGGTCCTGATTTCATCGAGAGAACTAAGTCGGTCGGGGTACAGTATACCATAAATGCGGTCGATGATGATTAAGGGCTATATTTTAGAGTATAAGTATTCACAATTGTTATGATTTAAATGAAAATTCCACTCTAACTCCTTAAGCCTAATTCAATTGCCTCGGTGAACTTATACAAGACCAATCCTAATGACTCCGCCCTTAAAAGTGATCGGCTTGTAGTGCAACTCTTAAGGGGATAGAGTCTTGACAGCCGCAACAAGGCAGCTGACGAAGCACGGTGCATCGGAAATGATAGCGCGAGCAACATGGAGAGTTAACCAGCTCCTAAGCGCGCTGGGCGCGTTTTCGGGGTCCTTCTTTTCGTCTTGGAGAGTGCTGATGAGAGGCAAAGTAGGGGGCGCCCAAAGAAGATGGCTTAGAGCAAGGGCTCCGCCAGCTAGGTACCAGTAAAAAGAACCCTTATCACGTAGAAGAGATGCCGAGGTTCTTAAGAGTGTGAATGATGCCCCTGACGTGACACCAATAAGCCCTACCACGGCGACGGCTCCTTCTGGGAAGAAAGTCTTCCAATAGGAGGCTTGGAGGCGGTTTGCGTAAATCACTATGTCCTTTTTTAGGAATATGCGTAAGAATAAATATTGATCCCATGCGAAATAGAGGGAGCAGGTTGAGGATATAAGAGGAGTAAGATATAAGAGTGCCATCTTATCGAAGCTTGAGCAAGAGCAAGAGTCGGCGAACAGGGGTAGAAGTGAAAGGCTAACATAAATCGATCAAAACACTAGAATATAGACTTGGGTGCAGAATATAATGTATGTGTGGTGTCGTAGGGTTGACGGACGTATGCTTCAGGGATTAGACAACCAACTTCGCTGGTATTGGCCCTGTGCCGTACGCGAGCAGCCTCCGGACACCGACCGATGGACGACTTACCATCTTCCCCTCCACCAGACCCCGCTCAAAATGTAAGCCCAAGACAATCCACTTCGTAACTACTTATAAGACTATTAAGCCAGTCCTAAAATATTCCGTACTTAAAAATTAGAGGATACATAGGAAGAGCTTCTTAGTCTATTAATACACTTTGAGTGTGGTTTTCAAGTCTTTAACTACCTTTAAGCTCTATCCTACCATGGCTACAAAGCAGTTACTCAAGGTCGAAGCCTTCCATTATAAGCTCGATTCAGTATCCGACGATGCATTTGAGAAATACATCAATGAAGACTTGACTCCCAAGTGGGTCGCACTTATAAAGAAGCACGATGTGATTCGCTACACATCCGTATGTATTCCCCCTAGATAATGATATCCATAACGAACTGGGGCTCATACCAAGCTCAGACCATCACGCCCACAACTTTCGCCGGAGAGTTCGGACCGGTACTCGAGCAACTGCGCCCTGGCTGGAAGATGAATGAAGCGAACCTGACGCTCACTTATTACGTGCGCAGTTTTGATGAAATGAAGGCGATCCTAAATGACCCGGACTACCAGGCCAAAGGTCGCGACACAGAAGTGGGGTGGATTGATACGTCCAGGGGACAATTGAAGCTTGGCTGGGAAACCGTGTATATAGAGAATGGGGAAGTCGTGAACACGACTCCGAAAGAGTAATGGACGTCGGTCTCGAACATTGCTATCTTATTGACGCTGCGGGATCTAGGTTAAAGTAGATAATCTTCCGATTCCTGTGTCATTATTAGAATACAAGAAACTCGGGCTTTTTTGGAAACCCACCCCGATGGCCTCATCGGTATAGTTCCGGTAGCTAGTCGGGGATGGTGGAGCTTTCGGATCTATCCGGCGTAACACAAAGGACGCCACTCCTTTTTCTTTGAGTTATCAGAACTTAGCCGACGGGTTCAATGGTCATAAATTCACACAAAAAATATTCCGGCGGAACTTACTGGAATACATGATCGAATCATGGTATAATCTTGGCCTTGGTCAAGTATACTAGCCTTTGAGTCTAGCCCTTCCATCGGCTACTTACCATTTCAGACTCTTCGTGTTGACTTGAATAGCCTATACTTAGACCAAGGCGTGGGAAGGTATGGCAACATAAAACACAGTTTTTTAATTTAGCCGTCTATAGAATGTAATCCAAACTATCCCTTTTTGTGCTGTATTGGTTCACTATAGACCCCGCTAGAATTAGGCTTTGACACACATATGCAAGTCAGAATACTACAACGGGATCTTGCTGTGTGCATGCATCCCGTATCTGCATCATGTATCCTTGGATAGGGGGTCGGTTCTATCGAGACTATGATTTCCGGTAGATGAAAATATCTACCTACCTAGGGTATCATACCAAGCAAGTATACGGGCCCATAGTTGGGTGAATGGGTTCGAAGTCAATATATATATCGAGGGAAATTATCCGTCTTGATGAGATACTCACCAACTAGGCACCCGCCTCCTTGTTGCATATTTCAACAGAATTGTTTTGTCGTGATGAAGTCACTTTCGCTTATCCTTGGCGCAGTGGCCGTTACCCAGGTCCACGGCCATGGAGGTATATACAACTACACCATTGCTCATGAACATTACGTAGGGTACGCTAGCCACTCCACACTCGTCTAAGCCCTTCCCACTAAAGAAATACTCAACTAGGCACTACCCCTGGCTCCCAGAAGACGGCCAGGAGTCGATCCAGCGCCGCTGGTGGCCCGACCCGATCTATCGGACAGACCACCCCTATCTTGCTTGCAATCGGGGCAATCCTCTTGCTACTTCTTTCCCAAAACTACATGCCCGCGTACAAGCTGCGCAACAGGTAGTAGGATTTTATAACCCACCACCCTGCCCTACTTCGCCGCCCGTTCCGTTCCCGACAGAGCCATCAGTGCCGGACTATGGGGAGGAGCCTAACCCCATGAAATGTTCCGGCCCGGAGTATCAGTGGGTACATAGCCAGGGGCCCATGCTGGTTTACATGGCAGACTGTCAAGGTCCGGTAAGTTCGTTTTCGCCGACCTAATGGTCTGATGCTTCTTATTGGGGCTAATGACCGATAGTGCGATCAATGGGACGGCACTGGGAAACGCTGGTTCAAGATCTGGGAGGCAGGGTATGAACCTAAAGGTTGGCCGTACAGCTATCATTACGGCACAGATATGCCTATCTCGGCCAAGGATCGATGGTGGCAGGACTACGCGATCGAAGGCGGTTACGCAAGCTTCAACGCCACCATTCCTGCGACCTTGAAGCCTGGGTACTACTTAATCCGACACGAGGTTATAAACCTTGAGGCGAGTATGCAGTTTTACCCCGAGTGTGCTCAGCTCGAGGTCACTGGAGATGGCAAAGACTTCCCTTCTGACGACTACCTTGTCTCATTCCCTGGAGCGTATAGTCCTGATGACCCTGGTCTAAAAGTCGCGGGCGAGCTGTACAACCCTAAGATTGGACACAGCATCTATGTAGGAATTTGCCCTCGCTCTTTACCATTCCGTGGTCGCTAATTTGAGGTTTAGAATTATACCATACCTGGCCCGAAGGTTTGGAAGCCCTGGGAACTCATGTAAGATGAGTACCCAAGTAGGTATCCAGATATAGGGGAATAAGGGTCGATATTTTGAGCTTTTCGGGCTTTGCGGTTGTATGGACAACATCATTCAGGCATATACGTGGACTGTTTCATGTGCGTCTACCCCTTTTGTGGTAGTATAGTATTGGGTACCCGGGTACCTAGAAAAAAAAAGCTGTTATATATACGGGTTTACATAGTCTAAAACAACGATATGAGAGTATATTTAAAATCTATATCTAGAACTAGAAACTGGCCGCCTACGCTCCTTATATGTGATCCGGTATCAGTCAGCCTTCTTCACTTGAATCTGACTCGCCTTAGTCACTAGCTCCCCGACAGCTGTAATAGATCTCCCTCCCATCAGTTCGAAAACGGCTACATCTGCTGCAAACTCCTTAGCGACCCAGTTCCTTAGCTCAACAGCAACAAGTGAGTCCACTCCGAATGCATGGAGTGGTTGGTCTGCCTCTGCATCAATGTCCTCGGGTTGAATTGATAACGCCCGTGCCAGTTTCCTTGCGAGGGCCTTCACGACGATGGAAGCTCGTTCTTCGGCAGATTCCGATTGCCGAAACAAGGCGGCATAATTGACATTGTCCGATGAACCCGAGTTCTGGGACATACCGACAGGCCGGCTGAATCGCGCAAAAAGAGGGCGCTGGACAAACTCCGCTGGCTCAAACCCGTGAGTGATAAGTTTCGCAGGTGTAGCAATTCCCATGACAATGTGGCTTCGCTTCGGGTCACTCGAAAAGAACTGTTGTTGCTCTGGGTCACAGCAGACATCAAGACACCCCAATATCTCATCCTCTCCAATTTGGGCGAAGTCTTTCAACCCTGCGAATTTCTTCTGGAGCAATTCGTTTTCGGAAACAACGCCGACCGCCCGTACTACACCAAGATCGATGGATATCGCTCTTTGGCCGTTATAGTTACGATATCGAGCTAATGAGTCTTGAAATGTACAGCCTGCCGCGTAGTTCGATTGACCGGGGTTTCCTAGGATACCCGAAACTGAAGACAGGAGGATGAAGAAGTCAAGGTTTTCTGGCAGAGCGGCATGTAGGCTCAAGGAGGTGTGGACCTTAGAGCGAACAGTCTGTTCCCACTGCGTATGCGTCAAATTATCGAATATCGAATCCTAGAAAGTGTCAGAAGAATCTAGCTGTTGATATTGTGCGCGATAGTCGACTTACGTTTAAGACCATGGTAGCATTAATACATCCGCGAATGGGAGGCATAGTCTTGTTGTGCTCTTCAAGGGCCTGCTTGAGCGAGGTCGGTGAAGATACGTCGCATTTCGGTGTCACAATGTTCACGTCCTGTTGTGTTAATTCATCGACTGTGTCAATGGCCGCCTTTGTTGTAACCCCTGATCTCGAAGGAACCATGAGGTGCTTAACACCTTTCTTGGCCATCCACTTCAGAATTGATCGCCCGATACCACCTAGACCACCGGCGACAAGGTACGTAGAGTCGCTATCGAAGCTCCACGTCCTGCGATGAGTGAGGTACTTCTACCATAGGTTAATTAAAAGTCGGCGCTAGGATAGTATTTACGTACCTGTACTTTAGTCGAACGATCAATCTGGACAATTACTCGTCCGCTATTCTTCCCGCTCTGAAATGATCTGAACGCCTCGCTAACTTCCGAAACTTTATACACATGTAATGGCGTCGGTGAGTGAATGCTGCCTTGTTCAGCCAATTCCATGGCCTTGAGCAAGAGCTTCTTCCCGATGTCATTTCGGTGGACCAGGATGTGGTGGAGATCAACTCCCGAGAAAGACACATTCTTGGCGAAGCATGCCATCGGTAATGAAGAGTTCGCTTTGATATCCGCCTTTCCGATCTCGATGAATCGCCCGTACGGCGCGACGCACTCCCACGATGCACGTAGGCTTTCGCCTATTAGAGAATTGAGTACTACATCCACGCCGTAGCCATTTGTGAGACGTTTGATCCCCTTGGCGAAACTTGGATCTCTGCTATACAGAATGTGGTCGTCAGGAATTCCATAGCTGTCGATGAGAAGTTGCTTTTTATGGTTATATCCGACCGTGGCGAACACCTCAGCGCCAACAAGTTGTGCAACTTGGACCGCGAGCTGCCCTGTCGCACCTGATGCCGAATGGATAAGTATTTTCTCCCCCTTCTGTAGCCTGGCTACCTCGACTAACGAATACCAAGCTGTGATCGCAGGACTAATCACCCCACAAGCCTCATTGAAAGAAATCGCGTCGGGAATCTTGACAACACCATCTTCGTTTGAACGCGGCCACATGCGCATACAGCCGGCTGAAAACATGCATACACGGTCTCCCGGGCGCACGGTCTGACACTGTGATCCTACTCGTGTCACCACACCAGCGCAGTCGGCACCGAAATCGTCTTCCTCCAGCCGCCCCAAGGCAATAAACATGTCTCGGAAGGCGACCCCCCAAGCCTTGGCTTCGATCTCTACCTCCGTCGGGCCAAGATCGGCGTAAAAATCACCGTCTTCGACGAATCGTAGTGTCTCAAGCGATCCCGGACCTGCTGTCTCTAATTTGAGTGGTGGACCAGGCAGCCACGGGCCAGTCCGCGGCCGTGCGCTGGTGGAGGAGCTGAGTTCTTCATTCAGAGCGTTGTCTTCGACTAATCGACCAGTTAATGGTAGACCATCTCTCACCACATATTCAACTTCGGGCGGCGAGGCTGCGCCGAACACTGTGTTGAGGATCTTGGTAACATGGTTTACGATAATGAGTGGTTCTTCTGCGTCTTTGCCTTCTATTGAGAGGGAAACAATGCGTTTGTTAGTAAATTCTGCACGAAGTGTGCGTAAGAACCCGTCTTTCAATCCAGAGTACGACTCAACGCCACCTAATCCGGACTGTACTGCTGTTACCCAGATCAAATTGCTAGAGTGTTGGATCAATTTTTGAATATTCCTGAAGGTGGTCTCTGGCGTCTGAGACAAAACTGATCCATTCAAGTCCGCAAGGAAGACGACATAATCGGTCGGGCGCACTTCCGCAATACCGATTTGCGAGAGCGAGATAACTTTCGGGCGGTTTTCCGAAGAATTGACAATGTTGCTCTCAAAGGATAACGCCAGGTCTCGTTGATATTTGTCTTGGTCATCAATAACGACAACAATTTCGGAACCCTCTGCTAAACGGCTTGAATCATCTTTAGCTGACGCGACGATCACGCTGCTAAGATGTGCTGCATCATTCGTCGAATCCCTAATGACTAAATCATTACCCGAAAATCCGCTTTCTTGGAGGGCAGTCTCCCATTCGGACTCGGTAATGGCTAGGCGAGACAGATTTTGACCGGGCAGGACCCCGAAGCCAAAACCCACCGCGAAGATGTTAGGGACTGTAATATCATTTAGTATGATGTGACCGCCAGACTTCAAGAGGCGTCGGAGGTTGCGAAGGGTGCCGGTTACGTTCTTGGCAGTACGTAGAACACCGCCGGCGAAGATAGTATCGTACGTGCCGGCCTCAAATCCTTGCGCGGTGACATCTTGTTCTAGGTCTAGAGACTTAGAAGAAAATCTTTCCTCATTTTTGGCGAATTGGTCCCGTAATTGGTCGAACTGGGTAGTCGAGATATCGGTATAGACATACTCGGAGAATGCGATACCACCGTTACGCTCCTCGATTTGCCAAAGCGTTGAAAGTACACGACTAGTCACGGCTCCCCTACTAGACCCGACCTCAAGAATCTTTTGATCTGGGGTTTGGTGTGCCAAGAGCTCCACGAAGGAAGCGAACTCGTTTTTTTCAAGGGGCCGGGCGATTCCGTCGAATAATCCATGGGTGAGCGCTTCAGCACTGACCTCTCCTCGCACAATGGGAACAAGATTTTGGGCAATTTCAATGAAACTGCTCCATGAGGGTCTCGTCTTCAAAAGATCCTCAAATTCTACCGGAAGGTCTTCATTGGTTTCAGGGTCTGCTGTATCTTGTGTCTCTCGTTCCAACCAAGAGACATACTCCTTCATGTACGAGGGCGTTTTCGACCAGTCTGTCTCCTGCAACTGGGGAATAGTAAGACGTGCAGCAGCACGGAGAGCTTGTTGTAACTTATTCCAATCATTAACCCATGAAATCTCATCGCTCTCCTTCGAAGCTGAGGTATTTGCGTTACAGTAACTCTGCAGTTGGCTTGGAGTAAGCAAGGATAGTTGGGGCTTCCAGTCGATCCCGTGAAATAGATCATTCTTATTTTTACTAGTCGTCTCATTTCCAACGATCGGTAACATCTCAAGGCGCTTGCAATGCGACAATGTGGAACCATCATCCCCTAGAATTGTGAATGCGCAATCTACACCAGGAACCAAGGTCTTCGGCTTTGATGTCGCAAATACTCGGACCTGGCTTGTCTGCGGGTACTGCCATCCCGTCGCCGATATCCAGAGATCTTGCATCCTGTGGGGCACGATTGTCGGTAATGACTTCGACATACCGCCGGAGGGGGCGACGAAACACACTTGACACGATGCGTCAAGTATGGCTGGATGAGCAATCCCCTCGAACGAGTCGGCGGTCGCTACATCGATGCGACCTACACTGAGTTCACTACCATCCCAAAAGATGTCTTCTGCTCGCGCGAAGGCTGGGCCGTACTTGATACCTTGCTCATGGTGCCATTTATAAAAGTCATCTTTAGCAATGGACTTAGCACACGCGTCTTTCGCTTGCTCATAGCCCTGGAGAGAAGCCTCCGCCGAAGCACGAATTTCGTGGCCACCATCAACTTCCGCAGGAGCATCCTGATATTCGATGTGGATAGTAGCGTTTAAGCACTCACTCCAGTAACCATCTGCTAGTGCGAAAATGCGGACTTCGGAACGGAAAGACGATTTCTCGTACACGTTCTGTAAAGGCCTTAGATGCGTAACCACTTCTGTTTTAGCCTCCGGGCGGACGATAATCGGACTCATGAAAACAGCTTCTTTGAGTAGGAATCCCGTTATAGTTCGGTGCGTATGGGCCATCTGTTTTACAGCTTCTACCGCCATCATCAAAGACCCCGTGGCCGGGAAAAACGCGACATCGCCAACGATATGGTCGCCAATCCAGGGGGTCTCCTCGATGCTTAGCATTTTACGCCAGCGCGGTTCGAGCGGATTCCAATCCATTGCACGTACTCCGAGCACGTTCCTTGGAGACGGCTCTCGCAGGCGCCATTCCTTGCTTATGCGTGTTTCGTGCATATATGTACGCGAATGGTCAAATGGATATACTGGAAGATCCACTAAGAAGGGCTGATTCTTTGACTCCTGACCATTTACTGCGGTGATGGATACTGGGTAGCCGCGGACGAACAATCGCCCTGCTGCCTCTAGGACAGTCTTCAAAGGCGACTCGAATTTAGATAATACCGAAGTATACTCAAACGTCTTTTTATCGGTAATCTGGGCAAGGGTATCGCCGATGGGCCGTCGGAGTGCCCCGTGCGGACCAACTTCGAGGAAATTCGATATTTTCTTTAGTCCGTCTATTTTGGGAGCCACGAGCACTAGATAGCGTAGTGAATCAACGAAACGGACCGAGGAAATCAGATTATCGACCCAGTATTGGTTGTCTAGCAGCTTATTCAGTGATATCGTCTCGCCAGTGACAGAGGAGATCATTGCGATGTTATCGCTATCGGTTTTCCGCTGCTCAAGGCGCCCCAGACATGAGAGGTATTCAGAAGCGATTTCCTGCATAGCGGGAGAGTGATACGCGACACCCGTGTTAACCTTCTTGGCGAAAATATCTTCTTTTTCTAAGTGCTCCTGAAGCTGATCGATAGAAGCTTCCGGCCCAGAAAGGGTGACATTGAACGGACTGTTGATGCAAGCGACGTGAATGTCAAGAACGCCTACCTTCTCTAAATAGGAATTGGCTTTATCTTCTGAGAGGTTTACAGACATCATCGCGCCTCGAATTGGCGTCGATAAAACCAATCGTCTAGCGAGTCTACCCCTGTGATATGCAACCTTGCATGCTGCTTCCAGGGAGAGCGCGCCAACTGTATAAGCAGCTGCGATTTCGCCGGAAGAATGTCCGATCACTGCCGCCGGTATAATCCCGAAGCTTCTAAGTAGCTCAACTAGGGATACCTGCAATGCAGTACAGAGTGGCTGACTAAGATCAGGATCGTTGATCCTCTTACCATCGTAAAGTTCGTCTATTTGAAGTTATTGTCAGCTATCTGTGCACCCACAGAAGCATAAGAAATGCAGAGATTCCTTACCAAATAAGGACCAAGTAGCTCCCAGATCATAAAAGATCTCGGACGCTTTGAGCATAGTAGAACGGAAGACGGGATAGTGAAGGAGGTCCAATCCCATCTTCACATATTGTGCACCTTGGCCAGTGAACACGAAAGCCAGCCCTGTGTCTTGGCTCGAGCGAACGTAAGGCGAAGATAAAAAGCTGGCTTTCGAATCCGTTTCTTCGGCATCGACAATAGCAAAGGTTCTCCATGCCATCAAACTCCGTCGCGCAGCTAGTGTGTATCCGAGTCGACTCAACCGATCTCGAGATCCGAATACGTTCTCCTCGAAATACCGGGTATACTGCTCGTATACCCGTTTGAGGGTTCCCTCATCCTTTGACGACCAGACTAATAGTTCGTACTTTGATGGTGACTCGGGAGTTTCCACGTGGGCGTGTCCATTAACTGTCGGCTTTCCATTCGGTGTTGCGCCGTTGACCGAAGTGCCATTAGTACCGTTTCCATTACTGTGGCCATTCACCTTGTGTCCATTTACTTTAATGGGCTCCTCAATCACAAGCGACTCTTGAACAAACGTCCGATGATTTCCGCGTTGACCTAGTGCCTGGAGCGTGTGATACGCGTCGTCTAAGATAATGTGACCATTAGATCCACCAAAGCCGAACGAGTTCACGGAAATCCGCCGGAGACCCTTGGATGGCCACAGAACGCACGTTGTCGCGACCTAAATGGTTAATATGAGACATAAGCACAACGAAAATTCGTACCTAGGTTACATACCTCGAGATGGTTCGCCTTGGCGTTGATTTTGGGGTTCCACTTTTCGAATAGGGGGTTTGGGGCTATGACACCCTTTTCCAACATCATGACACACTTAACGATACTGGCGAGACCACTTGCACCTTCTAAATGGCCTATATTCGCTTTAATAGAGCCACTAAGAAAGTCGTTAGAGAATTAAAGAGGAGTGAGGTCGGGATTCTTACAGATATAGGGGTTCTTTTCTGGAACGACTACTCCTGAATATTCGGGAGATAGCTTTTGCCTCGGTCGAGTCTCCGATCTGTGTGCCGGTTCCTATTGGTTTTCGTTTAGGCTGGAATTGCCATACAAAATGATAGAGAGAAACTTACCATGAGCCTCCACATACCGCGTTGATTCGAAGCTAAGATTACAACTTTTGTACACTGATCGAATGAGATCTTCCTGGGAGGAGGCGCTTGGTTGCGTGAGCCCCGGGGTATATCCGTCTTGGTTGGATCCTGTCGCTCGAATGACTGCCCGAATCATATCTCCATCTCTAATGGCATCACTAATGTTCTTTAGTACTATTACAGCAACACCTTCTCCTCTTCCGTATCCGTTTGCACGGTGGTCAAAACTATAAGAGAGGCTATCTGGAGATAAGAAATTCATATTCGATAAGTAAAGAGAGATTTCAGGATTGAGGATAACATTCGATCCGGTTACGAGCGCCTGATGGTAAGTTAGCACTTCCTGCAAGCGGTTTGATTCATTGGTTAGTAAGTACCATGGAACTCTGCCCTGATCTGAGGGACTGGCAAGCAAGGTCTACTGCAATCATGCTCGAAGAACATGCAGTGTTAACCTGAACGCTGGGACCTTTCAGGTCAAAGAACCAGCTTAGCCTGTTAGCTAATATTGACAGGGAGCCACCTGTGGCGGCTGTGGTAGGGGCTTCATCTGGGTCTTTGGCGATGATCCTCGCGTAATCATCCGCCATTGACCCTGAGAATACCCCCGTTTGCGTTCCCGCGGCCTTTTCGAGGGGAATTCCAGCTGCTCAACTGTAAGTTACAAGCCAAATGTAAGGGAGTCATTGCTTAGCGGGGGGAAGCCCACCATTTTCTAAAGCTCCGTAGGTAGCTTCTAACAGTAAGCGCTGCTGAGGATCCATAGATGAAGCCTCCTTTGAGGTAAGAGAAAAGAATGGAGCATCGAACGCCGAGGCGTCTTCCCGAAGGAAATGTGCCCCTTTCGCTTTAAGCTTATAACTATATGTTAACCATGACTTATTCTGATTTGATAGTGGACGAAGTCATACCACATTCTCCTGGTGAGGGTTTGACTGAGTGAAAGCCTCGATATTGGCCCTCGACTCAGGCCATGTTGTCATAACATTCCTCTTGCTCTCCAAGAGTTCCCACAGGCTAGACTCGTCTTCAACGCCCTGGGGGAGCCTGAATGAAAACCCGGTAATTGCTATTGGCTCCATGATGTAAATGACGGAGCACTTGCAGAGCCAAGATGAAGAAAGTCGATCGGTCTTACCTTATAATGTTATGATTCCGGTTATGTTATATATCAGCTCTAGTGGATATAGAGACTACCTAGGTACACGGCAGTTTACTCTACCCCTGAGTATTAAGACTATACTTAGGTACTTGCCTCCCTAGATTGGTCATCTTAAAGGTGTGTACGCCTTACCATGTCAACCCAAAGTCTAAGTACATGAATAGTTGGTCAGTACATTTGACACCGAGGCAAGGGGACAGTCCAATCCTTGGCTACATGAATAGGAAAGTGATAATGGATGAATATAAACACATCCTAGAATAAACATTGGCGAATGGATGGCCAACTTTACACGTTATAGTGTCTTTCGGAACTATCTATCGTTCTTCAATAAGTATAATTGATAAGTCTAGCGCCCCTCAACATAGAAATAACACGCGACTGCTACTCTGGTGAAATCCCATAGGTACAAGCGCTGGGCGTACATAGGGTTACATTGATGATCCTCCGACCTTAGCCGACCAGTTCATGGCCTCCCTCCTTAGACGCGGCACATCGCGCTACTTACGCATGACAACTGCTCTAGATCTATTTATTTAGATTGGAGCGGCTGAAGAGCAATATGAAGTGCATCTTTGAGCGAGCACGCTATCCTTAAATCTACCAGAAATTGATAATCTCGGTTTAGCTTGAATTATCAAGGAGGCAGGTACATGACCTGAATCCCGTCCGTTGTTATGGTACAATTTTGTGCCGTAAATCACACTACCGGATTATCCAGCCAGTAGTACTGTAAACACACAAGGCACGTTCAGGGGGGAAATTGCGGAATCTAGAGCTACACTACAAATTTTGTGATTATTAACGACCTTCGTAAATGTTTCTAATGTTGTAGATTAAACAAATCCGAAGCCGCTTAGGCCCTCGCTTCTCATCCAGTCATAAACTCGACCCGCCGCTTTCGTTACATTCTCATTTAACCTACCATCTTCGATCGCCATAACTTCTTCCACCCACTCAAAAGTCGCATTCACAAGGCCTTCAACTTGTTCCTCAGTATTTCCAGCATGAAGTGAAACTTTGATTCGACCTTGGCCAGGTGGTACAGCGGGGTGCTCAATGGGCCACACACAAAATCCAGCGGCCAGAATATGGAAATATAGCCAATATAAGTATTTTGGGCGTGTGAATACAGTGAATATTTGCGTAAGAAAGGGGCGATCTTCCCAATTCTCCGAAAGAGGAACAGATAGGAGACCTCTTTTTAGAGCGCTTTGCCAAGTCGGATGCGACGTCAATAATTCAAAGTAGAGTCGCGCAAGCGTCTGAACGCGTTCTCGAGCCTACACACCCTT
Source organism: Hypoxylon trugodes (assembly GCF_022578975.1). Lineage (NCBI taxonomy): Eukaryota > Fungi > Ascomycota > Sordariomycetes > Xylariales > Hypoxylaceae > Hypoxylon > Hypoxylon trugodes. Next base: position 2,892,788 of record NW_026250022.1, on the reverse strand, counting down.
TAGTTTATGCGTAAAAACTAATTCCGGATTACTTACCTCTTCTGCTTCGCTAGTTTCTAGTAAATTGTAGCCTGCTTTAATAGCAGCGACGAAAGGAAAAGGGGGTGACGTAGAAAATGTGCTCGACCGAGCAAAATTCATCAATGCCCCTTTCACCGTCTTAGAGCCCAGTACGATCGCTATATTATGGGTATCAATAATTGATGTCGTAAGCATAATCGGGTGAACTTACCACCACTCGCTCCCATAGCCTTGCCATATGTGTGTAGTCTCACCGCGATCCTATCTTCAAGTCCTAACTCACATACAAGGCCAGAGCCATTCGGACCAATCAATCCAGTACTGTGCGCTTCGTCAATGACGAATTGGATGTTGCCGTGTTCACGAAACACATCATCCGCGATTTCGACGAACTCCTCCAACGGAGAGACATCGCCATCCATGCTGTATACTGATTCAATAGCCACCAGAACCGTGCGTTTCCCGCGCTTGATCAAGGGCTGGGAGTCAAGTATGGAGAGTAAAGTGTTGCGAAACCCTTTAATATCATTATGAGGGAACTCGACTTTCAACGCAGCAAGACTCTGCGCCATACCCTCATGTGAGCTAGCGTGCACCAACTCATCATATACGATAACATCTCCAAGTCGCGGGATAGCAGACCATATCGCGAGATTAGCGTCAAATCCGGAGTTGAAGATTAAACCCTCTTCCGCTCCGTGGAAAGCTGCGATATCTCGCTCGGCTTGATCCATATACTCATAATGCCCATCCAAGACCCGCGAGCCGCCGGATCCCGGGCAAAAGTCTGGATGTTGCGCTAGTATAGAGAGGAATTCCTCACGCAGAGCACCGCTAGCGTTCCATGATAAAATGTCGTTGGAAGCAAAGTCGATTTGATCTCCCGTCTGCCAGTCATTGAGAACATGTTGGCGTAGATTGTAAAGGGCACGCCGACCATCCAGGGCTTCCTCAAGGTTGCGATAGAAAACTGAGAGATTCTTTGACCGATTTGGATCGGGTTGTTGGCCCCTGATCCGGTCCTTCACAGACTCGGTGGGGAATAGCGTCGTGCTTGCTGACACGGACGTTGGAGTTGTCACGTCGATAGAGCCCATGGTTACCGAATTGCAATGTAGCTGTCTAGTATTCGTAACTCGCATCAAAATTAGAGCAATACACCTTTGGCTAAGAAGTGAGGCAGTGCTGTATCAGAAAAGCGTCTACCATTCGGCATTAGAAATGTGGAGAGCGAGAAGGATCTTTCGTGTTAAGAAGTCTATACCTCATATGTTATCATGAAATCTCGGAAAGACTCATCGGTCCGTCTGCGGCATGGTAGCGTGTGGTTGGTAGTTCTATATTAGGTACAGAATCGGTCAAGTAGATAGCCACATGCTAACTGCGGTCGCTTAAGACAGCCGGCTTTCTTGGTGTGTAACTGGTAGGGCAGACTCGCAGCGTCGCCTTCATCCTACAGGGACCTTAGGTAGGTACAGAAGTTCCCCTAGGCCGCCAGGCCGGCACTGCGCTTCGCATAGTACTTCCTAGATTCATGGCGTATAGAAACAACATAAAGTCGCCATGACCAGAAAAATGAGCCTCGCGTCGTACAAACGCTGTAGGCTGAGGGGTACATACATGCGGCGTCGCCCTAGTTGGTGATAGGAGTGCATTGAGTTACATCGGCCATAGATTAAATATGATTTATCTATTACGCGCAAGCCTCGCGACGCCTCTCGTGTAGGCAGGTAATAGATTAAAAAGATGTGACCGAAATGAAGCTGAATGGGGGTGGGGGCCGGGCCGTGTGAGGAGAGTAGGCAATCCCACGTGGAGATTCCTTCTCGCAAATCATCGTATCGCAACAATTTTCCTTACCTGTCGGCATACGGAGCCCGATGTAACGCTAGATTCCAAGGCTCTACTACTACTATTAATAGAGGATAACTCAACTCGAAACTATCTATCTTCTTCAAGCCTAGTCTTTAGCAAAATGTCTAGACGCCATCTCTCGCACTTCTTCGAAACGCCGAGCCCGAATTCGCGAATTAATAGAATGGCCTACAAGATTGATTCTGGTCTGAAAGAAGCTCTTGGGAGGATTCATTTTTAGGTACATTGAGGGTACCTACCCGACGGACGGGAGAAGGCGGGATCTCAATCCCGCTTCCGATACATTGGGAGGATTACTGATATTATTGAAATGATCTCGGCTTTCGTCTTATAATCCCGTTTAGTGGCTTGATGTATTGACTCGTGATACGTGAGGTAAAAGCCCTAACCCTGACCTAAGACCAACCCTACCCCTAATAATATTATCCCGAGGCTATCAAGAAGATATGTTTCAGATTACTCATCTGTTAAAACACGCCGTAGATCACCTAGGTGTAGAGTGGTATCCATGATATGATTATCACAACAAAGTGAGCTGAACCCCCGGTCTCTTAGTAACCAACACGCATCCAACCGCATTGACAACCGGGACGCGCACGGTGTTAACCAAGACATCGTTATTAAAATGAAAACCGGCAGGATGGGTAGGTATACCATTAGCATCTTTATACATCCCCATGGGGATATACTCCTTTTTCCCCGATTTCTTCTCCCTTTATTCCTTTGTTGTTGAGAACTAGATACATACATCCAGGGGGGTCGCCGAGGAATCCTACACGCCTTGCAGATTTCCCCACTTCCGCTGTATCCGTGCCGTGGACAGCAAACAGAAAAGCAAATTTCATTGTATGCCCAGACGCCAACCGAGGCAGGCGGAAAATTTTTCATCGTCAAGTTCCTCCGAAGACCACCGTCGTGGTATCGTGATACCGCTTCGAGCATCATGGCCAACCCGCCAAATTTCCCGTTGATATCATATCAACCACTGAGATTTGTATACAAGTTATCATATTTTGGCACAATCATCGCACGCCTACCGTACTATACCTTAGTGGCACTAATCCCTGCTTTCAGGCCAAATTCAAAATGGAGTGCGAAGCAAACATTCATGACGCGCATTCTACAACCGTTGCTTGATATGACATCTCGCATTGGGATTACAGAAACACTCACTTTGGAACAGGGTAAGGAGGACGAGAGGTTTCAAATCGTGAAGCCATCTACCTTGGATGTCTACCAAGGACCACTTCATTCTGAAAGTGTAAAGCCTGCGACAATTGGAGGAACTTGGTATCCCAACCCTCCACAGGCGGATATATCTTCAAAGATCGTTGTACTCTATTTTCACGGAGGTGCGTTCGTCCAAGGTGACGGGCGAGACGAGTCAACTGGTTCCATCGCGAAGAAATTCCTCGAGAAAGGAGGCGCGGAAGCATTCTTCTCTCTACAATACCGACTCTCAGAGTACGGAGGCGTAAACCCATTCCCAGCCGCACTACAAGATGCAGTGTCGGCCTACTTCTACCTCCTAAATGAGCACCACATCCCAGCGAACCAAATCGTCATAGGCGGTGATAGCGCTGGTGCCAACCTCGCAACGGCGTTTTTGCGTTACCTCCATGAATATGGCACCGAGATCGGCGCCCCGTACCCGAAAGCCGCTGTCCTGCTCTCCCCGTGGGTCGCTCCCTTTGATTACCACATAAAGGACAACCGCGCCACTGACTTCATCCCGACGTCGTACCCCGCTTGGGGAGCACACACCTACGGCAACGGTGCACCCGACGAGAGGACTAACCCTTACATCACGGCCTCACTCAAACCTTTTTCCACTCCTGTCCCCATATTTATTAACGCCGGCACTGCGGAGTTACTCTACGGACAAATCGTAGGGCTTGCGGATGGTATGAGCAAAGTACCCGGCAATGTTGTGGAACTGCATATCGAAGATGCCGCGGTCCATGATACGCTCTTGACTGGCCGGCTATTGGGTTTCGAAGAAAGCGCGTGGGAGGTTGCGGCGAAGGTCGGCGAATTTGTGCGCAAGCTTTAGCGGGTTTTGTTTTTTGTTTCGGCGCGATTGAGTGAGTTACTTCGATGATCCGTTATGAGCGATAGTCATTTTCGAAATTGTACGATATCTTATTTTTATACCACGATGTTGGCTTCCGAATGAGGCAGATTGAGTTGGGCTTTTGTCTCTATATATTCCCAATATATTTATCCAAAATGTAAGAATGTCATCCACATTGCTTTTCCAATTTCGTCGTCTCGCCTTGATTGACTCCCTAATTTTCTGCTTACGCCGCCTCCTTTTAATTACTGCGCTGCGTTCGAAACGACAACCAAAGAACAGGAGTTAGAGGTAAGATTAGCTCGTCAAACAGGCTATCCTGCCAAACTTATGTCATCGGAAGGTAGAGGCCATCTTGTGCGCCCTACAGGGCTGACAGAAGCCCCACCACGTCGTCGCTGACACCGTTACACGCGGTTGAGCCGCAAATTGGTCTTGCCCCGGATGCTACGCGCTATTCCCGGATTCTCCACATTGACGATCGCATCAGAACAGAATCGCGGTTAGGGCGGTGTTGGTGAATACTTGTAACGCGTAAGTCCTGACTGCAGGCATATAGCGGCCATTCATCTAGTGGTGATGAAGTTGACCATTCAAGGCATCTTTGCGATGATAAATCTACCAAATAGTTCTTACAAGTATCCGTCTAAATAAAGTTACCAGTTGAGAGAAAATCCGGGGTAGTTAGTAACCAAGTTTAGTTTAGGACGTGGGTCTTGAGCTGTTGATAGCTTCATTAGTGCTTCTCAACTCCCGGCCCTACCTTCCGACGTTGTTAATTACCTACCTAAAGCCACTGAGTATGTCTGAAGAAGGCAGGCAAATAAGAGTTAGCTTAAGCATCTTATGTTCTTACACAATTAGCACAATAAATTAAGCAAGACCATTAATTGGTGTATGAATCGCTGGTGTCCTATTCATAGTATCAACAAGACTAATTCATAAACCCCAGTCAAACAAGTCGCTAATTCTCATCACCAGTGTAGTAACCCCAACACCTCGCTGAGAATCCTCCCATGGACCAAGCCATGATCCAATCGCGACGAGAGGCTCTCTCTGGGATGCAAACGAGTGATGCTTTTCCCAGATCCTGCACCCTGATCTGACGCAGGCAAGTCCACCTCTTGCACTGACGGTCATCGCAGCAGGCTGTGCGGCAGGCTGGACAATTGCTGCTGTATTGTCGAGCCTCTCGGAGGCAGCCGTCACAGAAGACTTGCCCTATCATCCATGTTAGCAAGCTTGTCATCAAACATCGAAACTAAATATTACTTACCACAAGCGGCAGGGCGCGTCGGCAATCTTAATGCCTCTCCACATAACAAACAAGGGTCACGTAATCCGAAGATCTTGTGAACCCTTTTCTTGCCTAGGGGTCCGCCGTGTGCATAACCGTTGCGTTCCTAGCCGACACAGTTGGAGCACACGACCTAATGTACGATTAGCTGAGGCTCCCGCTGATATAAGTAGGTATATTAACTTACGCGTTCGGTTATGTGGAGGGCATAGTCACACTCCGCGTCCTTGATATCCTCGGCACAGTTGGCACAGCTTTTGAGGTCTTCCGTGAGGTCGATGACGACCCTCCGGCGATTAATCAGGGTGGAGGGGTCGTCTTGCGACGAATGCTCAGTCGAGGTTTGGCGCGCTTCTTCAGACATGTTAAAATGCTGAAGGTCTGGTTTTTTTGGGGTTTTTTTTTTTTTTTTTTTTTTTTGGTGGTGGTTTTTTTGTAGTAGTTTTTTTGGTGGTGAACTTCTTCTTCTGTGGTAGTTGTGGAGAGTGAAACTTGAGAAGAAGTGTTGTAGGAGGAAAGAAAGAGAGGGAGAGAGAACATGGAGAGGCGGGTTTTTATAAGGCAAGAGTTGCATTGGTAACAAGTTATACTTCTCGTACTAGATTTTTTTTTTTTTGGTTAGAGTGGACTGAAAATACGGTTGATGATGGTTCTACTACCTTAGGTTTAAAAAATTTTAGGAACTGTGAGACAATGCGAGATGAAGGTTCGTGAGCCCAAGCTTCCGGTCTATCACCCCTAGAGGTTCATCCAAGAGCCGAGAGCAGTAGCCAACTCGGTGAGCTATGCGAACCATATCCAACGCCCCCAACAAGTTATATGGGTATCCGAACGTGCTTTAATATCCCCGATCTTGAATCAAAACATAGAATTCCCAATCTAAAAAAATATCGCCCGCGTTCATACGTTCTCCGATTCTTTTACCCACTCCGTTAATATTATAAGCTTAAGCTTATCTGGCTTGAGTGATTTGACCGGGAGAACGCAACGACTAGACTTGCAGTGCTGCTCCTGGCAGCATGGGGTACGACAAGCTGGGCATGAGCTAAGGTACTCCCTGGCGGAATAAAGACAGTTCTGACAGAAAACGTGCCCTGTCATAGAAGTTAGCAACCACAGATGTCATTGTTAAATATACGACCTACCGCAAGACCTCGGCCTCGAGGGGTTGTCAATGGTACGATTGCAAATTGAGCAAGGATCGCGCAGTCCGTGTATCTTGCGGACGTTTTTTAGGTCGATGCTGCTATCGCTCCCGGTCTGTCCAGTTCGTACACATTCGGCGCACACCGGCTTATTAAAATATATTAGCAATGATTCACATCCCTTATGTTAGGTAGGTAACTCACGTAGTCCCGACCTCCGGAGCCCTCTATAATATAATCATCGTCTTCGGGCTCCACAGTTTCCTTTTGGCAGTGTACACAGCACCTAGCATCTTCCGTGAGGTCGATAACAACCCGTACGATCTTTTTCGGGGGGTAGAGGCCGCCTTCCATTCCGTTGGTTTGTTGCTCAGGCATATTTATTAATGTTGAGTGCTGGTGTTATGTTGGGTGGTCTGAATGTAGGACGTCTCAGCGTCAAAGTTTTCTGGCGTACTAGAGAGGAAGAGAGCGATGCGAAGGAAAATTATGATAATGATAGTAGAAGAGCTGCAGATGTGAGTGGGGAAGGGAAAGGTATAAATAGTAAGGAGCACATACTGCATCAGTGGTTAGATAGAGGTTTAGGTTCAATTCCTATTAGGACTGTTGCGTACCCTCTATTTGAACTTTTTCTAGAGCATACGTGTAGTCACTTTAGAAATTTGAGGCAAACAGCGGACGTGTTTCGATAGCTAAACGGCTACTAAATTCTATTTATTGGATGCCTAAGGACTTAATCAGTTTCTCTGCAAAGTTAAAGTCGTCTTATCACGTACATAAGTATGCTGTTGTCGTCCGATTGAGATAGTTGAAGTATATATATGTTTAGTGATAGTTTAGTGATACGCTTAGTGCTTCAACTAAGAAAGGAAGTTATAACGGCTACTGGGACAAAAAACTTAAATATAAAGTGTCAGCGGGACGATATTGCTAGGTTCATTTTGAGTTAAACGGTACGGACCCGGGGAATACTGATCTGTGTTAATTGCAGTTGGGATGCTTATCGTATTGCTAAGATGACAAGGTAAAAATCTAAGTTAAAGAACGTATTGAGAACAAGTACCTATAAAACAACCCAACGCTACGGGACGACAAACCTCATTAGTAAGTACATTCTAAGTTTTAAAGAAACTCATTATAGTATATCATATTAACGGCTGTACCTGCGGTATGATGAAATAATACACAATGATTTCTTCCAAGGTCTAGGAGTTGTGAGAGTATATAGAGGTAGATAAATACCTAAGCATCGGTAATTTCCCGATTAGGAGAAATATCGCCAATCGTGCTCGTTTGCCAAGACGCTTCTGACCCGACAGCCTGGAACAGGAGGAGATGAGTACTAAAAATAGGAAACAGAAAATAATATATAGATCCAACTAACCAATTTGAGTAAAATGGACACCTCTTGTGTGGGTATTTGCCAAGAGCGTGGCCAATTAAAACAATTATCTGGATCGCTGTTATGAAAATAATGGGAGATGTAGATATGTACTTTAAGTCTGGATTTTTGCTCAGTCAAGTTTGGGGCGTGAATGTCACTGGAATAGCTCTGGTTGCTATTATGACTAATGTGACAAAAAGGTGGCTGTTAGGAGTGTCGCGAGTATTCCTGTGCAGGCCAAAAAAAAAAAAAAAAGAAAAGAGAATGGTATAGTATTGCAGCAAAAAAAGTGGTTGATTATGTGTAAGATGGGTTGTTGTGACATTTCAATGGATACCTAAGGTAGTAGACAGATAATATGCTGGAAACGGGACTAGATAATACCCACCTACCTAGGATGATGAATCTACAGCTTTAGCAGGAAGAATTTGAAAATAGCTATTATGTGCTTTGGACCTCATATCTCTTAGAAGATGACGGTGACACCAGAGTCCTGCCGACTAGACCTACTCAATTAACTTACAGGCTTCATCTTCGTACTACATAGGTTGTACTACACTAATAGTACACCAGTTACAATACTAGACGCCATCATGGTGATCCCCTTTACTGTCATGGGATTGTATGATCACTTAGGCATTAGTCCCAGGAGTTGGTGTCAATGTTCCCTCTTATTCGTCAACTTGTGATAAGGAAAGACTAAGTTATTCACAACTCCTGCTGCTTAAAGTGCGACCCGTTATCATCACCTTGGTCCAGTCGCTCGCCTAACGATATTGCGACAATCACATGCAGATCCGCTAAGAATGAAAAACCCGAAATCAATAACTCTGATTAATGCAACGCAGTTTTATTGCTGCCATCCCTTGGTCCGTGAAACGCCACCAACAAAAACACTTAACGAATATGTACACATTTATAGGTCCTCCGGAGCCGTCTTGTCTGCGATTAACTTTGGTTATTCCTGTGTCTCAAGGAAGATCAGCAGACATAGACAGACAAGGCTCTCCTCGATGATGATGATACTAGATCTGTTAGAAACCCAGTAGCTCAAGCACAGCTTGTGAGAGCAGAAGTAGTTGTGGAGAACTCATAAATCAAAACGCCACCAACTCTGACCGCCTCGAACCCTATACTAAGGGGGCGCATGCGTAGCACGCAGTGAAAAGGGAGAACGCGAAAAATGCAATCGATATAGCCGCAGGCTATGGACGGTCGGGTGGTCCGGTTGAAAAGTTCACTTGCATCACGGGCAAGTCGACGATTTCCATGGGCGTTGGAGAAGATTGGACATCCGAATTAAGACGTTGAACGCCTACTTTGGAGGTCCGAAATTCAGGGTCGAAAGATTATGAGTCATAGGCCGAGAACGTCATGCAAGTTGTTATCGTAAGGCCGTCATCCAATGAGACCTTGGGTATCCTAGCCCTGCACAAGGTTCCCAATGTAGGAATATCGTTATGTTGTGTATGTAGAAGTTGAATGTGAGAGGCTTTAGTAATCTAGTTGCGACAGCTCGTCCACCGATATCTTAACATCTGTGATGCCGAAGATAGGCGCATTCTTCCTTGCCCACTGGCGTGTGATAAGGGAAGCTATATGTTGTCAGTGGGATGTCTTTAAAGGGAACATGGATGATTGAAATACCTTTCATGAACTTCTTGCTTGCGTACTTCTTGTAGAAGGCCTCGTGGCAGATGGGACGAGCTAGATAATCTATCATGAGCTCAAAGACGGGCTCAATCTCTTCCTCAGTGTATCCAGCATAGTACGCGATAGTCGGATCCTAAAGCGAGTTAGCCAACGAATTAATGATATTAATCAGCATAGAAAAAAGTACTAACCCATTCACCTCGGTCAAGGATCATCCGTGCGAGATACATGGCACCAGCGGCAACATGGCTGGGTCGGAATTGCAAGAATCGGTAGTCGACGATGCTGATCTCCATAAGATACTTTCCAATCGTACGAGACTGGATATCATAGTCATCCGCCTTGGAGATACGACGGAGGAAGTTCATAGGGTTAGGATAGCTTAGATCGTAGTTGAGAGTCTCCAGAATAAATCGTTCTGCGCTAAGGATCTCTGCGTCGCTAAAGCCATCATCCGAAACCATTCGATAGTTGCTCACATGGGGGGATAAGACTTCTTCGTACTTGGCAGCGATGAACATAGCTGTGATGCCCACGAGCTGTACGCGGTCAAGTTGGACGACCTTCTGAGATAGGAAGCGGTCGATTATGTTCGTGGCTAGAAATAGAGTCTCGGGAAGGAGGTGGAATCGAGTGTGAACCTCAATCATCCAGTCGATTAAGATACTTCGCGTCTTCCACTCTAGCTCGTCTTGGTGTATTATGTATTGTGGGTTGGGAACCGCCTTGCATTCGAGGTCACGGAGGTATTCGAAAATCTCGTGGGCGTACTCGGCAGCCATTAGAGGATCATCTATGCCATCTTGCTCCAGATCCTTAACACCTTCGGGGAGCACAACAGCAACGTCCTCCTTGTAGGGGCCAGCCTCCTTGAGAGACGCCTTCTCAAAATCCAGCTTCTCTGAGCTAGAATCAGATCGGTCCTGCTTCTTAAGCTCATTCTCAAGAGTGTGAGCCTTCTTACGAACCGGCTCTTCCTCAAGGATATCGTGCTTGATAGTGGTTGAAGTGACCTTCCTCTTATGTGCACCGATGGCACCAGATCCAGAACCCGCACGCTTCACCTCAGGCTTCTTCGCATCTTTGGGGCCTAAAGCAGATCGAGTCGATGCGGTACGAGTATGGCTCTTCTGAACACCAGTAGGTTGTGCGGCCTTGGAGACCAAGCCAGCCTTGCTTCCGGCTGCAGGCTTCTTTCCTTCCGCTGCTTCACCTTTTCCGACATTGCTAACATCGCCGAGAGCAGCGCGTTTTCGCTGGGCGGCAGGGTTGAGGTTGACTGCTGACTTCTTGGATTGGAGAGGCTGCTTTGTGGCTTGAGAAGTGACATCGACGTTAAGGGTAGCTGCCTTAGCACGCGTCATACGCGTGGAATTCTCATCGTTCTCGTTGGAAACGACGCGTGTTGAACGGGCGGGACGTCCCTATGAAAGTCTAATTAGATTGCTTTGATTGACGCGATATGGAGTGAAAAATCGCGATAACGAACGTGAGTTCGCTGACAAAAATGTCATAGCTAAAAAAGGTAAACCGGTGAAACTTACAGGAGGCATCTTGATATTGGATTAAACGCTTTTATGATACGTAATTAGACTTCGAGTCAGGAACTAGAGAGCTGTTAGTAAACGCTCAAACCTTCGTGAATTCAAGAAAAAGATGACAGTCAAAGCGGTGCACGAATCAGACAATATAAATACGCGCAATGCTCCCCGGTGAACGTGTTCAAGATAAGCGAGCCAACAGGTAGCTCGAATAACGAGAATACAGAGTAACTTTGCTTACCAGATAGTTGCCTGACTAAAGTGAAAATGTAGGAGACGGTGTGTCAACAAACTGAAGCTTCCACCATTAGAAGCTAGTTTGTATTAGGATGAATGTTATGTAACGGGATCGTTGGGAAGACGTGATGCTATTTGCAAAATGTTGTAGGATGGTATTGATTGAAAGTAGCAAAGGGTATTAAGGTAATGGAGTAGTAGTGAGGAAGAAGTAGAAGAGAAGTCGAGGTGAATGCGAAAGTGAAAGGTAAAAAGAGGGGAGATTTTTGTTGTTGTTGATGGGTAGAAGGACGGTGATGTTTTGGGGGAGTACAGCCAATGTTTGGCTTTTGGAGAATTAGGTTTTGAAAGCACCAAGTGTGGAGAGAGGGAAAAGGTGGAAGGTAAGCTTGACGTGAGGGATGTGTGTTCGCACGTACCAGTACACGGTATCGCTAGCGCGATTTAGTGGTCCCTAGTGATTTCCAGGGCAAATAACCCCTGTTCGTACTGCCCACCGTAGGTGTTTCCCTAGGTGGCCCAGGTCACCGATACCTCCAGCTCTGCGCGTGTACGTGGGTACTCGCGAGAGATCAGAACGTGAGTTCAAGCCACTAGAGTCAATTGGTATGGAAATTTCAATTGATATTGAAAGAGCTATTTGCTCTTGAGGTAAGACAGGTGAATATGTTTTCCGGAAGTAGGGATGCAGAATTGAGTGAAGAATCCTTCGAAATGTCAATTTGGTCGAGTTTTGACAATGGGAGGATGGGAAAAAGTGGTGAATGTTAAAAGAAGAGAGAGGTTGGTTTGTATGTAGAAAAGCAAGGAAAAAAGAATTGCGGGAGAGCTCCTCTGAGAAAGAGAGACGCGATCTGGGAAACCCACACGGTACGAGAGTACAACAGACCACCTTATGCCGTGAATTGCGGAAGGTCCTTGCTGCCACCAGACAACGGTTGTTACGGTCCCGCACCTGCTGGTTTTTTTTTTTCCTTGGAAGCGTGACTGGCCCCACCGGCCCGCTTTGATCAACACTGGAAACGGCGGGGCAACGGTGTTTCCATTGGCCGGGGCGCGACTGACCTGGAGAATCCGCTTCATCTTAACCAATCCATTGACGTGATCCCGTGTTCCTAGCAAGCTGTGGCTGAATCAGCCAATCATCATTTCGTAAATTCTTCAGTTCGTTAGTTCAGCCGCATTTAACTTGTGAATACACACTGCACCGACTTTTCTTCATTAGGTCAGCAGGTAAAACTTCGGCATTTAAAGCATTGACCACCATCTTTCCACTTCTTTTCTCGGATTAACTTGAATCCCTGAATAGCTTCGATTTCTAAATTTTGGTTCGCATTCAGGGTTCAATCAGCTCTTGTTTGCTGAGCGTCCACCAATTGACCGACAACCCATCACTCCTGGTTGTGACATGATATGATGTTACAACCACGGATATTCTCCCTCGCTACTCGGAGGGCGTTGACGAGTTGTCAAAGTCCGTCTTCCTCAATACTCGCCCTCCGGAGTTATGCGACAATCCACGAGGCTGCACCACCTCCCGATCCCGCAGTCGATCATGTACCCTCTATCCCGAAAGATGACCAGGCACCTCCTAAGCCGGCAAGGGATTATACTCCAGCTAAATCTCAAGCTGGAAAGGAGTCGACAGTAATAATGCGCATCTATAAGCCTAGAACACCCGGTCAACGACATCTAAGGCGACCTATCAACGATCACTTATGGAAAGGCAGACCCTTTCTTCCCTTAACATTCCCCAAGAAGGGTATGGCAAAGGGTGGCCGCAACAATAATGGCAAAGTTACAGTCCGACATCGTGGTGGTGGTGCAAAGCGAAGGATACGAACAGTAGATTTCCATCGTTGGATCTCAGGACCTCATCTCGTCGAACGAATCGAGTATGACCCTAACCGAAGTGCTCATATTGCGCTGTTGAACGAGGAAGCTACCGGAAAGAAGACATACATAATAGCCCCCGAGGGTACGAGAGCTGGCGATGTACTCCAGAGTTTCCGATCTGGTATCCCTCAAGATCTTCTCGAGAGTATGGGTGGAGTTATTGATCCTGGTATTCTAGCGGCTAAAACAGCCCACCGTGGGAACTGCCTACCGCTACACCTTATTCCCATTGGTGTACCTGTGTTTAACATTGGGTCCCATCCGAAAGGAGGTGCTGTGTTCTGTCGAAGTGCGGGCACTTTTGCCGTTGTCGAGAGTAAGGATGAAGAGGTGAGAGAAGATGGTGTTAGGGTTATGACTGGCAAATATGTTACTGTGAAGCTGCAGAGTGGAGAAGTTCGAAGAGTCAGCAAGGACGCCTGCGCGACCGTTGGTGTCGCCAGCAACCCCCACCACCACTACCGACAGCTTGGTAAGGCAGGTAGGAGTCGATGGCTAAACATTCGGCCAACGGTACGTGGTGTGGCGATGAACAAAGGTATGACAAGCGCATAACAAGAGAAGATGAATCTGTCACTAACCAGTAACTTCTAGTGGATCACCCTCACGGTGGTGGTCGTGGTAAATCAAAGGGTAACAGAAACCCAACGAGTCCTTGGGGTACACCGGTACGATATGCTCATTCTTTCGATGATATATGTCGAGACTTTTTTATGCTAACCCACGATCATAGGCAAAAGGTGGTTTCAAGACACGGAGAAATAGCAACCCCAACAAGTGGGTTGTGGTTCCGCGACCGCGGAACATGGGCAAACGGAGAGACAAGAAGGGCAAGGGCACATAGAGTTGTCCATACTCGAGCTGAACCTATATGCTCCGTATATATGTACAATTTAGAGCCTTGCCTGGCAGAGCAAGGCATGTATCGCACTGTACTATATGATTTACGCCTAAGCGCAGTACTTGTGATATCTGCCTCGGGTGATTATGCATGCGTGGTAAGTTCAATACCATTTCAGACAGCAGTACTGCGTTAACGTTTAGATTGCGGCCAGATTCGTTGCCAGGGCTCGGCCCAACTTTTAAGTAGCATACCTAAGTGCCCCTATATTGCCTCACTAGATCAAATGCCAGGTATACCAGGGGAACTGCCTCGGCAGTCTATGTGACTACACCCCTATGTATCCGTCTTAAGTACCTCTCCATGTAGGTTGTGAAGGTAGGTAGGGCGCACTGACCATTCCTGCCTAACACAAAAACAAAACACCAAGCACAGGTAGAAACCACTCCGTGACGAAGTTCTATATGGGATGTCAAAAACGTATAGGACCAAGTCCATTGGCTTTGTATAACTAAAACCCAACTTGACAATAGCCCCTATTTAAACGCCGAATCGACCCGAACTCCAGCTATATCAGACATACGAAGCATATACGGAACCACCACCTACGTAACCTGCCTATACCAGTTCTCGACCGGGTCGCCGAGACAATCCCCTACAGTAACCGCCTTATAGCCACGACTCTGAAGACCTTGGAGCATATATTCGGTCAGATTGTGAACGGTCTGCTCGTGTATATCATGGGAAATGATTAGAGCATCGTTTGCGTTGGACGACTTCCCTTGGAAGTACCCATCGAAATTGTTCTTGGAGTTTTGGATTAAACTGGGAGAGTCGTTGAGATAATCCATGGTATCGAGATCGAAGTAGATAACATGGTACTTCAACGCGGCTAGATCGTTCTCGCAGCCACTTGCTTGTGTGCAGGAGCTGTATGGCGGCCGCATATAAGTCGGTATAAAATTTAGGATATTGCGAAGAGCCATCTCATTTTTGATCATCTCGTCTTTTCGCTGCGCCGATGTGAGAGTGCTAAGATCTGGATGTGACCAGGTGTGTGATGCGATCTGATGGTTATCGATATGCATCCGCCTAAAGTCATAAACATCAGCTCAAAGGTTGACCTCGTCAATTGCCGTAAGGAACTACGCTTACTGAATCACAGAAGGCCACGGGAGGCTTGTGTCATCGATTTCCCCCTTATTATTATTAATTCCGGTGATGAAGAACGTGGCTTTCGCCTCATACTTCGCCAGGAGATCCAAGAGATCGCTCGTATATTGAGCAGGCCCGTCATCGAAAGTCAGAGCAACCTCACCTTCATTCTTGCAGTCATAGATCCCAGCGCCGCCGACCGCAATGTTACCTAGCGTAGACCGGGTTAATGTCGATGTATTGGCGCCGCTGGGAACTTTGTTCGCATCGCAAGCCGGTCCATAGTCGAAAAGGCAATCCGGAGCGCGGCAGTAGTCGGCCGTCGTGCCGCAATACCTAATAGTGATGCATGAGTAAATACACACCTTGGAGAACCGAAGCACACATACCCGGCCGAAGAACAGCACTCCATCGTGGCACATACCACATCCCCAAAATCCGGACCACATCGTCCATCGCTAGAATCGCCACCGCCAGTACCGGTACCAGTCGCACACGTCCCAAATGCGGACTGGCATCCTTCTGCACAGTAGTCGGTCGAACTACCGCAATATCCACTATGCGAAGGTCTCAACATCAATTCTAAGTAAATACCCGCCCGCAAATACTTACTATTGTGAACAACACATTCCGGACGGACATGTATAACCATTTACCCCGGCGCCCGTCTTCCCGCAAGTCAAATCGGGAGAAGTACCTCCGTCGCCGCCCCCATCTCCATCTCCATCCCCTTCGCCGTCACCGTCGCCACTTCCGCCGGACCCACCACAAGCACCGAATTGACTTTGACAACCGGTCGAGCAGTAATCGGTCGAATTACCGCAATAGCCATATTGAGAACAGCATAAGTTATCAGGACATGTATAACCCGCTATCCCAGATCCTGTATTCCCACAAGTTAGGTCCGGAGATACATCGCGAGGTCCAAACCACGAAGGCAATATGGAGGCTGAGGAAGTCGCAAGATAAAACACCAGGGTAAAAGGTATTGGCGCATAGGGGCGCATTTTGCGATAGACCTTAAAAAACAGATGCAATCAACATGAACGACTGAGTTAAACGAAAGAATGGCCAAGTACTCATTGGCAAATGGGCTGGCACAAACTTTTCAAATGAAAAGGAAGCAGCAGCTCTTCAGATATACATACAGGATACATAAGAACATACACGTACATGAAACTGACCACTTATGAGTCCACCATGATCGGATGAGAACATTGCTTCATGACTTTAATTTTATATAATACCGGTGTACCACAACCCCAAAATGTAGAGAAGACAAGTCCGATTTGGTCAAAATTTGAAGGCCCATGCATGTCCAAGAATCAATGAAATATGACGTGCAGTAGTGATGGCCTGGTATTGTACCAATTGCATTGCAGAGGAAAGTCCGCGGGCCCGTATTCTCACCCGCCACCTAGGTATTCATGAGAAAATTTATCTTCAGAAGGAAATGGTATCAATAGTTCCCTAAGTTTTTCTTTTTTTAATATGTGCGCGTACACCAAGTCAACCCATTGGTTTGGTTCTACGCTTGGCAAGATAAAACACGCGAACGTTGAAGAGGTTGTTCGTTTGTTGCATAATCGATCATAAGTTAAGAGTATGTTACGAGACATCTTGAAATGGATATATAATAAAAGCTGTGAAGACTCGGCAAGGTCTTGCGACTATAATGTTTTTCATAGAATGCCCGCTTCCGAACCCGATAAGACAACGATTGTTATTGTGCTACTCCCACGAAAGTCTTGTTGGACACACACTTTTGATTGAAGAAGAAAAAAAACTCAATAGCTCAAATGTTCCCTGTGGGATCAACAAATCACGGTGAACTGGGTATGTGTTGGACGAATGATCTGTTGGTGGCTTCTGCAGTTAGTAAATACGAGATTGGCCTGCTCTTTAGGTAACACAGCAGAACGGGGCGTCGAAGGGAAACTTTTAGAATGGGTTGTTCTTGTCGTTGTATTGTAATCGTTCGATCAGTTGACTAAAACCTAAGAGAGGTATATAATTGTTCAAGTTTCTATCTTGGAATATCACATTGATATCTATGGGAAACATGCTCGCTTCGAGTAGCCTATGAAATGCAACTTTGTAATTGTCCCACTAGAGGAAGTGAGATATGGTATCTGTTCTGAGGTATGATACACATAGTTGATCCTAACTGTGAGACACAGGACCAACCGTGGCTTCGCTGATTATGATGTCCAATGGCGACTCATGAGCCTCGGTATGTGTGATGTCGGTGGATTAGTGAGTGGTCTGCTGCAACACGTAGCCCCCGGCTCAATCGGGTTGGGCCCTAAGCCACAGAAAAGCAGCACAGCTACGTGCTTATATTAATCACCTGGCGCTTGTCGAGGATATCTCCAGCGTGATGTCTCGCACTCGGATACCACAATTTGTGGTAGGGCCAAGGAATACCAAGCGTGGCAGTGCCAGTATCCACGGGTCCCAGATGACGAACTTTTCCTGGTGAAGATGCAGGAACACTGAAAAGGGGGCAAGATCGTCTAGTTATATTCAATGAAACGGCGTATCAACCGATTATTTGCGGTGAGATATCCGTTTATTGATGGAATACTTGTTGTCCTTCAGTCTTCCATAATAAATTAGAAAAAGAAATAAGAATAAGAGTAAGAGCTGTAAGATATGTAAGAATATGGTCGATTTTATGCAGAATTAAGTTGACACTTATCCTATTTTATGCAAGCACAACCATAAAATCAGCCATGCAGCGGCGTATCTTGTAATTGTGCTACGTCTTTCCCGATCATTTACGTAATGGAACCTAATTGAAAATCCCCAGGAATAAAAATAACCTTATTCCTCCTGTGCCTCATAATAATCCGATCATGATCATGATTGCTACATATCCTTGGGACTATCCCCTTTAATACACCAGATGCGAAATATTCCGAGCTCCGGAAAAGAGCAGTTAATGTCGATTTGTTGCGACAATAGGCGCTCTCCCCACGTATTGTCTTGGTATCCCCAGGGGTTTGCATAGCCCTGGGTCTGTGAGAAATTAGTGCATCGTGGGTTTATTCAAGGTTATTCGAAGCTGACAGCTCACGATTTTGATCTTACTAACATGAATGCATCAAACAATAAGACTTTATATACCTTTGGATGAGGTTGCTCTTTACTCGGTGTTACATGTGTCCTTTCTCTCGCCTTTTTTCATCCCTTGTCTTCGAACCTCTTGATTCATTACTAGGACTTGTCTCAGACTTTGAAGTAGGATACCGTCCTATCTTTTAATACGTACTAACGATATAGCCCCTCTATATTCCCATAGGCGCTTCCTAAGCAATCAATAGCTGCATACACTGCCACGTTACTATTACTTGACAGCGGCAACACGGTTATCCGGATTATACGGCCTTACCGTTTGGCGTTTATTATATACTAACGGCGGCCGAGGACTCCATAAGAATCATTGAAAAAGGTCCCCTCAAATCCTAACGCGCGGCATTCGACCGCAGTTCTAGTGCAAAAAGCGTCAACAATAGCTGAGCCAAGACCCTGGACCCACGCGACCTATTTCCTCATTGGGCCCGACTCGTCTCGAATTCCTCACCTTGAAGGCGTGGCATAGGGCGATCTCCATTGGCATTTCGTTACGGGACGAGCAAGTTTTGCATTGGGCATTGGCGGGTAGCAAACGAGACAAGGTAAAACAAAATTCGGTTGAGATTACCTACATAAACAATACCAAATACAAATTTAGGAAGACGAAATAGTCAACCCGGAGTCCGGTTCATCTTCTTCAATTCATTTCAATATTTCCCCAGATTACACTACACCTACACCGTCCCTACATGGTCCAAGCTACTTTACCCATCTAGGAGCTTTGAGGCGACGTACAATACCTCCTTGAAATATGCCGGAGGACGACCACAATTTTCAAACACTTAACTCTGTTTCCCCTTTACTCGCCCATCCTTACAGCAAAATGCCAGAACATAGCTCTCCGCCTTTCCAAACCCTCCAAAGCAGTAAATTCAAGCCTAGCCTTGTCGTCGTCGGTTCCTATGCATTCGACTGGATAATACTCATCGTTGTTGGTGTAATTGGCGTGGTGCTGGGTAATATTACACCGAACAAGAGACCCTTCAGCTTACAGGACCCGAACATATCGTAAGTTGACGATTGCCGTTGTCGCGAATTCTGTCGGGGTGGTAGTAGGCTAATTATACTACAGCTTTCCCTTCACCCAGCACGAGACCGTAACCTCTGCGATTCTCTTGATCTGTAACGCCGTCATACCTATCGTTATCATCCTGATCGTCGTTCTCCTTTTCGTACCCGGCCCTACTGTCCCCGAAGGCACCCCGAGAGCTTTAATATGGAGGCGAAAGCTATGGGAATTACACACGGGATGGCTAGGCCTGGCTTTGGCTCTTATCTCGGCGTGGATCATTACCCAGGGCATGAAGAACCTTTTCGGAAAGCCGCGACCAGATCTCCTGTCTCGATGCCAGCCCGATATTGCGAACGTCGCTAACTACATTATCGGTTTCCATACCCCTGCTGATGACGGTACACTAGATGGCGCCTATAACGGCCAACTAGTTAGCGCGGATATTTGCAAAAACCCGGATCGCGGTCTACTCGACGACGGATTCCGTAGTTATCCCTCCGGACACGCTAGCTCTGCTGCTGCAGGATTGATCTACCTTTCGTTCTTCCTAGCTAGCAAGTTTGCGATTACTTTCCCATTCGTGCCACAGCATTCGTCGGGTAACACAGGCGTGGTCACCGCATTCCCGTCGCGACTACGCAACGGCGCCATCGATACGTCCTACGAAGCTGTTCGAAACAACCTCGACCTCGATCGATCTGTCTCCCCCGACCCATCGGCAGTGAAGCAGATTGGGGCCCACACCTCTACCGTACTCTCTATCCGCCGACAAGCAGCCGCGCCTCCTCTATACCTACTTCTCCTAACTGTTCTTCCTTTCTTCACTGCTATCTTTATCGCGAGTTCACGTTGGTTCGACTTCCGACATCATGGATTCGATATCCTATTCGGTTTCATAATCGGTACGATCACGGCTTACTTCGCATTCCGATACTACCACCTACCAATCCGAGCTGGCGCCGGATGGGCTTGGGGCCCGCGAAGCCATGACAAGGCATTCTGGGCAGGTCTAGGCTCGTGGAGTTACGCGACAGATCGCAAGCATTGGGTGAAAGCAGGCGACGAGGCGGAGCGGATGCCAGGCCAGCGCGCAGAGGATATCGAAATGGGCGTGCGATTTAGATCGAAGGCAGACGACCACCTACGTGCAGAAAGTTCGGGAACTACTGCAATTGGAGAAGAACGGGTATAAAGGACAAATAGGGAGGCATTTTCTTTTCGTCATCGGTAAAAAGGCGTTATACCACCATAAATAGGTGTCATATGCGGTGTTTTTATAAACGGAAGGGCAATCTGCACTTGTAAATACATCTGAGTGCGCATAGGCGGGACATAGGACATAGGGAAAGCTGGCTGGGATATAGCCGGCAAACGAATTCGAGATAGTTGACTTCTTATAGTCACTTTATATGGTCAGGACTGTTTGCTGCTACTTGTGATTAATTTATGTGTTACGTGCTAATATCAAGCTAAACTCGAAATACTAATAGAAATGATGCTGGTAAATGAGATATAGCAAATCGACGGTTGATACATGCATCAGATAAGTTGCGACTATCGCCCTTGCATTTAATGCCAGGAAGGAGGAGGAGGATAGAAGGTGTACCTCATAGCTGCTACGATAGTTAAAATTTAGATAGTCGAAATCGCATCTTTAATGTTTACATCTAGACAAAACTCAATTTAGTCCTTCCCATCTCTAACGGCCCTCCTGCCTCCAGTCATTCAGACGTTGCTTCCCGAAAGGCAAACTTATCCCAGTGCGCATGATCAGATACTCAACAAGGCAGCAGCACTTTCCACAGTAAAAACACACCTTCAAAACAACTACCACCTCATCCCACCGTACCAAACCCAAACATCAAGCAACCACGGTATCTCAATCCACAGTACAAACCTCCCAAGGCAAGAACCAGCAAACAACCCTCGCCCCACTCTCCCCTCAATACATTCCTATAAATACCAGCTCTCCCACCTTCTCTCTCCCCCCTTCTCTTCTTCCTTTCTTCCTCATCTTAGTGCACGGGCTTTAGGTGTCACAATGAGGAGTAATCCGAGTGCGTCTTTTTGCTGGTTGAAAACTATTTACATGACCACTCCTTCTTGGCTTCGGCTAGGTTGGGAATTTTTGAAACTACTTTATTTGGACTGAACCCCTTTCGTCATGACTCTGTCCCGTGGGGATGGATGTGAGGAAGAGGTACACGATGGTGATGGTATCGCGCGTTGGATTGGGTGTAGAGAGGCGCGACGGGATTGTGATCGGTAGATTGATTGCCTGCTCATGTAGACATTGATAGATTAAACTTGCTAAATATTACGTCGCGCTGCTCATATGGCTATCTCCCTTCTACTTGTGGCGTACTTCGAGATTCATCGTCGGCCGAATTAGAATTGAAGGGGGTTTCCTCACATACAAAGCCTAGGTAGATTTGAGTGTATGAGCGTAGCGCGGTCACAAAAATATCGTAGGATTGCTCTGGTAGTTGGGCAATAAATTCTCCATAAGAAATTACGAATTGCAATCACGAAACCGCAGGTAACCACATCTAGAACACGCACGATTAGAACATCACGAGGGGGAATCTTTTGTTATTAACGCCGAGGAATGACTACCTGCCCATCCTTCTCAGAACGCCTGCGAAATGCGAAAGTTGTTGTCTTCATTAAGCGATGCCGCCAACACCATCCGTCCTGCTAGTCCTCCTGATAGGCTACGTCCATTTCATTTTTCCTTCCTATTTCCACCGAACGGCGCACGAAAGCCTGATCCATTAAGCTCGTTCGGACCCCACCATTCTGCAAATTCAGTCGAAGAAGGCGTCCATAAGATGTTTTTGGATTGCCGGGAAGACATCGCGAAATTTCCGAATAACTTGGGTAGGCTTCGTAGTGACCGTAACCGCAAACGGAATACCAATCGCCGGATTAAGCTCGCAGAAAAAGACAACGCATCAGATCCGAAGCTCAACCAACCACATGCATAGCATCCGCCTCCAGCGCCTCAAGATCAACGTCCTCGTCATCTTCCTCCTCTTCCTCGAGATCGTCATCACCGACATCTTCCTTAAAGCCACTCTCTATCTCCTGTTTTCGCAGTCGTCGGAGCATGTCTGCGCGTTGGGCGTTTTGCCAACGAATCAGTGCAGCCGAGGCGTGGACCTTGAAACCGTAGACGCGAGGTGTGTATCGGTCGACGCTCTTCTGGGGGACTAGCGCAGGATAGACCTGGAACATGATGTTGTGGAATGAAGTACCAAAGTAGGCTCCGTCGATAGCAGCGTGTCGCGAGGACTTGGGGTTGTAAACATCTTCGCAGCGGACGCAGTAGAGCTTAACGGGCTTCTGGTGGGGGATGTCGGTCTGGCCCATGGGTAGGAGGGGGTGGGAGTGACAGAATACGCGGGGGCATTTTCCGAAGTCGGCTTTCTTGTACTTGTCAAGCTAGAGAAAATCAATTAGCTAGATGGTCAGTCGAACAATAATTGAGTGTAGAACATACCATCTTAGCCAGACCTCGGGTGGTAACAATGTAACGGGCGTGGATTAGGCCATAGAGATGACGGGCAGACTTCTCGATAGTCTCTCGCATGTCATCATCGCAGTCAAGGTCGAATACGTCGGTAATTAGGTCAAGGGCATACTGGTAGTATTGTACTTCCGTGTTAAGGCCGGTCAGGTTGAAGCGGTCGGTAAGATAATCCTCATCAATCTCGCAGAAGTACTCGTTTCCTCGAGATGAAATGAACTAGAGATAAGAAATTAGCATTTAGACAAATAGGATATTGGAAATATTTCTAGAAAGCTTCAATCCGGTGTAGAGTCGTATGAACAGATGGAAGGTATAAGCTAAAGTCCGGTACTAACGGCACGAGAAAACGAATCGGATGGCACCATTGCGAGAAGCCTCTCTGCGAGATTGTTGATTTGCTGTTCTGAAACGTCCTGCCCGTCCTGGATGTTTGGGAGAGATGGTGAAGATCCCGACGGTAGAATAGGAAAGAAAGATGACCACGGAGGTGAACCTGGAGGTGTCGTACCCTCCATGGTCAATCAATGAAAATAATCGGGTTGCGCAATAGTAAGATGATGGTGGTTCTCATAAGGAAACTTCGATCGAGTAAACAATATTTGTCTTGAAGTCGTGTTGAATGTCTTAATGGGAACAAAGAACGGGAGGATCGTGAGAGTGTGGTAGATGAGAAGTGATAGGATCTCGTGTCGGTAAGGGTATGCGCATTGGTTGCACCCGCATCGTTCCCAAATTTGAACTTGCTACCCACGCTGTTGTTTACTCGCGCGTCTTGGCGACGGGAAGATACGAGAAAATGTTATGAACTTACCCAATCTCGCCAGTAACTGGTATAGTCACTATCCGACTCGGAAGCAAATTCGTCCATCATGGCCGCGTGAGGTGGTCGCGACGACAGGCGACCTACTGTGTCGGCGACAAATTCGATGGATCAAGACGGCGTGGGCGTTCGACAATTTATATGTGACACGTGAGAAATAGGATAAAGAAGAATGTGAGACCTTACGGCGGAATGGCGCCCGAAGTCAGTGGTCAAAGACAACGGAGGTGGAGGGGTTAAGGCCCAGGTCAAAGAGCCAAAGTTAATAAAATGCCGTCAACGGCGTGGTGGGCTTGGTGGGGTACAAAAAATAACTGGATCCCTACGTTGAGCCTCAACGTTAAGCTATGTACGGCGTGTGTATCCGGGGAGGTGGGTTACCGGGTCGTACCTAACCTAGCGATGAACTGAAATGATCTGAAAGCGGTCACGTTTGTTATCCGATAATTAGCCGTTAAGTTATTTGTACCTAAGTACCTAGGTACCTACATGTAACTGACCTTTAAAACGATGAATGGGATTCTAAGCTTCGATATATCGATTACATTCATTTCCTATTACTTGAATTACATTTTATTTATGCATTTTTGGAAGCATTACTGATAGAAGTAAGCCTGCATTCCTTCCCATTTCTAGAAGCGTATCAAAGGCTGACCCTAAGTTGCAAAATGCCATCCTTCAGCTCCTAATATGTACGGAGAATGTGAACTGCCATCCCATTTGACTCATCATATACCAAACTCCATGCTCCTATTATATTGGACTTGCCGTACCAAAACTGCTTATGTCGCTACCTGACTGTACATCGGAATCCGAGTTCTGTCGCATTAATCGCGAACTACCACTAGTGCTTCGCGGCGGCACTTCGAGTCTGGTCATTATGTCGGTATCCTCCGACTCCTGTTTAACCCGGATATTGACCAATTCCATCGCCTCCCTTAATGTCTCCCCACTTTCATCCATAGCCGCTAGAAATCGAGCTAATTCCTTACAAAGTTCCCAATCCTCTTCTCGAATGGCTCTGGAAAATAACCGTACCGACTGCTCCGACGCGGCTCCTAGTTCTTCGAATGTATGTAATATTAATAGATAGCCTCCTGCTGTCTTTAGAGAGCCCCGTTGTAGCGATTCTTCAAATAACTCCTGCGGAGGAGGTAGGTACGCAAAGAGTGTCCTCCACGACCTGACCTCTGTTTTTCTTGTACATTGGACTACAATGTCTAAATATTGCTTGAAAGATGATAAAAGGGAGAGGACCCTCGGAAGTATGGCATCTTCCGGTTTGGGCGCTAAATCGACCTCCTCGTCGAGAACGTGATGAAGTAGTACTTCTAAACCGTGCGCAAAGTACTCTAGGTGTTGATATTGTTGGGCGAGTTTCAGCGCAGCAGCGGAATTACCCGCTACTAAATGGAAGCGCAGAATTTCGGCTAAGAAAAGATGTGTCTGCAAATTATTAGTATTGGGAATTGGAAAGACGGTCCATATTACTCACCCTAATAGAGAATCGGAAGAAAGAGAAGCTAATGTCTCTTCGTTGGACTAGTTCAGATTCAACACCCAGCACAATTCCCTTGCCTAAAAGAATAGAAAGAGGGTAGAAGTCAATAGGCATAGAAACCGTAGGAGGTAACTCCTTAGTTGGCTCAATTGACGTAGCTCGCAGAACTTGTTGGATATCAGGCCATACTTTTAATTCGTGACCTTCGAATACCCATAATGAGTTTCGAAGACTATTCTCTTCAGCATCCACAGAGAAGTGTCCACTAGATTCACTTAGCATATTAACGGATGATTGATCCTTCATGCTTGCGTAGAATTCTACGTTATGCGATATAACGCGCATATCGTACTTGAGTTGCCCTTCGGTATTCAATGATGGTTGAAGGAGGACAAGTTTCCCATCTACTAGAAATAGCACTGAAGCAAATGTGACATCTTGTGAAGGGTCGCCATCGATCATCTGACTTTCGGGTAATATCCAACTTAGACCCCTCACTCTCGCGGGAGATCTGACAATGCCGTGGAAAGCAATTTGTCCGACTTGTATCGGTCGTACGGCACCGGAAACAGGCGCAAAGACAAAGTGGTAGAGGAGGTTGTCGTATGTATAGACGAGCAAGGAATCCTCCCCTGAGGGAGTAATTAAGACAATAGGCGCTGGCATTTGCTGATTAAACATGACTGTTGATGTCTCTAGAGCGGCTTCTCTCGAGTATAACCGAAGTTCGTATGATCTATTAGCTTCAACAGCTGCTACTAGGATATGCTGATACCAGCACATCCCACCCCTGACCTGGAACTCATTCTCCATGACATCATTCGCAAAAGTTTTCCACCTACCACTATTAACGCTGTAGTGTGCAAGTCCACGTCTACCCGCAACGGCAACATATCGGCCATCGGAAGAAACAGCGGTACATTTGATCGGCCATTGGTTCAGAAGGTAGTTGGAAGGGATCCTCGCATTGTGCCAAAGAAACGGCTCGGCAGAGATACTAGTTAGGTCCGGGAGGTCATAACCTCGGTAGACCATCACACTAGATGAGCTCTGTAGTACCGTCCGGAAGAGATTTGGTGGAGTATAGCAACCAGTCACTGCACTCCGTGCCATCTCAAGTAGCCAGAGAGACTCATTCTGACGGGCAACCATCAGGATCTCACATGCTCCCCCGATCCAACTAGCATCGGTAACGCCATCGAGCCACGCCTCTTGATTAGCAGATATGATAGAGGGATTAGCGTGGAAACTGTGACTAGCAGTTTTGCCAAATACGCTCCAGGTCGCCCATCCATTTTCATAGCCTGCGAAGAGACAATAACCGTCCGGCGAATAGCTTAACGTTACTAGTGCACCAGAAGTTTCGGATGAGACCGGGAGCCGATGAATATGGGAGGAGGGGATATTGCCAGCATAGTCTCTGACGGAGAAAACACGAATGCTCCCGTCGGCGATCCCTACAGCAATAAGCGAGAATCGGGCGTTGACTACCGCTCTGACTGCACGATCACTATCCCCAAGCGGTGTATGGAAGCAATGGCCCTTGAAAAGTTTTTTAGGGTCGAAATCGGGATTATCTTTAGTCTGGTTAGGTGAGATTCGCTGTACAGCGTAAGCTTTCCCATCATTTGTAACCCAAGTAGAGAGGTTCATTGGTCGATCATGGGTCATTTCCTTGATCGATACTTTTTTCTCCAACCAGCCCATGCGGCTTACGAGTTCCGTACTTGTCTGGTTGCCAGTACTGTCAGGGGTCCATCGAATGCATTGTACAGCTGCTGGCTTTTTTGTAGAGACAACTAGTTCGTCATCGAGGGCGATAACACATTGGATACCCGCATCGACTTTGATCACCCTACGAAAGCGAACACTTATATCACGAACACCAGCTCCTTCACCTGGACCCAGCAATATTTGATCGGGTGTATTATTACCGGGTCCTCCAAAATGACTTTGTCGCCGCCTTTGGATATTACTATGGTCGGAAAAATGAGGTTTATATACGCGGGATTCGGCATCGGTCGCAAGTGAATATGTAATTAGATATCCGAGACTTGTTTGGACGACGAATATGACAGAGTCAGGTCTTAGGAGAAGGGCGACGTTTGTACCGTAGGATTTAATAGACGCTTCGGATCTGACAACGATGGCTTGAATTACAGTAGGCTAGAAGTAAACGTCACTGGGGTTAGCACGTAAAGTCGTTAATCTGCTACACGGAACCCGAACCTTGGTTTGCCATATTGTCATGGTAGTCGCTGTAATAACAGCAAACAAATGGCCAGTCCTAGACACTCTTAAAGCAACAATTGGATCCCCAGCTGGGATGCCTCCTCCGGATCCCGGAAGATACTGTTGGGAATTCGAGCTGCTTCCCTCGTGATAGACATCATGCTCTACCGAGTTGATAGCTGGAGTAGCTGGTGTTTTCAGACCCGGCGTTACGGGTTGTAAATGGGTATCTGGGGCAGCTCGGTCCTTTTCGTCAAGCAAGACGGGAGGCGGTGGTTCGGAACTCGACAAAGAGTCAGTGTCGGCGGTGGTGGTGGAAGCAACTCCATCATTAGAGACGATGAAGTTAGTCTTAACGGAAGCTTGGCTGGTGGTCGTCGCATAGATTCTAGGAGTTCCAATAGGCCAGTACATGGCTAATAAAGGCCCCCGGGACCTTCATTCGTATGTCTGAGTTTGTGATGTGTCATGTGTAGAATTGGACAATAAAATGAGCAGCCAATTGTGCTGCTATCTCGATATTTTATCAGTTTTCAACATTGTTAAGAAGTGAAGATACATAAATGAGCATCAACTCGAGAGAAGTTGGCCCAGGATAAGTTATGTACGTACGTAGTGTAATGAATGTAGAATGCATTGTGCCCACTATAACAACCAAGGATTACCCCTAGGTACTCCTAATGTAGACCGCTAGCTAGTGACCTTGATAAAACGATTCTACCTATACTAGCTTAGATATGCATTTAGGTGGAGATCCACATACATATCCCCTTAGTGGGTAAGTCTTAGGTACAAGCTTATTGTGTGAACCGTCGAACAATTGAGCACGAACAAAAGACAAACTCATCTACTTTCAACGGACAACATTAGATTAAAGAAAATCTCAACTTGCAGAATTTTTATAAAAATCAACTCTGAACTAATATATCCCAAATACATATTTATCCTTCTTAAGCGACAGCATTCAGGCCACGAACCGTCGATAGAGAGAGATGGCGCGCATAGCTCCTAGAACGTCAGTCGCGCCAGAGCGACTTAAGACTCTGCTGCCAACATTGAAGCCAACAATCTACCACGATCCAGGAACAAGCAAAACCTCAAACAGGTAGGTTTATATCCGTGGAGCCCTAGAATCAGCAACGGCCTGGCTATGTTGCAAATAAGAAACTTTGAAAAGCATCTTCGACGACTAACATTTTTGCTAGTATCCGTACAATCGCCTGGAATCCCTTGGGTACTTACATTGCAACTGGTTGCGTGGATAAAACCCTACGCGTTTGTACGGCACATATTCATTAAATTCATTGAACATGAACCCCTGTGTTCACGGCTGAGGTCATTTCAATCGCTGTTATAAAAGCTAATGCGGTTCTAGGGAATGCGGACAAACCCAATGTTCGTCAAACAACTGAACTGAAGGGTCACACAGCGTCGATTGAAAAGGTCGCATTCAACCCCACTAAGGAACTTGAGCTATGCAGTGTGAGTAGCGACGGCGTGGTTCGCTTTTGGGACGTCAAAAACAAGCAAGTCCTAAACGAAGTCAAAGGTTTAGGAGAGACCTTTACCTTAGCATGGGCTCCTCGTGGCGACTGTGTTGTAGTTGGGAACAAGGAAGACAAATTATTTGTAATTTCGCCAACCCAAAGCACACCGCTCTCATGGCACCAACAGTCTGTACCGACGAACAACATTACGTTTTGTTGGAGTGGCCAAAGGATATATACCACCACCGGTGATGGCAAAACAAGGATCCTCACCTTCCCCGAATTTGAACCATTCTACCGTTTCGATTACAAAGAAGAGTCAGAAGCCGAATTCAAGTTGACAGGGCACACCTCATCCTGCATCAATGTCGAGCTGCACCCGCATAATCGGTATCTAGCCACGGGAGGTACCGACTCGTTGATTTCGCTTTGGGAAACAACGGAATGGAACTGTCTCAGAACAGCTACTAAAATGGCTGGTCCAGTTCGCAGTCTTAGTACGTGGTTAATTAAAATCTTGAAAATTGGCTTTACTGATGCTGTGGTGTAGGTTTCTCTTGGGATGGACTATACATTGTAGGCGGGACCGATGAGGGTAAGTCTCTGGGATTCATCTTGTGTTATTAGTCACTCTCTAACCTTGCATTCAAATATTACAGGGACCGGACTGGAGGTTTTCATCTCCGAGACGGGAGAGCATCTCTGTACCTATAAGACCACGACGCCATCACCAATCGTCACCTGGGCTCCCAATCGATACGCACTAGCATATGCCGATTCAACAGGCTTACGAGTGATAGGGTTTAGCACAGGGGGAAAGTAGAACCCAATGTAAGTCATATGGTCCTTGATGAGGCCAACAAACCCTTCTTGAAATATCCACTAAGATGGTTATTAGGACTGATAGCTCTGATGAGCCGAAATAAAATGAAGTCCCGGAAGACTATCGACATAACATAGCTACCTACTATAGCTAATGTTACGTCGAAATTTTTGACGATAGATGGCGGTTGGTACAGGAGTCGGAATTAAAACCGAAACCCAGCCGCGCTTATATACCAATCAATGGCTTATAATTGCTATGAGGCACACGGCTTGGGGTTGACTTTATGCAGTTGGTCAACAGCGTTGCGGTAGTACAACAAGGCCTAAATTTTTTTAAGACGTTGTCCTAAGAAATGAGGCCTGTTAGAGGAAATCTGCCCCCAAAGAAATGTCGGCTGTGAATGGACCCATCCACCCACCATGATACCTAACGACCCCCATTATCCCTGTTATTATGCAGCCATTATGCAGTTATGGAGGGAATAAAAGAAAGGCTAAAGTCGGAATTGGAAGAGAAAGCGATGGTTATGGTTACTTGAAGAATCCCGAATACCCACCTTTCAGCCCTAAGACGGGATTAGCATCCAATTAATAAGTCGATACTCTTGTCAGTAACGTGGTAGGCTTGTTCTCTTTGTTTCGTAGTCCAATTGGTGGTCAGCAAACTGCTTGGCTGAACTGGTGCTACATCGGTTGGGGGCTCTCGCTCTCCCTTGCTGTTCTACAAATAAGTATTTCGCAATCATGGGCACGTTCTTCTCTCCCTCTTTTCGTTGCCTGCCCACATTATTCCTACGTACGCTGACACGGGCCGCGTGGTTAAGAAATTGATCCATCCTGATTTATGTTATTTTTT
Organism: Hypoxylon trugodes; assembly: GCF_022578975.1. Classification (NCBI taxonomy): domain Eukaryota; kingdom Fungi; phylum Ascomycota; class Sordariomycetes; order Xylariales; family Hypoxylaceae; genus Hypoxylon; species Hypoxylon trugodes. The sequence goes on along the minus strand of NW_026250022.1, from coordinate 2,862,263 downwards.
TTTTCTTCCTTTTTACTAAAAAGAATTCCAAGACCCTGCAGCGCCAATGCTATTCGTGTTGTAATACTTCTTCAGCCTTAACCGTCTTAGGCCTTAAAATATTACCACTGCTACAATACTACATAATAGGTACTAAATTGGTGCATACGTACCTACAGTCGGTACCTATTATACTTATACTGTCCCACTCGGGGAAGAGATTCAGGTAGATGCCATTCCCCACCCTTGCCGGATTTGAAGATCCCCCAGGCGTCCACTACCCCTTCACACAGCCTCGCTCAGGCTTTTCCTTGCTTTTCCCACCTTTGCTTAGAAACGGGATCTCCGATCGCAAGATCTGACATATAACCGACCGAATTCGACGACGAGCGCCACGATATCGAATGGAAGTATTGAATAGGAAGTGAAGCGAAAAGAAGGGGAGAGATTTCTATTGTTGAATTATCTCATCGTCGAATTACTTAACTGGTGGTGTGGCTAAGGCCCTCGTACCCGCGCCCGTTGCGGTAGTTTGACGCCGAACCACTCCCCTCCGATCCGGGTTTTCTCTACCCACCCACGGCCGGCTCGTAGCCTTTTCCTATACCATTTAAATTGTTTATCTATCCAATTATACAATGTCGACTTCGACTGGCGAGGGCTCTGGAGCCGCCGCCAATAACTCTGGCTCCCCTGATGCCGGCAATAGCCCGACCGCCGAAACGAGTCCACCCCAAGGACAAAATAATGGCAATATTCCTAGGCCGAAGCGACTAGCGTGTATGATATGTCGAAAACGCAAGCTTAGATGCGACGGTGTCAAACCAAGTTGTAGTACATGTACGAGGTTAGGGCATGCTTGCGCATATGATGAAGTGAGGCGAAAGAGCGGTCCCAAGAGAGGCTACGTGAAGGCTTTAGAGGAAAGGCTGAGTAAGTGTCAATCGAACCAAATACATATAATAGTAAGAAGAATGATAAGCTGAGACGTCCCTTGCTCCCGTATAGAACAAGTTGAGACGCTGTTGAATAAGACTCAAGAGCCGGCAACCGGACCCGAAACGACCAAAACCTCCAACGTTACCTTCGAGCCACCGACTCGTAACCAGCAGATTCCCGCGACTCCTAACTTCAACGTCACGAATCCTTCTATAGGCATCGCAAGCGACCGCGATATGGATCGGTGGCGCTTCAATGCGGAGTCACCGCAACCTAATGGTGGGATGGATGATTTCAATTTCAGCAGTACTATACCGCTTCCCTCCATGGGAAATATGGGCGGCATGGACAATACTTTCACATGGGAGATGATCGGTTTGGGATTGGAAGAACCTCTCCCGCCTCAAGAGACTATCGACGAACTGTAGGGTATCATCTGTCACGCCTAATGCGATCCCGACTAACAAATCTCATAGGCATCAGATTTACTTCGATAAGATTCATCCATCATTGCCTATGATTCACAAATTCCGATATCTAGCAGCAATGAATTTGTATGGTAACCCTATTTCATTTCTATTTATAATATGCTAGGTACACTCCCCCGTACTAATACGAAATCCAGGGCGCCAAATCAGAGACCCCCCATCGCATTACGATATGCGATCTGGACCCAAGCCTGTGCTATCACAGACAAGTATATGGACCTTAGAGATCTCTTCTACCAACGCGCCCGTAAATATATGGAAGCGGACTACATCAAGGGCTATGGAGAACACATGATATCTGTGGCCCATGCCCAAACCCATGTATTGTTGGCCTCGTACGAATTCAAGATGATGTACTTCCCACGAGCCTGGATGAGTACCGGCTCGTCCGTGCGTATATGTCAGATGTAAGTCCCCAGCTAGGGCTTACATGCCAACTTAAATACTTATCGTGACTAGGATCGGTCTGCACAGACTTGACGGGACAGGCCTCGACGTGAAGCAATGTCTTCCACCGCCTCGCGACTGGACCGAGCGAGAAGAGAGACGACGAACTTTCTGGATGGCCTTCTGTGAAGACCGTTATGCCAGTATCGGAACAGGTTGGCCTATGACAATCGACGAGCGCGATGTCATGACCAATCTTCCTGCTTCGGAAGAGGCATTCGAAATGAGTCGACCAGAGCAGACACAATCCCTTGCCGATTCGATGTGTCCGGCCGGTGCCTCCAAACTCTCATCTTTTGGAGGCATCGTATTGATGGCATGCTTGTTCGGCCGCAACCTCGTACATCTCCACCGCCCAGATGCCGATGATCGCGATCATGACCTCAACGGAGAATTCTGGAAACGCCACCGAAATATGGATAATATTCTGCTCAACACCTCCCTCTGTCTACCAAACCACCTGAAGCTTCCAGCCGGGCTCGCTAATCCTAATATCGTATTTACAAACATGAATATCCATACTTCAACAATCTGCCTTCACCAAGCAGCTATTTTCAAGGCCGATAGAAACAAACTCCCGCCCTCTGTTAGCGCGGAAAGCAAAGTACGCTGTATCACGGCAGCAAACGAAATTGCGAGCATCATGAGAATGGTGTCGCATCTAGATCTAAGCGCTGTAAGTAGTCCCAAGGCTTTTTAATGAATTGAAGAATTGCGCATCTAACAGCAACATAGATGAATCCGTTCATATCTTTCTGTTTATACGTAGCGGCTCGAGTATTTGTTCAATACCTGAAGAGTCGCCCAGATGATAGTCAAACAGCTGACGCTCTACGATTCATCCTTGCTGCTATGAACGCGTTAAAGAGGAAGAACCCATTAACCGAATCATTCCTTGTACAATTAGATGTTGACTTGGAAGCACTGGGAACAAGGATACCGAAGCTCAAATCCGCATTTCCAAGGAGCGCAGATACCGTAAGTCTTCTAATGGCTTTCATTTATATAAACAGATCACTAACTCACCGCTGACAGCCCGGCTCCGGTATCAAGATCCCGAAATTACACCCCAAAACTGACGGTGCCCATACGAATTGCGATGGCGAAGGCGGCGGCGGCGGCCTTCTTGCATATCGTAATGCGAACATAAGCGATGAACCGCCGGCCGTCACAAATCTCGGCCAAGCTGAAAACCATGACTCCACACATGGCTGGCTTAGGGAACAACAGCTGCCCACACGCGAGCGAAGTGCCGGTCCAGCAGATCCTTGCGATCGGGGAATGATCCCACCCATCATGTATCCAGGCGGGTATACAGAAGGTGGAGGAAGCGACTCGAACGACGTGAACGAGATATCCTCAAACACAGATGGCCCATCGAATAGACCGACGCCAAATTCGAGTAGTGGGTCAGATAACCGCCAAAATACGACAGGAAATGGCCACATGGCAAACTCTAGCAGAACGTCTTTCGATACTAGTCCAATGGCCTCTCATCAAAATCTAGGAACAACGCAAGCCGATCTAGATGCAGCAGCTTTCTTCCAGATGAATACTAGTACCGGTATGACCCCTGGACAACCTTTTATAGAAACGGCGGGCAATGGCTATACTGTTCCGCATGATTGGAGTGAATCAAATGGTATGACACCAGTGGCGGAGGGAGTGCTTCAACATCTAATGGACATGCGAATGGATTTAGGATGGGATACTGGTACTTGAGATATATAGTGATTTGGGCGAAGGTGATGATCTAATCGAAAACTGGATTCATTCTTCATGAATTAAACGGGAGTAAGACGAAGGACATATAAGATGATGATGGATATATGGGATTGGCTTGGGTACCAGGTTGGATACTAGGTACCTATTCATGATGAACTTGATCTACAAGGGGGGCGTTTTTGGAAAGTCTCAATACCGGATTGGGTCTTGATGGTAGGGAAATACACTCACTTCGATCTGTATAGTATAAACTATTATGATAAAGGCCGTACGAATTGTTTTGTATTGTATTACTAGGGATATATGTCGGTGACGATGAGAATATCACTTACATCTACGCTCCTTATTTTTATGCTTTACTACTTACATAAAATACCTGGACACATAATTAAATATCCAATGAAATAAATAATTCACCCTAAATCGGAATATATACGATATTAATATGTAAGTATTTGTATATATCATACCCCTCATTCGCTCATATGTTTCTCAAGACATTTTCTATTATCTAATAGGTTGATGTCTTATCAATCAGGGCAGTACGTATAGTACAAACGCCTAGAGGTATCTCGCCCTAAGGAGGTACCTAGATACCTACACGTATATAAATTACCTACCCATCTAGGTAGGTAGGTAGGTATATTAAGGGCCGGAGTGACAAGAACACCATATGACTGAAGATGTATCATAAATGCCTAGAAGGCTGCAGTACGCAGCACGTAAGCTTCTTCGTATTGGTATGCGTTGGACCCAAGAAAATTCAAGAAGGGGACTTTTCTATCATGTGTTCGACGTGTTCAGTAATAACAGGTAGTTGGTGAGAAGATAAATGAGGCTTAGAGCGTCATTGACGTGGAGGAGAGAGATGGAGGGGAAGGGAATTGGGGGAATCAGAAGGTTCAGGGAAAAAGAATTGAATAATGGTTAAGATCTCTTTAGATCGTCAGGGTCCAATTCCGCTATTGGCAGTTGCTGCTGGGTTGAAAGTGAAAGTTGGTTAAGGTTGGGTGTAAGCTCCTTCACATTATTACCACTACACTGCCTATAATTTGCCTATCAATGTAATCAATGTACCTATTGGGGGTCCTTCTTCATCCTCGTACCGCACTATCCTCATGGACCTATAGCGCTACAGCTAGTAAGGCACCTAGACCTCTAGCGCTGTAGGGTACCCAAGTACCTACCGCCGTTCGTCGGCATGTGGGGCCAATGGGCGATAAGGTACAGGTGTTCGTTTGCCACTTTAGGACTGGACTGCACCTAGAACTAGTAGTTCAGGGAACTAGGCCTGGCCGCCCTGGCACAAAAAACTTGGACTCGACTAGGGCAAGGGGGGTCCCCCGTAGCCTGTAGCTCGTAGGGCGGGGCAAATCGCGAGTTGCACTTTTCAGCTTCTATCGCCGGTTCGGTATCTTTATTACATACCTATACCTTAATTTTCATATGATTCTTTTTTAACCTTTGTACGTTCTAGGTAACTTAGACTCTCTTCTTTTCCCACCTACCCGGTATCGTTCGGGTTCCATCCCAACCTAAAACCAGACCAGACCAAACCCAGTTTCGCTTCGACTTTACTTTTCCCACCCCTTGACAAAAAAGACAAACCAAACCAAAAAACCTAAGGTAAACAAGAAATTTCCAACAAACAGACCTTGCACCATGACGGCGAAGACACTTCGCCCACGACATCCGACTTGAGAATGGGGTAATACGAGCTGGTGGGCTGCGCCGGATATGATCAGAGGCACTAAGCAGCGTCGTCAGCAACAAGCAGACACACCAAGCAACCCGGTAGTATCACCTCACACTCATAATGGACCCCGTCTCTGTTCATTTCCCACCGCCGCCGCCGCCGCAACCACCACCGCAGCAGCAGCAACAACAGCCCCCGCCTCCGCCGCCTCCCCCTACCTCCCATCCTCCCGCGGCACCCGACGATCCGTTATCGCGCGAAATTCGACAACACGACCATCACCGACAACAGCAACCGCACCATTTCCGTGTTCCTACGTTGTCGGCGCATCCGAATCTCGACTTATCCACCCTCGATACGACCGACCCTGCCGTTTTCCAACAGCACCTCCAGCGTTTACATGCCGTACCTACTGTTCCCGTCGTTCAGGGAGATTATGCTTCGCATCCTCAAGATGGGTTTGATCGTGAACCGAATGCAGCTCACATGCTACAGCACACCCATAATCAGTCGACATCCGACCTCCATCGAACCCCACACCAACATCATGCTCCTCTCCCGCCCCCCGCGCATGGTCAATTCGGTATCTTAACCCAGGGCGCCATGCCTCAACCTAGTACTATGCCACAGCTTCAGCAAGAGGAGGATTTATTCACTGCGCCTGGGCAACCCGCGTCTTCGGCACCTGACGGCTCCGAGCAGAGACCTCATGGTCAATTGGTCAATAGAATAGTCGTTGATCCACCTGACCTTCAAGCTTGGCGGGAGAAGTTATTTAATGTTGACGATACCATTATCTTGACCAATGACGAGTAGGGAACATGATTCTCTTCGGAACTAAACCCTTAGACTAATAACCCACTAGATTCGAGACATACTTTCCCCATATCGACAATGTCTACTCACACCGATCTACGCAGAAGTATAAGCGCAAGCCATTTGTCTCACATTATTGGGATTGTCGAATGAAGGGGCGCCCACCCGGGACACCCAAATCGGACGATCCTTCTAAGAAGAAACGGAAACGTAGTGCACGCGAAAGAGATCTATGCGACGTTAAGATTAAGATTACCGAATACTTCCCAGGAGCCACCATTCTTCCCAGTGATGGGGACCCAGGTCTCAATCTCGCTCAATCAAGTGCATTCCAATCTCCACAACAACAAATCTTTAGCGATGGTATACCACGACCCGTAGATGCTCGTCTAAATGGAGAGAAGTTCTGGACTATACAACGAGTTAATGGCAATGGTGGAAATGGGAAGGGCGATGGTGTCGCTGGCCCTCATAAACACAGCTTAGAAAAGAGCGACGAGATTAAGAAGTCCACGGTACAGAGGTACATTGCCGCACAGGAGAAAGAGGCGAAGAAGATTCAGGTGGGTTGTCGTTCCCTGTATCATAGATGCGTTTGCCCTTATACCCGAATTTATACATGGGAAAGATCTGTCAAAGCACAATTTACATGGATTGCTGTTCGTTCGACCCAAAATCTAGGAGGAAGGGAATCATTCTTAGCAAATAAGATACCCCCTAGCTACTTTCACCCCTTTAGACGTCATAACACCATCAAGTCATCGCTAAGATTCCCATATACTAACTCACATATAGAAACCGGTACCAAAGAAAATGTCTGGAGCCGCACTTACAACAGCTAAGAAACATTCGAAAGAGTACGACCTGAAACTTTACGCCGCTTGCTTTTGGTAAGTAATTATTCTGAGTCGCAGGCCGCTTCTTAAGCTGATGGATCTGTTTTATCAAGCCCCTTTTCCCAACGAGTATGGATCGCCCTCGAGGCAAAGGGTATGCAGTATCAATACATCGAGACAGATCCATTCAAACGCCCGACCCAACTCCTAGAAGCAAACCCTCGAGGTCTCGTCCCCGCCATTAGAGAAGGCGAATGGGCAAGCGGCGAAAGTACCATTATCCTCGAATACGTAAGCTACCGAATTGTGCGGTATAGATACGCCTCATGATGACTGACTTCTTACACTCATTTGCATAGCTGGAGGACCGCGACCGGACGGTACCTCTCTTCCCCACAGATCCAAGGCTGAAAGCGAACTGTAGATTGTGGATCGACCATGTGGGTTTCTTTCCTTTTCGGAGAAAGGTATATCACTATCAGGAAACCCTTGCTGACTCGTGTAGATCAATGCGAAAATCGTGCCCGCCTTCTTCGCTCTGGCCAGGGCGACCGACTTCACGAAACAATCCGAATATGCGGAGAAGCTAAGAGGTGATATTACGGCGCTCGTACAGGCTGCTGACGAAAGAGTGGGTTTCCTTATTACACTCACTCACCACCATGAAAAACTTACCTTATCTTAACTTACTATCTAGGGCCCGTACTTCCTCGGCGGTGACTTGTGTCTCGTGGATATCCACTTCGCGCCTTTCGTTCTTCGCATGTCGCGTATACTCCGCGAGATTCGCAATTGGGGTGATCCGATGCCGGGGACTCGTTGGCAGCAGTGGACAGACGCTCTCGAGCAGAATCCGCATATCCAAGCTACGACTAGTCAAAAAGAGCTTTACATAGAGACCTTGGATCTCTTTCTTAATAGCAGTAGACCGCCCACGGGCGAGCAACAACAGCAGTCACAGACACACTACGGATCTTGATAAAAGTTTGGCGTATCAGTAAATTGGTTTATCTTATTTGATCTTACACTTCTATTCTAGATATATATTTATTTATTGGATTTAGGTCGGGGATGGATATGATGAAGAGATATGATTATTACTTGGCTAACGGGAAGATTTAATATCCAATGGATCAATGTGGAGTTCGTGGTTAATACAATACATATCAGGGGATGACGGGCGTGGTTGGGGTGACACGTACATACACTGGGGAAATTGGGGTGAAAATGGACGGAGACGGAGATACAGATGAATAACCTCGGATGGGGAGAAGAGAGGTGTCGATGCGGAGAGAGTGTAGTCTCGGCTGACACGCTCTTGAGTGAGAAGAGTGGGAGCATAAATTTTGATATGAATATACTAGGACGTTGAGACCTTGGATAACGCCTCGCTATATTATGGCCGTCATATAGTGGTGATATGAGTAGCTGTCGTTATCCACCCAAGGACCTATCTAATGTAGGTACTCAACCAAAGGCAGTTCCCTAACGCCGACACGGCCTCTTGGCGAGGTTCTAGATCGAAACCGGGCCCGTAAAGATGGGACTGGAGTTACACCCGAGTATGCCCTACATACCTAAACCTACCTAGGTGGACAGATACTTACCCATCGAATATGTCACGTCAACAAGCGGTCATTACGGGCCGTAGAACTCGGCAGCGTAGTGTTTTACGTATTCCATCATCAAGCTATGGTATAACAGCGTCGTGATGACAAAGACAAGAGTATCTTATGCTCATAGTTATATCAGAAAAAAGGGTATCAGTTCTCTAGCGCTGTGCTTAAATCCGATATCTCTATCGGATGTTAGTGTCCTCGGATTTTCGAGGTCAGTGAACGCTTATAGACTTTTGAGATAACAGTCTATATATAAACTTACTCGTTGAAAATTGGGATATGGGGTGATTCTTGAGGTTTAAAGACATGAGTTGGGAACTAGCTTGGTCTTATAGAGTCAAGAGATTCGTATGCTGTATAGAATTAGCTTACATCGAAGACTCGTATGCGAGTGTTCCAGGCACTTTACTATGCTTGATTGGTAATAACTTACGGGAAGCATTTAAGATTACTCTTGGGTTAGTGTTAGAATCGTTTACCCGGTGATAGGAGTGAGAATGTGTTATTGGTTCATGGGCTCAGGTCCGAGATGGTTGATCCAGTATTGATGTCTCTAGCACGAGGAAGCTATACTGTTGCTAGTAGGAGTATACTTCGATACGTACTTCGTTGAGGCCATCTGTACATCTGCTTAATTAATGACCTAAGACTTATCTATAGGGATTCATGACTCCGTACCTAAAGCTCGTAGGTAATAGTCATAAGGCAGTATAGGGAGGTCGTAGCGGTCGTTGAGCCGCATCGCTTAGTGGTTGATCATTGGCCTTGCGGGTTTCAGTTATTCCGTCTTACCATCGGTCGCCTTACAAGGTAGTTGGTAAATCTATACCCAACTTTGCTGTTATGTAACTTCGGGCGATGGCTTGGTTGTCACGATCTGTACAACTGGCTAGTCCTTTGTCAGACAAATATTTTCCTGTTAGAGGCATCGATATCCGTATATTTCAATAATGATTTCAGGGAAGATATTTGCAATAGAATTGACGGTTGGGCAGACATGTCGTGCAGCTGAACTATTATGGAAATAGGGTATGACAACAGACCGCCAATCTAGACCCCCAAGAGTCCCTCAGGGTCTTCTCTAAGGGTCTTCTATTCGCATGAATGTAATGGTTCTCAACTCCGAAGGGGTAGGTGTTGTTGCCTCCGGAATCAATTAGCCGCATGAAGAGATTGAATATATATTTCCCAGATCTAATAGGAGATGATGGCGGCCTCTTGCACCCACGAGGGCTACCAATAGGCTGGGAATATAGAAGCAAAGTAACGTGATACTGAGACATGCATAGACTATCGTCGTATGGTATTCGCTTAGGACTTTTTATTGTGTGTTTAATTACGATACCCGACGTAAACGTACATAATGTTGAGGGATCGGGCGGCTAGGTTGTATGAATGAATCCTTGATGCCTATAGTAATACGAAATGTGTATTTAGTTACAGGGGGTATTTTATGATATAGAAATCGTCTTTAATGTTTTCGATTCAATGCTATGAGCAATATATCATGAAGTTCCAGATGTTCGGGCGGGTGGCTTTGCTATGCTATGTTATGCAGGTTGTAAGACCGAACTGGTTCTTTCGGCAGTCCGATGATCTATCGTCTATGAAAATTGCGGATCCAATTAACCGCATAAGTGGCGCCGCATCGTTGGTATCGCTTTCACCGTGAGGCGCAGTAGGTGAAATGAGGGGTAGTTGGTTAGATTTTCAAGTTTGTCTCTTTTCTTTTCTGTAAGTTGGCATAAGAAATGAAATGAATTATGACTTGTGCTTTGAGTTTAAATATTTGATTTGAATCTAAACTTTTGGAAATTAAAGTGACTCGTAAATGCGCATCAATAAGTGCAACTACTAGTTCAATACGATATATCAGTATTTTGCTTATACCTAGTCTGTTTCAATTGCGGGGGTTGACGTCAGGTCATACTCAGCTTCAAGCTTGATTTTCGCCCGGTCGCAACACCTTTTAATAGCCCCGCACCACTGCTACGCAAGGCAAGCAAGAGTCTAGTACTGCATCATTTGCGCCTAATCCTCGCCCTCTCGCCCTTCTTACTTCGCCCCCGCAGTGTTGTCACTTCCTAGCTATTACATACTTTGGTTCTACCCACTTCCAAACCTCTTTACTACATTACATCAAATATTTTAGAATCAAATTAGAGTTTGTCCGCTTTCAACCAACACAAACCGTAAACTCTAACTCGGTCACAATTAGAATCACACATTACTCACACCACTCAACGGTGCGCCGAACTTACAAACCTACAACAAACTAAAATCACATTATATACTATATTATACTATATTATACTATATTATACTACTACAATGTCCGCGTACGACCCGTACGATCCTCCCCCGCGCGACTATTCCCGCCGCCATTATCATGACGACCGTAGAGATAGGGCTAGTCCTCGTTACGCCGAAACACAGGAAACCTACTATAAAGTAAACCCGTCTAGTAGAACAGCGCTTATTCCTCGAGCCCGCGAAGACAGCGAACTCTCAGTCGAGGAAGTACGCCGTGACTTTCCCCCTCCCGGGTACTCCCGCGATATCCGTAGGGCCCGTTCCGCCGAGCCTGATGACTATTATTATGACTCGCGTCGCTCTCACGACGTAGCTAGAGATCGTCGACCTCACAAAAAACCAGGTAGTGTTTACTACGAGGAGGAAGAGAGAACTCGAAAGCGTGTTTTGTCGAAACAAGAAAAGATCATTGCGGCTGTCGCCGGTGGACTTCTTGCCGCTGGCGCTAAGGAAATTTGGGACCGCCGCGAGGCCGAGAAGGACGGTATTGATGTGCATCGCAACATAGCCGCCTCAGCTGCTCTCGGTGCCGCTGGTGCCTTTGCTGGCTACCAGGGAGCTGATTTCTACAATAAGCACAACAACAAGGACGACAAGAAGTCAACCTACATTGTTCACAAGGGTCGAGATGGTCGAGTAGTCGAATATTATTCTGATGATGACGACGACGACCCGAAAAACCACAAGGGTAACAAATCTTTCCTTGAGAATGCACTTGCGGCGGCTGGTCTTGGCGGTGCAATCAAAGCCCTTACCGGTGGTGGCGGCTCTGACCGAGAATCGAGAAGTCGTCACGGAAGTCGTCGTGGTAGCCCGGACTCGTACCGCTCAAGAGACAGCCGAAAAAGTACCCGAGACAATCCTGCGGCTAGAATGCAAAAGGCCGCTAAGGCGTCGTTAGTCGCCGGCGCCGCAGAAGCTTTCCGAGTTGCGAAAGAGCCAGGTGGCTGGAAGGGAGAGAAGATGAAGCGAGTACTTACAGCGGCTGCTGGTGCAGCGGCCGTCGATGCCGCTCATGATCCTTCTAAGGATAGCAAACGCCACCTTGTGGAATCCGTTATCGGTGGTCTTCTCGGTAACCGCGTGCTGAATGGCTCTAGGAAAGACATTGAGGAGGACCGAATGACTGGCCGAAGCAGATCCCGCTCTCGCGCTCGCTCCACCCGCTCCGAGGGTGGCGGAGGGAGCGGTCTTGCAGGATTAGCCGCGGCGGGCTTAGGCGCTTTGGGCGCCAAGAAGCTTGTCGATAGTCGAAGTCGATCTCGGGGACGTCGCGATGACAGCGTCGATTCGTATGATAGTCGCAGTCCTTCACCGCGCAGACGCCGTAGCCGCAGCCGTAGCCAAAGTATTGTTGACGGCGCACGGCGCAGTCTCGCCAAAATTGGCATTGGGAGTGGCCCCGCCAGCGACAAAGATGATGACTACTACGACGATCGGTCTTCCCGCCGGAATCGTCGCAGGAGCCCACCAGACGACCGCTACGATGATGACTACAAGTCTTCTCGTGGTTACATGAGAGGCGGCCGAGGCCCTGCAAATGACGACCCTTACGATGATTATGATGAGGAGGAAAGGTCAATTGGTGGACGGCCCCGCAGTACATCCCGTTCACGAGGAGGTAGGTCTAGTTCCGCTTCTAGTAGCGATCTTGGAGATTCAGATGAAGATAAGAAGATGACGTCAAAGATGCGACGTAAGCAACTTATTACAACCGGGTTAGCAGCTGTCGCAACCATTCATGCCGCTCACAATGTGTACGGCAGCATGGGACAGCGTGACGCAAGGCACAGAGCAGTCAAGGAAGGTAAACTGAGCCCAGAAGAGGCTAAAAAGTTGAAGACTAAGGCACTCTTGCAAGATGCGGCATCAGTCGGCATTGCAGCAATGGGTGTTAAGGGCGCCATCTCGGAGCTCAAGGAAGCTCGAGAGCAGGCTAAAGCAGTTAGTGAATGGAAAGAGGAGAAACAGAGACGTCACGATAAAAGAATGGAGCGATTAAAGCGAGCAAATTCCAGTAATAGTGGCAGGTCAAGGGCTGACAATTACCAATCTTCAGCTCCGCCGCGAGAAAGTCGGTACGACGATGGACCTCGTTACACCGATGGAAATCCCTATTCTGCTGCCTTGCCCGCGCCCCCAGTGGGTTACGACAGGAGGTGACAGGTAGGGTGATTCGTTGTCACCTTGCATCGCTTACTTCACTGTACGCCCACCAGAAATTTATGAATTGCAGCATATACACGCCTGCTTTAATGTCCTGTTACGACTTGACGATTTATTGCTATTTATGAACTTTTGGATAAATGCAAAAATTGGTGTGTTAAAGAAAACGAAAGAGAGAGGCGTCTGGAATGAATTATGGAAACTTGACTTCTGCTGCTGGCTGCCTGAGGCGCATTATTGAAACTAACCCCGGTCGTTTTGAGATAGAAACAAGATCTCGCTTCGTCGCATTTTTGCTTTTTTTTCTTCATCAGCATCTGAATCTCTTACGATACGCAAAGTTTTACTATTTATCATAACATCTTAAACTTGAGTTTTGTTCACTGATTCTGATTCGTTTGTGACAGATGGTCGTCATCGCCGCCACCGTCACCACCACGACGATTAAGTGGTGTATACCCTTACATACCCCTGTTGCTGTCATGCAATAGGGAGAAGGGGACCCAATGTGCTACTTGATTTTCCCGTCCGTGTCACTAAAGACGGGTCGAGACGCATCGGGACGCATCGGGCTCCCATGCAGTACAAGCGCGGAGTAGCGAAACTCAGAGAATGAGTGGGTGAGATATACCTGACCGGATAACACGGGACTGGAATCGTGTCCCCTGTCATCACAAATCGATTCGAGCACTCGGAGTTGGTGCCCCGCTAGGGTGAGCAGGAAGATCGGTGGGCTAGGTCTAGTTATATGGTAATTTGGTTTGTTTTCCTATGGATTCCCACGTGGTAGTTCAATGGCCAGAACGGAGGCACGGGGACAAGATCGACGATTTCTTATTGGGACGACGTGCATAATTGTCTGTATCGTGTACCTTGGTAGGATCTGGTCGATCGCCTGTTCCCACCCTCCCGATGGATGGAAACGGAAGGAAATAAATTGGTGGCTTGCAGTTGGCGTGGGCGCGTGTGTAGCACAAATGGGATTGGGGGGATCGTGGACAGGATCTAATAATTATTGGGGTACGTATATACCTACCGGGGGGCGGTGTGAAGTGGAAGAGGCAAGGGGTAGGAGGGGGAAGAAGACGTGGAAAATATTTTGGAGCATTTCCGGGGACTATCCTATCTACTTATCTGCCTTTTTTGGATGATGACGACTATGATGATCAACCCTTGGGACGATTTTTGATTGGACGATTTCATGAAGTTCCTTACTTTACATAGTACACCGTTTTTCTCTCATTGGGCTTATGCTTTCTTTGAAACTCACGGACTTATTATATATCTCATATATACTGCCAACTTGATTTATTTTATCGCAATTTTACATAACTCTTGACTCACTCGGACATCTATATCCATTCGCCTACATATGTGGATGTACGACAAGTCATACACTGTATCTTGGAAATGAAAGGCAAACTTGAGACTCGGTAGGATACCTGCTTCATAAGCTTAGTAGGCTAGAGTAAGTGGCCCGATGGAGTTGGCCGCGGTGTAACTAAGCTGTTACCAGATGGTACTTGATTATATGTCCGATTGGTGTGTAGCTTGTCATATGTTTGGATGCATACATCCGGTTTTGTTTCTTATATGTTAGATATTGTCGATGTCCGGCTGCTTGCATATAGGGAAATTAATATGATGTAGACTTGCTACACCAGTATGATTTATCAAGCCTATTGCATGGGATGTTATAGCTCTAGGATATAGTGATGTATAACGGTGTGATACGAGAATGCTATACTGCTAATTTGATAGGCGGTGCTTGATGCGTACCTAGGTACGAACGGGGGATGGAACAAGGACAATAAGAATGAAGTGTTACTCTCGTATAGATAGCAAGGGGTACATAGGTACATAGCTAAAAACCTGACAGTGTAACACACTTGCCGACGAAGCGAAGGGAAAATGTATGATGTCATCGTGCTGACCGCCATGTGTTCGGTGGTTCGGTGTCGGATCGAAATCCCACGATTTTTTTTTATTCCCCTGGATCCTTACCCTTGCGATGGAATCTAACCCGGACTATGGAACTTTTCTCTTCGGGAAAATGAGGAACAGGGTTTGTGCTTATGGAACCCTTATTTTCTCTTGTTAAAGTACGAAGTTGGTACCTACCCGGGTACCTCTCGTCTGTTCTATGAGGGTAATACTCAAAGACTTAAAAGGCGGAAGCTGACAGCTTCCGAGGAGCCTTAGCAGAAGATATTCATGAGCTGTGAACATCATCATTATAGACATTTCGTGCTTCAAACATACATATTAATAATTATAGGATGCAGTTCCTTCAAGCTCTGTCGACGGCTTGGCGGTCCGGAGCCGCATATGTAATTCCCTCCCCTTACCCAGATCTTGGCATTGCTACTGAAGTCATCGGCAATTTAATTCCATTACGTCTGACGCAAAGATCCCAAAGATAATACCGCCAGTCTATGGATATCTTATTACTGGCACTTTTTCCTGGACCCATGCAATGAATAGTCTTAGTACAAGGTCGAATTTTCGATTCGCGTGGTATCTTTCTATGGTACAACTAAAAGTAGGCGACGATTAACTCGACCCGCCGACAGCTCCACCGCCTTGCTTCCAGGCCTGAGCCATAGCAAGCATCTTGGATAGATCCTGCTTCTGTTCGTCGTCCGCAGGGAAGACGTAGTCGATATACTCCTCGAACGTGTCGTCTTCGAGCCTGCGTCTCCGCTTTGTCCTCCGCGGCATTTGTTTCTGAACTTTCTCGATATCCTCCGCTGACCCATGCGTGCGTTCGAACGATAACCAAGCATTGAGTAGAGAAACTCTTTCTTCCTTGAGTTCTTTCTCCTTCATACGCTTGTGAGCACGTTCAAATACACCACGAGCTCTGGCCTTCGCCTCCTCACTGACAGGTCGCTCTTCCTCTTCGCCTGTTTCTTCCTCGTCTTCTTCGGGAATATTGATCTCGAAATGGGCATAGCTGATCCAGACCTTGACGTGATCGGTCTTTTCCAACAGTCTCTCGTATAGATCGCGTGTCTTTTCATACTCGCCCTCTTCTTCCTCGAAGTCAATGTACGCCTTCCATAGGAGCTCCGGCATATCTAGGACGGGCTGGTTAATAGCTAACTCGAAAATTGCTCTTGTCCTCTCGAGATCGTCCAATCCTCTTTCGAGCTCGGAGAACTTAATCCAGGTCTGGCAATTGGCAGGGTTCCATTCGATGTGCTTTTCGTAGAGTGTTCGACATCGCACGAATTCAAAAAGCTTCAACTCCAGCTCGACGTAGCCCTTGAACAACTTGTCTTTCGGGCACATGCCAATGGCCTGCCCAAGCGTTTTACGCGCGGCTGTTAATTCGCCTTGCCGTATCTCAAATTGTGCTCTCAACAACCAGACTTTAGCGAAGGTAAACTTCTTGTGGGGGATTAAGTCGACACACAACTTGTAGATCTGGCGCGCCCGGTCAATGTCTTTGGCTTCCAACTCCTCCCATATAGCGTAGAAGATCCATAAATAGATATAGCGACGCCAGTGTCGCTTCTCCTGCGTCGGTGGTATTTGCGCGACCGCTCGCTCGTAGACGTCTCTTACTCGATCTAGGTCGCCTAAAGTTTCCTCCAATCGAGCATAATCGAACCATATATCGTAGTTCTTCGGATTTTCCTTGATCTGGTCTTCGTAGAGTCTTCTCCTTTTCGACAATATGACATCCTCAACACCATCTCTATCACCATACTGCTTCTCAAAGGTTGTATAAGCCTTATGTAAGCCCATAGATTTTGATCTAGGGAGACGGTCCAGTGCGTATTTGTAAATAGCCCTAGCCCGTTCGTATTCCTTCAGCTTCGCTTCGAATCTGGCATAGGCGATGAAGAGTCTCTCATCGACGAATTCATCTCCAAGGGCCTCTACCGCAGCACCAAAGACTTCTCGGACAAGGTCGCTCGTCCCGAACTCTTCCTCAAACCTAGCCCACTTAATCCAGTTGCGTGGTTCCGGATGTACTATCGTGAAGCGTTCGAAGATATCTCGGGCTCGTTGGTATTCGCCGTATCGCTTTTCCAACTTGATATACGCGCTCCACGCCGCCTCATCCGGCTCCCAAGACATCCATCTCTCGAAGACTTGTCTCGTACCGGGGATATTGCCCAACGTTTCCTCCATGTAGACATACTTGTACCACAACTTATCAACTCGGGGTAAGACGGTGACAGCACGATCGAGTAAGTTCCTCGCATGGTTGATATTCCTATTCTTCATCTCGGCCTCGATATATCGGATCCATAGCACAACCGACGTCGGATCGACATCAAGGGCACGTTCGAAGATAGATCGCGCTCGCTTGAATTCTTTCTGCTCAAGTTCCCAGGCGGCATAGCGCATCCAGTTGTTCATGTTAATCCTATTTCGTTGGACATAGCTCTCGAACTCCCTCCGCTTTCGACCCTGGAACTCGTGAAGCTCTTCTAAATCGCCGAATCGCTGTGTCGGCGCCTGTAGAGAGGTCTCCTGACGATCGACGGCTTCGCGCAGAAGCTGTTCGGCGGAGATCTGGACAGGCGCGGCGGCCTTGTTTTTGACCCTCGGGGGCCCGCGTGAGGACTCCATGTTGACTTGATTGGCGACGGTGACGGGGGATGCAGTGTAGGATTTAGAGATAAGAAGAATAAGGGAAGAATAATTAAAGGGTTTGTTGCAGTACGGCACTGCCAACCAATTATTGGCGTCTAGGCCAGTATATGTAGAATTATAGAAGGCTAAGTTATCAAGGAAGACGCGACTAAAATCCCAGAGCTAAACCCTGGAAAAACGCACGGAAGAATTAGTTTTGCCGGTCGCGGTGCGTAATCGCGCTGTATGATTGGATGTGGAGCTACCAAGACCCATATTAAATTGTAATCGCGACTAAAAGGCTGCGATTGCCTTACAGCTAATCTTGGAACTTTCTTAACTTTGTCGTCGCATTCACTTTTTATCCATTCACACTTTTTACACAAACAAAGGGACTCTCAACCCTTTTCAACGCGCGCAACAAACTACATTCATTTACTTCTATTTAACATCCCATCCCATCGTACTGCGCGACCGTCCAACGATACATCAATCATTCGACACGATGTCGACCCTTGCAGACGAACTATTGCAAGATTTCGAGGACTCCGGGTCCGAGAATGGCGAGGATCAGAATGAAATTGGCCTCGAATTCGATGGCCCGGCTATCGGTCCCCCAGCGAATCACGATAATAACGATATGGTGTTGGATGGCGATGAAGAGGAAGAACCTGACGAGGATGAAGAAATGAGTGGCATAAATGGCGGGACCGAACCCGTCGAGGACGAGGAAGCGACCAAAGCGAAGGTCGAAAAGATGCAGTTGGGCGGAGTTAAGGATATTCGCAAGGTTACCACTGTTATGGACAGATTGGATCCTCTCCTTAAGGTTAGTCTACCATTTCACTCCTTACTATCCCCTACAAATGGTGATGAAAATGTTTACATCTCCTGGCTTTGAGCTACAGATTCTGACCGGCTGTGTACGACCTTACAGGATATCGTCCACTATCAATCAAAACCTCTCGCGCCTCATACCACCAACATAGGTAATATCGAGGATAACCCCGAATACAAGATCCTCACTGAATCCAATACTCTCTCCACCCAGATCGACGGCGAGATCATGAAGGTTCATAAGTTCATCAGAGATCATTATTCCGCTCGATTCCCCGAACTCGAAACTCTCGTTCAGAACCCCATCGAGTACGCTAAGGTCGTGACCATTCTCGGAAATGGCCCTATGGATTCGGATAGCATCAAAGCCCTCCAAGGGTCGACCGAAAATGCACTAGGCGAATCACTCAAGTCGGTTCTAGATGGTCCTTCATTGATGATTGTCACAGTCGAAGCTACTACAACGAAGGGTCACGAAATTAGCCAAGAGGAGCTCGAGCGCATTCTTAAAGCCTGCTACATGATGATCAAGATGGATAAGGCCAAGAAAACACTCACGGACTATGTCCAGTCTCGAATGAATATATTCGCTCCTAACTTGACGGCTTTAGTCGGATCACTTACGGCCGCGCAATTGATCAATACGGCTGGAGGTTTAACGAATCTCTCTCGAACGCCAGCTTGCAATCTCGCCGCTTGGGGCTCTAAAAGAATAGGAAACACGGCTTTCGCCACCAATGTGGGGGTTAAGCAACAAGGTTATCTTTTCCATTCGCCAATTATCCGTGGCATCCCCAACGATATAAAGAAAAAGGCCATGAAGGCAGTAGCAGCAAAACTTGTTTTGGCTGCGCGTGCAGATACTGGTCATACGAACCCCGACGGATCATACGGCGAAGAACTACGAAGTCAATGTCTAGAGAGATTGGATAAACTGACAGAACCGCCCCCCAACAAGGGTCAGCGAGCCTTACCAGCCCCAGACGACAAGCCCTCACGAAAGCGAGGTGGACGACGAGCACGCAAGGCAAAGGAAGCAACGGCGATGACCGAACTTCGTAAAGCTCAGAACCGCATGGTTTTTGGCAAGGAAGAACGAGAAACCGACTACGGCATAGGTGATTCTTCGGCGGGCATGGGCATGATTGGCCAGACGAACGACGGACGAATACGGGGTATGCAGATTGACAACCGGACGCGCGCGAAGCTGAGTCAGAAATCCAAGGGTTGGGGCGGCGCGACACCCATCGGTGGCTCGGCGTCGTCGCTACGCGGATTCGGCCAATCGGGCAACAACATTGACCTACGCGGTAAGGGACTACGTACTTCAGGGGTAGGGTCTACGATCGGTGGTGGTGCGGGGACTGCCTCTTCCCTGGCGTTCACACCGGTCCAGGGACTCGAGCTCGTGGACCCCAAGGTACAAGCTGAGCTTAACCGCAAGAGAAAGGCGGAGGAGGACCGCTGGTTTAAGGGTGGTACTTTCACCCAGGTCGCAGGCAGTGGGACGGCTAGTAACGGTGGTGCACCCCCTCCGAACAAGAAAGTCGACACCGGTGCTGGCAAAATGGGGCCCCCGTCACTCCCCGCTAAGAAATAAGGCGGAGGTGAGGAGGTGGATGGGTTCAATGGGTCCCCTTCGATGTAGATGACCCCGAAATTTCGCGAAGTAGGGGTTAGGGGTTCTTATTTTCTGCAGTGTACGGCAGAACGGACCAACAACGTAAGGGGTTTAGGTATGGCGTCTAAGAGCCGGTGGGGTTTAGTCAACTGTTTTTGCCTCTTTTTGTCCTTGTTCTTACAGCAGCACTAGGTTCGGTCGCATAGTATTGGCGTTTTTGGCTGGAAAGGAGGCTAGAGTCGTAACTAGGCTAGCTAAGCTACATATAGGTAGCTACATATATCAAAGAACGAGCGCCAAAATGGTTGGGGGCCTTTTTTGGTATCTGCTGAACTAACTGGCTTTATTACTGCAGAATCGTGCGTCTAGTGTGTAAGCAAACAACTCGTGTCTGTAAACATAGTTCTGTTAAGACGACGCCATCTAAACCCTTCTCCTAGCTCAATTTGCCCCTATGTGAATACGTAAAAACGTAACATACGTCTGCCCTCTACGAGACTATGGAGTCGGTTCCGAAGACCCAATAATACATCG
Organism: Hypoxylon trugodes; assembly: GCF_022578975.1. Lineage (NCBI taxonomy): Eukaryota > Fungi > Ascomycota > Sordariomycetes > Xylariales > Hypoxylaceae > Hypoxylon > Hypoxylon trugodes. The sequence goes on along the minus strand of NW_026250022.1, from coordinate 2,841,657 downwards.
ACTTTGCTATGGGAAAGTTCGTGGTAGAGTCAGGGGCAAGGGGCGAAGGGGGAACAGGAATGTCGAATTCTGGGACGGGAGATCTGAATTCCCATTTTTCCTGTTTGACGTAACACTCACGACAGAACAACGTTTATTTTTCTTATCTTTGCTACCCTTGTACGTACATACATTTGTTCTACCCAAAGGAACTTACCAGGTGTACGTTTTACGTGTCCGAGGGTTCGGCTAGGTGTGGTGTTACCAAGACCCTGGAGGCAGAAACAAGAAAGTAGATGGATTGACAGATAGATATTGACATCTCACAGATCTCGATCGCGGGGTTTTCTTTTCCCTTTGGGAATTTGGGGGTCAATGTCTCTGTGTGCGTGTTTCTGTGCTCTGTGTGTCTAACCTATCTGTTTATCAAAGTCTTGCCCGTGGCCTGTGCTTTTTTTTATTTTACTTCTTTTTCGCGTGGCACGGGCGCGTGCGAAGGTTATGTTATGTTGGGTTTTTGATTGGCGGTGGGTTACACGAACGTGGTTCCGGATCATGGATGGAGATTTTTCATCTATGTGAAAAAAAGGAAAAATGCGATGCCATCTTTCCCATGGGAGCATGTATGGGAGATGTATTTTCGATGTACGCATGTACGCTTGTATAGGATAGGTAGATTGGAGGTAGAATGATGCTGGCAGCGTTGCAATAACGAAATCGCATCCCTACCTACCTAAACTTGTTTATTCGGTACCACTAGGTGCTACCTTTTTCCTACCGGTCAAGGACTACATCATTCGACTCATTTCGAAGGAATGAAGTGTTCGAACCGACCGTTCGTCTCAACACGTGAGGGAGGGAGGACGAGGGACGAGCTGAGAGATGGAGCAGGGAGGGGAGGGTGTGAGTGAAATAGATGGGTTTGACCGGATGGTTGGATAGGATGGAAAGACAAGGAGGGGAGATAAGGGGGGAAGAGAGGGGAAATGGGAAAGGATGAAATGGCAGTTGTGGGAGAAAGATGGGATTCTGGTGAAACTTGCACGTCCCGAGCATGGGAATTTTCGCGACCGGTGATGAGGTTTTCGCAAATTCGATTCGCAAGCTTGGCTTTGGCTTTACACCGAGATGATACATACATCATACATGATGGCTTCCTACGTACATATCTACATACATTAATGTCTATGTCACCTATTACGAAGGGATACATTTGTACTGCTATGAGCTTTAGTGAGGGGATCCTGGGTAAATTTGGTTATGTATATTTTATTTTATTTTTATTTTTCTTTCTATCGTAAATTGCTACTTGCTTATTCTTAAATTTTTTTTTTTTTTTTTGAAAAAAAAAAAAAAAAAAAAAAAAAAAATATCCTGCAGGGACTTTATCAGGGACTTGCCGATAAGTGTCACGATGATGAGCACATGTGAATATCCATGTAGACACGTACATACGTACATACATTACATGAGAAACTGAACTTAGGGTCTTTTCCTCGGACACCTGCACCGTAGTTCGAAAATGGTCGGCTGTTGGCGCACTGATCGTCGCTTTCGAAAGATAATGGAATTCTCGCGACGAAAAAAACAGGATTTCGTCATTACTGATCATGGTGACATACAAATTAGGTACCTATAGGACAGGGTTCGCATGTGAAGGAAGAGAATAGACAAGGTACGGTACGGCAAGGTAAGGTCCACAGCGCGGGGTAAAAGAAATAATAATAATAATAATAATAATGATAGCTATCTAACCAGCATTACATAGCATTACATAGCCTCAGGAGGCATGTAGAATTGGGATTGGGGATGGGTATTTTATTTGTATCGTATATACATACATACGTACTCCCCATTACGGCAGCGGTGCATGGTCTGGGTTTCCTTTTCCTCCCATCGCATCGCATCCCAAATCCATCCAATCCATGTCAGTTTGGTTGCATGTGCGTGTCTAAGCGTGCGTACCTTGTTTACCCATGGTATATCGTACCCTATCCGGTATCTACGTACATATCTTGTACACCCTCGAGTCAGGTCCAACATGACATAGTACCAATGATGTGGGAATGTGGAAATGCGTGACCTCGGATGCTATAAAGTGGATTGGTTAAAGATGGAGACCGAAGGACACAGGTTTGAAAGATACTGGAGCTTGCGGGATTGGGTCCCGGACGATCAGTGGATAACCCAAGCTTGTGATAGATGACCTACAGTAGCGCAAATGTGTGGTTGTGAAGCTGTCAAGGGACAGATAGATATCTTTTTTTTTCCCTTTGGGCAGCTAGTACTAGTAGATGGAAGGGAGAGAAAAGATCTTCAACGATAGGGCATGGCAAAGTGCGATAGGGCTGTTGTCCCATCCCCTTTTACGATAGTGAGTACCCATCCATCCATCCATCCATCCATCTATCCCATCATTATCCCTAGCTGTGCTAGGACATACATGAGAAAGAGGAGAAAGATGCCGCATGTGCCGAACGGTCGGCGAGTCCAAGTTTGCTTGTATTTTGTTGATGTCGTTGATACATGTTTCGGGTTATCGTGGAGCGCGGAGTTCCGGCTCAAAAAAGCGAGCGGTATGTACCGGAACTGCATGCCGCTTTGGACGGCCTGGGCTGATGTTAAGACGAGCGTCTCACCATTAGGATGGGAAATAATGGGGAAGTCGGTGTTTCTGACACATCCATATTCGACAAACATCTCATTATCATGTCTATTAATGCGCTCGTGGCAGACCTACCTTTCAAGATAGATGTCACGGTTCGATTCCTATTGGTCTTTTTGTTGCCGATGTTGTTGTTTTTTCCCTTGTCGCGAGTCACCTCTCTTACTACCTTGTCAAAATAATAATTTTTTTTTTCTTCGTTGCTTACATGTAAGGACTAACCCATCTGACATATGGAGCTTGGCTGAGCTACGTCCGTATCATTCCGGACCTTTCTACACACGCAAGTCATTCTTTAGCATAGGCTCACAATAAGCCACCCGACCTAGGAGGGGTAGACACGCACCTTGTTGATACCGTTCCAGTTTCTTTGTAGAGAAGGAGGTTGTGATGTGGTTGAGTAGAGTTATGTTCTAGACTGATGAGACAATACAGAGACGTATGTCGGTATTGGTAGACACATACACAACCACAACCATAATAGTATAGTGTAGTGTACCATAGGTGCATCTACCGTTGTTTTCAATCTTATCGCCAGATTGACATGCAGCAGCATGTAAGTTGAGCTGTGACTCGATCTACCTACATGCATGTAAGCAAGGCGCAAAGTACGTGTTATTGAATAGCCCACTATAGCATGATGGGAAGTGGAGAGTATCGAATTCGATCACGATGATTCTGCGTCTGTTCGTCGACTGATGCTCGAATGGTTTTTTTTCTAGCAGTAGTGGGCCCATTTCTCATGTATAAGCCATGTATAGCAGGGGTTGAACTCCTGGGCTAGAATGCTGGGTACGGGGTACCATCCGTACCCAATGGTCTGACTGGATTTGCATTATTTCCTCATAATAAAGTGACATATCAAACAAGGTCCAGGCCTTTTCACAATTGAAGGCGGACGAGATATAAGCCCAAACAAGGCATATGGAGACAATGGGGACCGGGTCCCAAGACTTTTCCAAGCCTTGCGACGATCTTAGGAGAAGAACATCCAAGTTGCCGAGCCGGAAACAAGCTAACTCACGGAGTGGAAATATGTCGAAGGAGAACGACCTGTTCGGAAGTACGGCCGACTCACTGGTGGACCTAAAGCTCCGAGTCTTAGTGCGCCCGTGAACTTCAAATTTTGAAAAATACAAGTTACATTTGCGTCATTGTGATAGATCTGGTATCCATATTTGATTTACCTGGAAGTGTCTGAGCGAAGCATGTACCTTAGATGTGTATGGGTTTACGCGTACACATAGATGAATTGATGAATTCGAATGTATCCAAATAGTGGAGGTAAATTGGGCAAGTAAGAAAGAGAGGTAGATTAACTTAGGTAACCAATAGATCCATCCGACATTGTTTGAAGAAAAATGTGGTTGCTACGTTGAATGCATCTATGATGGTTGCGGTATGTAAATATTGACCCTGGCCGCGGCGAAGGTACTTATCCTCGGGAGACTCTTGAACCAATTGAGGTCAAGTGCATGTTTCCATATACGTACCGGAAATGGGAATTGTTGAACGATTCAGAATGCTATATCAAAGACTTCGGATAATGTATAGAGTCATGTATACTCGGTGTTGAGGCATTGAAGATAATGTAGTTGAAGGCCTTGCGGATTATCTTGCAACGTACCGTTCCTAGATCCATGTCTCGGCGGCATCGGAGGGATACTGAAATAGATGCCTAGAGAAGTTATCTGATGTCGCTAAACTGTCAACCCGTCTACTTAGGCGAGGTGGTTTGGTGGTTCGAGGGTTCCTGGTAAAGATGTTACGATGGTAAAGATATTACGATAATCCCCGTCTGTTTCCGAGTACAGTAGTTGTTAGGGTTGGCGCGCATAAAAGAAAAATAAAAATCATTCCAGAATCCCAGGGACCGCCGTCTTCTATGTGTTGGGTTAATAAAATTCGTAGTATTAGCAGTATCAGTGGTATTAATAGACCGCCAGAAGGCTTTAGAAGTTTGATGCGCAGATGTACTGTAGGTGAACTGCAAGTGAAGGGAACAAAAATCCAGGGGAGTAATTAATAGCAGTAATAGCAGCTGGTACTATGAATGTAGTAGTGTTGTAGTGTATGCATGCCGGGGCCCCGGTTGCTCTGGGTTGCTCTGCGATAAGTTGGCCCTATGGAAGAGATACGAAGTTTGTGCCAAGGAATACCAGAGGGGTGTTCCTGTATTGTGGACCAACCCTTCTTGACGATCGGTCGATTGCTCCTATTGTTTCGATCTTTGTGTTGCTGATGTGCGGCGCGAGCTACTCAACCCTAGAAAAGTCGGCCACAACTTGCAGTTGGCATATTCGCGAACGGATTGAAGGAAGTACTGGCCGACTTCCATTTCCCTCATGCCATGCCATTCATTCCATTCCGGTAGGTAGTACTCTAATTGATTATCATCCGCACTTCGCATCTTCGTCTGTCTCGTCGCGCCGATACGGACTTTTGCTTTTCTGCCTCGCTCTCCAGTACATCGCATGTACCTGACCAGCCAGCCTACCTACGTAAACACCTAGACCATTGCGAGAATTTTTAAAGGGAAAAAAATGTTAGTAGCAAGGGATATTCGGGAGTGCGGACGGCACTAACATCGTTAGATAGTGCATATTCGATGAACCCTGGATTTGATCAGTTGAGCTGAACTTGAGGGCACACTAGAGTAAACCCCTACTAGGTACATGATTGTAAATGCTGTAGCATACTTATTTTTTCCCTTCCCATCTAATACCATTACCTAAGGTATTGTAGGGTCCGACCTATATTAGTGTTAGGTAACTTGGAGACAGTAAGTCATGCCGAGCCTCCATCGCATCTAAACTAATAGAGTGGTTCTTAAAGTTCTTAAGAATTAAAAATATCTAGATCGAGAAGTCCCTTAATACCATATTGCCTAGTCCTAGGGTACTGGGTATAGTAAGGGATTAGGTGGATATCGCGAAATGTGAGTGAGGTTCTTGTCTTCAATCTTCCGAGATGGTATGTTAAAAAATTGTTGTTTCTGCCAGGGACTTAAAAATTGAAGCAGGCATTGTAGAAAAACCCGAGTTACTGAGTGTGAGGCGTGCGTTGTACCTACCTAAGTTAGGTAGAGTTTTTTTTTTTTTTTCTCTTCTCCTCGGTCCCTTGCCCGAGGTCCACAGTAGGTACTTATGGTGGGGTTATTGCAAGACCCACTGCGGCCGGTTGTCGTCGTCAACGTTCCTACCACACTATAATACTTTACATGTCCCCCCCCTCCCCCCTAAACAACCCCTGCCAAAAACCCGATCGCTGGCGGAAATCTCGATCCATTAGTACTACAGTCGCTGGTTAATCGAAACAACCGCCTACAGGGCCTTCTCTCCTTCACTATTTAACTATTTGATATAGGACCCGCTTCCAGCTTACCCGGCCGTACTTCTCATTCCTCTTCAATTTAATGACATCACCATCTTCCTCTCATTTCTCCCGCTTTCGTTTCCATGTTTCGTACTAATCTGCATCGTACAGGATACGTACCTGCATGTCTATTAAATTTGCAATATATGTAATTAGGTATTTTTCCCTTTCGTTTTCAACCTCGGTCGGAATAGTTGTGTGAGTGTATGTGTAGGTAGGTCTATTTATCTCTTACATTGGCGAAAAGGAGGGTTATCTTTCCCCTCAAAAAAGGGACCCTTAATAATAAGTCAATGACTGCAACACACATGTATGTTACTTGCATACATTGAAACGAATGGACTTGCCGAGTTGGCGTTCTTGTGAGACCTAAACGTAAATGTGGCTAATGTGCACTATCTACTTTGTGTGTCCACACGAAGGGGAAAGGATGGCCGGGGGATCGAGATTGGGGGTGTGGGTGGAGACTGGGAAGCATCGAATTCGCAAAAGCGGTTTTGGAAAGAAGAATCCCATGAATGGTCCGTGTGTCGTACAAGGTCTCCAACTTGTATCTTCACTATGGTTCAATGTACCCCGATTTTGTACCCTCTTGACGCAATTCGCCTTGGCACAACCAGCCAATCAGAGTTTCTCCTTTTTCTTTTCTACGTGGTCTACGTACCGTATCGAAATTCCGACGAGGAAACTTGAGGCGTTCGAAGGCGTTTATACGCGAGGCCATGCTTACCGGGCGCCTGCATTAAGGGTATCCTAAAATCCCAGGGATAAGGGTCCCTTAGACTTGGTTTTGTGATAAGTGACAGTTTACTTGATTTTGATCACATCTTGTCTCTAGTTAGGCAAATTTGCTTCGGCGTAAAGCTTAATATAGAATTTATCCCAGCGCACGAAACAGTAGCATCCAGGACATGGACACGGTGAATTAGAAAACAATGAAGAAATTTATCCAACAGCAAAACCTCCACCGGTGTAAAAAGGAAAACAAAGAAAGGGAAATATGGAGAGCTATACATCTACATGGAGGTAAGTCTACGAGATCACTAATAGTGGACGAAAGGGAGCTATTCTCCTTTAGAAGATCGTACCTGTCGATATAGTAGGAAATTGCACTTGCCCTGTTTCCCCTTTCAAGATATTTCTTCAAGTGACTCCACAATAGAGCCTCATTCGCTCCTAGTTACTCGAATAGTATCGAAGGTTAAGGAGAGGGTAACGTTCAAGTCAACTCGCAAAGATCCATGAGCCTCCTACGTCATCATGGATGTCGTATCTCGATAGCTTGCACGTAGACTAACATGTATCGTGGATCTCTGTTTCTCCCTATCTGGGGGTTTCGGATGGAGAGGAGCACGAGGAGCTTCTCACATCATCGGCGGAATGTTAATCAGGGACCCAGACGACCGATCTAGTTGGTGCTGGTATCTTGAAAATAGATACTAAGCACGCACGCCGCATCCTTGGGAAGGTCAAGCGAGATATGCTAGCACAATCCGAATAATGCAACATCTAAACGTGCCTGCTGATCATAAGTACGTACCGCAACGCAAGGTGAGCCAGCTTGGTTACATACCTTTCCATACTTGTCTCATCCACTTACATGCTGGAGATGTGAACCCAGCGGCACGTAATTCGTCGAACACCTTTCTCTTTCACCTTGTTTCCGGTCTGACCTTACGTGCAGATGTACATGTTGGCTTTTTTGATGCTTCACATATGTACATCTCAACGGAGCGGATCAACGAGAACCCTTTGTTGCAACCGAGGAGCTACAACATCAACCTCAACTCCTAGAAAGCTCGTGTATAATTATGTACGTACATAATACACGTATAGAATAGACAAAGAAGTGTATACATGTCCAATCGTATGTCCGTTTTCGTCTTGTCTAGAAATTAAGTTAAACTCGGCAACAAGGAAAAAGTCTCCCCTCAAATACCTCGAGTCAAACGTTGTGTCTGTCGTTGCATGCACCTTGACAGATAGAGTTCTAGGCCCCGCGCCGGCCCAACTCTGTATTATACCTATATGTGCACTTATGTATGTAAGTGATATGTAGGTATTAAAGTTTATACGAGGTTATGTACTTTTCTTTTTATTTTCTCTTTCCTCTCTTTATTTCTTTCGAAATTAGATACATACTTGTTCTTGTTGTTTTTTATGATTGGTACTCGAAAATGATCAATCATAGCCGGACTGGATGTCACGGTGACCATAGTAGAGAATGGAGAAGATACCGATGCCACAGGAATATCTCGATGGCAGAAGCCTTACCAAGGTATGTAACTAGGTACAGAAAAATAAGCGGTGACGGCGATCGCTGTTTCTAGTTTCTACTTAGGCGGGGGGACTCCAAATGCGGGAAGGGTACTTGTGCGATACTCGGTCAGGTACAGTACGTCGAGTCCCAGTCCATGTGTCTGCAACCGCCCCCCGCTTCTTCTGCTTTTTTGGAACCATTTGCTACGTAGGAGAGACCCCTGACCCCTGTCAGCCTAGAACCCCTGCAAAGTCTTGTCTTGGACGAAATGCTCCACCACAGGTACTTTGCACTTGCACGTACAAGAAAGAACGAGTAGTGGATGTAGTGGATGTAGTGGATAGGTGGATGTGGTAGTGGCAGATGTGGAGGAAACTGGAACTCGATGGGATTCATGCCTTTCCCATGTTTCTTTTTAACCAACACACTTCCCATCGTATCTCGCAGGCTATGCTCCTCTCTGATCTTGCTTCACCTCTTTTTTCCTCAACCTTTGTTCTCGACCACTTTTATAGGACAAAATAATCCTCCACACGTCCGATTCCACTACTTCATCGCAAATTGTTGTCCTTGGTCCCTTGGTATAAGCTGGGAAGTGTAGAAACTAGACTCGATCTAGCTTGACCATACCAGCACACATAGACGCATATACGCACGCACGCCCACATCCCACCACTACCATACTACATCATCATACACCTTTTTTTTTTTGGTGCAAAGAACTGCTGAACGGCCCACATCCAAAACTCTCGTCGTGTTATCGAATTCGTATGCCAGTTTTAGCTGCCGTCCGAAACCTTCCCTCCCACCACAGCCTGCTTAATTGAGCACATTTTACCAATTAAGATCTTTTCATTCCACTCGCATCTGAAAAGATCTGTTCCCTACCTTAGTGGTCTGCGCTTTACCAATTTTTTCAAAAGAATTGGACTCCGTAAGACGACGTCTGAGCAGCACCTGCGCAGTTCAGACGATCTTCATCAGCAATATAATACTCATTCCACTCTTCACTCCCACTATATCCACACCTACAGTCACAATGCACGCTCGAGACGCGACCGGCCGCCAGGTCTCTCTTCTGAACGATGATCCATACGCAAGCCATCAGTCATACCACACAGCTACCCACTACCAATCCGCCGGCGACCAATCCCCACCGCCCCACACCCCAGAGCTCCTTCGCTCAGACTCGTATGACTCTAACGCCAGTTACGATGCCTACACGCCGTTGACACCTGGTATTTACGACTACTCGTCGCGGCAATTGTACGATGATTATCTTCCGGATCAACAGGTCGGCATGAAGCGCCCAGTCTACGTCGCAACCAGCCGCTCTAATTCGTATGAGGATGACAGCTCAGCTAGCTCCGCAGCGCCCGAGAAAGCAGGCAAACGGTACCCATGTCGATACCGCGATAGTCACGGTTGCGAGAAGACATTTACCACTTCAGGACACGCCTCCCGCCACTCCAAGATCCACACTGCCGAGAAGGCGGTCCAGTGCACATACCCTGGCTGCCACAAGAAGTTCACGCGCGCAGACAACATGAAACAGCACCTCGAGACTCACTTCAAGGACAAGTCGAGATCCTCTAGCTCATCCAAGTCTAAGAGCTCCTCCTTATCTTCATCTTCTAAGCGTGGCTCAGTGTCCTCCAAGTCGTCATCCTCCCAGAGCAGCATACCTTCTCATGAGGTCCAGATGTGGGAATCAGATCAGTATGGCTCCGATGCCCAACCCCTACCTTCTCCAGGCGGTGCTTGGGATATGCGGGGTCTCAACATCCCTTTGATGAGCCGGCCAAGCGCGGCGAGGACCAGCAGTGGACTAGACGCATTAGCAGCCATTGCTTGTCAAGAAGGCGCCTAGGATTTCCCGCAACCTGCTTTAATTTTTACGTCGGCTCAACGCCGGGCGGTACTCGGTGTCCAGTTAATGATGGGGTAATGAACTCACCGTGTTCCTCCCTGTACACCGCAGGGTTCGGTGTGAAGGGGAATCAATTTTGACGTGGCGTTTTGGTATATTTGGGAATCATACTCATGGGCGATATTATCGATACCACGGTGGCAAGCATACGACGGGCGCACCTCATTATTTTGCATATTCGAAGGATGGTTGGGAAAAGCAATTGGGAAGCATGGTATGCTTCTCTCGCTTCTCTCTACACGAGGTACGGTATCTGGAGCTGATCCGCTCCGCCGCCCTCGATATTAGCTTCTTCGAGAATGGGTGGAGTAGTTGTACAAAGATCAGCGACAGCGAGTACGTGTGTGTACTGGCACATTACCAGCTGATCATCAGGCGCATGGGTATATGCGCCGAGGACTTGGCTATCAAGGGTCCAGATACAGAATTGGGTGGCATTTCATCTGCTTGACTATATACATGATGTTGGGGTTAGGCATTAGATACCAACGTCCGCCCGGATCAGAAAAGGGGGCGGATGGCATACGAAAATGAGAAGCAATGTTTAATGATAAACTCTATTCCACCTTAACTTGACAATAGTGACGGTAATCGGTTTCGATATTCGCCACGGTGAGGCATATTGTAATCCGTATGAAGACCTAGCAAACCAAGCTACTCAGGGGGTGAGAGCTGTGCTCGTCTATTCCGTGGGACAAGGCTAGGAAGTACATTCCGAAATGGGGGACCACGAGTGCCATCGGGATTTCGTCATCGTATAGATTAAAACCAAGCTAAGTGAACGCTAGAGCCCGGTTTAAGAGGTTGCGCACTTTGATGATTATCGCAAGCAAGTTTACTACCAAGTTGGCTACAGTAGCCCCTGATCTTGGCATGGACCCTGATGATCTCCTTCATCAGCTTTCTCCCCTAGTGTGGCTTCTTTTCTTCCTTTTCCCTTCCTGGCAGTTAATATGTAGGCTAAGGGTAGCGTGGTAGCACGCGCGCGAGGGCCGTTCTTGTTTAGTTTAGGGTGATACAACAGGTCCTCGGTACCATTTTGATGGGGCGGCACCCATTCCCCGTCCGTTCCTTTTTTTCTTCCCCCCTCCCTTCCTTGCCTTGCCTTGCCCTGCGCTGCCTTTTGCCTTACCCTTCCTTCCGTTCCGTGGAAATGAGGAGTTTTTCGGGGTCCTGTCCGTGATTGTCACACACATACGCACATTATTACATGCATACAGTAGCGCCGCCAACAAGTATTATGTATGTACGTATATGTATATAAGTGTTGTATGTACATTGGCTAATTTAGTGTATACCGTTGATACCTTACGAAGGTGGGAATGGGGGCAAGTTAGATGGATCCAAACTTAGAAAAGTGTTATATATACGCGATGTACATACGTACCCATTACATTACATTGCTTGACGTTCATCCGGAGTAGCGTCGTCCGCAAGGGGGGGGCCGCACCGCACTTTACTTACTTAGGAATTGTTACTGCTGCTGCTTTTGGTTCCATCCTGCCATCGTTGGAAACCGCCGATTATTAACGCTTCGCACCGGGGGGGTAGGTGGGAGGGGGGTCCCTTACCCCCATCGACGTCATCTTGCATCAGCGCATCATCACGATATATGGCACGGCCCTTGCCTTGCTTGGACCCTGCCACCTTTTCTTTTTCTGCTTGCGTTCGCCCTTCCCCCATCTGGCGATTGGGTTCCACAGCCTGGGTAGTAAAAAAAGTTAGGGGTTAGGTTAGGTTCGTTATTGCTGCTCCCCTGCCCTGCTCCCTTGGAAAAATCCTTTACGACCCCAACATTCATTCAACTTACATCCACAAATTTACATGCATCCAATCCATAACCACCTGGGCATTCAATGTTCTAACCTCATATATACATACATATGTACCTCCTCACTTATCCCCATATCTTGTCGCTGTTTTTAGTACATAGTCTCGAGACAAGAGGAAAAAAAGAGAAACTGATTGACCAACTCCACTGTCGATCATATCGTCACAAATCATATCGGCTACTTAGTAACTGACGGCTGACCCGGCGGGTCTACCTCGTGCCTGTCGATCATTTTTATTAGTACTATTTTCTTTTCGGTAACTTTTTTTCATTTTCAATTTAGGCGAGAAATTTCTTGCTTGAAAAAGAAAGTACCACAATCCCGAGGTTGGAGCGATTATTCGTCAGGTTGGCGGGAATCCCCTCATCCGCCTCTGCCGGACCCTGCTGTCGCTACCCACCCTACAACAGGGGACCAAGTAACTACTAAGTGGGTCTTTTACCCTTCCTATCTTGAAAACGCGCTTACATTACCAACTATAGACGAAATGCTTACTCCGTATTGTATCTAGTGGTAAGCTCGGCAAAAAAAGAAGAAAAATCAGATCCATTGATGACTTCTCTCTATCATGTTGGATATACGAAACCCTAGCCCCCATTCCACCGCCGTGATATTACATTACATTCGCCAACCATACCATACCCCTGGCCCCCCTACCACCACCACCCCGTTTATTATATCTATTATGCGCGTAAGTATGCAAGCAACCATGCAAGAAATTTCATGCAACAATATATCCCTATCACCATAACTCATCGTTCTCGGCACAACCCCTAGCCATCTCATATTGCTCGTCGGTGCGACATACAAGCGTCCGATGCTTAGCTCCCTTGGCACCGACGTCGTGCACCACATCCGTACCTTTGGCAGCAGCCGCGTTCCGCGCCGGGTCAAGAGCAAATCCTAGACATGCGGCCTGGCTGATTACCGCTTCTCTCAACCGGTCACTCTTTTCACCAATGCCGCCCGCAAAGACTAGCGCGTCTACTTGCCCGGCTAGGGACACGTAGTACGACCCGACAAATGCACTGACGCGATCCGCAAACAAGTCAAATGCGAGACGGCACTTCGGGTCGTCCGAAGTAGCGATTGTGCCGAAGTTCGTGGTTCCGGTTAGGGCTTTCCACCCGCTTTGCTTGTTGAGGATCTCCTCGGCGACTGAGATGTGCAATTCTTTTGTTGATGATGGTGAGAGCTTTCCTACGTCGCTGGCGTAGTGGAAGACTAGACTTGGGTCTACACTACCGCTGCGCGTGGCACCGGGAAGACCTGCTAAAGGTGTCAAGCCCATGCTGGTGTCCCAGCTTCGCCCGCCGCGGATGGCGCATGCGCTGGCGCCGCTTCCGAGGTGCAAGGCGATGATATTCAGACTATCAACGCTTTTCCCGAGGAACTCGGAGACAGAGCGAGTGATAAATGCATAGCTGATGCCATGAAAACCGTACTTGCGCAGCTGGTTATTAGCAGCGATGTCCTGGTCAATAGGGTAGGTGCAGATGTGGGGCGGGATGGAAGCATGGAATTGCGAGTCGAAGTATGCGACGTTCAGGGCGCAAGGCAACTCCTCCATGCACGACCGTATGATGTGCAGCGAGTTGGCATTGTGCAGCGGGGCCAGATCCGTCAGCCGTTCTAGATGGTGGTACGTGTCCTGGGTGATAACCTTAGCGGACGTGTAGTCGCCGCCGTGTACCACGCGGTGGCACGCCACCGAGATGTCTCCCTTGGTCGAGATCTCGGGTAGCTCCGGGTCCCCTGTGAAGGTGTGCAGAAGCACTTTGAAAGCATCATCCTGGTTCTCGATTTTTTCTTTCGTTTCTTCATTTTTCAATATTTGCACATCGCCTCTAGTGTACGTGAGTTGTGCCGGAGGTGCGGTTAACCCACTGATCTGAGCCTCGGCTATCTGCTTGGGGCTTTCGCGGCGCTTGGTTATGTATGCGGAGATCTTGACGGAGCTGGACCCCGCGTTGATAGAGAGGATTATTTTGGTCATTGCTTTCTCTTTTTGGATCTGTAGTATTTGGTTTATTTCCGGTTTAGCGAGATCTACTCCCCCTGGATTTTCTATTCTTGTAATTTAGCTCGGTAGCCTATAGGGAGATAGGGGATGTAGGGAGGGCCGTCGGTAAGTACGGGTATGTCGCTGATTGGTGGGAATATAATTATGGATAGGTAGGTAATGTAAATGTAAGGCAAGGCAAGGTAAGGTACGTGGATGTAAGGTATGTGATGTGTAACGTTTACGGTATGAACGGATGTTGTGTCTGTTGTAACCTTGGTTAACAAATGTTGAGTTGAATGTTGTGTTTCCTTTTTTCCGATGTATATAGGTATGTTCGTCCTTCAGTGCGTTTATAGAGTAAAATATACTTAAGTCAATGTTTGCTATACTTGCTTTCTTCGGTTTGCCCCGCTGCTACCCTTCTGCATATAACATGTACCTATTGGCCCATACTAATTGTGTGTGCGAGTTAGGTATATGGATGGTATGCGGCACGCATGGCATGATCGTCCCATGACGTCTACATTTGTGGCCTGACTGCTGCTTTTCTCTAGCCACGTACTAGCTTCACTTCGGATAGCTACGGCGCCGTTGTCCGATGCTTCCTTTCTTTTGTATGTCGGAGGAATTATCTATCGTATTTTTTTATTTCTATTTGAGGTATATTATTCTTTTGATTACTTCTCGGTCCGAAAGTCTGGATCGCCTGGTGAATTGTGAGATGGTGTTATTTGAGTGACATGTGCGAGGCGGGAAATACACGGTATTTTGCTTCGGATTTAGATTCGGAGGCCGAATTTATCGGTATATAGGTGATACTCATCACGATGCACAACTTGTAGTCGATTATGATCGATCGATCGCGCCCTGATACAGTTCAGAATGAAGGGCTCTACATATAGTTTGTTTTTGATGGAGTTTCGAATAACGGATCCGCAGAGTGAAGTCAACATTGTCATAGCCGATGCATCACTCGGAGTACGTTTATTCTCTGTCTTGAATGTATTACTTAATGTAGGAAACCGAATTTCTTGACTATCCTGGACATAGGATAATACGGCAGCGTGGATACCTATAGCAATTCCCATCTCTACGCCAAGGGTCTATGTTCATTCCATGTTCTATTAGGTCGCGGGGTGTCAAAGGGTCTCAAGGGTCTTGGAAGTAGATGGGTTTCCAAAATATCGGCTATCAGTTCTCAGTAGATTTCAAGGAGTAAGAAGATTCTATAACCATGCCCAGGTAGTTCGTCTGCTTCTCTATCGAAGGTATTGTGTATGTTTTCTCGCGAATGCCAAGGATTGAGTGAAGGCGAGAACGCGCAGAGAGTAAGGTATAAACCAACAACGAGCAAGATAGATTATATCAAGGGGTAGGGGATGTTGATAGGCGTTGAGTGCCAAGGCAGGCGTGCTATTTTGTTAGTAACTCTATCGCGGTCATTTATTATGACTATGTCAACAGACATGACTTCACCTCTTTATTTCCATTTAAATCGTTATTTATATATGAAGTTGGAAGCGCAACGAATTGTGTAAGAATCATGGAAAGGGAAATCTCAGACTATTTCAAGGCTCCCGCTCCGGAGTTCGATCTGCCCGCGGCGAGGGAGAGTCTCAGCAGTACTGCTCAGCCTCCCCCTGCGGTGCCTAACTACAGCTGACGCTCGATTTCAAGTGATGATGAATCGAAGTGACCAGTCGCCTAGGATGTAAATAGCAATAACTATTCTTGAGACTCAGCAGCTTGAGGGATGAAAAACGGTGGGTTGAGCCTTCTAACGACCAAAGGAAGATGATGGGATACCGATACATATAAGTTGGAGAGAGTTGTCTCAAGATGAGAAAATAATTCACTAGCTATTACAAAACACCAGCGAAGTCTTATAAAGAGATATATCCACATCCAATTTGAGTATCATAGCGAAGCCATCACCATCAACGACAGGCAAACACACATAAGAATCTAAAAAAACAAAAACAAAAAAAACTCAAGTCTCCTTTCTGAAAAGAACGAAGCAAGAAAAGATGGCTCGCCTCCTGTCTCTCTTATCCCTCGCAGCCACTCTCCTAACAACCACCCTCGCCCTCCCCTCTCTCACCCCAATCCCCCGTCAAGACCCAGCAGATATGGACGAACCGACCGTGATATTCAACAAACTCATCGACGCCAGCGCATCCATAAACGTAACCGTAATCGGCCTGATGAACTCACGCGCGGACCAAGACGATAGCCAACGACTCGCGAACGCCGCCTCTGGACTTAACGATCTTCAAGACGAACAAGCTTTAGTATCGCAAATGCTAAACGGACTCGTGTTTGCTGGAGATCACAGCCAGGATGGGAATTTCCAGACCATTTCCGAGGCTGATAAGAAGGTTGTGGGATTCTTCCACACCGCGATGCGGGCGCCGCAGTTACAGGTGGCGCAGGATTGTGGGGTTGCTATTGCTTGTGAGAGGTATGTATGTCTGTAAACTACTCCGGGGGAAGGGGAGAATCAGGTGGTTGAGTGTGTGGGCTAATATCACGGCAGGAATACTATCCTCAACATCCTCACTATCTACGCCAATAAGTATAATAAAGTGGTCAACTGCAACAACGATAACGCGACTAGCTTCTTTCCAACAGGTATCACCGCGCCTGGTCTCAATTGTGGGAGTATGCTACAATTTTGCCCACTATGAGAACATGACGCCGCCTGTAGGAGTCGATGAGTTAAGAAGTCTGGTTTGTTCGGTACTGGGGGGTTTCTTGTGTTCCTTGAGGGTCGGCTTGGGATAGCATAAGGGGTTGTGGGTAAAGGGAGGATTGATTCTGGGGGGGTTATCGGCGTTTTGCTTATTGGAATAGCATACATTTATTATCTCGCTCGCTTATAGAACTTCTCAGATTTTACTTTGGCTTCTCTGGTAACCCCTATTAATAGTTCCTCTAAGATGCTTCAAGCCAATCGAATCACTACTGCTGGTTGGGATAATCTACTTCTACATCGAAGTGTAACATACAACCAGTTGTTATTCGCCTTATGTTTTTTTCTATCCCTAGACCTCTAACACATATAAACACCTATCTAGATATACCATTAGTTTTGCTCCCCCCTTTACCGATAATCGACTCCAAGACGACCTCGATCCTCCCAAATAATTCAATACCACCAAAGAGAGCTTAACTGGTGAAGCCCTTGATTGACACCACGTATTTAGAACAAAATATATACAGTAGGCGGTAACGTCATCACCTATTTAGAAATAATCCACACCTATAATTCTCGTAGAGGGGAGACGTGCAAGGCGTTTTTTTATGCACCGGGTAAAAGAGAAGTATCGTCATAGCGTATATTCATGTTCATGGAGACGGAAGGAATGAGCGGCGATAATAAGGAGTTGTATATAACCCCTTAATTAGGAGCCTAATTCGCCTCGGCAATCTTTCATTATTAATCATTAGGGCGGATACGAGCCTCGTCCGTTTTGGCTACCTCGATGATTTTGCTTTCAACGTAACAGTACGATAGAAGTAACTTTATCGGCGCCCTGGGATGGAGTCGGCGAAGGAGATATCACGGCGAAACTTGTTATCGAGAGGGAAGATCTAAAAATCAAGAGTTGGTTGCGTTCGGTTTTTTTCTTTTTGTGAATTTCTTACTCATACATAATATAAACCCCAACGACAAAGGGCACGAGCCGTTTTGTTTCTCCTTTTAATTGACGTCGACGTCTATTTGCAAAGATTCCCGTTCCGTGAGGCCTCCCCCTTATGCGAATAGTCCACGCCATGAATGCAAGTGCGAGAATAAGGAAAGAAATTTCAGTGCCCAATACTTTTGTCTAGCAACGAGATGTGAACCTCAGCGGGTCCAGTCCGTAAGGCATATGGCCCAACGGATTTGTGCTGAAAGACAACCGGGTGGAAGACCAAGCGCGACGACGTGGTCGGTTGGGAAACACATTAATAGCAATTCGTCTCCTAGAGCCGGCGTCCAACATACTGCAGCCCCTGCCATTGTGAGAAAAAGAGTCGTGACCATGTTCATCGTGAAGGCCACTATTACATGTGGCAGGTAACGTTCTAGAGAACGATTGCAGAAAGAAGAACAACAGAAGCAACATATCTGGCAACGGGGCCAACTAGAGCAGTATCAACAGTAGATTTGGTGTCTTTTGTGCTTGCTCGCGATGGAGACATCAAAAGGTTGAATTCGAGATTTCACACCTTCCATATTGGAAGATGTTATTAATTTCCTAGTGATCCGCATAATCGTCGCCATGTCTTGTGGATTGGTTGTGTAATTTACCAATGCGGCAAGTCCATTAGCCGTAAGTTCGTAAACTAGAACTTACAGCTTACTCATTCTGTCATATCCAGGATGTTTGCATTGTAAGTGACTAATCATTGTCAACAAATGCGTAGGTGTTCAGTGACCATGCCAAAAAGAATCCATTTGTGATTGCGGCATATCACTACCGCTTTGGTTTGTCGAACTGAAGATCGGAACTGGATGTCGTAATAGAAGCTCAGTAGGCTGAGATATCAATCAGAAGGCTAACTTCACTGCCCTTTGACCAATCTCATTCTGTAAGGCTTGCGGTGCCTAAGTCGAAACGTAGTGTAAATGTAATAGGTTGCTGATCCATCCTAATGATGGCAGACACCTGCCTGTGAGCGTGTTGGAGCTCTTCAGGCTTGGCCAAGTATTTTTATAGTTGCATGGCCCAGCTAGTACCCATTGGTACCATGATCACCTCCAACTCCATTAACAGATAGAGTCTCGGTAGTACCATTCTGCTCATTATGTTTATGGAAACCGTTTGTGAGAGAATTGGCTTGCTCGCCGAAAGATGGCACGGCAACCTTCTTAAGGGGGTTCTCTAGATTAGGATCGCCGCTAGGAGTGTCCGACGAAATGGTGTCTTGTTGACTTGCTGTAGCCATTCCAGGCAAACCAGTCGGGGAGAACTCTGGAACAGTCGCGGAAAGTTGCGACTCTGACGGGTTGACATGACCATTCACACCATTCATGGTCGTGCTAATGCTATTCAAATGGATGTGGTGCGCAAAATTCGGTTCAGTCCCAGTAGGTGAGTAAACGGGAGGCATGTCACCCCCGTAAGACACCATTTGAGGCCAGAAAGCCGGTGGGTTGGTGAATTGGCGGTAGTGCGCCGGTCCATCATTCTGAGCACTGGGATGCCTCTCATTTTTGGCAAGAACCCAGGGCTCCCATTGTTCTGCACGTCGAACCTTGTCCTGTCCATCCTCTGTCACAATGATTTCAATGAGAGGGGAACTGTCGCAGGCCATACGGACGAGTTGGTAGTCCTGGGCTATTTCCTGCATACGCTTAAACGTAGTAATAACAGTCAAGGGGACGAAGCCCTGCGAGTCCATGAATTTTCGAAGATACCAATCCTTGCATAGATTGTCGATAGAGAAGTAATATTCTACTTGTGATAATACTCCACTTAAAATATGGTTAGGATCGGGGTACGCAGGATACGGACTACCATTACCGTGGGGATACATTGCAGGGTCGTATGACGCGCCGACCATCGGGTATGCGGATCTCGAAGATTGATGCCTAGCGCCCCCTTGAGAGCGGTTGTTCCCCGAGCTGGGCCGACTGCGGTGCTGGCTTCCGGAGGTCTGAACTGGGTATTGACCATACGACATTTGCGCATAACCAGCGGCGTACGTATGGCTTGGCTGTCGCAGGTTGGCATTGGACGGGTAGTTGTATCCGGAAGTCCCTTGGCCGAACTGTGACTGAGAATGGGCGATTCCATTCATGGAACCGTGACCCCCACGTCCTCGTGTGCTGCCCCTTGCACGCTCACTACGAGTCGCGTTATTCTGGCCCTGGAAAACGGCGTCCTTAGTGGCAGATACACCGTTCTCTTTGACTGTTTGTGATGATGACGACTTGGTGCTGTCGTCGACACGATGGTTTGAACCCGCAGCGCGAGTTGGAACATGTTGGGCTGTAACACCGTTGGCTGAATCACCGGGGTATTCCTTTTTATCGGCCTTCACGCTTGCCTAGTACCATATCGTTAGTATTCCCATTTGTAGTGCAGTGAACTGTTAACATACCGATGCTGCGTCCCCTACAACCTTTCCTGTTCCTACTGGTGTCTGAGCCTTCCGACCTTCACGAGAGATGGGCGTGTCTACAAATGCACGCTTAGATGATGGCGGCGCCATCGAAGCAGATCCAGGAGCCGAGCCATTCTCCTGTGTACGATCTTTATGGCGGTTAGTGAGTGTCAAGGCTAAAAAGGGATGTAATGAATTACCAGTTGGTGTATTAGGAGTGTGGTTACCCCTTACAGCGGTATCCCGCCCGCCTCGGGCACCCGGAGTGCGACCACCTCGCAAGCCTCTAGCCGGTAGGGGCGTCTCAAAGTTCACAGTTGGCACAAAGTCAATAGGGGTCCATCCCTTCTTTTGTCGCGGTTTGTTCTGTGCAGAGTCCTCCTTTTGCTCCTTTTCAGGCTTCGAAGGGTTGGCCTGGACCTTCATATCGTTCGCAGCCGTTTCGGGCGTCGGCCATGACGAGGTATTGGTTGCGATCGGGGCTAAGGCTTCAAACGGCGGCCGGTCCTCTCCATTATTTGCTCTAGCGCCTCGTGGGGCCGTCCTGCGAGTATTTTGGTTGCCGGTTCCCCGCGATTGCTCGGCATCCTTCCTTGGGGGTCTTACACCACCAGGCAATGGCCTACTTTGAGCCAAAGTTGCATCGACCCCATCGTTTTGGGGTGTTCTCTGCTTCATTTCTTGAACCTGACTGGATGATCCTTCAGATTGACTGCCATTTGTGGCGTTCGGGGCACGCAACTGAGAAGCCGGAGGAGTTACCTTGGCTTTAGCAGCCATAGCTTCCTGCCTTTGTGTCCAAATGTTGACCGTTGGCACCGGCGCCTCGGACAACGGCTTGGGTGGTTGGTTTTCCTTCTTGTCTTGGTCCTCATCTTGGGTCGATTCCTTCTCAGCTGCCTTGCCCTTTCTACCTTTTCTCGTCTTTTTGTTATCGCCAGCATCCGTAGTCTGTGAATTGAGTGTTTGGCCGCGGCCCCGTCTCTCGGTACTTTGAGGTACAACCTCGCTTAATACCTTCTCGCCATTTTGATTCGGTAGATTCAAAGCTTCGGTGGTTTTGTCGCTCGTAGACATACTGTCTATATCGTTATTATTCGATTGGGAAGCCTCGGGCTTGACAGATGAGCTTCTAGTATTTTGGGAGCCATCGAGTTCGTTCGATGTGGTAGAAATCGCGACGGAAGGGGCCCTTGTGCTCGGGGTAGGAGCGACATCTCGGCTTTGTGTGCTCGTTGTTGATGGCGCTTTACTGCCTGTCGTACTCGACTGGGATCCCGGAATCGACTGTGCAGCAGACTGGCCTTTCGCAGCCTGTGCGTATGAAAATGCAGCGGAGCTAGACATATTGTCTAGCTATGGCTTGACGATACTCGTAAGCAAGTTTTGTGGTTAAACCGGCGTAGGCAACAGAATAACCACAAATTGGTGGTTTGTTGCGTACCTGCAATGGACGAGGGGAAAATAATTTTACCCACGTCCACCAACACGCCAGGTACTCAACTAACCCTATTAGCACCTCACCAGCCAGAAGTGGCCCTCCGCGAGTGATGGATTCGGCTCGGCTCGATTGAGCTTCCAAAGGTTAGTGGAACTCAAGTCGATGTTCGGAGGGGGAAATTCGTGTTGGTGAATGGTGAATGGTGAATGTTGTTGGCAATACGAGAAAATGTGGTAAACCAATAGGTTGTAGGGTTGTAGGATTTTCGCGTCGAATAAGCAGGTAAAAAAAAAAAAGGTCGTTGAAGGTAGGGTGTCAGGATGGACGACCGGCAAGAATTTGTAAGGAATAAGAAGACCCAATCGCAAGCGATTTATCAAAATTCTGAAAGTAGATGCGGGGTGCAATCAATTAACCTCCCAGGTGCAGCCCGAACTGAGGTTGCGAGAAGTAACGACGCGAGTCCAGGGGTGGTAGGTAAGGCGGAAGAATTTGGTAGCTGCTGAAAAAAAAAAATACCTTAGGTAGTTTTGTCGGCTGGCTAAGGAAGAGAGAGTAGAAAGTGCTCCCCAGCGACTGTAAATCGTTTAGGTTTAGGAAGGTTGGAGGAGGGGAAATTTTTATTGAGAGGGAAGGAGCGAAAAACGTGACAGTTATCCGAAAAAGATGACTGTGCTTGTGTTATTTTGCTTGGGGCTGCAACTGGTTTTTAGTTTGAGAACTGAACCCGACACGGCCTGACCAAGTTCAAACCGTCAAGTTAAAAAGTCATGAATTTCGTAGTCGTTCTGGGATTGTGTCAGTGACTTAAAAGCGAAAGTCCAATCCGGTGGTGAATTGGAGGGGGAGCGGTCCGGACCGCAAAGGTTGCCCACAGTTTTGTTTGTCGTGAAAAAAATAATAATGTAAACGTAGGTGTGCTGTAGGTCTAGGGTGGGATAGAGAGATAGGCTGCTACCTAAACCGATAGAAGCGCATGTACTCTGAGTAGAGCACAGTGGAGGTGGTGGCGGCGATGGAGGGGAAAAGGCAGAAGAGAGATGCGGACGTTTAACATGCGAGGGAAGACAAGCAACACCAGTAATTTCACAAATTCGTAGAAAACGAAATGTAAGTCTAGCGAGGTCCCTCCGATGTAAGTCGTCTTCCTGTCTTCCTTTCTCTTCAGGAATAAGTGCGCGCAGGGACGGGGAGGTAGAATTTAATAATTCGTAAGGGAAATAAACGAGAAAGTGTGTTTGTAGTATTGTGAGAGAAAGTGTACGACTATGCGCGTGTAAATGGTTTTTTTTGTGTGCAATGGAGAAAAAAAAAATTAATTTTTTTTTTCCTTCTACCACTTCTGGTACCTTGCTAACTGGCCTAAGAAAAAAAAAATCTAGCTAAGGTTCGGGTAGCCGGTTGTTGTGTGGTTTGGTTTTGGATTTTGTTACATACAAGAGAGGGTACGCCGCGGTTACGAGTTGCAAAAACTGCCTACAACTGATCGTTCTTGCTGTGCGCTGAGAATCTTCCCACTTACCCTATAAAGTACATCCATGGATGCGCAAATGTATTGTACATTACATGCGTTTCTACTAAGAGAGAAGGTACCTCATTAATAAGTACAAACCCACTTATTGAGATTTAAGAGAATCCAATTACTTAAGGCACCAAAGTATTGGGTACATTTTTTCTCTCTTCCTCATTTCCCCCTCCCTTCTCACACCCTCTCCATCCAATCTTGATACTATATTTTAATAATGAATTCGGTGTCACTTAAACTTTAGGCAGGCAGAGAAAATTACAGGTAACGTAAGTACCAGGTAGGCAGGAGGTAATGACGATTTGATTGATGTAGAATTCACAAGTACCCAAGTATCTAGATACCTAATTGGATAGACTGCACTATATACGCATTAGGTTACCTAGTTTGGTTAGGTACTTCGATAAATGGAACCTTCTTTTCTGCCCTGTACGGCTGTTGCTCGGTTCAACAATCAATTTTACCTAACTTTAAGTACGACTAAAGGACTTAGACCTTTTCAAAATGCGAATAGCTTCCTAAATCCAGAAACACCCGAGCTTTACCACCGTTACCTAGGAATATATATGGCTTACATGACTCTAGCATAAGGCGGCTGTAGTGTAAAATGTTGGACTTACAAAATATTAGCTACATAAGCCGAGGGAATACAAATGAGTTGTCTTGTATTCCATCAATGATGCTGTGTAAGTGTCAGAACATTATTGATGGTATGGGGTGCTTGCACGTACCTTAGGTGTATAGAGACGAAGTACATACCTTACGCACGGCTTATTTGATCTACCAAGGTAGTCTAATGACAAATTCGACATCGTGTTCCTTTAATCCCGTATGTCCTGAATGAGGTATGTTGTCATAAATTTTGGTTGTTCTTTAATACTTGGCCGTAGGTACGGTACGTGAGCCGTACTCCGTAAATGGCAATCAGCCCGCAACAGTCAACTAACTGTGACAGGTCTACGCAACTACATGGCACATATTACCTATGGGATGTTATTTTTATGATGTTATTTATTTTGGTACCTACCTGCCCGCCTCCTCACCTTCTAGTCAGATTGAGAATGGATATATCACCCCCCCTGCTTTGTCGGTATGTGTCCACTTCGTATCCCTTCCTTGGGAGGATATCCTACTTCATATAAGCGGAATTAATATGAATCGATTATGCCTTATCTAGGTACCTCTTCTTTATTTCAGATCCCATATATCTACCTAGGTAGGTACATGTCCACGTTTAGGTAACTTATGAGCTTACCTACATTGACCGGCTTGACTTATTTGAAATTATGCAAGGATTTCTACCTAATTAGTACCTATAGTACATGTATGTTTTCGTCCAGAGGTCCCCAGTTAGGCTGAAGAGGGGTACGCCAACCATATGGCTCTCTTTCGATTCCTTCCGTCCATCCCGCATGCCCCAAGGAAGAACCAGATCTGGACTTTTATTTCTCAACGTTCCAAGTCTTCTACTCTCCAATGATTCATTTATTATTTCATTTCCCTCCACGTGGGGGATAGGGTAGAACCGAAAGTCTCCAACCTATTAAGAGCAATGAGCTTTTTTATCTTCCTTTTTGGCGATCGAACATCCATCATCATCGTCTTACCCCGCGTACCTCTTAGAATAGCTTCCATTTTTAGAACACCCAAGCATGTGAATTCTCAACTCAACTTCACTACCTATCTCGTAGAGAAGCCAAGCTAATACAACAAAAGACAAGACATCTACTCGGAACAAATATATAATACGTCCGATGGGGGTAGGTAACTCATAATGGACAATAGATCATATTCCATAGCATGGTTTATAATATCCTTTTCTTCCGGTTACCTCTTCCACCGCATCGTGTTTCAGTTAGCACCCAGTTCTCTTTGTACGCATTAATCCAGGTACGGCGATTTCCTACTAAATAACAAATGCATTTGTTGTCTGCTTTGATCCTTTGTTACATTGAAATCCAAGCGAAACTAGGTACGATCGTATTGTTCCGTTTTCTCCATTCGGTTATGTACCGTACACCTCTTCAAGTCATCGATATTGCTCTGCTCCACCCGAGGTACCGTGCGTATCTTTTTTGTTGAATATCCCTCAGGCTTTCTTTTAACTCAAAGATACGTGAATCAGACATCGTTCAACGATTTTAAGCCCTAAGTAATCGAGATGAAAAACATCTTATCGATACCAATATCTTCTCATTAAGTAATTTCTCTGAAGTTCTTCTGGTCACCCACGTGAATAGTATCCGAACTTGTTATTCGAGAACGTTTGTGTGGTATCCCTAAGCAAATCGAGAGAGAAACTCCGAATATCCCCTGGCCCGATTTCAGGGCACCGAATCACGAACGTTCTAGATGTATAGCTCTAAATATGTAGAATACATGGAACAATTTTTGCATTAAAACATAAGCTTAGAAGGTGCCTTCATAAAGCATGGCTGATTGCTGATTTATAATTAAGGCACAGAACCAAGCTTCAGTAACCGACCCCAAGCACCTCAAACATGCTTGGTAAAATACAGCGGCATGTAAAATAGGAGCATCCATCTGTGACACAATATCTTACAGCAACAAACCCCCTGTATATGTTCAGCCCCAGCGGCTAACCCTAGCCAAGTTTTGGGTATTCTAAAGTTCGATTCATTAAGGCATATATCAATATTAGAGAGCAAATCCTGAATACTGTTTGTTTATCTTTGCTCTCCTGATTGATCGCGGAGACATTTTCGTCATATTTTACCGTAGCGGTTTTGAGTCATCATAACCTATGAGTTAGGTCAACATACGTCTAATCGAGACACGGCAGAAGTATGATAGTATACAATAGACGCAGCTTATCCAGCCATCCAAGAGGCAGCCCTTCGCGCACCAAAGCTAGTGGCGAGACGAAGACCACTTGAACCCATTGGGAAATAGCTGACGAGATACCAGAGGAGGCATGCGATCTGAATGATAGCAGAAAGCAAAGTGAGAATGGTGTTGTGAAGCTGCAACAAGTTAGCGTTTTGACACTTTGACACCACCTTGAAGGAACTCGTGACTCACCCCGACGGAGAAGTATATAGTCAATGCAATAGAGCCGAAGTAGGCTGCTGTGAAAGGTAGTCGCGGTCCTGATATCAGATGTTGTGCATATATTACTGGTCCCATTATAGCCGCGAAGGAAGAGAGGAATAGTATCGAGCCGAAAGACCACCTAAAAGGAGAGTCATGTTAGTATGCTTCCGCTATGGCACATATTGTCTATGTAAAACTTGGAAGACATGTAGGGCGACGTTGTGGAAAGAAGGTTAGATCTCCATCGGGTTGATCACCCGTGCCGTTATGCAAGATTGATACATATGCAATGGCGGCTGGTTGCAGAGATCTTCACCTCACCTACAACCACGAGAAGGGAGCTATCTTTGGCCACGAGGACACACTGGCAGGGGTATAGGCAGCTGGGAGGCTGGGGGAGTCTTGGCCTTACAAAATGACAAACTTGCGAGGCTTGGTCATGAGGATTGGCCACAGCGCAAAGCAAAGAACGAAGCAGGCAAGGGCACCCAGATTACAAGCACCGAATATTAACATTCGGTCCCATCGACTCACTGTATAAAAGATCGAGATTAAAAGTCAGTCTATGAAATGCCATAGTGGATCGTTTTGTCCATGTGAAAAGGTGAAACAGGGCGCGCGGGTGATGCACATGTCGCCCTGTCAAAAGGTACGATGCAGGGGAAAACGAAGAGATTGGAAACAGGAACAACGGGTAGGACTAGTTGGACTCACAGACAAACCAGCCTTCTTCCTCGTCGCGGCGATTGCTGGCCGGTAAAGGAGCGCCGGCGCTCTCGGTAGTAGGAAGTTGTACATATCCGCGATCCCCAAATGGATTCATAGACTTTATGGAGGACAATAATCCGGACCGCTGTGACGTATTGGCTGTGTAGTCCCGGTCCCGGTCTCGACGCGACCACCCTAAAGAATTCATCGACTCCCTGAAAGTTGCAGACGCCATTGTATATGATTAATTTTCCCTATTTTTCCCCGCTCGCTGAAAATCAAACCGACTCGTAACTCGTAAATGCACGGTCGTGCGATCGCAAGGTAGGGCGACTTCGGTTCTCGGTGGATATGTGAGAGTAATCGGTATGTATGGTGTGGTGCGTGGTGTGCAGTGCGGTATGGGGGATATATGGGGCGGACTCGGCGGAAAATGCAACTTCGTAATGGATGCCACCGGGTGTGTCGAGTGACCCCTCTTTGTCTCGTACTGGAGTTAAAGAATAAACAGATGGAGGAGGCCCGTTAGTTTGATGGAAAGATGGGATATGTCTGCGTTGAATGTGTCGCGTTTAGGGGAGCACTAAAAATGGGTGTGATGGGTGTGCCCAGGTGGAGTTGCGTAATGGGACGGAAAGGCATCAGCCAGAAGAAACAGATCAGCCACACGAGTACGAATGTAGATGTGGTTTGTGCGAGTGGGGGCGTTAGTGCCCTTTCTTGACTATTGTTATTGGTCGAACCTTATGCATGTGGCTTCGAATAATCCTGGACAGTGATCCCGCTAAAATGGGGCCGATGGGACCAATGGGACAGAAGGGACAGGACTTAACCTTATCCCACCACATGCGTAAGTACCAAGGTATCTCTTTTTACGGATATACATTGGTACATGATCTCTATACCTTGACGCTGTCTTGTATGAATTCGTCATTTCTAGAATAAGCGGATGCTGCTGCGCCTAGGAATGGCGTACATCGCTAGGTTATTTCCCACCTACTATTCATATTTATTTACAATAGGAACTCGAATGCGGACACGTAGTTTACGAACATTCATGGTTGCCTGTTCATGAATTGTGCTGTCGACGCAACCCGCTGGTTCCGCACACACCACTATAAATCTTGTATCCGTCAATTCCGCGGCTGGGCATGGATGTGAAGCCAT
The DNA here is from genome assembly GCF_022578975.1 of Hypoxylon trugodes. Taxonomy (NCBI): domain Eukaryota; kingdom Fungi; phylum Ascomycota; class Sordariomycetes; order Xylariales; family Hypoxylaceae; genus Hypoxylon; species Hypoxylon trugodes. The sequence goes on along the minus strand of NW_026250022.1, from coordinate 2,813,620 downwards.
CGCTGCGAAACAAAAAAAAAAAAAAGAAACTCAAACAAGCCGCGACCCGTTGATGTAACTTATATGCAATGCAAGTTTTGGACGATTGCGTTGCGTAGATTCAATGTTTTAACGGTTGCGCGCTTGCGCATACCACATCCACATCCACATCCACAAAACATCCATCAACATCAACTGCCTACCTACCTAACCCAGGTAGCTTGTCTCCAAAAATGTGTTAGACACGCCGCTTCTTATTGGTGGGGATGCTTCGACTATCGAAGTTCGGTAGAGTCAACCCCTGATGGTTGCAAGGTTACTCAAACAACTGAACCGGCGGCGAGCGCGGCTACGTAATATATACTAAGTAGATAACCATAGATAATAGTCAACATGAGCATGAGACTTGGCTGATTGAATTTCAACTTCTCGAATCGGTTTATTCATTAGGTGTACCTGACCTAACGTATCAAGCTTGATGCTAGGAGCGGCTCTGTACCTGTCAAATCAAGAAATATCAGCTGGTCCCAGTATTGTCAAGCAAGGGGATTACCAATCACGTACCGTGCCGGAACGGGCACTATTCAAACTCTATCGACGACCATCCAAATTGCTAGATGCGCTACGGCAGTGATTGGCTCCCGCTATGGATGTTGGAGGGGATGTAGAGGATGCAGAGGATGCAGAAGCCCGCGGATCTTCATGGGGAACAGGCCGTCTACATTAGAGAACCTGCATGCAGGCTTGAGTTACATCGGAGCTGTCGGCCGACAGAAGCCATGCTTGACCTACCATAATCTTCTTTCTCACCAGCTTTGCAATAGTATTATAAACTTATACATATTATACATACAAGTTCCAAGATCTACCCCTCCATTGCCGATAGATCATACATACAACGTAGTATGCGTGCGAACCCCATACTTTCGACGACAATGACTTCATCGCCCTCGTAATACGATACTCGATATATGTATAGAGACGCTACTACCGCGCGTAGTACCCTCGAATAGAAAAACTCTTCCTAATAATTCCGAGGTTGTTCACACAGGAAGAGGCCCAGCTTTGGTTGTCTGCCAAGCCACAACCCCCCTGCGATAATATTTTAAGTACAAATCAGATAATGTAACAATAAATAGTATATACCTGTTCGTGGAATTTGTAAAGAAATATGTTCGTAAGCTTCCATAGCGGGTGCCTTGCGTCAAAATGACAGATTTGGACTTCTTCAGTCAGCCCGTTAGTTAATACACAGCACGGCCACACTGTTTGTGAGTCACAGAGAAACCATTTGACCAAGCTGACCAACTTTCCAGCTACTCCTGGCCTTGAAAGTGTACAAAATTCTATACCCCCAAGCACACTTTCCCATAACACCCCGTTATCTCCTTAAGCTAGAAGAAGGGGAAGGGGTGGGCATCGTGTCTCACCTAGGTGGGTGGGTTGGCTGACTTTTGGCCGGGTCACGAGTCTGAGTGCCGCCCACCCTTCCCTTTTTCGTCGACCCGAACAGAGCCCCCCCTCCTCATTACGGTACTCTGACGATAAGATAAAGCTCGGTCGCGTAGGTCGCGGTTCGCGATGGAGTTAGGTAGCTTTGTAGGAGTCCGGTGAGAGCTAAGAGAGACACCTCCTTTCGTTTACTCCCTACACACCACATCAGCTTAAGATGGGACCTGTCCAAGTTCTCCAAAGTCATAAGACGCACCAACGACCTTGTTCGGATAGAATAGAATGTAGTCTAGGAGCTTGTCATCCCACTTAGGGGGGTATTTATAGGACGTACATAGGTATCAATTATAAAAAGCTGTACACCCCACGACTTCGGCCACAACCCAATGAACGAATACTTTCATCATCTTGATGCTTGTAAATCAATCAACAGAGCTGGCGCAACCAAACTACAGTCGGTCTTTCTATCGGAGGGAGACCTTTGCCGGAATCATAAACTCGACGAATCGCACTCAGACGTAACTTGAGGACTTCATCTATCCACAAACACCCAAACAACTACATCATCAAGCATTTTTAATTATAATATCAATATCCAAAATAGTAATACAAAGTGGTTTCCACTACCAAATGCACCTATCACTAACTATTTGGAGTATCATTCTTTGACGAGACGATTGAAATTGTTTGCGACATTAAACATCGGTATTGAGTCGATCGATCTTGCAGGAGATCTGACCAAGGATTCGGACATCGTCCAACGGAACCCGGTCAGACCACTACATAACAGTTCCGTAAGAATTTGGGAATTTTTACATGGACCATACGGCCTGTCTCCATTGGACTATTTCCACTTCATCGCCAAGGGCACATCAAGGCATTTCTAATAATAATAATAAAGAACGGATAGTACGGGAACGAGGATTTATCGGGGGACCGTTAAACTGGACGGCACTATCTGAACGATATCTTGGAACGGTACAAAAGCTCCGACAGGACACGATCTCGTTTTGCCGGCTTCTTTCGTCGACCATTCGACAGCTGACACTGATTCAGGAAAGGTTGTTGAGATTGACTCCTTCGGTGGAGTTGACCGGAAGTCGGAACCACTAGGTCGTTGCATGTGCCTACATATTCGGCCAAGAGCATAACGCTATCCCACTATCCTATCCTGCTAGGGGGGCCCTTTCACTGGTAGCTTCCTTCCCCTCCAAGGCTATCGGTTAGACCCCTACCTCCCCTAACTTTCCTTGCCTACATAACCTGGTACCCTACCTAAGGGTAAACTTACAGGGAACCTTCTCAACCAAGGGTCTCGGAGCCTTGTAGGCAACCAATCAATTGTCCGGGATTCCAGGGAAGGCACACACGAACGGTGCACTTGCATTGGATTTGGTTTGCAGTACCCTGTCAAAGTCAAAAGCCTGGTTCACCTTGCGCTATCCTTTCCCCCATCCCACCTTGTTCGACATCAGATCGCACGGCAACTAGCCTAACGCTCTGGTAACTACCTACTGGCAAACGTACCTAACGTACCTTCTTCCGTTCTCACTCATTGATTCTCACTCGCGAGACCGCCTCTTCAAAGTCCGGGACTCACTTTCATCAAATACAACATACACACATCCGTATACACCACTCTCAACTTTCGTACATAAAACATCTATAATCTCCAACAATCTTGCGACTTGATTCATCGGGTCCGACCCACTATATACATCCATATCAATCGAGTACTACCTACATAGGTACTCACTTACACACCCCTAAGTCTTTTTACGGGCTAACCTACCCTCGTCCCGCCAAATACAATTGGGAGCGATCCTCGTATAGGACTTGTGTGAATCCAGGCAGCGCCTCTAACCAACCCTTGCTATCTCGGTTCGAGCTTCGCCCACCATCATTACGCCCGCTTCACCTGGAAAATCAACAGGATCTAATTCAAAGAAAGAAAAGAGCAGAAAAGGGAAAGAGAGAGCCCTACCAACGACTAAATTATTACCATTAACCTTGCCAACGCAGTTCACCCAACCCAGGCTAGGCTACCTGCATCTTTTCTCCTCAGGTCCAGAGTACCAAGGCCTCAAGGATTTTGTTCCCTTCTGCCTTTACCGCCTCGGTCCCCGGAGATCCTGAGGTCGCTTTTTACTTCCCCCATTTCCACCCACCCAGCCGATTTCCCTCCACACATTCTTTGATCCGAATATAATCTTCCAGACGCTTCGCGCTCCTGATTGTATATCGTGATCTGATATACGATTTATCACTTAACTCATTTCCTCGTGCAACTGGCCAGGCCTAAATAGAAGGCCGACCAAATCCGGCGTCACCTTCGTGCTTACGGTCTGACAAGTTCTGGTCGTTTTTAGCCTCTTATACTACGTTGGTGTCACCTTTGCTCTGAGGTCAGAATCGCCGTCATCGAGGGCCACCAGCATTCCCTCGGCCGTCCACCGCATCTCACTGGTGTAAGGATCATTTGCGAGACCGCCATTCAGCTTTCGCGAGGCGCGAAAATATCTCTTAGCCCAGTTATCCCCGAGGCGACACAATTCGGCTTTCTTTTCTTTCCTCTTTCCTCCTTTTTTCTCCATTCTCTCTCCCAAAGCGAAGCGCTTACTCAAGTTGACCAATAAATTATTCTATCGCCCATTGTTGGTCGTGCGCATTTATTAGTTTGTACGTATATTTCTACTCAGTTACTACATAACCCTCCTCCGCACCTCGGACTACTCGCTTCGGACTCAGCACAGACAACAAAAGCAGAAAAAAAAAGGAATAGCAAAAAAGAAAAAGAAAAGTCAATCATCATCACCGATTCAGTTGAATTTAATTTAAGCTAGAGTTGTCCTAACCAATGCGCAACAGATACTTCTCGAAGCTCTTTCGCAACATCCCCAATATTTTCCCCTCTATTATATAGCTTCGGTTTCTCAAACTATTTATCAAACCGGCGCATTTCCGCGACACCGTTCACCATCTGCATGGCTACGTAATTTGTGGTCAACAGCAACTACCCTTAATCGACTTCTACAAACTTTCAGCCGAGGTAAGATACTAAGATATATCTGATCTGTCTTTTTTTCCTTATTTTTATTGTCCATTTATACTTTCATTTAAATTACCACACGAGATCGCACTTTATTAGCGAGCATATTTCCATTTCCATTATTCCCTCCAGGACATTCTTTCTGTGCTGGGTTATCTCGGTGAATCCCAATTAATTACAAACACATATACATCGATACATTGTGCCCCACATATTATCCCACTACCCTTTCCGTCCTCCCTTCCTTCGTTCCTGCTCAACATACCCACTCGCCGACTATAGGTGCGGGGCTGACTTGCACTATCCTCGACAGAATAACTGCGCCAGGCACTCCACCATTTGCCCACCGACCATAAATCAATACCCAGAATAGTTACGTCTTGTTCGTCGCCGACAACCTCGAGTGACTATAACTATAAACTATATAACCACTACCAACAACTTACTATTCTACCTTTGTTCTCGCTTGTCTCGAAACTCTTCCACGTCCTTCTTCCCCCCCACGCCAAACGCGATGGCACAGCACGCCTTCAATCAGTTTAGTGGCGGCCAGAACAATGGTGGCGCTAGCGGCAGCGTCGACCCAAATGATCTGGCCATGTCTGGTACCTACGCCGCGTCATACTCGAATAACTTCAATGGAAATAACAATTCCTCGGGTTTCTTCGGTGATGACGAGTTGTTAGATACACTAGGCAGCCCGACAGACCCAATGCCGAACCAACCTGGCATGCACAACCAAAACCAGGACTACAATGGGATGAGTGAAATGAATATGGGCTTCAACCAAGGCATGTACCCAAACCACCAGGGTAGCCACGGTATGTCTATGGACCAGTCGCATATGAATGGATTTTCCAACACTCCAGATGGCGACCCGATCCAGAGCCCGTTTGTACACAGTTTCAACCAGGCGCAATTCCACCAGATGCAACAGCAACATCAACAGCAGTTCGGAAACTCCCTCCAATCGCCGATATCATACTCAGGCTCCCCTTTGGCTGGATCTGACCTCAACAACGATGGCAACGAGCCTGGCTACCTAAACTCCAAGTCTCGCCCTCAACTTACCCACAACATGCAACGGAAGGCTTCCAATACCCGAAGCCCACTCACACCTAAGACTGCGACCCCAATGTCCAACTTGAATGTCAACTCAAGAGAGCAATCCGGATTCGGCGCGCAACCGATTCGGACTACAAATGGCCACGAAAAGTCACCCTCTGGCCAATGGCTACATACACCCAACAGCCTTTCTTCATTCCCTGGTTCTGGCTTCCCCTCGCCGATGCAACATGGCATGCCAAACCCCCAGATTGCCGATGTATTGCTCAAGGGCGGCTCATCTATGCCCGCCAAGTTGAACGCGCCGCCCAATACCGTTTCATCGCAAGAGATGAAGCGAAAGAGACGTCGTGAGTCGCACAACCTAGTTGAGCGACGACGCCGTGACAATATCAACGAGAGGATCCAGGATCTAAGCAAACTTGTTCCTACGCACCGGCTAGAAGATGAGAAAATTCGGAAGCTAATTCAGAATGGTACACCACTATCTCCCAGCCTCACCGGGATCTCTCATCCAGCGCAAGCCACCTCAGGATTAGCTGGCCCAGGTGCCAAACGCGCAACAGGTGTTGGCAACATTACTACCGGCTTGCCACTTGAGGATAAGGACAAGGGTCCTAACAAGGGTGATATTCTTAACGGAGCAGTCAGTTGGACAAGGGATTTGATGTGGATGCTGCATCTTAAGCTCCAGCAGCAAGAAGAGCTTATTAGTACTATCGTAGAACTCGGTGGTAGTGTTCCCCTCGAACTCACCGAAGATGAGAAACGGATGCATTCCGAGTTAATGGAAGCTATGACCAAGAATGGTCCGCACACGTTCTCATACTCTCGGTTTGCCGGGTCTGGTCTTAGGGTCCCTCAACACACCGACTACAGAGGTGACTCTCTCAACGGGTCTGACAGCGCGATTACTGCCACCTCTGTAAGTCCCGATGGCCATGATGCTGTGGATTTTACAGGTGGTATGGATGACGCCGGCCAGTTCTGGGGTGATCCAGATGACGATGGCAGTGGTCCTGCCTCCATTAACTTCAAGGAGGAAGACGAATTTGGAATGGACCTCTCACATGACTAAAGGTCTTTCGGGCCTTCTACAATCCTACCTTTTTCTCCGGCATTTTCTGGCGTTAGCCAAGCCCTGGTATTTCATTCAATTCACTACTTCGTCATTTTGACATTATGGGTTGAGTTCAGATACCCAGGCATTTTGAGTCATTTCGGGCATATCACTAAGGGAAGGGCGATTCTACTGCATATGGGAGGGAAAGGATTGGCGTTCTATCTCATCTCTCACTTAGACAAGTGGGAAACCGGCACGGAGCGGTCGGAATGGTTATCATTTATCTGATGGTTCTCGTCCGGATCCGCCGGATATGGGTGGGAGGGGACTTTCGCTTTGACTTCTTGGGGGGTCGTTTTCTATTCTTCTTTCATCCTTTTCCCTTTTTATTTCCTTCGCGCATCATTCGTCTACGGGCTAGGTCTGATTTTTTCCCAATGATACCTGGAGGATTACGGAGTTGGTGGGGCATTCATCGAGGGAGATTGCGTTGACATTTCCACATAACTTGCATCGTCACATCGTTGATCAGAGGGAGTTTATCATTTTTTTTATCGTCAGTTTCTTTTTTACGGAAAGGTTACTTTTCTTTTGCTGGTTCCCACATGTAAGCCGTTGTATTTCCCTCCTTCCCCCCGCTTACCTCCGAGAGGTGAAGAAGAGGGAGGAGGGGTCGCTTCGGCAAATCATATCGTTTGTGTATTTGTTGACTTCCAAGGGAACCCAACCGACTAGACAGGAACAGGACATTACCAAAGGTCGTATATACGCCAGCAGTATATCGGGCTTACCTTAATAATCAATCACATTTACCTACCCTTGATGCTTTTATAGTCTTCCACGTGCCGATCGTATGTGAAACATTTGATCATTTGTCTTACGGTAAGCTACCTAGTTGATTTATAATACTAACAAGATGTGTAGGTATCATGTTATACTAAACGGATTTAAACTAATACGGCTATACTCTTCACATGACCCTTCCTTCTTACACACTCCAAATAACTTGGGGCTACCAATGCCGAACACAAATAAGATACTCACTCATCGAATTCAACAAATTCCACGCATCGCGCCTCTTTAAATCCTCATGTAGCGCGACGCGCTCCAATGCGCAGCGACCATTGAAATATTTCCAAAATATAGGCCACTTGTTACGTGGGTTTAGAGTTGTGCCTGTTCCTTTTGAACCGAGTCCTCCGCTCGTAGTAGTCGTAGTTGTAGGCGTGGGTGTGGGGGCGGGGGCGGGAGTACCATGTGTAGGTGAAGGCGCGCGTGTAGGCGCAGCGGTAGTGGTAGAATGATGTATTATGCGCTCGGGTAGTCTTTCACGGATTGCTGCCAAATACCGCGATTCGCGCGCGCCGACGCGGCCGGCGTCGACGATTATGTAGGGAGATAGATGGGCTAAGTGTGGTGCATCATTTGTTGATGGGTGGTCGGTACGTATTGGCTGTGTGCGACGATTATGTGCAGCTGCTTTTTCGGCTGCCTCGCGATGTGCGCGCGAAGCCAGCCGATCGAGTCGCGCTTGCTCCGCTGCTTGTTCGCCGGCCGTAGTTGGCGATCGGATGGTTGCTGTCGAGGAACTCATTGATTGTGGTGGTACTGTGGGGCTGCTACTACCGCCTCTGTCTCTATTATCTGCAGCAGCGGTTCTAGGAGACGAAGGAGAGGAATGTGGGTCGTCGGATGATTGAGGCGGGTGGTTTGGTGGGGAGGAAGGAGTTGAGAGAGTAGATCCATGAGAGTGGGACGAGGAGGAGGAGTCGGCGGAGGCGTTAGTGGCAAAGGATGAAGAGCGATGGTGTGTATCGTCTTGTTGCTGCAGTTGAGCGGCACGCTGTAGCTCCTCTTTTTCAAGTTCATAATCCACCTCATACAAAATCTCGGGCCAGACGACAACATAGGCAAAAGTGCACAGCTGAGTAACCCAACCGCCTCGCATAAGCCACGCTAACATGGCTAGATAGGTCGGGCGGTGATTCTTGCTGGGGGCGAATAACTTGTAAGGGCGTGGGGCGGCAGACAGAACAGCCAGAAATTCAGGTAATGGTGGAGCAAGTGGAAAGGCGCGAGACCAGGCTTGACTCGCTCGTGGGAGGCGGCTCATATCGCTGTTGGGCGATAGTATGTAGTGGTCGCGGGCGTGAAGCGGCGGGATGGCGATAGCGCGCCGCCAGAAAATAAAATGTTGTGCATATTTGCGCACTTGGGCTGGTGACAGTGCTGTGCCTTGGCCGATTTGGTGGAATCTAAGTTGTGGATGTAAGCAAGTTTCTCCAAATCCACGATATATGAGATGATTTAGGCGCGTCATCTGTATACTTACGACATTGTGGGTTTTGAAAGCCGTACGAACTCAATCATTGCCGCCGTTGTCTCATCCGGATCAGCTTGGAGCTCTGCGATAATCTTTTTCTCGTCGCTCATTAAGAGTAGAGCGAAGTTTTTGTCTAGGTATTCGGGATCATTAAGGCTATCATCTTCAACGAATGAGTTTGCAGTGGTTATCCATAAACCTTTGGAGCCGCTTTCATCATCGGGAGGTAGATCGGTGATATAGAATGGCACAGGTATCTGAACCGAGTGCGTGACAGTTCCTTCAGCTGTCTCTAATTGCAAAGCTGCGATCTTATTATGAGATACGGCTTCGAATACATCTTGCATTGACGCGGCTAGCGAAGAAACGTCTAGGATCTCCCTCCATAATGTGCTCATCTTAGTCTCTACAAATAATTATTAGTTTGTTTCTTCATGTGTTGCAATAGGGTAAATTCAGGTGCATACTTGTTTCGCGCCCCTTATCCTTAAGAGCCAAGATTCGTTTCGACTCTTTCCATACAAAATCGCTCTTCTGTTGGCTGTATTTATAAGCCTTATTGATTTTCTTGATAATGTGAAGATGAAGATTTTCGGCCAATTCCTTTGCTTCATGCTTTCTCGGATTTAATATGAAGACGAGATTGAACATAGTCATTCCACTCTTCTTCTCGTCGGCTTCGTCTGGGGGGTTTCCAGTGATAGCGTCCTCCGCCATGTCCTTTGTCTCAATTTGCGGCGCATCGCTCGCGAGAATAGAGGACTCGCCATACTTACTAGCCGAGTCCGCATTTTCAGGCGATTTTGGCGTTTGGTACTTGGGTTGCTTTTTCTTCTTTCGCCATATTCCATTCTCTGGGACATATATCGGATACGAAGCGAAACAGAGTTGTTCTAATGAAACCTGAAACAGTTTCTTATGAAAAGCCCTGTTGGGTGTGAGAAGGCTTTCAAGATCTTTGGTAGGATATCCAGCGACGTGCTCCCAAGGTACTATTTGAGAGCCACTATCTGTTTCCAAATGATCGTCATGATTCCAATTGTGCAGGTCGATTGTCTTTGGGAGTGAACCAGAGGGTGCCTCAAATGGCGGATGAGACATCTGATTTAGCAACTCGTCATCATCGTCCAACTCATCTCTTGGCGCGCTATCACGAGAGGAAGAGGCGCACGGTTGCAGAATTCGAGGCGGGTAATGGAAGACAAACAACGGCCCATCGCGTAGCCGGTTGACCACCAACGCCACGCCGAGGAAGTTTGAGGTGTTTGGTAGTATGGGAGAAGCCATATTCCCAGATTTCTTGTGTGACAGTGGGCGACACAGGTCTCAGATATGATCGCTAGTCCCCCGACGTGTGTGCCGCGCTCCTAACCCGAATAAACATTTCAGCTTGTTTGGCGTCGCATCTGTGTTTATCATAACAAGCTTCGTCTAGTTTTAACTTATTTCCTCCTCAACATGGAATCGTAGTGTGCCATTGTAATAGATCGTCAATGATGGATTTTAGAAATTGAGGTTGTCGTTGGTTGAGTTTATAGAGGTACATTAGACTTGTACCGAGTTTCTCATAAACTCCGATTTGGGTACGTATTCTGATAGGTTACACTACAATGGGCCAATGAAATGAGACGATGTGAAGTTTGTTTGCTTCATTTGGTTCATCTACTCAATAAAGTAATCTACGCAGTGGACTCATATGTGGGTTAGATTCATGATGCCATCATCTCCATACCAGCAGATTTAGTAAAACCTAAAAGATTATCGTCATATGTAGTTTGCACGAGTCCAAAGTCAAATTTCATATTTCGTTTTCATCGAGTTCTCATTCTTTCGAAAAATGACATTATGTACTGAGGGATACCTAGAACCACATTCCAACCCTTTGATTGAAATACCCCTTTCATCTCTTTCCAATTCTACCTGTTGACCCTACCGATCCTTTAACCCAGGACGTATATCTATCAGTATATCCCCAAAATATACACATTCAGAAAAAGGTCATAGCCGTTCATAAAGTCATCCGATTCACTCTTAAATGTATTTCATATATGTCCGCCCATAACACCCAGACCGACTCCAGCAATGACGCCCGCCACACAAGCGGCAGTAGGCCTAGCTGCATAGTTCGCAGTGCCTATGACAAAACCTCCTGTCGTACCAGCTTGAGTGCATTGGCTGCTTTGTATGTTATAGCAAGCCTTTGAAGACAAGCTCGAGCACACTGAAGTCGCTGATGCTGATGGAATTCCGGTGCCCTGCGTGGCGGCTACTGTTGTTCCACCCCCTCCCGGAACGACGATAGTAACTCCGTATACTCCTGCATTACCTCCCAAGTCCGAGACACATGCCCCATAGTTCCTCGAGCATTCGTCGACGGCGGATGTGCATGCGACCGAGTTGGCGAACGACGTCGGTATGTATGGGAATGAGAAGTATGTGTTGCTCACATAGGAGACTGTCGGTGTTGGGCCCGTGGGTGCTACTCCAGTGCAGGTTGCTCTATAATTTGACGATATTTGTAAGTTTTGAGTTGTGATGCAGTGGAAATCTTTTAGTTTAAAGGGTACTTACGAAGATGGACAGCAAGCTGCCTCACTTTGAGCGTCTAAAGCGCACAGTTGTCCATTTTCGCAACAAGTATTAGCAAAAGCAGCACCTTTATCTTCACAGCTGAAATAATTGCTTGGACATGAAATTTGCCTCCTATGAATCGGAGAATAATCTTGGAATGTGCCGTACTCGAGTGGATTGACGACAGGGTCAGGGAGCGCAATCGTTATCGTGGCGGCTATAGAAATGAGCGCGGCATATCGGCAGAGCGTTAGTCGCATCTTCTGATTCTAAGATACCCGCGAGCATCAAGTTGGTCGATCACCTCCGCACTTGGCGGCAGCAAAAGGTTTTATAAGACAGACGGGTACCGATGCGAGCAAGGGAGGGTGAGTAATTGGATAGAGTTGCGTAATCGGGTATCTAGATCGAGCTTCGAATATGCAGTAGGGAATTCACCGCCCACGATGGCTGCAGACACGAGGTGGGGAGGCCTTGTTGGGTTGGCAGTACACTACTGGTCTTTTCTTTTTCTCGTTCGGTGTTAGGTATATGTAACTGGCTTATGGCTTATAAGTTGTCGAGCTGAAGTAGAGAGATTGGAAACATTAAAACTTTTCATCTCAACACATAAATAAAGTCTTGTTGAATAATAGGAGGTGGTTTTGTTGGAGATATGAATGTAAGTACAAATAGATGAATTCGTTATCTCCACGTACAAAACAGCAAATCGGATGGTTTTGGGGAGGGATACATAAGAAATTAATGTGATGTGATGTCAAAATTATTTCGGTAGCGGTTGTTCGCCCAGCAACGAGGTACCTAACCAGCTAAGATACAGGGGGGAAGGCCCCCGGAGATGTTGGACCGATGTGGGGGAGAGGGGTCGAGGCCTTAAAGTGCTTGCTTGTACCGAAGTACCTTACTAAACTTAGTCTTTTTCATTTTCACATTGTTCTAGAAAGATGGCTCATCTCATATTTTCATCAGATAGCTAGTTCTATTTAGCGATCATAGCTAAAGCGCTACCTCATTTAGCGGCGCCAGAACATAAATCTAGACAAATGCCAAAGTTGCGCACCACTCTTCATCTAATCTCCCGCTCAACTGCGAAGCACATGTCGGATCCGATATCTTAGACAAAAGTCTAGGTATAGCCATGGTTATATAACCACCAAATCCTTCTGCTAAGTCACTTCTACTACTAGTCGGACGAAGGGGACCGAATATCAAATTCGACGGCCAAAGTCCTCGAATTCATGTACCGGGAAATTCGTAGGGGGTAGTGGCTCCGGTTCCGTCTTGCTCCCAGGGAAAAAGCTGGCAATGGATTCTGTTTGGATTCAGAAACAGGTCCTGCTCGTTCAAACACAAAATTTGTGATGTCCTCATGGCGGTTTCAGATGCCGTCATCCGACTAGTTTGGTCAAAAACCAACATTCCTTGGAGGACAATAGCTAGTCCCCGCGGGGGCCGTCGCTCACCGAGTTCCATCACTTCTCTTGCTAGTGCCCGGCACCACGCCATATGCACGGAACCCCTTCGAGCATCCAAATTAAAATGCGGGAGATCGTATGAAACTTCCAATACGGTGACTCCAAGGGACCAGATGTCGACAAAATTTAAATACCCCCCTTCACCGTATAGTATCTCAGGCGCGACATACATCAATGTCCCACAATGCGTCTGTAGAGTGCCCATCCTGGACAGTCCAAAGTCAGATAACTTGACCCAGAGTTCGTCGGGATTCCGCCAATTACCGCGGTCCTCGACGAGAATGTTTTCCGGTTTGATGTCGCGATGTGCAATCCCTTTGTCGTGGAGGTATTCTAGACCCGATGAGCATTGGAGGAGCAAGCAGCATTCTCTATAAGATAAATCGCGCCGCTCTATTTCGTCTCTCAAACCACCGCGCGGTATATACTCCAGGAACAGTGCGGGTGTCGGTCCTTCATCACAGTCAAGGAGCTCGACAATGTTGTCCTAATTAGAAGTAAGCAAGACCCTAGTTTGATAGGCAATGGTTTCCTAGATACTTACATGCCGAACTCCTCTCATAGCAGCGATCTCATTACGCCATGCATCTCTCAAAAATCTCTCTGTCGTCGGCGCCTTACGTGCGCACTCTTCCGTATTACTGACATCCCACATCCTGCTCACAGTCCCGAACGCTCCGCGCCCGATTTCGCGGCCAATAGCTATAGGGCGCCGGTTTCGTGGCCTATATTCGCTTAGGAGGGCACCGGACCTCCTGAGGAATTGTTCTATCCTAGTCACATATCTTCTCGATTGAATATTTCAACAGGGCACCTGGATGTGACATCGGTGGGTGTTATTCCGATGGATAACATGTATGTAGATTCTTTCCGTCTCCTCGAGGAAATCGTGCCCACCTATAACCCAGTCAAACTTTTTTCGCACAAAACCCCCGTCCTCATCATAAGTGACCATTATTCCGGAAGGGGAATTTAGATCTCGTATGATAAGGCGATAGTCCCCGTCTATTTTCTTAAAGGTCAGCGAAAACCACGGCCGGTCGATGTGGGAGTCGGTTATTGAAAATGTTTGCGGCGACGATGTGGTGGTTTCTCCAAATAAAAACCAAGACTGTCCTGGGGAGGCTTTCCAAATCTGAATTCTATGCGAGGCAGATGAGATCCCGGGTAGCATAAGGGGCTATCCGCAATCACACGAGCCCGCCCAGTCATCCAGGGGATACAAGGTCGCAATCAGATCCTTTCTAGCCATTGTTGTCCCGGTGTCTTACGGAGCAGTTCTGGAAACTCTGGCCTCGTAGATCGGGTTTTGTTGATATGATGGACAAAAACGGCTTGAGGTGGGCTGCGCTAACAATTGGGTAATGAATTTCGCATGAAAAATCCCAGAGAAATTGGAGATCGCGTCGTCACCAATGGACGAAGGAAGTCGCGTGAGTAGGTGGTTGATCGCTGTGTGGACCTGCGGCTTAAGGATCAGCGGTGAGAGAGTATGGTCGAAGATCGCGGAGCTCGATTTAGAATATTGTCAATAGGCATCTATCAAGGCTGATGTACCTCTACCTAGGTAGGAGCAACTAGAATACTGGCTTTCAGTTTAAATACCTTAGGTGGGTGGAAATTTAAGGCTGGTTCCTGGTAGGTCTCTAAGGCACCTTCTCTTTACACACTTTTCGCTACCTAGGTAATTACTGTACATACATCTCTAGTCAATACTAGTAAACACGAACAAAAAGTTTTAATGTCTAAACAAACAGATAAACAAATTTACACTATTTGCAATTGGACATAATATTATAAATTTGTACCTAGGTAGATATTGAACATTTTCCTGTTGCATATGGCTTATAGTTTGCTGTCGAAATCGAAAAGGAGGTCGTAGAGCTGGACTCTGATTGGATAGAGTGGGTCGCATGAGCTTAGATGGAGCCATCAGAAATCGATCTTTCCTTTTCAAAACCTACAGTTCATCACTGCCTTCCTTCTCAATTCCAACTACAAATACAAAACTTTGAATCAAACAGCGATTTATCCCAGAAGAAATAAGCGGGACCTTTTCACTTCTTCGCTAGAGCGGATATAACAGCCGCAGGTAACCCTTAGTCCACTTTCCATGAGTTCTTTCGGCAGCCCGGGCTCAGGTCCATACACCGGAAAGCCCATCCCGTATGTCTTTCTCAGTACCCTTTTTCTAAGATACTACACACACTAACTTGGTCAATCCGCATATCCTTAGACCGCAACGCGGTAGCTTCCCGTTGGATCACGATGGTTGGTGGGATCCATCCGTTCTTTTGTTTCACCCGCTGACGCCACAATTCTAGGCGAATGCAAGGCCGTCATGACCAAGTACCTATCATGTATTAAAAAGGTGAAAGGCCTCAACGACGAAGAGTGTCGAAATATTGCCAAATCTTATCTAGCATGCCGTATGGATAGGTAAGTTTTTACTCCTGATATACGACTGGTGAGGTTCTCAATTCTCACTGTTTAGGAATCTTATGGCGAAAGATGACTTCAAAAATCTCGGCTTCGCATCAGATCCGAACGCAAATACAGCGCCAGGCTCGGAAGCCCAGGGACGGTAGTACGAAGGCAGCTGCAAGCAATCGCTCAATAGGCTCATCGTAGTTTGGCCCGTACAGGGGATAGATATATTTGAGCCTCTGGGTTTTGATAATGAACCCGAAATAATCTAGGCTTTTCTAGGAAGCTCCCTCACGCATAACTTACCACGACATCCATAGAACCTAGCGCCTCAATTCTACACCGGAAGGCTGTTTGTATTATAAGTGATGGGTGGTGGGCAAACCACTGGCTACGGTTCGAGGATGGAAGTATATACTGTACATTATCAGAAGATATGCAAGCACATAGCCGCCACATCGAACGCCTCTTTTTCTTTTTCCCAACCTCCCCAATACTTTCATGTCGGCTCGGGTCCTAAACTTGGCCTCCATTCCGAAAGAAAGCATCACTACCATTAAATCTGACAGACATAATCTACACATTAATCCATGCTATTCTGTACTTTAAATAAGACTCCTCCACTTGCTTAGAGTGGCAGAAAAGCCGACATGTTATATCCGATTTATTTCCAGATCCGGCTAAGGGTAGAGGAGTTCCGGGGCCGGTGCCGGACTGCTGCGGGCCGGCTCTTTAAAAATGACCTCTTGTATCCGGGAATTGAACCTTCAGTACATTAGCCTTTTTCTTATAGTTAATCGCACTGATATTTCAGATACTTATTGTTGCCTTTATAATGCATAGTTAATCATTTTTGATATCGTTGGGAAATATGTTGGGTAATATCTCGAGGGCTCGGTCCTCGAGGGGTCTCATTTCTTTAGACCTCGGCTCGGCGCGAGCTATCCAGAATCGCCGATATTCGAGTTACGACTCGACTTTGAAGAATCTCAAGATCGGTAGCCACACGCGGGTTATTTTTCAAGGATTTACAGGTTAGTTTTCTTTCTTAGTTATCCAATAAGCTATCTCTTTTGGTTATTTCGCATTTTTATGCTTATTTGTGAAATGCAGGAAGACAAGCCACTGCCAATGCTCGCGAGTCCCTAGAATGGGGAACCAAGATCGTGGGAGGTGTAACGCCCGGCCGAGAGGGTGAACATCTAGGCTTACCAGTCTTGCCTTCTGTTCGTAAGGTAATAACCCTAAGACTGGCTTGAATGCTCGAGAAGATGTAATATGAATTAACGTAATTCATTACCTTAGGCAATGGAAATCCTCAAACCGGATGCGACGGGTATATATGTAGCAGCGCATCAAGCTACGGGCGCTATCGAAGAAGCAATTGAAGCCGAAGTACCTCTTATTGTCGCTGTGGCCGAACATATTCCTCTTCACGATCTTCTTAGGGCGAGTAATTTTATTTCTACTGGCTATTTACCATGTTCATACTAAATTTCTAACATTTATTCATTACTAGATTCACTCTATCCTTAAAACACAGTCTAAGTGTAGGCTTGTGGGTGCAAATTCTCCAGGCATCATATCCGCCGTTGGAAAATGTAGAATAGGTTAGTAAGCTCTGGTATCAACTTAGTATTTATAACTAGTAACTAATCTATGCCCCTCTTGCTGCAGGCTTCCAACCTCTACCATGCTTCCAACCCGGGCGCATAGGTATTGTAGCAAGATCAGGAACACTAAGCTATGAGAGCAAGTACCTCTTAACCATGCGTTCCACAGATACATATTAACTTACCTCGTTAGCCGCCGCGTCTACGCTCAGGTCCGGTCTAGGCCAAAGTTTATGTATAGGAGTTGGCGGTGATATTCTCCCAGGCACCAATTTGGAAGAGGGCTTACAAATCCTTCTCGAAGATGATGACACGGAGGGTATCGCGTTTATAGGAGAAATTGGTGGGGATGGCGAGCTTGAGGCTGCCGAATTGATTAAGGAGTATCGAGCCAAGGCACAAAATCCGAAGTGAGTTATCCGCATATACATGAACTCAAGTCACTATAATTGACACGATTATCTCCGACAGACCGATTGCCGCTCTTGCCGCGGGTGTGAATGCCGTCCCGGGGCGAATAATGGGCCATGCTGGAGCATTCGACCTACCTGGTGAACCCTCAGCGACGATGAAGATTGAAGCTCTTAAAGCGGCTGGGGCAACCATAATCAACCATCCCTCGCGATTCGGGCTAGTGCTAAAATCCATCCTCGATGGCTCAACACCCGCCGGTGCCGGCGTGACTACTTCAGGCAGCGCCACCCAACGAAGAGGTATACACACAATAACCCGTCGACCCAACCCAACCCAGAATTCCCGATACCAGGGGGTAAAAAGCCAGAAACGGAGTATATACCTAACCTCCAACACCGCCGCAAACCTCCTACTCCAGCGCAACATCCCCATAACCCAAGACCCGAGCCCAGGTCCCAGGAAGCTCCTCGCCGTGAGCATAAACCGGTCCACGCGAAGCCCCTGCATAGTCGCCTCCCCAACAAACGACGTATCCCAAGCCGCCAAACTCGACTTTCCTTATAACCAACCAGAAGCCATAGACCTACCGTTCGCATCCACAGTAGCCAGACACTTACGCCTCGATCCCATTTACATTTCTCCTCTCCATGACATCCTGCGCAAACTTATCGCGCTCTTTATCGAGAAAGAAGCGTTCCTCCTATCCACCCAAATAATTACGAGTCCGAATACCGAAACCCTGTCACTTAGCGCAACGGGTCTGCGTCTAGGTTTTGACGACGCCGCATACCGTAGCACGAATCGCCAGTCCGATATCCACGTGCTGCGTAACATATCTACTGAAGATCCTGCCGAAGTCGCCGCTGAGAAGGATGGCATCGTGTACATCAAACTACGCGATGGAAACATCGGCACGCTAGTCAACGGCGCAGGGTTAGCTATGAACACCGTCGACGCCTTATCCGACGCCGGTGGTCGTGCAGCGAATTTCCTAGATACGGGTGGGAAAGCGACGAGCGAGACGGTGAAGAAGAGTTTTGAAGCCATTCTGACGGATGACAGGGTCAAGGTATGTCATACTCCCTCCATTATAACGGCTCTTAATTCCCCCTGTGCCGAGGGTGACTAATCTATGATAGTGCATATTCGTCAACATATTCGGTGGTCTGACGCTCGGCGATATGATCGCCCGGGGCGTCGTGCTCGCGTTTCGCGACTTGCAGATGTCGGTTCCCGTCGTGGTGCGCATACGCGGGACGAATGAGAAGGAGGGGCAGAAGATAATCGCCGACAGCGGATTGCCGCTTTTTGCATTCGACGATTTCGATGAAGCGGCTGCTAAGGCTATAGAATTGGCGAACAAGGGATTGTAGATAGGTGGTATACGTGCTTTTAGAGCATCTCGTTATTAACTTTATTATTATTGTGAAATATAGCGTCTAGTCTATATGAAAATATTATTCTACGTTGGCGTAGAATATCTTGAATGTTTTTAAATGCTGGGAGGATATAGATATGTTGCGATATATCTTTATTGTTAGATCATACTCGCTCTATGGCCCACAGCCCTCTGAAAATTGATGCTTTCGGTTGAGGAGGTAATCCCCCAGGAGTGCGGCTCGATTCACGTTCAATTGCTGCTGACAACACGCCTTCGTCTTGGATCGCTAGTTCGCGTTGTTCTTTGTCGAGTCGGACCTTTTCTAATTCCCATACTTTCCAAGCTCGGAGCCCCCAGCCTATATTGTGACTAAGGTTAGCCGATTGCATTTCGACAATATCTACTGTTTGGAGAGGGGAAATAAGGGCAATAGAACTTACCGAATATGAATGCAGCTATGTACATAAATCCGGTGAAGAGCTGGACTCGGAGGTAGCCCCCAGGTCCGGGGTGTCTTAGGCTCACGCCGATAGCTTCGGCAACAGTTGCTGGTATAACGAGTAATAGCCAGGTCATTGATAAAGCTACGTCGAAGTTAGTAAATTCGAATCGTGGTTATGCTCAAATGGTGCTCGGCTTGCTTCGGCTTACCAGAGGGAATGAGAGCCAGCCCAACGACTTCAGCACATATAGGTGCAACAGTAGCCCATATCACACCAGCAACGCTACCACTTAGTATAGCGAAGACGATGCAACTAGCCAGGCTTTTGGCGCCAAATATCCAGAAGAAGAGGCAAAGTAAACCGCAGAATAAGGTACAGAGGTTCGCGATATTCAACCGGCCGATAGAGTCGCTCGATAACCCTATTGCGGGTCGTCCAAGTCCTTGTGCCACTGCCTAATGTCAGCCTCAAAAATCTACGTACTTAGCTTCAATTGCGATCTCACAATTGAATAAGGCTCCCACTAAAGAAGCTTGTGAGGCTGTCAAGCCAACCGATTGGCAGTAATCGACAATGCTGAAGATAAGAATGATATATCCGAGAAGCGACAGCAACATCCAAGCTTGGAATAATAGGAATGGTAGTCTCTTGAAGAGCTTCCAGTTAAGGGCGACATGAACAGAACCGATGGCTTTGTTGCGATCTCGAATGAGGTAGCTAGCGATGCTGTTTATGACGAATGAGATGATGGCTAAAATGCGAAATGCCCATGGCAGGCCTATATTTGTGATCATCGCGTTAGTCGCAAGTGAATAACAGAGACCACCGAAGCCTGACCCAGAAGCTGCAATTGCATTTGCGAATGATCGACGTTTCACAAACCATTGAGGCGGAACGGAAGCAGAGGAGACGAAACAAAATCCCATCCCGAGGCCAAAGGAAACCCCCTGAGAGAGTAACAAGTGCCATAACTCATAAGCGAAGGAGGAGCCAACGAAGCCAATCCTATAATAATGTTAGTTAGTCTGTATTGAAAAGCTTCTAATAATACCCTACGCTATAAAGATGCTGCCGAGGAATATAGTTGGTCGTGTGCCGCATCGTTTCCATCCAATGAGGGTAGTTGCTAATGGCGAAACCAGGAGGGCTTTGCAATTGTTAGAACTATGACAATAGTATTGTATATTTCGAGGGCTATTGGAACAAAGGGGACGCATACCTATCGAAATAGAGAGTCCACCAACGAATGCATACCCAAGCTGACTCGCTCCAAATGTACCTGATCTTAGATAATATGCTAGGAAGACAGCAAAACTCTGGATTGAACAAAACAATTAGTTACTTGAGACAACAATGAGACTGACTTGAATTATATTAATGATCTGCCTACAGAGTTGAGTCCCCAAGTATGGGCATTAAGAATGAATACGCCGAAAATAACGACCCTGAATAAAATATGAGTTAATTTGGGAGCGTTGTTGGGGGTTGTCCCTCATGAGTGACTTACCAACCATAACCACCTTCTTTCAATTCTTGTTGCGGTTGGGAATTGGGCGCTAAAGCCTTCTCATTATTTGAATCATTAGGATTCTCATTATTCTCTGGTGGTATTTCGGAATGGGCCATGGTGATTCTAAATGCTACCGATCTGCAAATAAGAAAAATAATCTATTCAAACCCCTGTCTTGAGGAATTCGCATTTCTAGAAACAAAGAAAAGGATTATGTCCATATATAAGGATCATATACCGAAGATTACTACGTCCTTCCGAAGGTGTAGGCCTCGATGCCCTTGTTATGTAAGAGATGACCGGAAATAACACCAAAAATGAACGCCAATACTACTTATGTCCTAGCTGGGTATGTAATGAGTTAGCAAATTTTCGCAGAGCCGAGCTCTTAGACCGATAGATATCCCCGGTACCGATGGCCGACTTACCCGCCTGTCGCCCCACGGGGTCACAGCTTGCTTGAGATGATTTGCGGCTTTCACAGTTGTTATCTTTGTATGTAACCAGCATCTCCGTCTCCGGACGTGGTGACACATCTGCCAAACCTATACTATCATTCGCGGAGATAACTAACAAACACCTCATCAGAGTGTTTATTTCCATTATATATTACACGTCTAGGACCGACCATTGATCATGATCGGAAAGGTTGAAATGACAGAGTATTGGTGCTTGTCAGCAAGATCTTTTATTGCCCGACTGCTCGATGCCGGATCATCATCGTGAGTCATCTGGAGAAGACTGAGCAAAATAAACTGAAACTGTCCGTGTTGAAGTTAAGAGAGAGGAAAATCTGCTCGGAGATAATTGAATAAATCTGAAAATCTGAAAATCTTCGGCCGCGTTTTAGATTCGATCTAAATAAGATCGGACGAGAAGCGGAATTAATTGAAGGTCTTCACTTTTTCACCGCAGCACGGTGTCTAGGCTATTCCAATATAAATTAGCGGTCTCGACAAGCCTACTTTATCAAGTAGGTCCGCACCAAGCCATATCTACCCACCTCCCGGGTATCAAGAAAGGGGGTAGATACAAAGTGGATATTGGATTGGTCGTCAGAGACCAATACTCGCGATAGATCTCGCTCTTCTAGAAGGAAGATGGTCCATTGAGAAGATGAAGAGGCTCTTGTGCACGTGGTAAATGACTTCTGCATGCAGCAGTGAACCCTTCGATTCCAGACGTGGCGTTACATCCGTCGGATGGATAGATTGATGGTTGCACTATTATGTATGTTGTGTATACTGACGAAGAGCATGAATTGAGCCAGCAAACAGGGTAAGCTGTTCGGGTACTATAGAAAAGGGTTGGGTATAGAAGGGGATTGGTTCTTGCTGGGTGAGGAATATGCATCGCGGTGGAGAGGAAATGGTTGTAGCTGGAGTGGATCTTACAGAAGGTTCTGGGTTTAAGAAACCTTGGAAATTTCCAGTTTATTTCCACAGTGCAGGCTCCAAAGCATCTCTCACAGCTGCTTCCCTTTGATGCATGTAGTATCTAGCATGTAGCAGCAGCGGAGTAGGTGGCAGTTGCCATTTGGATGGATGAAATTTTGGCTGAATTGATTTAAATCATTTGGGCAGCGTCGCCAGCTGTCGGGGTGGAGAAAGGTGGGTCAATGGACTGCGAACTGTACTACCCTGTCTCTTTTTTTCGCCTGTCCCTGCCCGTTTTTGCCCATTGTAGGTGCG
Source organism: Hypoxylon trugodes (assembly GCF_022578975.1). NCBI lineage: Eukaryota > Fungi > Ascomycota > Sordariomycetes > Xylariales > Hypoxylaceae > Hypoxylon > Hypoxylon trugodes. The sequence goes on along the minus strand of NW_026250022.1, from coordinate 2,791,164 downwards.
TCGCTGCCTGCCCGCCCTTCTATGCCCTTGTCTTATCTAACCAGTCTTAAGCTAGCGGCTGCCCCGGCAACGGTTGGGCTAAGGCACGAGCAAAACATTGGTCAACACTTTTTTCCCCATTCCACGGTTGGCCAGCCCGACTAAATAAGGGACTTGGGTGGGACACATCATCATGCGTTATGATTATGATTATGATTCTCCTGTGCAACATTCATACATTTACTGTCTTAACCCATAAATAAATACTTCCCTCTTTTTTTTCCCCGGCAACCTTTTTGTAGGTAGAAAAAGTTGGAGTAGTAAACAACAGTATTAATTATCATCAGCATCAACAGCATCAATACAGAAAAGCACCTCTTAGCCACTTGACCCGCTATCGCGAACCCGACCAACAACAACAATCCACCATTGACGTGATCAGAACTCAATAGTACCTTATTTTTAACCTAGGCATTCTGCGTTCGCAACAATGAGAAGACAGAAATCGAAGGAAAGGTCGTCGACCCGAAAAGTCACACCGCCTTCTCCCACATATATGAACAATGACCAATTTGGTTTGTGATACTCTGAAAATCCATAGAAATCAAGCAAAAGAACACTAACACGGTCGCGTTTCGTAGCTTCGTACCTAGCAAATCTCCGAGATAATCGCGTCAACCGCCCAGGGGGGGCGCGGCCACTACCGCCTTCGTCGAAACCGCACCGAGACTCAACAGTACGACTTGCTACGGGCCGCCCGTCACTTGGAAGCGTCTCTGTCCTATCCGAAGCCTCTAGCAATCACCAAAGAGCACAGTCTGATGTTCCCAAACCGCGTGGTAGTCGCCCCAGCTTTGCACCTAGCGTAGCATCTCGGTATTCCACTGCATACTCTGTCGCATCTTCGACGGGAAGGGATTACTACCCAGAACGCCCTTCCTCTACTTCTCCTTTAAAGCCCGGTGAAGTTGTTCCCAGCGCCACATACATCGAGCGCGGCCAACGGTGGATGGAGAAAGAAGAGGCATATTCTCTCCGCGAGGCAATGGACGCTATGGACGCCATGAATCTCAAAGACGAGGACGAGAGCAAAGATAAGCAGGAAGGTGGCGAGCAAGATGAGGATGAAACTCGGATCTACAATGCTGCACTCGACGAAGCGGCTGAATTGGTCTATCAACATCAACACGGGATAAAACCTCCTGAGCCTGGCGCTCCTTATCGCTACAAGTCGCATTTGCGGAAGGACAGCTACGCCCATGCTCGTACCGCTAGTGTCGGACGATATGGTGGTGACATTGGTGCTACAGGTCTTGCGAGAGACTCTGTTCGATCTTTTTCAGGTAGCTCGTCTGGTAGTGAAAGAGCGCCTTCGCCAGAGAGTGCCCGCACAAGTCTAGACCAACAACGCACATATTCTATGGGTTCGACAAAATCAAAGTCGTATGGTACACTAGGTGGTACGCAACGCTCGAGCTCTGGTAGCCGTCGTCTTAGCAGCCTAAAGCGCAATATCAGTGGAGAGATTGAGAAACCATTCTCGGGTGATCAGATTTGGGAAGAACCAGAGAGCACAAGTGCTACACCTGAACGAATTCCAAGACAGCCCCAGATACCACAAACAACACAACCACTGGGGCTCAAGTCGAAAGGAAGTCCTAACAAAGTTCAATTTGCTCCCACTACTGCTTTAGATTCCAACGCTCCCTCCTCTTCAGTCCCCGCCAAGCCAGTGTCCAGATACGACATTCACAAGAACCCGCCCTCACAATCACGTAACCCAAACTACATGACGAACAGTCCTTCAGACTCTCCGCGGTCTTCTCAAGACATCCCCACGAAGAACGGCGTGGAGATTCGCAGCGAGGATATCAGACAGGCTACTAGCATGCGGCTCAAGGACCGCAGTGCTAAGCTCCCCACTCCGTCGGCGGTCAGTGACAGCCCCGGACGTCCAATCGTAAGCTTTGACAAAAACTGGAAGCCCCCGGAGGAGGAAGAGGCGACTGATTCAAAATTAGAAGAGTCCAAGCCCAGAACCAGCACCAGCAGCATCAACAGCAACCGCAACAGCAACACAAACGCCAACGCCAACAGCAGCCGAGTCGGACCTTTCGGGGTCGTCGGAAAAGAGCGTCAGGGTCAAGCCCCGCCTCCGCCTGTCCCTTCTATCGCAGTTACGCCGGATCCTCAGACCTCGAAGCCGTCGTCAACAACATCACGGCAATCTGGTGGCGCGCCGCCCGTCCCAAGTATTCAGATAGATGGCATGGATGATGGCCCAAGTGTGCCTTCTATTGCTATCTCTGGAGACGGACCAGCAGTACCCACCATTGTGCTTCCTGATGACGACAGCAACAACAACACCCCAAGTATACCTACGATAATTACACCCGACGACAACAACAACAACGCCAGAAAGCCTTCAACTAGACCCCTACCGGACCCGAAAGCGCTTCAAAATTCACGACAGCGTCCTCGAAGTCATTGGTCTCCAGCACCCGGTAGCATTGCCAACCGCCGCGCCACAGCAGCATGCCATGAATGCGGGTACCCCATCGAGGGCCGCTTCGTCGCACTCGCCGGTGCCTCGGAACGTTTCCATCCGCAATGCTTCCGATGCTACACCTGCAACACAGCCCTCGAAGCCTTAGAAATCAGCCCCGAACCCGACTCCTTCCGCTCAGAACGTCTAGATCGGATACGCCGGCGTGCAGCCGGTCAAATTCTCGACGAGGAACCCGGACAGACAATGGCGGAAGACGGAGACGAGAGACTACGTTTCTACTGCCACCTCGACTGGCACGAACTCTTCGCCCCACGTTGTAAGCACTGCAAAACCCCTATCCTAGGCGAACACGTAGTAGCTCTAGGCGCCCACTGGCACTACGGCCATTTCTTCTGTGCGGAATGCGGCGATCCGTTCGAACAGGGCGATACGCATATCGAGAAAGACGGATACGCTTGGTGTATTAAGTGTCAGACCAAACGTACCGAACGCCGCGCGCCGAAGTGTAGGGGGTGCAGACAAGCTGTTGTAGGGCAATATGTTCGTGCTTTAGGGGCTGAGTGGCATGAGGCTTGTTTTACGTGTGCTGGGTGTGGTGGTGGCTTCGATGATGGACAGATTTTTCCTATGAGGGAGAGGGGTGAGGGTGTTGTGCTTTGTACCGCTTGTCGCGCGGCGGAGTTGAAGATGTGAGGGGGTTCTCATGATTTTACGACAACAAATATGGCGTTCCTGCTATTATGATAATAACGACCATCCAGTAATCGTCTTTGCAACGACGGTGATACAGATTGTTTGGAACTGAGACTATTCGTACAGGTGTCTTCAAGAGTGCTTGGGATTTTGCGTTTTGCGTTTGCAGCAAGTAATCATTCAGGGCGTGTTGCTGCGGGTTTTGCTTTTGCTTTTGATTTTCACGGGTGCGATCGATACATAATGGCGTTTTTTTGAGATTCGAGAGGTTCGGCAATAGCAGTAGCAGTTCGGAAATACAGATTCATGCTTGGTTTGGTTCTATTCAACTCACACAGTGTTCTGTCCTACGTGTGATTTTAAGTATGCTTTCCGCTTCTTGTTGGTTCTGCCCTTGCTTTTTCCTACAGTGATGAGGTAGGTGGCATAAATATACGATGCAATTCATGCAGGAAACAAGTTTTGAAGATGTGTGTTACTCTATTTTTACCGCCTCTCGGGAACTTATGTAGGCACGAATCAATTTGTGGTACGTTACCACGGATAGTTGAAGCCGAGTATCGCGATTATCATGGTACCTAGGTATAATATGTAGGTCAAGTATGGTATGAATTCGGTGTATTCGGATTCTGTCATACATAAACGATGAAAGTTGTTTTCACATTTAGAGAACGAGGGGGACAATTGCAAGAGATGGATAAGCAAGAACGATTCATGGCACCCGATAGGGAGGTAGGTTATGTAAAATAGAACAAAGCGCAAAAACAATACTGCGGCAATAACAAAAAAGTGCTCTCGTCCGAAATCGGGAGGCCGCGCCGCCATCTTAATTATTAGAAGAAAGTACTTCTGAAAGATTCGCAAAAGCAAGAATCTAGATGACAGAAACTCCCTAGCTCATGCGAACATGCAGAGAGGAAGGCAAACAAGGGCCTGTGGGGAGATCCGTTCCGAGGCGAGAGGGAGGTTGGTAAAGATTCATTTTTCCATGTTGTTTCCCATCGTCATCATCTGATTCGTCATTCAAGCTTATACCACTTGTTCTGCACGCCCTGCCCTCCAATACATTTTTCAGTTCCTTGACGCCGATTTCGACGTCGATACGTTGGTTGGTAAAGCTGGGTAATATCAGCGGCTGCAGGCACCACCAACCTGTTCTTGGTGGACTTCTAGAGTGTCGCCATCCGCCATTTCCAGCTACGAAGCAGAATCATCATTGTTAGCAAACATAAAATTCTAATGCGCGCAAAGTTGATATGATGGGATGACAGCGATAAAGCGACAGTGCGATAGAAAACCAGTAGAACGCGAGGTTGTACGGGGAAAGATTACAGCCTAGTCCGATGCCCAGGCAGACGAGCAGACTTACCGAATCCGGGGTATCACTCTTCTGAACCCGCTGTCCCTCGAACAAGAAGCGAACTGCTTCGACACTCTTGCCTTGACGTTCACAGAACGCCGTCATTAGTTTTTCGAGCTTGGTGGAGCGCTTGATTTTGAAGAAGACCTCGTTGTTGTTGTCAGTGACCTTAATGTTCAAGTGCTCAGCGCCGCCGGCGGGTGCTTCCTGTCGCTCAGCCCCTGGGCTTCCGCTGTCGTTCTCTCCGGACATCGTGAAGGCTGGTATTGCTTGAGTTTTATGTGTAGAGGTATCGAGATCGATTAGTGAACCCTCTGTGTAGTTGGGAGACGTTAGATCGCTGACTATTTATTGTGATCGCCAGAGGGCGAAATGTGTCAGTAAGATATTTCCGTGAACATAGATTGGTGGTTCATGGTTTGCACAACGGACATGGTAGAAGAGTGGATATACTCACAAATCGAGGTCGGTGGGGGGCAACACGGGTGGTTCTAGAACGCGAGCTTCCTACGAAGAATTCTGTGGATGAAAGATTCGTAAATCTTAGCGTGATATGTGTAGAAGTAATAGATGGTAGAGGAGGAAAAGTTTAGGCAGAAATAAGAAAATAAGAGAAAATTTAGAGAAGAATGCACGGAAAGTGTGATGCGATTGCGGTGGTAGTGGTGAAGTTTAGAATCAACGCGAAGGCTGCGTGAGGCGCCGCTTCTTAGGTGGAAACAAGGACGGCAACCACGCTAGGTGCGGGGCAGGTAATTGTTACTTACTTGACTTAGACCTAAACCGTAGGTACAGTACCCGAAATCAGCAGGGAAGGTACCTCCTACGGGTAATTTATTACTTACTTGCCTTGAGAAAGTGCTAGTAAATACCCTAAACACGAATGGCTTTTTGTGAGTTTTTAGAACCTTCAGCTCTTGCTAGGGCAATCTAGGGGGATTACATCAACCAAAACATTCTATGATGCAGGTGCCTTCTCTACGTGGGTACCTACTCCAGTGCCATCTTTTATAGTCTGGAGTAGATGGTACTTTAACTTATCGATGTTTAGAGAAAAATATCCATTGGCTCAAGAGATTCTACTGGCCTTCGGATAGATACATGCAGGTGTTTCGTCCATATTGATTCGAATCACAGACGACGCTGCCGCCGCCACCGCCGCTTTCGCTTACGAAGTTCTTGTTTCTTATCTCCGTGTACCTGGGTCGTACCATGTTGTTGCGTCAGTCTGCCCTATGGGTACCTGGTAGCATTTTTAGCCTGGACAAGTCCGGTACATATGCATGCATGTATCATGTATGTAGGGAGCCTAGAGGTCACACCCATTGCACACAGTTGATGATGATCTCTTCCAGCTGATTAAAGTTAAAGAGCCAAGATCCCAAGATTAAGGCTAGGAGCTGGACTACATAGCCCTGAACATTGCCCAGAGCTAATCATGACGACCGTCGTGTCAACTGAACTGATCTTAGTAGGGACCCTTTCGCCTAAGGCTGTGGACGACTTATAGGAATTGCAATTAAGATTTTAAGCGATGGCTACATGTACCTAGGTAGGTAGCAATGAAGTAACTAATCCCTTCGATCCCATTTGTTTGTGTTTATGGTATAACTTACGAAAATTACAATATTAGCCGTATACAGGGATACTTCACATACCTGTGGGATGGGTGTTCCACCGTGAAAGAAGATTACAATTGCTAGCCTCTATCATATAGGTAGTATAATAGCGTATGTGTAATATTTATGGTTAATTCTATGCTCAATTATAAGGGTCTTTCAGGGTCTTCTAAGAAAAGCCCTATGGGGTTAGCTTTGCCAATATCGACGTCATATTGAACTGATCAAGATTTATATATACCTAGATAGAGATCAACTACGGTTTTTAAACGGATAGATTCCCGAATCATTGATTACTACTAGACGATTGGCTCGTTATTACCGACTCTCAACATCGATAATTGATATCGCCTACACATTTCTCCATTACGTTGTACCAATACGGGAGACGACAAAATATCGAAGATGGTGTGTAATCATTATTATGGTAATAGGAATATCAGACTAATAAGATCATAGGGTGAGAGACAGGATATTGAATCGAAGCCTCCTTGTCATGCTAGAGCAGTAAGTATTCTTTGTTATTCTTTGTGCCTGGCTAGCTGTGCATGCGGCTAACATGAACTTCCAAGTGTGCCATTCAAGGTGTGTGAATCACATACATAGATCCCGCCCAACTCTGACACAATTAGATTGCCTAGGAAAGAATGGTTATAATGAAGAGAAATGCTCGGATTTCATCGATGCGTTATACGACTGCTGTGACGCATTTTACCAAAAATACGGTGATAAAGCATCTAGCCCTAGTTGTCCGAAAGCTAGCCTGCTACGATTGAAACTGAAGCAACGGCAGGAGGAAAAGAACAAAGGAAAGGGCACGAGTTGAAAATGCTCCATGATTCATCCTGCGCTATGAATCTGACTTGTTTGATTTCCCCCGTATATAATTGATCCTATTGTATATCTGGGGATTGGCGCCTGCAGTTTTGCGTGGACGAGCGTGGCATGTTCTACATCTCCTTCTGTGCGTTGGTCTGAATAAAGAGGTCAGGCAACAATTACGGAGAGCAGAAATCGTTCTAGGCGATCATTGAGCGCGCAAGAGATCCGCATGGGATCTGGACAAGCATTGAAAGCAATATGTGGCTTGTCCCGAGACTCTAATATGAATGCCGATGACATTGAAGAAAGAAAGAAAGGAAAATAGAAAAATTTTGGCTCAGAAATTCTTGCCTTTGTACTCCCCACTCTAGCATTCAGACACTAGCCAGAAACAGGTTAGTGTATAATGCTCTTGTAGCCCGTTTCCAATCACATTTCTGAGTAACGCAGGTACCTGGGTACCTAGATAGCAGCTCACCTGGCAACCCAATCGCCTAAGTAGTTGCGACCGACACGCTGCTAATGAACAGTAGTAGCACCTAAATCGCGTCAAGACTTTTTTTTAACGTGAGAGCTTGACCAGCTCCATTCTTGACAACGCCAAAACCATAACACCTAATTGCCTATCCATTCCACGAAACCACCGAGTTTAGCGCAAATCTAGTAAACTACATCGGCGTGAATATCACCATCTGGATCGCAAATTCCGGCGATTTAGAGGATGCTGGCTAACAACCAGCTCCTCATCCAAAGATAACGACCATCTTCCTGCATCATCTGCAATCTCTCCCTCGAACCGATACGATGCTCGCCCAAAGACCCCAGCGCATGTCGGGCCTTGAGCTTGGCGGATTATCTCAGTCCCCCGACTTGGATGAACAAAGTACACAACCGTTGCTTTCAATTGAACACGACGGATGGTTGGAAGCTGACCATGATGTCCCATTAGCGTCGCCATTGTATGATGACGAAGCCGAGAACGAGTTCGCGAACGATGCCGAAGAGTTTGCTAGAGGGCTCGACGCCTTATCGTTTGTGCGAAGATCTCCCGCCGAGAGACGAGCAGAGATATTCAAACTCGTTAATTTCTACTATGACTATGCCGCTAGAAAGGTACAATCTATACGCAAGTCGCAAGGACAGTCGTCGAGAACCGAGTTCCGCCCTTCATACGATGCGTCTAGTCAAGACTCTATGGACCTTGATGACGCCGAAAATCTAGCAGGATCGCCAAATTCGACCGAAGCGCTAAAAAACTGGGAGTTGGAGGCCCAGACCTGGGACCTTTTGCGTCGTGTCTTACCACTGCGATATCCTAACAAAACCTCTCTCAAACCTATACGCCACGATGTATCGAGATTTCAGTCTTGCTCGGAGCTCTGGGAGGAGTTTTTACAAACAGATTCTACTGCGCAAGAACGCAAGGCAGTCCTAGAGTGCCTGCAGACCAGTGCAGACGGATCACGAACAGACATAGATGAGCTGGTGCGAGACTACCAACAAAGAGCAGAGAGGGGTGATATCATAGCTTATGGGTGGCTTCATACGCGATCTGCCATCAAGATGCAGAAGAATGTCAATGGCTGGTCCGGACCCTTGGAACCCACCGCTTCCGATGTTGTCCAAAAACTTCGTAATGGGACTAATGCTCTAGTAACCCAACTCGACCCTGATGTAGCTACGAGGCAGAATCGCAAGCTTCAGCCGCAAGATGAATACTTCGAGAGAGCCATCTGGCTAGGATGCTACGAGTTACTCCGTAGAGGGCGAAGTATCGCAGAGATCCGAGATTGGTGTGTCGAGAGAACCGAAGTTTGGAGGGCTGTTAGTATGTCGGCTTTGCCCTTATCTAAAGGCGAAAGTGAAGGACGATTTAACTGCGATCCTCTCTCTATGCTTCTCTGGCGACGTACCTGTTTTGCCTTGGCGCGGCAAGGAGGTACCGACGATCTCGAGCGTGCTGTCTACGGTATTCTGTCGGGTGACATATCTAGTGTCGAGAAAGTCTGCGAAGATTGGGACGATTTTGTCTTCGCCCACTACAATGCCTTATTGCGAACACAATTCGATGCTTATTTGATGAAGCGATCCCCACCGGATTTAACAGCTACTATTACCCAAAGTTTCCCTGCCTTCAATGCTGTTCAGTTCCACGGCGACGCCGCTTCGGTCGGGGAGCGTCTCGTTAAATCTCTAGAGACGAATATCAAGACTTCTACAGAAGCAAAAACACCCATGAAAACCCTCCAGGCAGCTATTCTCTCTAATGGTCTAGACCAGTACACCTATGAACTTGGTCTTGCCCTTGGAAAATTAGCAAATAAAGACGAAGCATCGGCACTAATATTAAGCTACGGTTCTACGGAAAATATAGATGACGCCAAGTTTGTCCAATTGGGCGATCACAACGGCTTACGTGTTTTGGTACATGTCTATCTAATTCTTTCAAGTCTCGAAGAGCTTCAAGGCAGCTTCCACTCGGACTTTTCTGAACGTTCCAAAGTACAAGAGAACGTAATCTCCGCCTATGTCAGCACTTTGCGCCTAACTGGCCTAATTGATATTATGCCGTTATACTGCCGCCAACTACAGGGAGACAGAGCTTTCTTCACGCTCAGCCGAAACGTCACTCGTGTCACTGACCAACATGAGCGAGAAGTACTGCTGAGGCTGATGGAGAAGCTCGGCATGGATATCGCCGAGTTCGTACAATTCCAGCCGCGCTCTCTTCTCCAGCAGCATCCCGTACCAGATGATCATCAGCCACCGTTTGGTCGATTCACCGTTTTCTCTAACGATCCACCTTCCCTCAAGTATGGACGCCCTCTGAAATCGGACTTCCTTGGAGAACCTCCGGAGAATTTAGAACCTGTTGATGAGCATCTCATCCAGTCACTAGAATGGTTCCTTCTTGTCGATGGTCTTTGGCACGAAGTTTTCTATTATGGCACTGCTATCTACAAACGTTTCCTTAGTAAGTCATGCTCCTTACCGCACCCTACGAGGGTCGGAACCTAGTGCTAATATCATATTAGAGCAATTCAACTTCAATGCCGCACGTGCCTTGTATGAACGAGTTCGCTGTGCCGAAATTTTTAAGAGGAAAGCAGGTATCGTCTACTCGGACGACTCAGACGTCTCGTGGTTTGACGAAGTCCGAGCAAGCGCTACGAATGGTTCGTTGGAAGAGAACGGCATTGGCCCAGATGAAGTCATAGCAGCGCAGAATTTCTTTGAGATGGAGTGTTTGATCCGTGCCTTAGATTCAATGGAAACTATTGCCTCCAGCGAACTATTGGCACAAGAGTAAGTTCTCTTTATTACTACTTCCTCATTAGGGTGTCACGAAGCTAACTTCTTTATAAAGTCCGGCAGAGCAAGTAGGTCGAGACTTCTGGTCTAATGTTGGCCACGAAGTTAAGAAACTTCGAAGCTTCATGCGCCCTATCTTGAACAACTGGCTCCTGGACAGTGCTGAAGGTAGGTCGTTGCAATACCCCCAAAAAGAGCATAACTAATTGGAATTTAGAAGATGAAGATTTCACTTACCTCCGAGATGCGTATTTGCCCGAGACGATTATAGGATACGTGAGCGTGCTGCATTTTGCAGGAACGACTTTAACTCGCGACAACTTACTAGAGTGTATGGAGCTCGCATCGGTTATTGCCAAGAAAGATGCGGATGTGGCGGCGGTACTCATGAAAGCCGGACGAATGAAGGAGCTTGTTGAAGGGTTTGCGAACTGCAGTAAGGCCCTTGCTATCACCAGTAGCGACAAGAGAGCACCCGGTGGCATCAACAGCAAGAGAATGATGCGAGAACATGGGTGGACACGAGAGTTGTGGTCTGTTAAGAAGTGAGAGGTGAGAATCATGACATTTAATTAAGACTCAAGGGTGTTGCGTTTGCATTCATGGAGGAGTCCCGGGCTTTCGTTGGCGTTGGTGGTTTTCAAGGATAAGTCGATGACCATCAAAAAGAGGGCGTTCTTAGGGCATAATAAAATGTCCGCAGTATAAGCACGGTCGGCTTTAGTTAAATACTTCAGGCTCTCATATGCAACTCTTAAAAAGATAATGAAGGTATAATTGAGTCATTTGCCAGAATTAATTGTGTCTCTGAATTATTACAGCTGAATGCTAATGAGTTATGTCTGAATATGATCCCCCAAAGAGGCGCTATAAGTTAGTGGATTACCCCAGATTTAGCGACCGTTAACAGCTAAATGCTAACCTTAGATAAGCACCTGCAAGTAACGGTCTCGATACCTCGGCCCACTTCGCCTCTAACGGCTCATAAGCTTCGAACCTCCCTATCGCAACCTCATCCATAAACTTGACTCAATATTAGGAACCACTCGACATTGATTTCCAGTTCAGACAACTGGAAGATCATATAAAATACACAACCAAAAGCCAAGATGTATAGCCCGACGCCTCCACCACCAGTCCCTCCGCCGAAACCAAGCAGCCATGACGCAAGCCGTTTAGGCACGCCCGCTACCTCGAACTCCCCTCGACCACCCGCCCCAGTCCCGGACGATACATTCATGAGATCCATTGAAGGAAAGGGGAAATCTACAGCTACCATAGATGCGTCGGGCTTAATTCCGGCACCTACTATGACAGGCGAGCCACCTATACCAGAAGACCCTGGCGATCAATGGCTACCCAAGATTCTCGAAGACAAATCGTATGTCTCCCCTATAATCCAACAACATACCTCTTCATACGCTATTATCTAGGAGTATACATGTAACATCTACAAGCTACCTACTCACCTATCTAACCCCCATCCGTACAGAAAACAAGACCTAGCCGAAATCCTCAGCAACCCCGCGATCCTCGACGCACTAACCCACGCCTCAACCTCCGCGCACCCCTCCCTAACCGCAACCCGCGACGCCCTCCTCGCCGCGCTCGACGAGAATATAGCGCTAGCCTCTCACCTCACCGATCTCGAAGCAAGACTCGGGAACCAGCGCGCGTCGGCACAAGCCCAACTTCTATCAACTCATGCGCTAGAACGCCAGTGGCGGCAAAAGCAAGCCGAGATGGACGCTGCGCTCGCGCCGTTTGCACCGGCCGCGCTGTATGCTAGGTTAGGGCAGAGTCTGGCGGAGCAGGAGGCTGTGTGTCGCGCGCTAGAGGAGAGCTTTTTAGAGGGTGGGGATTCGCGGGGGGGTGAGCAGGAGTTGGCCACGGAGAGGGAGACGTTAGAGTGGGTTAGACGGTATAGGGATGCTAAGAAGGTGCTACATCTTAGGCATGAGAGGAGGGAGAGGTGGAATGAACATCGTGTTGGGGGGTGGAGGTAAGGCATGGGGTCTTCGTCATGTTGGGTTTGGTGCTTGCGCGCTACGGATGGGAGCCTGGGCAAGCACAGGTTAGTGATAACATCAACGAGATGTGCCTGTGTCGAACTGCTGGGTTGATTCTAATTCTGGCATGCTTGATCCTGGGATCCTTTACGAGCACGTGCGCATCAACTACCTACAACTGTCACCGACATTGATCATGTTGACCGCCAGATTCGTCGGTCGGGATACCACAAACGATCATGGGAGGCCAATATCCCCTTCCTGCCGGCCTATTACGAGGTGCTTCATCGACTGTCTGGCATCCCAGGACATACAGATACTACGAGCAGCTATCCATGCCCTACCACTGATTACGTACGGAGAGTGGATGGGATATTGAGCCAGGTCTCGGAGAAATTCTTCTAGCTTGCGGCTAAGGACCAACCAACCGGAAGGGACGACAAGGTCGAGCGGCTAGAGGGAGGGAGGAGGATGAGTGTATGGCATCATGCATCCGGTCCTTGCTTAGTCGTCAGAGACGACTAAGCTGAACTCGCGTTTGAGTTATATCGTTGGTCCCTGCGTGTTGTTTTACCTACCAGGTAGCCACACCTACTAGAAAGGGCAAGAGTAACAACAGTAACATAATATCCCGAGACATCTCACCGGTCGTAGCAGAACGCTGACTCCAATAGACTGGCGTCTATACGGAAGGAGCGGTCGAGAATAGCAGGCATAGAAGCAGACAAGGTAGGGCGGTGCGACGAATCACGATGAGCACGGACATATGTACAAGTTGTTTCAACTGGGCGTTGCGGGCGACGTGGTTGGAGGGAACCCATTCGGACCGACCCCAGCATGGCATAGAACTGTACGTTACAGCATGTGACAACCACCACCGCCGACCGTAGACAAACAAACAAAATAATACATACACTACTTACACATACATACCTATATTCTTACATACATCTTCGTAACCTACACTACCTGCCTGCCTAACAAATCGCGGAGTTACTAATTGGGGATATTCCGGGGCTGGGCGAAGCGCTGAATGGTAACTCGGATAGCGGATGCGGATAAGGTACAGTCACGATTTCTGGTTGTAGTCGATATTTCTCCGTCATTCGTGCGTTGTGTCTTATCCAGTCGCTGTTAATGAAGTGCCACGGTGGTTCACTTGCTATGTACCTACATACAACTCGCAGAAATATGTCTGCATAATTACCTGCCACCTATGTACATACTTCTCATAATCGACGCGCTAGAGCGGCGTAGGCAGGCGGATTGACGGATGAAGGGACCATTCGATTCGATCAGTCTTGGGGGCTATAAGCTGTGTTATATACTTGTTTGTCTTTCTTGCATCCTAGTGAGTTAAAATTCTAAGCCCTCTTATGGATAGACTATTGCTATGCCATTTTTCATCCCTAAAACGACGACATGGTAATCCTGTGTGATATCCCGCTTCCTACCGCCAAGACTTTATTTTCCCTATCTCTTACTCTTGATTCGGCTGCGGGATAAGTGAACCGATACGCATAGTCGTCCCAGTCATTCAGAACACTAGCTTTTTTGATATGGACATCCTATTATATCTCAACTTTTACCATCGCACGTCGAAGTGTGTAAGCCAAGTATCCTGGTACACAGCGGGACACGAATACCCCCCGACATTGCCAGGCCTTAAACTCTTCACTTTATTGTCACTTCTACTCTACCAAGGTAAGTTCTGACTTCCTTGTGCTATAATCCAGTTTCCCTAAGAGACAGGGATTGGTTTGGTCTTCTCATAATGGGGCTGTCTTTTCAGCTACCAGGATCAATATTGTCCTTCTCTTTCTCGGTTACTACTTCTCCCTTTCTTTGCTACAGCAGCTTTCTTCCACCCGTTTATTCTTTCCTCTCACTTCATTAGATCCAGTCTTCTCTAGTAAGTTCTCTGCATCTTTCTACCACTTCCACGATCCTCTCATCCTCACTAATCTCACTTATCCTAACCTTCTTTTTCTCAGACGTGATTATTCGTCTTCATTTCATTACATATAAGCCTCGTTTCTTTGAGATTTTCACCTATATATAAGGTCCAGAACTCCCATAGATACCCATTCACATTATCCCAGCAGAGTAACAACCTCTGCGGATCTTCCCACTTTTCTTTTTTTTTAATCCTTCCGCGGGATTTCTATTTCAAGCAGCTGAACGGGCTCTTGGCTTTCATCTCCGGACTCCGGGGACTCATTGGGAGAGCAAAGAGTTCGTCTTCTGTCTCTTTGGTCTGGGTCGTTGGTGGTAGACTACTACTACTGTCTAGTATAGCATCAAGCGACGCCACACCACCAGCCCCTGCATCCGGGCCAATCGGTACTCTAACCAATGGCACTGCCTCTCCTTCCCGCCTAACTGGTGGGGAGACCGGGGGATCGGGTCTCGGCAAATGGGGGTTATTATGATGTTGATTCCCTAAACACAGCCAAACCACGTTAGCACACTCGCGAACATGAAGTATGATGGGCTTGTGGTAAGGTGGGTAGGCGAACTGACTAACTGACTATACGAAACGTTTCGGATCCCTAGGACTAGCAGATCGCGTGCGAGTGCGGGACCTGGACCGACGAGAAGAAGATGGAGGGGGAGACGGAGACGGGAACAAAGAAAAATAAAGGGGCAGGGGGTTGTTACCTAACGGATTATGATTACTACTATTGCCACTCCCACTACCATAAGCCAGTTCTGCTGGTGATGTCGCGAGTTTTAGCCCGCGCAGCTTCTCCCCGAGCCGGCCTGCTACCGGGGATCGTTGTGTCGGAGCTGATTGTGCACTCGGTGATGAAGCATCGGGTCCGGCATCGGGGGGTCGCAGGTCGTCGAGCCCGAAATGGTCGATGATCCATAGTCGTTCTTGGACTGCCATTTCTAAACCCACGCTTTCGCTATTATCCGCGAGTTCAGCGCGAATCTCATCTTGCAGTTGCTGCGCACGCAACCGCGCCCAAATCGTATGCAACACGCCACGACGTCCCGCATCTCTCGTCCCAACCCCCAACCCCGGCGCAAAAATCGCCGGCATCGAGCGCGCGGTTAGTGTGCGACTTGCTCCTATTCCCTTATACTCAATAGTAACAGCAGGTGGCACAGTAGCATTCGAGGGTAGTAAGAAATACACTCTTTGCCTACGCTGTTGTTGCACCTCATCCTCCACCACTTTCTCACTAACCGGAAACGTAGTTCCCTTCCCATCCCACGACACCAACCAGTCTTCACTAGAATTCGAATTGGGACCGAGGCTCGGATCCCATTCTACCATCAAGATCTTCGACCCCTCGTGTCCGCGCCCGGTTTCGAATTCAAAACGCGCGAGGGCGTTGGGCGAGGCCGGCGATATCGGAGAGTCGATGACCGAGAGCTCCGGGTCCGTGGCGAAGGCCGAGGTGTTGGTGGGTGCTGCTTCGGGTATCCGGAGCGGGCCAGATCCCGGAGGCGGCGGCGGGCTCGGTCTGGATTCCATGGTTATCTACGGTTGGATGGATGAAATGTTATGTATGGTGTGCGTGTATGTACGTGTACTTAGGTATGTATATGTGCGGGTGTGTGGCTGTTCTGCCCGGTTTCGGTGAATGGGGGTAGATTGCCAGTTAGGGTGAGCAAGAGTGTAGTACCAGTATAGTATGGTATAGTGTGGTTACCTTCCGATGGGGGCGGATAGTTTCGAAGATTCTTCTGGGTATACTAGGAGCCCACCGCTAAAGGCGCATCGAAGGCCAATGGATGGACGGTTTCGAGATGGGTGGGAGGCGGATGAGCGCGCTTCTGGCGCAAGAGGATGGGACGACACAGCCAATGTTCCTTAGACACGCGCGCCGCACACATACGCCAGCCGCGCTGCGGGGGGGGGGGGGGAAGAAGAGAGATGGGATGAAAGCTGGTTCAAGCTTGTCTCGGGATGAATGTCTAGAGGGCGGATGAATCTACTGGGTAATATCAGGCGGCAGCGGAACCAGCAGCAAGGTAATGTATCTTCTTTTCTTGGCTACTACCACTGCATTCCATATATGACAGACATCGGCAGTTGAAAGCGACGGCGACAAGAGAGGGGGGGCGAAAATGACAGAAGAGCAGCTTTTTTTCTTCAGATTGTAAGCGAGGGCGAAGCGAGAGTTATGTTGCTTGATCTTAATGCTTCAACACGGCACGGGACGAATGATAATAAAGAGAATGAATGAAGAGGAGGTTTGAAAAAAAAAGAGGAGACTCAAGTTAAAGAGTAGGCAAGTAAGTAGTTTTGTTAATAGTCGTAGTAGCAGCAGTAGTAATAATAGTATTATTATTATCAACGACGAGTAGAAGCTCCCCTAGTCTATCCCCAACGCAACGATTTGCTGGGTTACTAATAATCGGAAAATTACCTAACCTAACCGTACTTCGTGTAGGGTTGACAAGAGGCTACTGTACGTATTGTAAGGCAAATGGAAGGGAAGGATGAGTTAGGCGGGGAGGAGGAACGAGATAGAAAGTGAGAGATCGCATGGTACTTTTTTTCCCAAGTGACGACTCTCATAGCAGAAAAGGGAATGCTCGACGTCTTGGCGTCGACGATGATGGTACGCAAAAGGGACCAGGAAGAGTCAGCCGAACTCCTTATAGTAAATGCTGTTTAAGCGGTCATAACTGAGTGTCATCCATGTATCTCTCAAGTACCATACGTAGAATACATAGGAATAAGGGACGTCAGTAAACAGCGGGGGGTGGTCCAGGAACGCCATTGAGTGGAATAAGTTCAAGGAATAAGTCAACCCACGCTGGCTCACGGTTCTCACGGTGGCCACGGACAACATGTGGCTTTCTAAAAATAGATCTTTCGCATTCGCAGTACTGCAGTACGGCCAGTATGTACCGCATGGTCAACCGTTGGTTCGGAGCTAGTCGGAGCTCGATCTACACTATGTGCTCGCGAATTTGAGGAGGAATCGGAAATTGGGGAAAGGCGCCTTTTTTTAGGTGAGACTCGCAAAGGGAGTAGTACTATGGTACAGCAAGTACGGCGAGTACAGCGAGAGAGATGTAGGAGACAACAGGGCGTGGTAGATCGAATATGGTAAGCTGGAAATTTGTGTGTGTTCCTTCATAAACGAGCTTCCCGATCTGTTTACCAGGTGAAGTTTAGGTAGATATGGGGAATAATCCTTGTCCCTATCCAAGGTCCTGGCTCCCTTATTTCCTTAATTCCCCTTATAAGGAAGTTCAAGAAGCTTAAGAATATTTCCAGACGGCTATATGTGCACGCATTCCCCCTCCAAGATTCTCAGCATACGTGCGGAAATTTGATCTCGGGTCAGATTGACACCGAGTCAGCGAATCTGACAGGTTTCATGATAAGGCTAGGTTCCCGCATCCTTTTTGTTTTATCTGTCAAGCCGCTTCTACCTCCGCTATGCATTGCATTCGCGCACATATGTTTAATAAGCCTGGGATGCTGTGCTTATGAGAGGCACAGTTGTTTCGTTGGCTCTCAACGACGGAGAGACCAGAGCCTACCTCGAGTATTATGTATGGTAAATGAAGAGCTGAGCTGATTTAGCAGATGTCGGGCATAGACCAAAAAGGAAATTCCGCCAAAGAGAATTGAAAGAGGTTAGTTGAACGAGTAAGATAGAAAGCTGACGTTTCACATCATAACTACAAGTTATGATACGATCTATACACTACTTTGCGTAATGAGCGATGTGCTCTGTGGTGCCTACATTCTCTTCTTTTGAGGATTGGCTCGCTTGTTTCATCTTGGATGCCTAGCCAAGCTCATCGCCGGGGTATTTATTACCTTGTCCTGACTGGCGAAATGAATAGATAAGAATCCACAGGAATGCTTCGCTTGCAAAGCAGCAATTCTCCGATATATTAAGCACCTCCTTGTCGTAGGCTGCTTGTGAGATGTAAGGAATTTTTATCTTGTTTCGTGGGTGGTCGGGTCTAGATCAAGGGACGATTAGGCATAATGGAGATTTACTCTGTTGCGTAAGTGATGCCTGAAAGTTGAGCCTAGAAGACACAGCTCATGCTCGACATTCGATATACGATGGGGCGTGATAGCAGAGATCGAGGCTAGACCTACAAGCTGTCTTCCGGTATTATCTTTCATTTAGTCCACCTCACGTTCCACGTACGCTATGTGGCTTAAAGTTGACCACCGTTACATGGCAACTGGAGAGCAAAAGATCCTGTAGCTGGCTCGTCGTCTCGCGTATCAGAAACAGGTCCGATGACGTCCGCCCGAGACCCTTCCTGTAGTATTCGGCAACTCGCCATACACAATCGGCCTGGGCTCGACTGAAGAAGGGAGGCCTTCGGGGCTATGTGACCTGTGGATGGAGACACCCGCCGTATGAGCCCTACCTGAAGACCGCTGAGCATCGAGTCGTCGCGGTGGTGTCATCACTTATGAAAGGCTGAGATGACCAACTTTTATCAGTCATTGGTCTATTTCCTATTTCTAAGTAGCTTGATAAGCGGCATATGGGCATTACCGTGTATGCCTTAATGCTGATGAATGAGAATTGAATTTTCATTTGTGGAAAAGGTGGTTGTTGGCTGAAGCCACGAAAAAGATGTGTCCCATTTTGAATTCGTTTCCGTGTCGCACTGGCGCAATATTTACAATCGTGTATGCCATCCATAAAGTAGCCACACGCCTCTTATTGCTGCGGGGAGCCATATGAATTCGAGTTGTGACTACTTTTGGTCCTACTTCAAATCTAAGATCTAGTCTCTGGAGAACTTATCCACGACGACATCGTACCGGCGAGTGCGTACGTGCATGACTCGGATTGATTGGAATTTATCGATAGATCTCCTGAGTCGGGGACAAAGAGATAATTATAGCAAATCGGAAATATACCTCTCGCCAACTTGGAGGATGTAGGAAGTATATAGACATGAAATACAGTCATATACATATGATTGGGAGATATACAAAGAGACAAGCTTGAATCCCGTCTCAAAAAAAGAGCGACATTTTGAAGATGGGGAATAGAGCAGCTGACCAATGAGAAGGAAATTGCATCGGATACTGGGAGGACTGGAGAATGACCGTAGTAAGGCCGTCCCGATCCACATGGGCGGTCCCTTTCCTTTTGAATACATAGTGTAGCGTACAAGCGGACGGGACCCCGGCGGCTCTATCGCGGGGAATTCCCACGGCCACGCCACCCCTTGTCTCTCTTGAACGGGGCCACGGTCACTAACATACGTATTCCCCGTACTTGTAGGTGTGTAGGTAAGGAAGGTGATTATTCCCTTTCTTCCTGGTATTAGTCTAGATGTAATAATACGATACGATCACCACCCGGCGATGATAGTTGGTGTAAGTCAGAGCGTGAACATCACTGCTTATACTTGGATGTAGAAAGAGGTACGTACCTAGACGCGAGATGAAATTACATGTATGTATGCCGGGTAAAGTGCCCACGGGCTGATTTTCGACAGGGACAGCCTCGAATGCAGTGGGATCCATCGTGCCGAGACCTAAGCAATAAAAAAAAGGAATATGTACATATATACCTACCACCTACCTCATACACACATAACCTAATATTGTGATGCGTAGATATGTGTACTGTATGTATACCTATATTTATAAGTATATGTAGAATGTAAGTACTGTAAGCTCGTCGTGTTATAAGGTAGAGTCCCTTTTGGTTCTCGATTGGCATGAATGAAACTCGAGGGATCAAAATGGTCATGTGCGATGTCTCGCAGAACAGAGATTGAAAAAGGGGCCCCTGATCCCATTGGGAAACATGGTGGCCTCGTTGTCTAGGTAGAATGTTACACTGCGAGGCCGAAATGAGGAAAGCAACCCCAGAAGTGCCGAAATCGAATGCAGATCTTTCCTAAAGGGTATCTAGGATCACTGCGCGCTTGGTGAATCGTCATGAAAGACGACCTGTTTCTGCTCTCGGACAGCTTGTTTTATGTACTCTGGTAGTCTGCCAAGCGTGATGGTGAAAGCTACCATCTCTGTATGAGATAGGCGCTCGAAAGATCTGAGGCGATCGTCTGTTTGTGATGGAAGTTTTGTACCCAGCATCTCGGTCTGTTAGGAACTCCCCATATATGTTATATGTACAAGTCCAGATACTCGGTCAAATTCCGCATATGCCAAGTGTCACGGACGTGTTGATTATGAAGGTGATCATAGAATATCATAACCGAGTTAAACCAATTCTTCGAAGACCGTGAGCGAAAAATCGGTGCTACTCTCGGCATTGGCCGCAGCAACAATAATTCAGATTTCCATGAGACACGACCGGAAATCTACGAGGCTCCGCGAAAGTATACACGATTGTATGTATAGCTGCAAGCCCATAACCGAGCTGTTAATAGGCTAAATTAAGAAGACCCTGTCGCGTTTATACCAATAAACGACACCAATCAATAGATCCGGGCCACATTGGCACCAGAGACGTAACGTTGTGAGCACGATGTCGACGATGATTCTAATGAAAACGAACAATAGAAAAAAAAGATGAAATAGTGCTAGCTAGGGAGACAAGCTAGGTGAGATATCACGGTGAGTTTGTGTAAAGGGCCGAGATCAAAGGCTAGAAGGTCTTTGCGGATGACCGATAGTCCTACGGGAGGTTCGCGGGCCGATAGAAAGGATTAGGTAGTCGACCTTGAAGCGGTCGGGGCAGTCTAGAAAGTCCAGGCTTTCGGCGCTGTAGGTACCTACACGTGTATTAAGATGCTGATAGAAGGAGATGACACAATACGAATACCGTATGAGGAAGGCTATCGGGTATGACCGCACGATGGAACACTCATGGAATGCTGTCTGACTTCATCGAGCCACGGCATGGTAATAAACCTAATAAACCCTTCCCTCAAAGTTCGGTTCAACTTTTTATTAGCAATAAATAAGCTGATGCCGGGGCCGAATTTTTAATATGATAATAAAACAACAACGATATTAAGACTGGGTATGTTTAGAAGAAATGATTCAAATCCTCAACTGGAAGTTTGAAATGACTCTGATGACGAAAGTAAACTTTGTATTTTCTTAGTTGAAAATGTGAATCGTGATTTAAAGAATTGTATATAGATAAGAAGATCGATTATGATCATGTACCTTGTCAAAGTGGAATAAGAAGAAAAAAAAGGGTGTGGATCGTGAGAATTGTTTTAAAAGTGACGGGGATGGAGAGAAAAAAAAAGAATTGGAAACGAAAAGAGATGTAGGTACTGCCATGCGGGAGGCAGGTACATTAGGTACAGTACATGTACGTACCTAAGTATACTTTTAAGTTGTGACGGCTCAAACGATAAAAAAGAAGAAAGCAAAGCATAACGGCATATTACTTGCTGGCCATAGGTCGGCTTCACTCCACTATTTGGCCGGCCAAATCGCCGTAAGCAGCAAAAAAGACGTGCAAGGCGTGCCCCTCGGACACCCTATTTTATAGCTCATGCCACCATAACACCGACAATCTGAACGGGTTTTTAGTGGATTTTCCCTTCCCCCAGTGCCACCCACGCCTACCACGCCCCCTAGTCCCTACTGTCCCTAGTTCCCAGCACACCCCCATGGGCTTTTTTCTCTTTCTATCCACTAAAACACCACTGACACTGCTGGCCATTAGTGACAATAGTGACCATCGTCCCGTGTTTCTCCACACCACCTTACATGTACCCAAGTTACTTTGCGTTACATACATCTTGTATTCTGCCGCTGTTTTGCCTTTTGACCAGTCCCAATCCATCCATTCCGCCCTCATCCACTCTTTTTTTTCCCCTTCTCTCTTTTTGCTGCTTCGCTATGCATCGTCTGCATCGTCTGCATATCCACTTCATCATCGCCTCCCCCCAATCATCGTCCCAATCCATAATCCATAATCCCATTTCCCGCTAGGTACCCCCGACCCCCCGTCCACTTTCTTCCCGTCCTTCCCTATACACCCACCCCCAGAAACCCAAGAAAAACCGAAAGAAGCGAGCGAGTCGAGTGGAGTGGAAGTGCGCAGCGTGTACTCTTCGTACCCTTCGTACTCTTTTTCCATCTCTTCCAAACTTCCCGCGAACCTGCAACCTGCGGACCTGCGACCATAGTTCCCACTTGGACCCTCTGCCACCTTCAAGTTCTCGGCCTCATTTTTCCCACACTCCCCAAACCAATATCCACTCCCTTCTTGTGAGAGTGGTATACTCTATGGGTCTATCTTGTTCCTAGCACCGGCCATAGGCGGTTTGCCCTATCTGGTCTCTTTCTACTCTCACAACGTTACTCTCTCGCTCTCTTTCTATTCGAACACCTTTTTCGACACCATCTTTTCTTACATCCCGTATCTTGGCTCCGGGAGTATTGCGCCTTGTTTCTTGGCCCCCTAATACCTAACCTCCTCACCCAAACTACACCACACACTACGCTCTACCGCACACCACGTCGGATCACCAACTCACGACGAGCTTCTTCTCAACCTGTCGCGATACTATTCTCACAGCCGTCGAATCGATTTACTTACCTCCGTGACAGCACGAATTGTCAGGGTCTGCGACAAGTCGTCCTACATCGAGTAAACATATCGGCGTGGACGAGACTCGACATTCCAATTCCACCTCTCCGACCGAGACCTAACCAACGAGAACCAGGCTTCGAATGAGAGGGGAGGCGCAGAGCGCTTTGGTTGTCGTATTGTGTCTGTACATCTGACGTCGCTCGCTTCACCATCTCCTTGTTGTGTCCATTCCTCGTCGCTCCTTCGGTCTTGTCTCCTCCGCTTTCTCTTCGACCTACGATACTCAACGTGTAAAAGTCGAATTGTATCGCAGACGGATTTCACCACCGAATCAAATCTAATCCGCTAATTTCTACCCGATATTCTCAATGTCTCAACATGATTGATTTGCGACCGAATACCGTCGATACTACCGAGTCCGTCGCCACCGCCGCTATTTTTCCTGTCTGAGAGAGGACAAGCGTGCGTTACAAGCACTGCCTGTCCTCCATTTCGGTTTCAGACGCGCCGGCTCAATCAGCTGAGAGTCAATCACAATGGATCCTCCACACATTACCGAGTTCGCTTCGCAGCGGTACTTTGACAAGCTTAAGCAATTAAACGAATCGAAATCTCAGGCTCACGATGGTGTCGTCCACGCGCATGATGGCTCCGTCGTGGCCGAATCCTCGACTTTCATCTTACCCATTGGAAGATCAAAGCCAATTGACCAACAATCGCACGACACTCAAAGGACGGAGAAGCGCCGTCCGAATTTCAGCTTTAGGACCATCTTACCGTCGCGAAGTTCGGTAGATCATGATTCCCGAAGGTTATCTGTCGAAGTTCCGAAGAGGAAGACTACGCCATTCGACCAATTGTTTCTGGCGCTCCCCAATGAGTTGAAGATCCAGATTGTTGCTTCATTACCTTTGTCTGACATACTAAATCTTCGATTGGCCTCGCGATCATGGCACGCAATGATCACGGTCAACGAATTCCCGATTGCGCGATATCACTTGGAACACCATGTTCCCGCTTACGCGAAACGATTATATCCGGCGCCCGATCCTCGCGCGATACGGCTTCATCATCTCTGTGGAATATGGCATCGACTGCATGTTGCTTCCAAATTGTCCTATTTAATATGTGAAAGGGTAACAAAGGAAATATTCCTTAGAACTACCGAGGCTCAACGCATCGAATTCGAACCCCAGTATGAGAGAATGCGCCGACGACTAATACCACTACTATTCACTATATTTCATTTCTTTGAAACATACCGAACATTACATATCGAATATATTAAGGAGCATGGTCATGGTTTATCGAGAGAACCTTACACCATAAATCCTATCGAGGCTAAGATCATGAGCATGTACGATGATCAAACACTACTCCGCGTTCACCAGGTGTTCCCCCTGGTAGTATCTTCCTTCTGCCGACGTCTCCGACCCCCTTCTTATGTCGGTCGACTAGAGCGTTCGCTCAGAGGTTATTTGAAGGACCGACCTCCCGACGAAGTTTACGTAACTGCGATGTGCGTTGGTGGGTTACGGCAGGTGGAACGATTTTGGGAGATTAAGGGATATAATTCGAGGAGAGGAGCTGTTGATTCATGGTATAATTCGATACTACGGGAGCCTACGGAGACTGCGCCGAAGCCACGACGAGGGTTTATGGGACTTGCCCGGAAGAAGTCGAGTGCGAGCGAAAACGACTTCGCGAAGCCCGGAGATACACACGCAAGTGGTCGAGGGCGGCAAGGATCTGATGCAGGCCGAAGAGGTAGTGACGCGTCGATGTTTGGCTTGTGGGAAAGTCTGGTGTTCCACTCGAGTTTAGCTGAAGGCATGCCGATGGGCGAACTATCCCGAGAACAGTTGAAGATACTGCTCCCCGATTTACCGACGTTACAACAGATCTGGGCCCCGACAGCCGAAGCCCTTATCCTGGACCGAGGAGTTGTCGAACGACCTCAAGATATCAAACGTAACGCGCAGGTGATGTTGGAATTAATCCGGGAGGACGGTGCCCACGAGGAAGACGAATGGTGGTATGGACGGGCAGCCCCGGAATCCGTTCGACCGCCTCTCGAAGCCATTGAGGAGGATCCTATCGAATAATTATACGCACATCTACTCACGTACCTAACGGGCGATTTTTTTTTCTTGGGTTTTAAGTTGATTGATACCTAGCATAGGCGCTTAGAGAAGATATCCGCGGGAGGGGCTTAGGCATTGTCTAGCCATGTCGTTCGTATCATCATCGTCATCGTCATCATGAAGCATTTACAAGGCGTTTTATACTACCGAGGGCGGGAAATATTTGTTATATCTGTTTCCAACTTACCGCGTTTTTCTTCTGTTTATTATGAGACGAGGGGCCACATATATATATATTTCTTGGCTTGTACAACCCGTACTCATGGGGAAGGGGGAAGGGAAGGGGGAGTGAAGAGAAAGAAAGGAGCTTGGGCGAACTTATAGGAGTCCGCAACACTCACATCCGAGAAAACTTCCTATTATCTTCTCTTGGATGGGCTTGCTTACCGCTTGTCCATCCAGTATTATATGCTGTGTACGTGCTACTACTTAGTTGCCAAACCAGCCAGGAACGGATACATCCCATCCATCCATATATACCCCACCTATCTACCATATACCTACCGACCTATTACTTATCGACTTCACCATCTCATTTTATTATGTCGTTATCTATATTTTAACCCTTTTCTTGGCCATAAACCGCAAACGGAGGGAGGCTACGCGTGACTCCCAATTCTTTTCCTTGTCATTATCTTATTGCTCGTTATGAGCTTCTCTGCCACAAATATTGGTGGATAGTGGGCTCTCTGTTGGAAAGACGGCGTTGAAAGGATTGATGGGTGGGATGGGAGGATGGTAGTAAGGAAGCGAACAGAGAGGACACACGCATGGGATTTGGTTCATGCAAAGATGTCATCATTGTGCGGCCGCAGCACATATTTTCGAGAGGCGAAAGCGCGCGCGCAGGTTTCTTCGACGAGAAGAGAAGATGGCAGTGAACTAGATGGAAAGAGGAGAGGATGAATGAATCAGGTGGAGTAGATACCTAAGTATATACGATATCCCTATATCAATCAATCCATGATGTTCTCGGGCCCAAATACCATTTTTCATACCATTCATCATCTAACCTAGCCTACGTGATCGAATACGTGTTTGCTCACTTGATTATCCTTGTCTTGTCTCCTATGTACCCCTAAGTTACCAGCATCTTCATTACCTAATCCCTTAAACATCACTCCTTATATCAAAGCAATGGTAGCAATAACAACAGCAGCAGAGTAGAGCAGTGGTTGCAAAAAACCAACGACACAAATGGTATATTGAAACAAACCACGATAAACAGAACGCAATCCCGCAAGTAGCTTTGCAAACCCGCTCTCCTCCGTCGAATTTCCTAACAGAACCCGAAGAACGTAAAGTTTCGCTACCTGAACATAAAATGTTGCAATCAATCCATGTTAAAAAGGCAAATCCACCGAAGACCCCTTTACAGGGAAAAAATAATCACATCGTCTGGCTGTGTGCTCTCCGCGCCCAAATCCAGTCGAAGTCCCCTTTACCCATCCCTACTCATTATAAGAAAGGGAGGCAGGAAGAAAAAGAAGTAGAAACATCAAGAAAAAGACAAACCCCATTTGTTTCCTGTTCCTTCCCTTCCCTTCCTATCCCTTTCCCTTGTGGACATTCCATCGTAAAGCCATGCAGCGCAGAGGAGAGCTAGGTAACAAATAAACGATGATAAAATTGAAAAGAGCCGCTTGAGCCGCACTCTTAAATGAAAAAGAATCCATATTCAAACAAACGCCACTTTATATTTTTTGGGTTCCTTTCCTATAACGCCACATTCCGTCATATATCATGTTCAGATCGAATCCCCTATCCCATACTAGCTACTGGACATTCCAGCAAAACAGAATCATGATGGCCACCGATTCGGGGCAGTACGGCCAACATTAGAGGAAGACAAATAACTGTTATTCATCCCCGCGGCTGAAGAATAGAGAGACGCAGCGCTTGAGCTGCTTGTTCTCTGTTGCTGAGGTACACCTCCACTACTAAGCCCATATGAACTAGTACCAAGATTGAGTCCACTGTGGCTATTGCCAGAATCTAGACTTTGTATGTCGAGGAAGCTCGAATCTGAAAAAGGTGCAAAGGAAGACGGCATTGCAGGGTGTGACGTGCTGTGTGTAGTCGTCGGAGTCTGGCGTGCGCCGAAGTGAGGTGAGTGGCTTGAAACGTTGTGGCTAGCGGTGCCTGCGGCCCGATAATTATTATCGAGAGGTGATGCCGAGGGTGTTCGCCGTGGTGGGTAGCCTGTATTATTGTGTACCAACGAAGGTGATCCTCGGTAATTGCTACTGTCGCCTTGTAATAAAGGCGAGTTTGATTGAGCCCCGAATTGGGGAGAATTAGTCATATGTTGTACGAGTCCAGTGCCAGGGGACCCGGTAGCCATATGCTGCGGTTGGCGTTGGTTTGCTGAATAAGTGGGAGCCTGTGTATTGTAGGACGAGCCCAAAGGTTGTGTTTGAGGATAATAACTTTGTGACGTCCTTGCCTGCTGGTGCGGAGCTAGTGAAGACGACATTTGTGGCGCCTTCGAAGTCTGTGATGGTATAGGTGAGGCGGTTTGGGTGGTCTGCTGTTGTATCTGTTGACGACCGGCCGTCGGTTGCCTCCCGCTATCTTGGCGGTTTTGGAGAGCAGTAAAGCGCTCGTAGTGAGCCTCTAAACCTTCCGCAGGGGCCGGAGAGATTGTTTGTCCGATTTGCGAAGCAGGTTGCTGCTGCTTCTGAGGACGATTCGGGTGGCCCTGTACCATTCTTTCATAATGTGCCTCGAGGCCATCCGTTGATAAATGGTTCTGAGCTGACGCTGTAGTCTGGCTCGGCTGTCGAATTGGGTCCAAGGTGACGGCTGCAGATGGCATAGAATTCTTAGTTGCCATGCTATTTGGAGTCGACCGTTTTGATGTTTGTAGTGCACCCGACTCTTGGGATTTGCGAGATCGTTTGGCCGATGGCGCGACGTTACCGGTCGCGGTAGATTGCTGAATAGACTGATTGGTCGGGGGCTGTGGTTGAGGAATCGTAGTCGTTGTTTGTGGGATGCTGGGTTGCCCTGGCGGAGGGTTTGGATTGTTTCCAACCACACCATCTGGTGTAATGTTTCCTTGAGGGTTGGTAGTACCAGCAGGAGCAGACGGCCGCTTTCGCTTCTTCCCTACTATCGTAGACTCCTTCACTTGCAAGGTCGGAATCTGAGGGGCAGGAACTGCGGCAGGCGGTAGTATTTGTCCTCGCTTATCTGCCTGAGCAGCGTTAATGTTAGCATTGGAAGCAGCGGTGCTCCCCGTATATGACTGGCCAATCGTGATCACCTGACCTGGAGGTTGGCTGCTTTGATGATTCGGTAAATCAGACGTCTGGTGTTGAGACGCAGTTATATCCTGGCCTGTTAAATCGGCAGTAGCTTTAGGACGGTTCTTGGAGCCCTTCGGCCGGCCAGAATTTGTCTTCTTCTTTGGCTGCTCGCCAAGCATAGGCAATGGCACCGGTACCGGTGTCACCTTCGGGGGTATTGGGTAGGCTGACACATGATCGGTGTGGTTATGAGTGTTCGGGTTCGGAATTGCAGATTCGGTGGGTTGACCACCCTGTTGTAAACCGGTTACATCCTTAGGCCGGTTTTTGGAGCCCTTGGGTCGTCCCCGTCGTTTTGCGCTAGACCCAGGAGCGATTGCCGCATTGGCCGCAACGGCGGCATCATTAATAGATTTAAACCCGCCAGTCGAACCTGTGACCGGCGTGTTGCTGAAATGTCCCCCATCCGGAGCCGGCGGGGGTGTGCTCGGGGCATTCTGCAATACCTCTTCGACTAAATCATCTTCTCCATTCAGCTCCATGGCGCTATCTTCTACATCAACCCAGCTATCATCCTGAGGTTCTTGGGTTCGATTGTTTGGTCCCTTGTTACCCTTCTTGATGCCCTTGTCGCTTCGAGATTTGGTAGCTTTACTGCCTTTGGGCCGTCCCCTTGGCCGCCGTTGATTCGCATACTGTAGGGATGGAAGTCTTGCTCGTTTTCGAGGTTCGTCAAGATTAGGGAATATCTCGGCGATCCACCCGACAAACAGAGAGCCAGAACCGTTCGCTTCGGCGCTTTCTGGAAACTTGCCATCCGCAGGAGGAGGGGCATCGGGTATACCACCAAAGAAAGCAAGTGCTCTGCATAATTGATCAACAACAGTATTAGGAGCTAGAGTTCTCAGAAGCGTTAATAGCCTAGCCTGTTCCGTTTTAGTCTCGGCCATAGAAAGAGGTATTAGAGGAGCGGGTTCATTAACGACCGGCTCAGTAGAGGCGGATTTCTTGGGAGACGTGAATTGTTTCAACCCGGGTGGTCGTGGGTAATTCGCTCTTCGTTGGTGAGATACATATGTGTCAGTCTGGGCTAGCCTAGCCTGTAGTGCAGTGCTTTCGCTCGTGCGCTTTGCTGCAGCATCACGGCCCTCGCTCGCGCGATGACTAGCAACATCCATATGCATAACACTGAAGTTCCCTTTCATCTGCTCCGTAACATCTTTCAGCTTGCTCGGTACGGGGTTTCTGACACGTCCATCTCGCGGATACAATCTCAGATCCGTATGGAGAGAACCGTCGGCGGGTAAAGTAGATGGCAGGAGACCATTGGTGCCACCGTTGGTAGTAGCGGCGGCTAAGGATGGCGACGGTGCGGGCAAGCCGGGGGCAGGAGATTCGGAAAGATGTTGGACGGTAGTATTCGAGGCACCGGTAGCGATGGAGGATGGATTGTTTGCCAAATTGGCCGATTGTTGGCCTGCCATGTCGAGTGAGCTAGGCAATCATAAGAAAGTTGTGAGGGGAAAAGGGCCTACTGGACGCTGTAGCCATTTGGTTGGTGCAGTGCCGACCATGACAGAAAATAGAGGGTGCAGCCTATAGGTAGGTCTGTCTCGTTCGCTACGACACGGACGGGATTGGACTTATCTCTGGCAGTTGAGTATAGGCCGGTTGGTAGAATTCCATACTCATGAACCGCAGAGAACGGGGAAGCGGACGCAGGGTACCTAGGTAGAGAGGCGTTACGAATTACCAGCGCGTCATTGCGAGTGAGCCGATGCGACGCCGCGGAGAGCCGGGGTTTGTTATAGATGGGGGGTGGATGGTGGATAGATAGATGGGATTAGTTAGATGCGTAGGATTTTCAATGGGGTCGAATGCGCCGGAAGGATTGTTGTATGGTGTATTCGATCGCAGTGGTAGATTAGATGGGAATGATATTCGGTAGGAATACCGAGGGAAAAATATAAATGAATGAATGAATAATGAAGTAGACAGAATACCCTTAGACTACCTAATGCTAGTAATAAGAAGTCGGGGCGACAAATACGTTGCAGATTAAGTTTTTGGATGCTGATCTTTTTCAGCCGGCGGCGACAGATAGACAAGACAAATCAAAGTCAAATGTTGTTGATGGCGATTATACCTAGACCTAGGTAGGTGGTTGGGTTTCTGATTTTCTTCACATAGGACTGGTTGACCGCTAATTTTGGTGTAACGGGCGACAAGAAACGACGCAGGTCTCGAGTTTGTTGTCGAGTTATAATAAAAAAAGGGGGGGCTAGGTGGTAAGTGGTAGGTGGGAAAATTAAAAAAATAATGGACGTGAGGTGATGTCGAAGGTTTGTTGTTTTGGTAAGGTGAAATGCTTTCTCGTGCTCTGTCGGCGGCGGCTATTGGACTTTGCTGGACTTTGCTGGACTTGCTGGATTTACTGGCTTTACTGGCTTTACGTCGACTTCCCTTCCACTGATCGCTACTGCTACTCTCTCCAGGATTTGGGGTTGTACCTTCTACCTTCAGATATGTTTAGTGGATTTATTAGGCCAAAGCGGAGTCGCAGAAAGAGGGTGCGGTGCGCGCGACCTCCCATCTGGGCATACAAGGCATCTAGGCGCACCTTCTTTTCTATCTGTTCAGGGATGGGGAAGCAGTAAACAGGATCACCCATGGCTTGGTTTGGTGGCCCGTGACCCGCCCTACCTTTCTTGTCCCGCACCTGTAATCTTCACCTGCGCCTGCTGCGTCGCTGCGTTGCTGCACTGAAGCAAAATAGTTTATCTTATCACGTACAACCCACTCACTCCATCCATCCATCATCTCCGTTTCAGCTCCAAACATACATATGTATCTCCTAGGCAATTCCAATCCGGACATCATCCCATTCCTATCTATATACCGATTACTACGCAATTGGCTATCTACGCGGGTGTCATCAAAATGAGGGGGTACACCGAACTCGTATATTCAAAAAGATACTTGATACGACTTCCATTTATGTCTATTGACCATTAGAATAATTTGGATACGTACACAACGCGTTGCCAGGTATTCGGGTCGGGAACCGAGATGATTGGCTCCAGAGACATCGCATTTGTGTAAGTTGGACGAAGAAAGGCACTAAGATTTACAAACATGCCTCAACTAGGGAGAACCATTTATATGAGAATATCTAGATCGTCACGCCTTAATTTGCACCTTATATCTTGTTCTAAGATCAGTAAAGCCAACGGACTTCGAAGGCGCATTTATGGACCTACACCAAAGATAATACCAAGAAATACAGGTGGTACCTAGGTATATAAACATTGCGCCCCAATCACACACCAGCCTGGCTATATCCATACCTAGGTAGGTACTCACTCACCTGGTTTGTCACTCTAATGCTTGAACAAGCTACCTAGGCATGCGTCTGTATTTCGTGATAATAGTTGAGACTTTGACGAGGCGGCATAATTCACAAGTATTAATACTATGTATAAATTATAGTACAAGTTCTCTTTTAAAGTTGATAGGCTCTTGCCATGATCATAGGTGCACAGCATATTCGGGACAAGAATTATAAGAGACGCCGAGGTTGTAGCTGCCCTATATCTTAGGTAATATTAGTTGAAGAGAAGTACCTAAGTGAACCCACTTAAAGCTAAACTAAAACAAGCACTGACGTTGACCGACAGCTCCAATCATGCAGCAGCCTTCCATTATACAGCTACTTGCTAACTTATTAACTTCTGCCTCACTTACATCCCACACGCCGACTTGAGCCACGAAAGAGTGTTTGTGGTTATTCTTGATATATGACGACCCCGCAATAACCTATAGATAACACCCCTATATGTGTCATATTCCGCTGCTAGCTCAACCTCGAGTCCTCTATTGCTGAGCAATATTCTCCGACTCCACCTCCAAGAGCTGTCGACCATCCACCTCGAAACCGTTCTCCCATCTAGCTATCATCTACCAACGTAAATATACCTTTCGAACGAGACACCGCCCGAATAATATAAAAGAGCCCTATAAAATAGACCCGCCGCGATGGCACCGACTCCAGCCAAATACGTTCTACTGTCGCTACCTCTTAGCACCTTCGACACAGGCGATAAACAAGAAGCTCTTGATTCCGTGAAGGGCACTATCACATCCGATAATGGAACAGTCCTACCATTTCCAGTACCGAACTTTAAGATAGGAACTCTGGATGCATTGGTTCAACAAGCCGATGATTTAGGGAAGCTCAATACAGCCTGTGAAGGTGTGGTTACCAAGGTCGGCGACTCCTTGCGCACCTTATACGAAGGAAACGACGAAAAAGCTTCGGAACAAAAGATGGTCAACGACAGTATGTGTTTGTGATTACTCCAGCTCTATAGCGCTTCATTTTGTTGACTAGTTTCCCAGAGCCGACGGATCAGTATCTTCGTACATTCACCTGGAATAAGGTCCGTTACAGAGCTGACAGGCCTGTCGGCGAACTCATCGATATTCTACAAAAGGTATACTTTGTCCTTCAGAGCTCTTCAGCATAGCTTGCGCCAGATAATCAAAAGGGATATACTAATATGAAGCACTTGTCTCAATAGGAACTGGTCACAATCGACAACGACGTCAAAGGCAAATTCAACCAATACAACCAAGTCAAGACGAACCTCGCTACTTTACAAAGGAAGCAAACGTAATGCGCCCCCCAATAACCTCTATTATATGGCTTTAAATTAGATGCTAACATTTCTCTAAACATAGTGGTAACCTCGCAACCAAGTCGCTTACCCCGATTGTCAACCCCTCTCTACTAGTACAAGATTCCGAATACCTCGAAACACACCTCGTCGCAGTCCCTTCTGCCCTAAAAAAGGAGTATCTTAAGAGCTACGAAACCATCGCACCTATGGTGGTCCCTCGATCATCTATACAGGTTGCGCAAGACGATGAGTTCATCCTATTCGCCGTTACAACGTTTAAGAAGCATAGCAATGAATTCCAACAAAAGTGCCGAGAGCAGAAGTGGACACCTCGCCAATACAAATATGTTGAAGGTGGCAGGGAGGAAGAGCAAAAAGAATTGGACCGTGTTACGCGGGAAGAAAAGAAGGTCTGGGGAGAAGCTTTACGGTTGACGCGCACGGGATGGAGCGAAAGTGTCATGATATGGGCACATGTCATGGCTCTCCGCGTGTTTGTGGAGTCTGTGCTACGTTACGGTTTACCACTAGAATTCGTGTCAGCACTTGTAATGGTAAGCATGCCGGTATAAATTCCATACATATCCAACCCATACTAACTCGAAGATAATAGACAAACTCGAAGCTGGTGAAGAAGGTGAAGACTGCACTAGACTCATCTTACTCATACCTAGGTGGAAACGCATTCGGACGAGACAAGCGAGGGAGAATTACAAAGGACGACGCCGCATTATCATCGGAAATGGCCGCAGCAGGTCTGGGACACGGAGAAGGAAACGAGTACACAGCATATGTGTACTACGAGTTCGATCTATAGACAGCACGCAAAGCAGCTTAATTCATCAGGTTGGCGTTTTTGTGGGCGGACATATGTCATGGCTAGCATCATCCCTCCTTTTCTGAGAAAAAGGGGTTCCGATTGTCACATAACAATATAAGAGTTTCAGTGTACATTTCTTTCGATGGGCATTTTCTATCACGCAAGCAAGTATGCAATAACCCGATCAAGTACTTTTGATAATTCATTCCACTCACGCCCCATTCTCAACCTACCTACCATTCACCAGTCCTCCCTACGAAGCCAGCGCCGCAGTCCCAACACTCCCCGCAGCCTCAGCAGGCGTCGCCGTAGTCGTCTTCGTAGGAATCAACTGTCTCTCCTCCAGCCACCTCACGATCTGCGCCACACACTCCTCAACCGAGTTCTCATGCGTCTTAATCACAATCTCCGGGTTTTCAGGCGCTTCATACGGACTACTAATACCCGTAAACTCCTTAAT
Source organism: Hypoxylon trugodes (assembly GCF_022578975.1). Classification (NCBI taxonomy): domain Eukaryota; kingdom Fungi; phylum Ascomycota; class Sordariomycetes; order Xylariales; family Hypoxylaceae; genus Hypoxylon; species Hypoxylon trugodes. Next base: position 2,757,020 of record NW_026250022.1, on the reverse strand, counting down.
CTCACCCGCGCGCGCTTTCTTATACAAGCCCTTCGGATCCCTCTTCTCGGCTACCTCAAGCGGGACATCAACATACACCTCCACAAACGGAAGCGCATCATCCCCGTTTCCTCCCTGAGAAGCGGCAGCATGTAAATCCCTCGCGAGCTGGCGATCAGCGCGGAAAGGCGAGATGAAGGAAGTTATAGCGATAACCGAGGAATCAGCGAATAGTTTAGAGACTTCGCCTACGCGACGGATATTTTCTTCTCGGTCCCGGTCGCTGAAACCTAGGTCTTTGTTTAACCCGAAACGCACGTTGTCGCCGTCGAGTCGGTAGGCGGATAGGTTTAGGTGGAGTAGGTGTTGCTCGAGGGCGACGGCGACGGTGGATTTACCGGATGCGGAGAGCCCGGTGAACCATAGTGTGAAACCGCGTTGTCCGCGAAGCGTGTTGCGCTCGTGGCGGGTTAGGGAGGGGTGCCAGGTTATGTTGCTGGAGGTGGGTGTTAGTTATGCATTTTATTGCTGTGTTTCTATGTCTTGTTAGGACAATGCGTTTGTTTGGCTGGTCTTCTATTGTGCCGGTTCATTGGCTCGTTGCTGAAATATCAGGGTCCTTGGATGCGTTATATGTGTGGTAGGTTGAAAATGCGGGATGAATGGCGGGGGAGGGGTAGAAGGAAAAAAAGGTCAGGAATTGGAGGAAGCGCAGAAAAAGAAAAGCAAAGTAAGAGCAGGTACTTACGTTGCCATATTTCCTGAATTACAGCACAACTTCCTCTGTTATTAAGTAGATGTTAAAAGTGCAAGATATATAGACAGTGAGAATAAATATTAGAGTAATAATGAAGCTGTCACAAAAAAAGTGGAAGTTTAGCTATTCTATTTCTCAATATACTTCCGCTAAAGTTGATAGCGTATATACGACAGAAGTACCTCTCTATATTGCGTTATTGATATGTGTCTTAGCCGCAGCGGGTATGTGTAAGTTACCGTTTAGGATATCGGGAGTCGGATGACGTGCTTCCTTCGTTCTCCGATTCGCCCATCTTTGCTTGACTGGGCAATTCTTTGGATTTGATACTGGTAGCAAACGTAAGTCTGCTTACGTACTTCACCCCGTAATACGTCTTGAAGATTTAGTTTTATTACCTAAGAAGTGCCATGTATACTTCTTCGATTTGATTGGTTTAAATGGGCCGTTGCATCTTGGTTGGCCACTTCTTGTTAATAGGGGAGATAAATACGTTTGTAGTTTAAAACCCATTGGAATTCGTATTATATGTAGCATATAGCGGGGACAAGGTCATTCGAGTATCATTCGATACCACTCTCTTGGGTATGTTAAATAGCTCCACGGGAACATATTAAAGTAAAAAGAATTCTAAAGCAACAAAGCTCTAAGTTCCAGCCAAACTCCGTCTCAATTGTGAGACATGCCGTCTATCATAATCTATTACCCCTATCCTCTCATCATGTTCTATCGTGGTCTATCGCACACGCTTATGTCGTGGGGAAAATATTCGTGATCATCTAAAAACCATATTAGTCACTAATCCCCAGAGAAGTTTATTTTAGGAAATGTACTCACGCCCAATTCCCTAGGGACAATAAACAGCGCTGTCGCCTCCGCAAGAACTAAGGGTTTCTCTCCTTCGTTGACTAGAGTTTCTATCCGCCCCTCGACCCAAGCCTTGCGCCCTTCTACTTTGGTCGTGGTAGCCCTAAGCACTATATACGACTTGGCCGGCGCCGGAGCGCGGTAGTTGATATTGAGGTTGGCAGTAACCGCAATCTTCTGCGGTAAGGCGGGGAAACAACACCGCGCCAGACCCTCATCGAGTAGAGTCGCAAGGAGTCCACCGTGAACTATACCCGGGTGACCGCATAGCTCCTGGCCTAGGTACGATATCGACACCAAGGACTTGCCGCCTTCCTCGGAGAATATCACCGGCGGGACAACGATTCTGCCCGGTCCTAGCAACGTGCCACCTGTGAGGTTGTTATCCCGATACGCGGGCGGGATCTGAAGATGCGGCCTCGCCTCACGGAACTCCGGCTTCGACCGCATCTCTTGGGTGAGCGAGTGGTTGCTTATGAAGTCCTCGACCTCGCGCTCTTCATCCGTCGCCGGGGTATACATGGTAAGGGTCTCGGCACCCGTGGGTGCTTTGCCATTGATGGCCGCGATAACGGGAGCTGCTGCCATTGCGAAACCAAGGGTGGTGAATACTATGCCGATAGCTATAAATCTGGTGACGCGCTGTAGGAAGGATCGGGGCGGTAGTGAAGAACCTTCGCCTTTCTTAAATGTCAGCCGAGGTAACACAATAAGATAGTCCTGACCGGGGAAATATACCTGCGTAAGGGGATGTGCTGACAAAGCGACTATGTGGTATTGACCGACCCGGGCGCAGGATCGTCTTTATAGTCGGGTCAATAATCGTGAGCTGGCGGTAATGCACCCTAGCCAGACGATTGGCTCCTCGCATTCGTATGGCGAACATGACTACGAGAGGGAATTGAGGCCGTAGTGGGCCCTTCCAAGCCGGGCGGATTTCGTTGTCCTAACCAATTAAACCAACTCCGATGCCATATTATTTCTTGTCGCGACGAGTTGCGGCGGGATGTTGTTGAGTAACTTGATAAGCCACTCCGGTTTGTTACTGCGGATTTGGTTTCCCAACGGATTTTTTGTTCCAGTTGTCCGTTAGCCACTAATGCCAGAATAGGAAAATGCCGAGGTAGTTTATCTTATGAGGTAATGCTTCGATACCCCCACCTACCTTAGACATTCAGAAAATATCTTCACATCTCGGAATAGAGTCCATATAAAATACAAACTCCAACAACAAAATGTCCGAGCCAAAAAGAAAAGTTTGATTCAAATACATATAGTTTTTACATTGGCATCATCGAAAATAAAAACCTTCCAAATGAATAAGGCAGTAGTATACCGATATTATACTAGAGATTTTAATCTAACCGCGGCTCGCCGACTTAGCGTCTCGTCTCGGAAGGTTTTAACGTCTAAAAATATTTCACCAACTATTGTGCCTAGTGCTAGTGTCGGTATTGCGTGGAAGGCTAGATCCTTAGCGAGGGGTTCCATCTTCTGCAAGGGACATGAAACCTATAACAATAATAAGGACCATGTGTAATAAATGGATCTCTTTAGCAGCTTGTTTCAGGAAGAGTTAAGATGACGTCTGTTTGGATATGACATAGTTTAAATCAATGTCTATGGAAAGAGCAACTTGAAGATTCTTAGGTAGATATTTAGGGCTTAGCTGCCGTAATATCCGTACCCGTAAATCCACAGTAGCAGAGTAGGTACCGGCCGTCTCCGTGTTAGTGGCCGAACAGCCACCACAACCAATCCAGTTGTAAAATTCCCATACCAATTGTTCTGTTAAGATCCCATCACTCTCTACCGTTACACAAAGCAAGCTATCTAATACGTAAGCACCCTGTCACTGGTTTACCTCTGACGCAAACAAACAGTCAAGGGTGTGCCATTCATACTCATGATTCGATAGGCTGTCAATCGAAATCCCATGTCGTAGATTGCCGAGTCTGTCACACCACACTCAAGTGATCTACACGTTTCTATGCGGAGTATAAGAGTAAGAATCTTGAATTGAGATTCTCACTTTAGAGCTCTAGAATTGCACAAACTTACATACACAATAGAAATACCATAATACGAAACTATCTACGAAAAAGAACTCATACATTAAGTCACTATGGTCAGTAATAGCCCCTATATCCGTAGCGTCTGTATTACAAGGCGTACCCCTCTGACTTATTACCAGGCCACCGCCGAAACAGTTGAACTGGGACCACCCCATGCTCCCAAGGAAGAATCTCTTAAAGTCTTCAGCGAGATCGAGCACGAGCTGAAGAAAACACTTCTGCACATGAAGCACACATACCTCAGTAAGCAACTCTCCACCCAATACCGACCACAAAACACCCTTCCATAAAGTGAAAGTAAAAGTGAGATACAGAGCTAACAAAAAATAGAGCACGAACCCGAATACTTCGCCGCAGTCCAATCCCTCAGCGACGCAGAACTAACATCTTTCTCCTCCTCCGACCTAGAAGAAGTGCGCGTAGGTATCTCCGCCTACGGCCTACACCTCTTCGGCAAAGTCCGTCTCCCCGCCATGCCCGACTCCGGGCCCGCATACATCCACTTCCGCGCTTTCGTCGGAGGGGATGGACATAACGAGCCCGGCGTCGCTACGCTTCATAGCATCCACACGGAGGATGTAGAGGAGCCGGATGGTGGGCGGAAGTACCGTGCTATTTTCACGAAGGAGGATCCGCTGGAGTGGTTTGATACTTGATTTTGTTGAATTATTAAAGTATCGATGTGCTTAGTGAAACCTGCGGATTTAGAGCGAGTGGCTTATAAATAAATACCTACGTAGGCAAAATAAACAAAATACCATGAGAATGAACAAGCACTTCACGCAAATTACACGGAAATAAGTTGCCAAATACGTAAGAATGTACCGAACTAGGTATCTTGAATTCTCAAGTATCTGTCCCCATCTATAATCGCGAAAACGCCCTTGAATAATGCCTGATATTTACTGTGCCAGGTACCGTCAACTGCTAACTCATATATCATCCTCATCCTGCGCCAGCATCTCAGCATAATCATCCGCAGACGCGAACGTAGGCAAGTTCTTGAGCGCCTTCCTCCTCTTCTTACGGTCATCTGGTTTCTCCTTATCTTCCTCTTCCTCATCTTCGCCGCCAGGTACCTTCTGAAGCTCTGAATCACCTTCATCTTCATCCTCCGAATCATCCCAGAACTCAACTCCGCCCTCAGACTCATCATCACTACCAAGCTCCGCCATTTGCTTCTCAAGATCGTCATCATCCTCATCCAAACTCATCAAATCACCAAAGCTTGCCTCGCTCTCCTCATCGCCCTCGACTTCAGGCCGCGACGCTACAAGCGCGTCCCAAATCTCGTCTTCTTCCGCTTCTTCGGCATCCTCGCCTTCCGCTGCTTCCTTGCGCTTCTTGCGTTCGGCTTGTTCTGACTTGCCTATGCGGCTGAAGTATTCGTGGAAGAACACATCGTCGACGGCGACGTCCTCGCTCTTCTTATTCCAGAATTCTGCTGAGTTCAAGGAACTGCCTGCGCCTCTGGCGGAAGGCTTGCTGGAGAGTAGGACGCTACCTTGACCACCTGCGGCAACTGGTTGCATGATGGACACGCCCTTAGTCGAGTCGACGGTCTTAGCATTACGGTAAACAAATTTGTCTAAGAACGCTATGAGTGTGTGGTTTGCTAATTCAGGCTTTTGAGCGGCTTTCTGTCCATTTAATAGAGTCGTTGCATAGACATCAACGGAAGGGTGGTAATGTTTGAGAAATGGTAGTATTTCCCATAAACAGCTGCGATGCGCGTTGCTGTACTCAGGGTCCCGTTTTCGTCCATCATAAACACCTTCAACCTTTTTGGATTGGGCGTCAACCCCATTGACGTTAGTATCTGCTGGGGCATCTGAAGCCACACCCGGGGCCGTTTCCTCTTCGTCGTGTTCTTCGGGCTCATTTATAAGTGTTTTCAAATCCGGGAATGTGGAAGAGAGATCGATTATAAGATAAAGGATACCACAGACGAAGGAAGGTTGATGCAGGCTCAAGATTTGCAACATCCTCTTTACAAATCCCTTTACTCGGCGAACATCAACGTCGGCTTTTAAGCTTCGGTATAGAAGATTCAAATATAAGGCTTGCTTAGAGGAAGTAATAAGACGAGGATCCAATAGAGACTCGTAAAGAGTTCTATAGAATCTATCCGTAGCGATATGTCTGGTGGCGGAGAGTTGCTGAATAAGCATGAGAGCCTGGATACTGGTGTTGAAATTAGATGAGTGTGTAATGCGGAAAAGTGTGTCCAAATGCGACTCGAGCCTAGTACAAATTAGCGGTGTTACACGGGATTAAGAGAATATCACGATAGGACGTACGTGGATTGTTCGGCTTGCGAAAATGGCACAGCTCGATTTACTCCAGTGAGAACTGCTGATGCAAGCTTTTCGGCGGCTTCCTTGTCACTTGAGCTAACCTGATCCTTATCATCGGGCTTCTTCGACGCGTGCGGTTTCTTCTGTCGATTTTGTTTGTCGCCTTTGGAAGCACCGAAGTTCCCATCATGTTGACTGAGTTCGCCGCTCTTAAGTAAGGCCACAAAAAGACCAAAGTAGATATTGAGCAGAGAATCGGCAATTTGAGGTTCTTTAGTGCTTAAGATAGTTTGGTTTAATGTGTTGATAGCATAATATTTGGCACGAATTTGTTGTCCTGGTCGGAATAGAATGTCCTGTTCGATACTGCGTATGACCACTTTTTTCATGCCGGGGTGAGTGTTTAGGAGTTGTAGAAGTAGGTAGGATGCTCTTGACGCGATCTTACGTTCGCGATCACCGAGTTTGTTTACTAGAAGCCGTAAAAGATTGGATTCTTGTTCAGGTTTGTCCCGTAACAAGGCGAACGCAAGGTCAACAGCCTTGGTACGAGCATATTCAACCTCATCGTCACACCATATTTCAAGATTTTGTATGATCTTGAAATATGCCTCCTTCAGCCAATCCTCAAATATCCACGAGATTAAGTGTTCCTTGGTGATTTTCCCAGGTAATGCTTGGCCGGCAGACCAATTTTTGATGCCATGCTTCTGCAAAGTTCCAGCAAGGCCTAATTGAGACGAGAAAAGACGCAGCCGTCTATCTGAAGGCAGAATTGAACCTGGCCCGAAAAGATCCACCAGGGCGGCCAGTGCAGCGAGAGCTTGCCCACGACTTCTTTTCCCCGAAAGTCCGATTAGATTGTCAAGGGCTTTGATATTATGTATCGGAGATTCTTGGATAGCTAGGGTTAACGCGGAGACTTTATCCGACATGGTACCCGAAGACATGATAGTCGACATGAATTTGTGCGATGAAGATTTCGACAGCGTTTTATTGTATGCGACACCGTCCTCATCCAACACGGACTTGGCGTATGCCTTCAATTCGGCTATTGCTGCTGTATGGGCCGATATATCCTCAGACGCGGGAGTGGGTAGAGTTTTTAAACTAACAGCATGCCAGTCAGGACGAGGTTCAAACATCTTGGATGAGAATCAGTTCAAGTTGCGCAGTGGTATCCAAACATATAAATGCGTACTAACCGTCTTCCGTTTGATGTCTTGTAGAGGTTTTTCGTCGGCTTCTGGCTCTGAAGCAGCCGAGTCTTCTTCATCCTCGACTTCTTCAGCGCCGTCGGCCCCATCATCGGATTCTTCGTCTCCGGGTTCCGGCCTCACATCGTCAAAACCAAGACCAGCAGCAAACTTAGCCAGCTCGGCACGGAGGTCCTTGTCTGTATTCTTTTTGCTCTTCTCGTTGTTGAGCTCTTCGTCCTCGGAGTCAATATCTTCTACCAGCTTCAAATCCTCCTCGTCTCCACCAAGAGCCTTGATTTCATCGAGAAGTGTGCTATGATCGGGTTTCCCAGAAGCTCTAGTCGGTTTCTGGGTCTGCTTTTGGGTCTTGGGCGATCTGTTGCTATCCTTCATGGGTTTCTTGTGATTCGGCGCAGACGTATTCTTCCTCTTATTCGGCGGCGATTGGTCGACATCTGCTGTTTGGTCCCTTTTTCTTTTGCCTTGATCTTTCTTGCTTGGGTTCTTCTTGGACTCAGCAAGTTGACTGTCGATTTTGGCTGTCAATCTCGACAGTGCATCGTCGTCGAAAGTCGCCATTTGGGGCAATAAGAGTATCGGTCCGGCTTTATTCAGTATATGCGAAGAGGGGAGCGCCGGAAAAGTTGTCAATCGCAAGACCGAAGCGCGGCGTGAAGCAATGCGACGAAGCTAAAGAAAATTTCAAGAGCTGACAGGGAAGCAGGGAAGGGAAAAAAAAAAATTGGAGGGGTCCACGGCGCCGGTAGAAAGGACCCACAGTACATTGGCCAATCGATAAGCTTCTATTCTCACTATCGCCCAGGATTTAAGCACCTAAGACCCCTGAAGCTTGCCCTATCGTTCGACTTAACTCTTACCTAACCCAAGCACTTTCAACGCCTATGAAAACTGAAATCTACAACTTGGAGTCATTTCCAGTTGGGTTCTTTTTATACGGTTCAAAATATTGTTGAGAACTTGGCTCTTTTCGTCAAATTCTTAGAAGAGAAGACATAGGACCAATTGACCATGCTACGACCAAGATGATGATGCTCTCCCGCACTCCAGGGAGAAAACATGGATATATTCTCCAATGCTTGAGGGTGTATGGTAGGCGGCCGTCGAGCACTGCAGCTCCTACAAATTCTCTGGTTCGGAATGTCACTTCTATTAAAAAATGTATATATGTTAATGTATTCTTAGTCCGATGTCAAAATACAAGATAGTTTCACTCGCTCGTCTAAATTCTGGATACCGACTGGAGGCATCGCTGCTACTGAAAATGAGGGTATGCATATTCTCATGAGTGGTGCTTAAGACTTGCTTTTTCTAACTAAGACCAGACGCCCATAACAAATTAATTCGGGCGGGTTACCTCCGTCAGGTGCGTTCTTATGTTTATGGATGTCTTGCCATTTTATGTCTGACTTAATTGGTTGTAAAAAGTCGCATGCAGGAATATTCCATATGCTGCCCTTGGGCCAAAAAGTCCAAGAGAAATTAGAAAGATTAATCGACAAGTATATGTTACAACTTGGTATGCGTCACTTCGAATATCTATTCTACTCATTTTTTGTCCATATCATACTAACAGTATAAAGGTGCATCTAAGGTTTCATTATCGTCCATCTCATCCCAGGCGTTATGGCAACAAACAAATCGACTAGACGGTTATGGTCCAGAGGTCAGTAAATGCAGATAATTCAGATTTAACATCTGGGCCGCTTACATGATTTCTAGTTGTTTCGATTCGATGATAGGAAAGAAGTTCCCTATTTACTAGCACCAACCCACGAAGAGGAGATAACGACCCTCGTATCAAAGACAATCAAGTCATATAAGAGCCTCCCTTTACGGCTTTATCAGATTGGTGAGTCACATTTAATGCTATTTTCCAACGTAGTCTCATCTTTCCAGGGCGCAAATACCGAGATGAGATCCGCCCGCGCCAGGGAGTGTTACGGTCGAGAGAATTTCTCATGAAGGATCTTTATACCTTCGATTACTCTATCCCCTCGGCCATCTCAACTTATGAAGAGATCAGAGAAGCTTATTCTCGACTTTTCAACGAGTTGAAGCTTCCATATCTGGTTGCGGAAGCTAGCTCTGGTGATATTGGGGGCGATTTAAGTCATGAGTATCATCTCCCAAGTCCGATTGGGGAGGATAACGTGATTAGTTGTAACAGCTGCGATTATGTTGCTAACGAGGAGCTTGCTTCCGCTCGACTCGAGTCTATGAAGGAAGCCTCTCCGGAGACTAACTCGGGGGATGTCTTGGCCGCTAATGTGTGGCGCGGCGTCTCCAAAGATAGGTCAACACTCATCAATGTTTGGTATCCCGCCTCCTTCTCCGGCGATAGTATCAATACACACGCTATTAAGTCGGCCCTACCCGAGCTAGATTCAAGCCTTAATGACTCCACGCCATTTTGGTCATCTACAATACCAATAGGCAAATCTTCAGAACCTCGAAAGCAAGTACGGCTAGTCAACATCATCGACTACAGACTAGGGGCGCCGTTTGCCAGTGCGCTTTCAACCAACCCAAGTCCTGAAACACTACTTCCTAAGAACGCAGACCTTGATCTTTCTACTATTACTACTGACTACCTAACCGCATCTGACGATCAAATCCCTCTCAATGTCCTCCGCGTCCGTGACGGTGACAATTGTCCCCGCTGCGACTCCGGTAAGCTCAAAGTTCAGAAGGCCATCGAGCTTGGACATACTTTCCATCTCGGTACCCGCTACTCGGACCCCCTTGAAGCGCATGTCCAAGTACCCTCACACTTGATCGAAGGGGAAGTCGCATTGAAAAGTGCTGGGGATATGAAAACCGTATCTATGCAAATGGGTTGCCACGGCATCGGGCTATCCCGCATCATCGGAGCCGTCGCAGACCACCTCGCCGACGCCAAAGGACTTAACTGGCCCCGTGCCATTGCACCCTTTGAAGTCGTCGTAGTCCCAGGTCGAGGCCTAGAGCAAGACGGAGTTATAGTAGCGGAGTACCTAGCCAATTCGCAGGCTCATAGGCCTCTCGACTTGTTACTGGACGACCGCACTGAGTCCCTGCCATGGAAGATGCGGGATGCTGACTTGGTTGGATATCCGGTTGTTGTGATCCTAGGGAAGGGGTGGAATTCGGAGAGGCTTTGCGAGGTCCAGTGTAGGAGGTTGTCGAGTGTTTCGCATGTGCTGCTTGAGGACTTACCGATTTATATTAACCAGCTTCTGGCTCAGCTGTGAAAATACTCTACACTCTACTCTGGATTCTCTGTATCTACAACATGGAAAGGATAATACGACGAATAAGATATTATGATGTATTCATGTGCTATTGAATTTTCGCAATCATAATATGATAAAGCGAGGATATTCTACACAACGCCTTTTCCTTGGTTCAATTTTTTCAGGCATTTCATCTTGATGCTATGCAAACTTAGGTTTTCAATAGTCTCCACGTAGTCAGGAGATACCTCAATAAGATGACAGTCGACCCGGCGTTACGTTGAAGACGAAAGTGCGCTGCATCTCTGCGGCCCAGCACCCGCCCCATAACCACCTACCCACTCCCCGGCGATTCAGCGAACGGTTTAAGCAAACCTCCGCATCTCCTAAGTCCGATACTGTTTTCAGTAAAGCGTGACTTCATCGCGGAATATCGCTGCTTGGGTTATCCGTCACCATTCTCGATTGATGCAGGTCCTTTTGTCACTCTATTAATCCTAGTCGAAGGTATTCCCCAGCTTTTCCCTGTGAAGATCTGACGGTAACCTGCAGATACTCCGGCAGTGTGGCGGTAGGAACGGTCCCGAATCGACAGACAACGCCTCCGAACTCACATCCACAGCATGTGTATCAAACTAAAACCCGAAGCGCGAAGACGCGGTTCATGTCGAATCTCCTGTTCGTCCGTTCGATGAACGCGTTTTCCATCTCATCCGTATTGATGATACTGGCGAAAGCCCTTGGCAGGATGTTGTCTGGTGTTGAGAAGTTGTGGATATATGGTTGGAAATTGTCTATATAAACTCGCTGGCATCATGGAATTATCTTGTTTTAGATACATCTCAGCTTCAACAAGAATAATATAGCAATCTAGACATCTTCACCTTAAATCCAGAAATTGATTTACCAAACAATCATGGCTGCTCCAGGAAACAAGTACTTCATCCAAGACAAACTGTCGCAGCGTGCACCTCACCACGAGAGCTTTGCGAAGCTATGGGAGACGCAATGGAAACCGGCTGTAAGACTCTCAAAACTATTAGAAAATGCTACAATACTAATGGAATATACAGTGCGAGAAGGGTCTCTACCCCTTCATGTTCAGCAGCATAGCAGACTTCCAGCCCATCGTCGACGACATCTCCGCCAAGGGACTAAAGAGGCCTTACGACTGGGATCAATACGCCGAATGCTTCTTCCCCAAGGGTGAGGAACTCGTAGCCCGCGCTAAGCAGGCCGAGGATGAGGGTAACAAGGAGAAGGCCTATGAATTGTACATGTGCGTAGCAACATCCCTAACAAGGTATGCATAAATGGGTAATGCTAATAGATAATCTAGGCGAGCATCAGCCATCTACCGCATCGGGCGTTTCCCTATGCCGCGCTCCCCGAAACAATGGACAGCCTGGGAGCGCAGCAAGTCCGCCGCTCTAAAGGGCCTCGGACTACACAAGTATCCCATGGTCGGAGTCTCAATCCCACACGTGCACGCAGCCAACGGCGACGGACCAGAGCTGCAAGTCTTCTACCACCTACCGGCATCAGCATCCGCTTCCAACAAAGTACCCCTGATCGTCGTATTTACGGGACTAGACGGCTACCGCACGGAGCTAGCCGTGTGGAAGAACGGGTGGGCGTCCCTGGGATGCGCTATGGTGATCATTGAGATCCCGGGTACCGGCGACAACCCCGGCGTGCCGTCTGATCCCGAGAGCGCGGATCGCGTCTGGAGTAGTTTGTTCGATTGGGTTGCGCAGCAGGAAGGAATTGATCAGAACCGTATCGCCAACTGGGGTTTTAGTACGGGAGGATATTGTTCGATACGATTGGCGCATACTCACCCTGATAAGGTGAAGGGCGCTGTGTGTCTCGGTGGTGGTGCTCACCACATGTTTGACAAGGAATGGTTAGAGGCGGCGAATTATCTGGAGTATCCCTTCGAGTAAGTTTTCGCGCATACCATTGTCTCACAGTCGGGATAAAAGCCGAGGAATTGACTAATGATGTACTGCTATAGCCTACCCTACACGCTCTCTCGCAGACATGGCTATGCAGAGAACGAACTTGATAAGTTTTACAAGGAAGCGCGAGACAAGTTCTCCCTGATTAGCACCGGCATCGTGGATAGGCCAAGCACACGCCTTTTGCTAATCAACGGTACCGATGATGAGATCTTCCCTATTGATGACTATATCCTATGCCTGCAACGCGGTGGACCGAAAGAAGCTCGGTAAGTAAACGGAAACCCGATTTCTTGTCCCATTGTGATACGACTAACTTCGTACCCTAGATTTGTTAAGGGAGCTAAACATATGGGTGAGCCGGAATCGGTATCTGTTATTCTTCAATGGATCTTTAAGATACTAGATCTCCCAGGAGATGTGGGACAATTCATGTCGAACCTCGCATTCGATCCGAAATATTGAATAATGGATGACAACCGGGAAAGCAGACAAAGGGCATCTAGTTGTGATTTAATGTTGGTTAGATAATTTTGATGGTCAAATACGAAGAATTGAAAACGCTGTTTTTATAAGATTGTAAAGTGAAGACAGCATTACGCTTATTTTATTGTTTGTGAATTAATATTTTGGATAGGCGTCATGTTCTGGCAAATTTCCTCGATTTTCTTATCCTTGATATAGCTTCGGTTATTTTCGAAGGCATCGGACTAGGGAATATGTGGGTGTTGATTCACTGCCCTCACTGATCGGCGCGGGGGTAGAGCGAGATCTTTGCTTGGTTAAGAAAGAACGGATACCAGCCGGTGATATCAAAACTGCCTTCTTGCTGTATGTCTGGCGTGCTTCGTAGATTTCATGTCGGAATACTCGTTAATGCAACCTTCTCGATGGTACATTGAAAACTTTTTCAATTCAAAAGGGATATGACGAGAGCGAATCGGTTATAAGTTGTTGTGTTTGCTTGCTTGCTTTTTAGAATAATTCGTTAACCCCGCCGTCGGCCTGTATCCTTGTGGTAAATTGCGCCAAATTGGATATACGGAGCTCCCAAAGCCAGACAATCATTATACGGTCATACTTACGTTTATAGGGCCATAGAATACGTCTATGCTTAGATCTGCAGCAATTAGGTGGTTGGGATCATCGGCGTACTTATCCTAATAATGGCAGCCTTGAAGATTGTGGCAAGCCTGTTTGCGACAATTCTAGGCCGCGCAGGAACAGTAGCTAATCCTGTAGTGGCGGTGAGGAATGGTAGCTACGAAGGCCTATATCTTCCAGCTTTCGACCAAGACATATTTCTCGGTATACCATACGCTCAAGATACTGGCGGTGCGAACCGATTTCGTATCCCGCAATCTTTGGATGAGACATGGGATGGTATTCGGAATGCTAAAGCTTATGGTCCTGGCTGTCCGGATTATTACTTGTCGGCCGAGGAGTTGCATGGTATGAGCGAGGATTGTCTCAGTATTAACATCGTACGCCCTGCTGGAATAAGCAATAATAGTAATGGCAGCGATGGCAGTCCCCGGCTTCTTCCGGTTATGTTCTGGATTCATGGGGGCGGGTATCAGTATGGTGGTAGCGGCGAGTCCAACTATAACTTAACGTACCTGGTGCAGAAATCAGTGGAAATTGGCTTGCCTATTATAGGTGCCAGCATCAACTATCGGAAAGGGGGCTGGGGAAACATGTATTCTGTTGAGATTCAGGTACTATGCCCCTATTTCAGCTGCCTGTAATGTGCCTATTGTTTTCGCTAATAAGTGTATTTTAGGGGTCAGGGAACACTAATTTGGCGCTACGAGACATGCGTAAAGCGCTAGCTTGGGTTCAAGAGAACATTGAATCCTTTGGGGGCAACGCCTCTTCAGTAACGATTTGGGGCCAGTCGGCGGGGTCATTCGCTGTGGTACGTCGGGAAAATCACCACTATTTTGTTCGGAACACATCCGAAACAAACAGGCTTTGACTAAGTCGCTGACATGAAGCCTCCTAACAGGGCCAACTCTTGATGAGCTATGGCGGACGAACAGACGGTCTTTTTCATCGGTCAATTCAGGAGAGTGGAAGCGCGACGACAGCGTGGTGCAATGGATCAGATTGGTACCAGCCTATTTATAATAATATTGTCGACCAAGTTAACTGCAGCTCGGTTCCGGATACGCTAGAATGCTTGCGAACTGTCGACTATAAGGCTTTATACCCCTTTTTGAACTCGTCTGCTGTTCCCGGGCCTGGATTCTACCCTACCGTTGGTGAGTTTCACTTTAGCTATCTTTCCGTTATTTTATAGGGGGTAATGTAAGGTCATGTAGAGGTTGCTTTAGCGTAAAATGGGCTGTAATAACTGACGTTATCCCCTAAAAGATGGTGACGTGCTGCCGAATTACCCATCGGAACTTTTGCGCTCCGGGCGTTTCGCACACATACCACACCTATATGGGACCACATCCGACGAAGGTACCGATAATGCCCCTTTAGGCATTGATTCGGATACGGAATTGCGAGATTTTCTGTTACATGGCACGGGTTTTGACTTTCCTGATGCCACGGTTGATCGTATTTTGGAGTTATACCCGGATGATCCAGCACAAGGTATTCCTTTAAACACAGGATCCGAGCGTTTTGCGGATAAAGGATGGCAATACAAGCGAGTGGCGGCAATTGTCGGTGATGTCTTCTACCACGGGCCGCGCCGGTACGATGTCCGTCACTATTCTCCCCATTCGCCGACATATTCATATCGATTTAACACTCGTCCATGGGAGAACACATCCGCCAATGTTACGGCAACGAATAACTCTACCGTTTCTGGAGGAGGGCAGCTTGCACCAGCTTATAAGGGTGTTGAACATTTTAGCGAGGTGGCTTTTGTATTCGCTAACCCCACGACGGTAGGGCCTTGGCCGGAATACCGTAAGCTGAGCGACCAGATAAGCACCCAGTGGCTGCGATTCGCTCACACGGGGAATCCAAACGGACCGGGTTTACCACAGTGGCCCCGATATGACGAAAGCGACGACGGTCTCAATCTAGTAATAGAGACGGAAGTGCAAGGTGGATCATATGTAGAGGCTGATACGTACCGATTAGCCGGTCGTCAATACTTAACACAATGGGCCAGGAGGAGACACGTTTAAAACAGCAGCAAGTCCTAGACCGAATACGGATTCTGCTTATGGTGATATTAGTCTTGCTAATAACTGTTGCCGTCTGGAAATATTGGTTATTAGGATCTTGACGGCTGAATATGTTGCGGGACAGTTAAGTGAGCGGTGTGAAGATCGGAAATCCAGTACCAATCAGGATTGCGAGACTTGTGGCATCCCGTATAAATTCTGGGAATTGACGTCAAATAAAGGCAGCAATGCCGTAATTAGAGCCAACGAAATATGTAAGCAGGCAGAAAAGGGCTTTCGGATTTTTGAATTGGAAAGCATTGAATCATCCACATCCCGATTCTCACGACGCGATCGAGGCATGAAACGATGAAGGAAGATTAAGCGGGAATGTTTCGACTGATTAGTGGATTGGCTGCCTAATTCTATAGAATTTTATTTTTTAGGCGTGTTCGACGCGCCAGGTCACAAGACTTCGTGTCGGCTTTAGCGTTTAAACCCCTGTAATGTCACCCACTATAATCCCCGCCGCTAGGCTGCGACGGACTTTCTTTAGCAGTTCGCCGGCGTGTCATACGGTCTCAGCTCTCTTTTACTCCCCTCAACTTCAACAACTTCGCAACTCGGTGCTATGTAGCCTCAGCATCCTAACACCACGAGAGGCCAAAATGGACAAGTCTGCCTAATTCTAAAGAAGATCCTTGATCGGCGAAGAGATCCATATTACTAGGTCTAAGTAGTTAACTATCTCTATAAAATATCTTCATCATCCGTCTCTGTTTTGTCTATCAAGTGTAGCTTTCTTCACTGTCTTCCATATTTGAATAACTTGACAAACTTCAATCCATCTCCTATTCATCACATATAGCTATACCCTAAAGCTATAATTCTCTTTGATTTAATTTCTTAGTTAAACCCTTCGAGAAAAATGACTATCTCAACTCTTCCCAAGTTGCCGGCCGCTCACGATGAGTTGGCAAACTACATCGCCAACCGTCCTGAGACTCCAATGGCCGAACTGATGGAGCCTTACCGCGCCTTCGAGGCTCGATTGCGTGAAATATACGCCCAGCAGCGTAACAATCCTATCCTCGATGATCCATTCCTCAATTGCCTCCCCCTTTTCACCAAAGATACACTAAATATCAAGACCCGTGCTCGTAACCTTGAAGCAGAAACGCCTAGCGAGAAAGAAAAGTACATCATGACCCTTCCTAGCGATAGACGACGTGCAGACGGTTCGCCTGCCACCGTTTCTTCCCTCAAGGAATTTCGCCATAACTTCAGCATCTTTTCTGAGTCTTCCCTCGCTGAAATGGACTGGAGCAACGTTGTCGCCGCTGGATCTTCCGTTGTCAATTGTCTCTTACCTGTTCCCGAACAATACAGAAAATCCAAGAGGTCACTTCGTTATTACTACCACGAGAAATTTTGCCCCGCTTCTGATGTCGACTTGTTCTTGTACGGCCTCGACGAAGAACAGGCTATTGAGAAGATCAAGGACATTGAAACTCGCATTCGTGATGCAATTCTCACTGAAGTGACTGTCGTGCGAACCAAGAACGCTATCACCATCTGTGAGTTGCTTCCTATGGCCATGTGTACCTCTAGCTATGCTCTAACTTTAGACAAACAGGCAGCCAGTATCCTACTCGCCACGTTCAGGTATATATTAACTTGCGTTGTGTTTCATATCGGTCGCTTACTTTATTGTAGATTGTGCTTCGAGTGTATAAGTCTATTTCGGAGATTCTAACTGGGTTTGATATCGACTGTTCCTGTGCCGCTTACGACGGCAAACAGGTTTACTGCACTCCGCGTGCTCTGGCTTCTTACATCACCCAAATCAATCCGATCGACCTTAGTCGGAGAAGCCCTTCTTATGAGAACCGTCTTTCTAAGTACAGTCACCGAAATTTTGAGGTTTACTGGTCGGAGCTTGACCGATCTCGTGTTGACCCTACAATATATGAACGTAGTTTCCAGATGACACTTGGACTCGCCCGGCTACTTGTGTTGGAGCGTCTGCCAACTACAAATGCGCGAGACGAATATCTGAGGAAGCGCCGTGAGGAACGTGGAAGACCCCTACCACCTGTTCGTTATCAGTTTCATCTCCAGGGAAATATCAAGGAGAACCACGAGGATGAAGTCGCGGACTGGGTTGACGAAGATGAAGTTTCCAATTACCACACTTTTACCGTTCCTTACGGCACCAAGTTCAGCGCCAAAAAGGTTGAAAAGCTTTGCTATACTAAAGACCTGCGTAAGTAAACCCTTTCTAGACCCATATTAGGTTCATTATCTAGTGACCACCTCCCGGCCATCAATCTTCAATGAGCTTGCTGTATTTATATGACTAACTGGAAATTAGTCCTAAATGCTGAATGGAATCAACCAAAGGAGAGGGAGGTATATCTCCACAGGCATCCTGCTTTCTTTGGGCGGATTGAAGATGTAAGTCCGGCCAGCACAAATCCCCTCTGCTTTGTGCTAACCTGACGGATTCAAGGTCATTGAGGACTGCTGTGGGACTTGCCCAAAGCCACAAACCCCAGAGGAGATCGAAGTAGCGGAGAAGGAAAGCGAGATTTACGTATCAGGGAAGATTTCTTTCCGCATTGACGATCCAGGCAGACAGGTAAGTGAGATCGGCTATTAGATATACACTCACAACGCTAACATTTTCAATTTTTAGCAAATCGGTAGCTTCAACCCTCTCACGGAGGATGATTGGACTGAAATGGCGTATGTGGGCAACACAGCTCGCCTCTGCCAGGCCATTGTTGATGGTGATCTCGAACACGTTGAAGACTGGCTTTCTCAAGAAGGAGCCGATCCCAACACAAGAGATTATACAGGACGAACTCCGTTGCACCTTGCTGTTTCCAGCTCAACGCCTGAAATAGTCAAGTGTTTAGTTGACCACGGCGCTCGCCTCGTCGCTCGCTTAGCCGATGGTCGGACCGCTCTTCACTTAGCCGCGGCACGTGGCGATGCTAAAATTGTCAAGACCCTTCTAGAGAAAAGCAATGCTAACGAGGAGGAGGAGGAAGAGAAGGAGGATCAGCGCCGCAAAGCTCGCCAATTGGAGCATAAGGCTAGCCAGGTGGACGAGCTCGATAAGAAGACCACCGCTGATAAGTCCGACAAAGAATCTGAGGAAGATTCCGACGCGGAGCTAGTCGACGATGATATGTCGGAAGAAAATGATGGTGTAGAGTCCGTCGCAACTGGATCGTTCGTTAAAGTTGCTAAGAAGGATGAAAGGAAGGATAGCGATGTGGCAATCCCAGAGGACGACCAGAGCGGTCCAGATTTCTACAAGGTCGATGCTGTCGCTTGGGATTCGAAATGCAGCGCTCTTCACCTGGCCATTCTCAATGGCCATTGCGAAATCGTCAAGCTTATGTGTCAAGAGTTTGGCGCCGACGTACTCTTGCCCGTTAAACTTAACGACCAGTACAACTCAAATAACGTTGCAATCCTAACCTTGGTCTTGGCCTTGACTCTTCCAGCTGATAAAGCTGTGCAAATGGCGGATACGCTGCTGAGCCTAGGTGCTACTTCATCTCAAGCGGATGCCAATGGTGTTACGGCGTTCCATCGATATATCCAAAACGGTGGAGCAAGCTTGGTTGAGAAGCTATGGGAAAATGACAAGGTCGGCCTCAAGGCGGCCCTCAACCACGTGGCTGTTATTGGCAACTATTATAACGGCGATGCTATGACTCCGCTGATGACGGCCATCGCCAAGAACGATACGACTCTTGTACTCAAACTCCTCGAAGTGGGAGCAAAACCTCATATCGATTTCGAATCATGGTTGAAAGGCGCGAAGGTCACATTGCAAAACTATCTAAATGTAAGTCTATTTTGGAAATTTGTGCTGCACTCTTTACTCTGCTTCTTGGGTTGTTTCTTGTCAGTATACGAAGCACTAACTTGAATATTACAGGATTACGAAAACAATCTCAGAGTTTTCGAAACCACCACTGACCAGCCCCTAATAGTGGCTATAAAGTCCGAGCAACCTTCTAATGCCATTGAACTACTAGAGAAAGGAGCAGATCCCAACGTCATAACAAAGTCAAGCCATAATCTCGTTCGGAATATCGGTTTCTGGCGAGGTATGTCTCATCAAAAGGGTGAAACCGCACTGGATGTAGTCCATGATCTACTCCATCAATTCCGTAAATACAAGGAAAGGTTAGCTGGTACAACTGACTCGTTTCAGCCCAACAAGAGACCAGGTTTCTACAGCATAGAAAGAAATATTTGGGTAGATCAGCCGGTGGAACCAATTCAAACCACGGAGTTTCTCACGAATTTTGCTGAGGGTACATATCAACACTGGGTAGTTTCCACAGACATCGCACGGGCGGCTGCCGATTATCGCTCGGCCGTGAAGAACTTTGAAAAAGAGAAGAATGACAATGATAGCCTTAAAGGTACAGGGGAGAAGCTTGAAGCTATCGAGGACATCATCTCGCAGCTTGAAAGGGTCGAAAAGACCCTTGAGGCTAAGGGCGCGAAGACTTTCAAAGAACAATACCCCGATGTCATTAGAAAGCTGAAAGAAAACGCACACCCAGAACCGGACACCAACAAACCGGAGGAAGCTCCCAACACACCTCCATACTCCCTAAAGTTCGAATTCAAAAATGCCCCAGACGTTACAGAAGCGCGAAAGGCTGCGTATATAAAGCTGTAAGTATAACTTGAAACCTATCCCATTCGCAATGCTAATGTTCTAAAGGTTTGAAGCGGCGTGGAATGGTGACCTCGAGGTCATCAAGTCACTTACCCTAGCTTCCTGGGATGCAGAGAAAAAGGAACCACCCCTTACAATGGCGGTGTCCGATATGAAACAGAACAATCCTTTCTCGCTCGCATTCCTCCGTGGACATTACGGGGTGGCCAAATCAATCCTTGAGATTGCGCACGCTCAGTGGTTACCAAAATCAAAGGGCGCAACACGCTTCAGAATGAACACTGATGAAGATGACTCCCCTCAAGTAGAATCCGATAACGACGATGACGATGACGACAAACTGGATGTACATGAGGAAGTCATAGACGATCAATTTACAATCGACAATGTTGGCCAAGTTTCTATGCAGGTCAAGAGCAACACGCTTGCGAGTACACTCCTAAATTGGACATCACCTACATTCACAATGCAGCTTGATGGTTCAGTTAAAACCACGGGGAAGCAAGAGACTCTCTTCAAATACACAATTAGAGAGAACGACACGAAGGGTTTCGATACTCTAGTCGACTTTAATATCGACTTCGCGGCTAAGGAGCCTAACGACGAAGACGAAACCCACAAATTCTACACGTTGCCCTTGCACCACTTCAGCAGCGCTTTGAGACGTGGACGGACAGAAATGCTTGCCACTGTCATCAGACGAACTGGGGCTGGAATCCCTATAGATGATCTTGTAAAGAAAAGCGGCGCTGAACTGAAAGTAAAACCTCGCTATTACCAGGGCTTGAGTGTTTACGGGAAGAAGAGAGCAGACTGGGCCAATGCTGGCCGCAATCTTGTAGTCAAGTCCACCGGGAGCAAGGTTCCGCCATTGCTTTCTGCAGCTTTCAGTGGCAGCTTAGAGGCTACAGAGTGGTTTGTCAGCGACACTCCAATGCGACACTACCTGGAGTTTGGAAAATCCGATAGTGCTCAAGAGGATATTC
Organism: Hypoxylon trugodes; assembly: GCF_022578975.1. NCBI lineage: Eukaryota > Fungi > Ascomycota > Sordariomycetes > Xylariales > Hypoxylaceae > Hypoxylon > Hypoxylon trugodes. Next base: position 2,735,824 of record NW_026250022.1, on the reverse strand, counting down.
GCTTTAAGCACTTGAACGAAGCACCTGGAGGATTTGATAGAGCTATCGCTAAATGGCTCGGCGTCCAAAGTGAGTCCCCATTTCTTTTTTTGCGTCGGTGGGTATGTTTGGACCTTTCGCTAACGTTTGCTAGATGATTTCGTTATTCATTCTGTGGTAATGGGAACCCCGCGAAAAGGCACTACAAGCCTCATCGAATACCTCATCAAGGTCTGCCCATCGTCTCTTGAGGCTAAGTCAGACCAGGGATATACTCCCTTGTATTTGGCCTGCCTCCTAGGAAGAGTCCAAGCCGCAAAGACGCTTATCAATGCCGGAGCCAACCAATTCGTCAAAGATAAAGAGTACAACAATATTATCCATGCTACTCTCAAGAATCGCCCTAGATATGACCAGCTCAAAGAACTCATAGGTCTTTTCGATCCCGATCTGAGATCTCACATGTTCGCTCAGCGAAATAGCCTTACACACGGAGGTGATACTCCCCTTCATGCCTGGTTGAGAGATGCCAATCCAGTTTCGCAGCGTTGGCACTGGGATGGAGAACAGAATATTTGCAGCCTTGAAGACGAAGTCTTCGATAACATAAGGATCCTGAAACTAGTCCTGGAATTCTCCGGTGGGGTGGAGCTAGAAGTCATGAACGGCTCCGGTGATACGATCCTTCATACCGCAGTACTCCGACATCTTCCGGAACAAGTTCACGTGCTTCTTTCTCAAAACCCCGGCTTGGTATACCGCGAAAACGCAGTCGGAAGAACACCTGCCGAAATCGCACACGATATCTTGACTAACTCGAAGGTGGAAGGTGTAGATCCTATGATACGTCCCAACCGTCAATCGCTAGTCCAGCGGTTCCAAACCAGGCATCCTAAGACTTTCCTTCCCAAGGAGTCTTCCCAGGATGATGATCATAGCGGAAAAACTCGCAAGCAACGTACTTGGCAAGTCATTGAGGAGTATCTCGCCAAAGTCGACGGTAAACGTCGCCTTGTTAGCCTGAACGAGGCGAACGATGTGGCTAAGCGACTAGGCGAGAATTACGCCTGGCAACGATATTATCAGCGACACACTAAGTCCGAATTGGAGCAAGAGCAGCGAGAAGAGGAACAACCCCAGAAGGAAGAGAAGGAGGATGATTTTGTCACGAGCAAGTATGCCGAGGTTCGATATTCGGCATGGGAGAAGGAACAGGAGGATTAAGCTGGTGTTGTTAGTGTTATAGTCGTGGAAGAAGTGATATGCAGTCGTAACTGATCGAGACTGTCTACTGTATTTTCTTTATAGATGATATATATTCATTATAGTTTACTGTGCCGTCGTTCATCTCATTCCAATCGTGAGACGCGTATTGGAAATCCCCCACAAGGTATCCAGTAGGGGGGACCCTAGGTATCCAAACTGGGACGTTTCATGGGAAGCTAGTACTCGTCCCCTCTATTTCCTAATTGCGACCCTTGCTGTTGCTTGTACCAATGATAATCCCTGATAGTCAACGATGTTGGAAATAGGATGCAAATGCCTACCACATAATTGGCAGATCTGGGGTTCTGCACCACGCGGCTGGTTGTCAGATTATAAATCCAAAGCCTGAATACTTAAACGCCCTATATTAGCTTAGAAGGATAACTACCGTACACTCACCTCGTTTATTAAATTACATAGCGGCATCATCTAAGAAATTATAGGACGAAAAAAAATAATACGTGACAGACATAAGTCCGCGATGCTAGCCAGTGAATGGTCATGGACGGGTCGGCTAGTTGCCGCTCTATTGGCAATATTAGCTGTATGATATACCAAGAAAACGAATCACTTTGACGCCTTACTAACCATGCTCTAGTACCCCATCCTCCAAGCAATCTATAACCTCTACTTCCACCCCCTCCGCAAAATCCCCGGGCCACGGACATGGTCCGCTTCAAGGCTCCCCTTCGTATGTGCACTCCTACGAGGAACCATAATACAAGACATCGAGAAACTCCACCGAAAATACGGTCCAGTGTTACGCATCGCACCAGATGAAGTCACATTCGCGCAAGAAGAAGCGTATAACGATATCTTCCAACCACGATCCAATAACCAACCCCCATTCCCCAAAGATCCCGTATGGTGGGAGTTTCCACCGGGTCTGCCGGTGTCGTTGATGAATGCGTTTGATCCCGAGTCGCATGCGCGGATTCGGAGACAACTCGCCCCTGGGTTTACTATGCGTGCGCTCCGCGCGCAGGAGCCGATTTTACAGAGATATGTGAATCTCCTCGTTGAAAGGCTCCACGAGCGTGCTAAGGGTAAGGGGGCTGTGATTGATATGATGCCATGGTTCAACTTCACCACCTTCGATATCTTCGGGGACCTCGGTTTCGGTGAATCTTTCGGGTGTCTCGAGAACTCGCAATACCACTCCTGGGTCGCGATGTTATTCCGGACCGTAAAAGCATCGGCCTACGGTACCGCGGCGAAGTTTTACCCCCTTGTGCAATTTATTCTTATGAAATGCATGCCCCCGTCCCTCAAAAAGGTGCAAGAAAATCATTACCAGCAGATTGTGGATAAAGTACACAGGAGAATGAATTGGGAACTTGAGAGGCCGGATATTATGTCCCATGTCATTAGGGGAAATGATGAGAAGAAAGGACTGCCGATTGGTGAGATTAATTCTACGTTCATGGTGTTGACGACTGCTGGAAGCGAAACTACGGCTACGACGTTATGCGGCACGTTGAATTATCTCGTGCATAATGGGGATAAACTGGATATTTTGACACGAGAGGTGCGAATGCGTTTCCAAAGCGAAAGTGAAATAACGCTTGATGCGCTGCAGAATCTCCCGTATTTGAATGCTGTTCTCAATGAGGGATTGAGATTGTGCCCGCCGATTCCGTGGATGCTTCCGAGGCGTGTACCGGCTGGTGGCGAGACGGTTTGCGGGATATGGCTTCCTGAAGGGGTGAGTTCTTTTTTAATGATATGTTTTCTGCCTAGTACCCCTTCTAACACAAAGATAGACACCCGTCTCAATCCAAGCCTACACAATCCACCGAGACCCAGCCAATTTCCACCTTGCCTCCTCATTTCTTCCCGAACGGTGGCTCCCCGAAGCCAGTGCGGACGTTAGCTCCGTATTCTACAACGACAAGCGACAAGCTGTTCAACCATTCAGCGTCGGTCCACGTGCCTGTCTGGGAAAGAACCTCGCGATGGCCGAAATGCGGTTGATATTAGCGAAGCTTCTGTGGACGCTCGACTTTGAGGCAGTGGAGGGAAAGAAGGTTGTTTGGGAGGAGTTGAAGACGTTTGCGATTGTGGAGAAGAAGCCGATTGAAGTAAAGGTTCAGGTGAGAGATGATTTGCCGGGATTGTAAAGTTTGGAAAAGGATTTTTCTTTTGGAGATTTGGACCATTCCCTAGCCAAGAGCAATCACCATTCAGGTAGCGGTAGCGGTAGCGTAAAAGGATGGGGCCTGCATTTCGGTAAGCGGTCCGAGGCCGATTTTTGTAAATATATAGTTCCAAAACATCAGTACAATAAGATATAGATATAAGGACCCAAAATGAGAAATCACGTAAAATAAATTTTCGTAACTTTTAGATAACCATTGTGTTGCCGAATGCCAGGAATCTAGTATATTCTATCTTTTTTTATTTTTGGTGGGGGACGAGAGGAACTTTAGTGGATGGGATGTCCCGGGTATCATGTCTCGTTTTGGGGGGTTCAACCATCTACAAATGCCTCACTCTTGGCTTTCAATGTGCCCTCGTCAGTTGAACCATCTTGGTTAGTGGACGGCCTGTTTGCGATCAAGCGCTACGTTTTGTCAGTACTTCCGTGTTGATTAATTTGAGTGATAGAAGATTGCATACCACTAGGTTTCTTAGTAGCACAGCAATTGTGACTTTACCAACTGAAGGTACGTAAATTGACGCCTTTTCTTTAACGGCCGGCCCGTCGAAGTTTCGATATGAAGAGAAGTTGATGCAAACGGTTCCATCTCGTATAAGCTCAGTCGGCACCTTGTATTTCTCCGCGGGTACGCCACCGATGATGACATCGCTTATTGGTATACATTGTTCTAGAGTCCAGCCCTCCTTGTCTTGGACTTGGTGTCGTGGTTGTTTGATGCCTTGGCCTCGAGTAAAGACTTGAACTCCGGTTAAGTCAACTGAATACACCGTAGCGCCATCATTAGCTAGGAGAGCAGCCAATGGCCGGCCGTTAACCTCCGATCGGTTAATCACCGTGATGGTCCTCCCGAAAAGTCGGTTTCCATAGGGTAAAATAGAGTTGTAGATTTGAAGGTATTCCAAGATCTTCACCACGGCTAGTGGGGTGCAAGGAAGAATGGATTTCTTCAGGTTGTGTGGTGGATCCAGGAACCTGACATTGTGGTACATGTTGTAAATATGTTTGTGGCAGAGTCCTTCAACATCCTTGGAGAGTGAAACAGTCTCCTGGACATATCGATCATGGGCTGGGTTCCCAGGGAAGATAGGGTAGTAGACGATAATGCCGTCGACTTTGTTATCTTCATTGGCACTCACGATTTCCTCTTCGAGTTTATCCTTGTCTACTTGGCGCAAATCGAACGTAAATCCGCTAATTAGCTGTAAGTGATTTGCTCTCATGTGTAAATTGAAATATCCTCATTTCGCAAAGAATATGTTGTCTCTTACTTCTCTTCGCAAGTCTTCTTGGACCATTCGGCGTATTTGACTGCTGCAGGGTCATCGTTGGCTAAGAAAGCCACTAAAGTTGGTTGCTGTTCAGCGTCTTTTTGGATGGATTTCAGCGTATCCTTGACCTCAGCTAGGAGGCCTTTAGCGATTGTATCCGCTAATATGACCTTGCAGGTCTTGGGTACATCTTGTGTAGCCATCTTCCGAAGGTTATGGGACTGAACTGAGTGAGTTAATTGGCTTTGAGAAGATAAAAGGACTCAATTGGGACTATGAAGTAAGATTATACATAATTAAATAGAATTTAAAGAAAAATAGAGTTGATATTTAGATGCACGTATAAATGTTGAAGAGAAAACGCAGGGACGAGTGAATTTCCAACGTACCTGCCCCGCTATTAATGCCCCGCGATTCAGATAGAAAATACGCGGCAACGGCAGCGTGTTCGGCGTGTACAAGCTAACGTAAGCAGATTTAGGCGTAAAAAGATTTTCTGTTCTGCGATGTGAGAGGGAATAAAATACAGCACGTGTCGAAGAAAAATAGTAACGCGAACGTTTAAGAATTGAACATCTGAGAGAAGAGAATGGGGAACGAGTGACTAAATGTAGATTAATAGATCTCATCTCCATATACATCGGAGCCAAGTTTTTTTTTTTTTTTCTTCTGCTTCTGTCCTTTTGATGAACCCCCACAGCGCTAGTGGTGGATGTGACTGGGTGGACTCGTGAGAAAAGTCCCCTGAAAAAAAATTGACTGGGTGGGTGCTGCCCCTCCTACTCTTTCCAGGAATTGATCCTTAACCGGTAAGTGGGTTAGCTCGGATCATCTTGCGACCGCCGTAGCGCGGGGCATTTCGTCATTTGGGCTAGGTACATTTACCACGTATTCAGGGCATTTAGAATGTATCGTCGCTCACTAACAGGCATCTCTTCAGCGCTCCGATTTTCTGCGACGGTCTATATCCGACATTCGGCGACCTTCTCACGGTATTGAGAGGATTACCCTGAAAGGTTGAATAGAAGTGGAAGTCATAGTTATAGTAAGAGACGTTTATTCGGCTTTGTCGAGAAGCGTTGTCTTATCTAACTGCAAAGATGGCAACCGTCAAATTCGACGATCTTGCTCTGCAGTATGTCCTCACAGATGAAAATTCCCAGGAGCAGGAAATATCGGAGAAGGCGGCTGCAGGTAAGTTTTCCCGTAACACGACCTACATGATTACATTATGCCAACTATATTTTCAGCAATTGAACAATCCACCAACACCAGAATAACCGTCGGCCAGTGGGTCGCCTCTATAAACCGATGGATTCAACCGGGCGATGATACAAGCGATGATAACTTCATTGCCCGTGCGAAAGCGTTGGACTTTCTAGCTAGTACCCTTGGGGTACTTAACAAGAAAGATGTCTCTTTGAAAGCTGATCAAGTCAAGCTCTTAGTGACTTTCTTCGGTTCACTCTTTTCAAGCGACCATCGTGCAGGGGTCACAGCTTCAGCAAAAGCATTGAGACACCTAGTTCACATGAAATCATTCCAGCCCACTTTGGGAGATGATATAATCACAAATGTCTGCAAATTGGGTGAGGATTTCAAGCTACAAGCACCATCAACACGTCTAGAGCTCTACGAGCTATTCCTGGAACTTTTACAAGATCCTACTGTGGCTAATGATCTTGAATATCGCCATGGAAATACCTGTGGCTTCATAACCAGCCTTCTGGACCTATGCAGGAACGAAAGAGATCCACAGAATTTGATGAAGTGGTTCGAGACCCTGAAAACGTTCCTACAGAATTTCTCACCTTCAGAGGATGTAACAGTGGAAGTTTTTAAGACCTTTTCAGCTTATTTCCCTATTTCCTTGAGAGCATCAGCCGCTCCATCGGGCATTACAGCCGATGACCTGAAAAATGCTGTGCGTTCATGCTTCGCTGCACATTATCGTGTCGCCGGCCACGCTATACCTTACCTCATCAATAAACTTGACCAAGGGGATGCGGTTACTGTTGCCGTTAAAATTGACATTTTGCAAACGCTGGATGCATGCTTATCGCAATATGACCATCCTAAGCAGAGCGTCGTTCCATTCGTTGACCAGATATGGAGCTCGCTCAAATATGAGGTTCGCAATGGAGAGATCCCTGACACAATTAAAGCCACCCTGAAAGTCATTAGATCTCTCACAACGAGACTTGATGACGATGAACTTCGGTCATTCTTAGCAGACGCATGGAGAGATCTAGATGAGGACTTATCTAACCCGACCTACACAGCTCAGGCTGGCCGACTATTGGTCGCAGTTGCTGGAGCTACCCTTCAGTCCTTCGCAAGCATTACTTCTCAGGCTATTCCTCATATCCAAACAACACTGAGGCATACTCAATCCTCGTCGCACAAACAGGAGTTAGTGGCGCTACTGAACTCGATTCTCGCCGTACGATCGCATTTAGTTGACACCTTGAAGGAAGACGCAAACATTGATAGAACCGAACCTTTGCTCAAAGATGATCTTTTTGGCGATCACCTCTTCTTTAAAGTCTACCTCCCTCTGTGGGAGGAGGCTTCGAACAGCCAGGCGGCCCCTGAGCAAATCAACGTACTCAAAAAGGTTATGGAAGGACTCGCTGTGCTTGTAGGTCAGCAATCGAGCGGCGCAGGCCCTTCTGATCGACTATGTTCTGCTTCCACTTGCGAGAGGGTCTTTAACTGGCTTGCAAGCCCATCTGTGATCTATCCCTTAGAAGGGAAACGACCTACCGGAGGACATCCTACTAGCGACACTGACCAAGACGTCCGTGATGCTGCTGTTGCGGCGCTAAAGGAAGCTGTACCTTTATACCCTCCTGCGTTCCAACTCTTATTGCAACAATACCTTTCATCATTGAAAGTGGCGTACCAGCAGCAGCTTGCGTTACACGACCTTCATCTAGAAATCAAACTGGTTGCAAGTACGCTGTGTGAGGTTGGCTGCTCGAACAAGGAACTGCCGCTGTCAAATCCGATCACTCTGATAAATACTTTACTCGAAGGGCTGTTGTGGATACTATCGGAACAGGCACCGCCCAAGTACTGGACGGCATTCATATGCTCCATCCATCTTTCTGTCGTGCAGTCTTTAAGTTCAATACCAAAGCAAAACTCCGACTCAAAACCACTGTCCCAGGAACTCATGAAATCATGGTATACGCAATTTACCAAAACCCTCGAAAATGCTGGGACTTCTCAGCTCGATTTAGATAACCCGGGAAACTCTAGTCTACTGGCTAAGACCCTAGACAAAGGACTGCAGGCACAGGGCGCCGATGTTCATCAGCAATTATGGGCGTATTCTCTGTCAGTTGTGGGACAGTTATACCGTCGCTTCACTACGGCACATTTCCAAACAGGTGATACGGGTTCTGTGTTGCATATAGGTCTAGGCGAAGATTTCAAAAGGGAAAATGGCCTTGTCGCCGAACAAGACATAACCCTGCATCAACTCGGTTTCTTGGCCACATCGGTCATTCGAGCTTTGAGCGAAACCGAGCAGACAGCCTTGGAATTGGGCGGGGACGCATTTATCCTTTTCCATGGTGTTAACAATACTGATCAACAAATAAATTCACTAGTGACAACTGCTAAGATAAGCCCACTGGATGAATTCCGTACGGCACCGTTGACAATGGGAGTCCTGCAAGGCTTACATCCCGGTGTGTTGAGTCCGGAGGTAAGTGAAATTTCCGATTTCGAGTTCGATAGTAGCTGACAGTATTTTTTTTTAAAAGCATCACATCAGTGCTCTAAAGGACCTTTGCAGTATCCTAACTACAGCCCCGTCTCCTTGTTCAGACACAACAAGAGCCGCGCTAGACATAAGTTTTACAACGTTGTCGAACAAACTCCGCCTAGAAAATAACAACAATAGCACGGAGTATTTCCAGATTCAACAAGGTCTAATAAGTACTTTGACGAACATCTGGAATAAGACCTCAGGATCTAACTTGGATATACCTACGGGCCTTCGTATTTTCCGCAGCGTTCTTTACTTTTTGGCTGGTGACGTAACAAGGTTCCGGACAAGCCCCGATACGCATAATTCGTTACTTAAGATGGTGTGCGATGAGGCACCATTACGACCTACGATAGGCCGCCAGCTTGCGAGAAATTTCGAGGTCTTAGTAAGCCCTAAAGAGTGTCTTGAGAAGGAAAACCATGCTATCCGAAAACGCATGAGTGGTGGGTGGTTGTACTTCAAAGCTGTCCAGCCTTATTTGAAGGATTGCTTCCCGAACTCGGGCTTGGATGAGACGGCAACTGTCAACCGTGCTGTGGCAACCTTCGCGATCCTCAAGCACCTGAAGTACGAGCAATACGCTAGCGATATCAGCCAAATTGTTCGTGTCGGGATCCGCTCCCTGTCAACTTTCGACACCGGCATCGAAATGGAATCCTGCCTGAGCGTTCTTCTCCAGATCCTCGAGAAAGAACCAGATGCGCTTAAAGAGCACCTCGCCGGCTTGATTACGGGTATGGCCGCCGTATACGAAACAGCGAGAAAAATTACCAAAACTACGAATTTACCGGAAGATACTGCAGCACCTAAACCTAAAGCAAAGGAGCGTGTCATGTGCCGAAAGTTCGCGTTGGAATTCTTCCAGAAATTGCCGCAAGCTTACGAGACGCAGTATCTCGTGCCGTATCGTCAGCAACTGCTGCGTCCTCTGTCGGTGGCTTGTGGCGATTCGGTTAGGGAGATTCGACGTACGGCGTTGGCGGCTAGGAAGGCTTGGGAGGCTCTTGCTTGAAGTGGGCTATTGCCGTGTTATGAGGTTGGGCTAGATGATGAAATTAGGTAGTCAGGTCATGACCGAATGCAAAACTAGCTTCTGCTGCAGAGCGAAATAATGAAAAGCTATGAAGACGTTCCGAATCTGCGTGTACGATGTGTAATTCGGATTCTTTGGTGGTCGTGACATCACCATCAACCTAACATGCGAAGAAAACAGAAATATCAAGTCACGCGAGAACGATAAATTGCAATATATGGTATCGTATTAAGACGCTTGTAAGTGGCGCTCGCTATATTTTTCTCCTCTCTTTTCCCAAACTAAGCCTTTCTCCTCTTGGACTTCTTACCCGACCCCGCGGCTGGTGTCTCGGTCTCAGCACCTGTAGCCGTAGATGTAGACTGGGAAGCCGCAATAGCATCCAAGACGTCCGCATCCGCGTTCAGGAAATCAGATGTAGAAGTAGCGGGGGCAGCTTGAACTCGCTTGGGATCAGCCTTTGCGATCAAGGGAACGGCTGTCGCGAGGATAGTCTGGAAAGGTCGCGCGATGAAGTGGCCTTGTACGTCGAACCATTCGGTGAAGGGGCGCGCTAGTTCGATGGTTTCGGGTTTGTTGGTGGATTTGGGGGTTATGGTGATTTTTATGTTGTAGATGGGGATGTTCTTTTTGGTGGAGGTTGCTATTGAGATCTGTATTGTTCGTCTGGTTAGTTGATGCCGCATTGCAATTAGTGAAATGGGGAAGGAGAGGAATTACCTTAGTACCATCCGGAGCTGTGCCTTGGTATACGGTGCCCTTCTCCACGAAGCCGATCCAGTATGTTAGAACACTGTTTAGGAGAGCGTATATGGCGACGGCGCCGGCGGTGTAGTATTTCGTAGACTCGAAACCTAGCTTGTAGTCCCAGAAGAAACAAGCTGCGGCGATGACGAAGGCGCTGTATCCTAGGGCTAGTCGTGTGTCGACTAGACTGTGGTCTTGTTTGAATTTGAGAGAGTTGAGGTAGTTGGGTAGAGCATCGTCGGATGTGTTCTTTAGGTCTGGTGATTGTTAGTGTTATGCTTCATATAGCTGCTGGTGTAAGGGATATAGGAACTTACCCGCTAGATTGTGGACGGCAATCCTTTCGGTAGAAGCCATTGTCAAGCTTTATTACCCTCGTGCTTGGAGGGAGAATAGTATTGTAAGTGGGAGTATTAAAGGTGGTGATAGAAATTGAGTTGAATCGGAGGGTTGATAGCTTAGGTGCACATGTGGCTTCTTAGAAGGTCTGCTTAGGGAGGTACGTACTATTAGACAGGGGGTTTTAGAAGTGGGACGCTTTAAAGTTCAGCCCTGCACCGAGCTGCTGTAACGTCAATCAATTGCAATTGGCCTGAGGTACCTTCCGCCTAATAATATCATCAACCAGTTTAAGCTCCAACAATTATTTATCAATAAATCATCTTTTGCTGTATCGCGGGTTGTGATAGGGGAAACGAGCGCACTATTGAAGATGGCTCAATTACCGGCGCAGACGATCCATCGGGATCCTCAACTATTGTAAGATATGTTGGCATCGGAATGCGATCGCTATGCTGACTTTGTTGATAGTTACTGGATCCTGCTTCCCATTACTGCTGTGATGGTATGCCTATTTTCCTGCCATATAAGTCAAAAAGGGGCAATGCTAACCTCGGGGGCAGATCTTAACAGGTGTCCTGCGATATTATGCCACTGTCTTGATGCAAACACCTCCCAAGAAGCTCGACCAGAAGGCGACGCGAGAGCAGCGATCTTTACTGCACGGTATCGCAGTGCGCAGTAACTTCCACGTTTTATCCGAACCATCTTTCCGCGCGAGACGAGACTACCTTACCAATGCCTACGAATCCGGTGCCTACCTGAAAGACCCCGAGCGACGTGGCCAGCCTCCTCCTAACCCGATGACCGACCCTGGCGCTATGGACGGTATGATGGGGATGATGAAGAACAACATGGCTATGATGATCCCTAACACTTTGATAATGAGTTGGATCAATGCCTTCTTCAGTGGTTTCGTCATTATTAAGCTACCTTTTCCTATTACTATCAAGTTCAAGAGTATGTTGCAAGCTGGTGTTGCGACAAAGGAAATGGACCCTCGATGGATGTCAAGTATCAGTTGGTACTTCTTGTGTTACTTTGGATTGCAATTTGTGTTCAACTTCTTGCTTGGGAATGAGAATGGTAAGTTCACTTAGAGTGGTATCGATTTTGGGTTCACATGAACTAATCACAGACCAGCCGCAAATCAAATGGCTCAGCAGATGGCAGGAATGGGTGCCCAGAACCCTCAAATGTTTGGCCCTGGTGTAGACCCCGATAAACAGTTCAAGACGGAGGCTGAAAACCTTGCTGTAGTTGAGCATTATTCGGTTCTGGACGGAGTTGAGGGTCGATTGCTCGAGGGTATCAAGTCTAAATAAATGAGGTCACAGGGCTGAGTATCTAATCAGCCATACCTAAATGCAAGTTACAACCCCCTGCCAAACGCCGTCCCATGCAATATGCTGTAAATGAAGCAAGCTACCATGATCAACCCCACCAGAGACAAACCCCAAGTCCTTCCTTCATCATGGTACCTTTAATGCAGTAAGGGGATCTCTTCTTGGCCTGATCAATTGCTTCTTGCTCCGTGCTCTCTGGCGTCTGGTCATGCCATGACTCGTCGGTTACTGAGAAGCGGACCATCTCGTTCTTGTCGTAATACATGGGTTCGCTATCGGGGTCATACAGCCACATCCATGCCTTCTCATCGTGGTTACTAAACAATGGTCAGCTTACACGGGCCATACACGTACGGACCCTCCGGTACCTACTACTGTGTGTTCTCGGGTAGTTCCTTGAATTCAACGTATATGTCCTCAAAAAAATCAGTGCGAACTGGTTTCATTAGTGACCTTTCGTAAATTCATGTTTGAAGTTCTAGGGGTAAAATGGTAGTACGTACGGGAGATTCCATTTTGATTAGCTTCGGTAATTCTTCCGAATAGAGTCTCCGTCTTAAAGGGACGAAACACGATCATGCGAAATTCGACTATCATCGACGGAATTAATACTGCGCTTCAAGATATTAAACCTTAGGTATTTAGAAGACGTACCATTGACATTAACCATGCCGCTTCCATGACCGATAAGACCCTCAGAAGCCCATAGGAGATCGTACATGCAGATACAGAGGCCGATTTTCTGAATCACTTTGTTGGAGTACTTGGCGTTGATGCTATCCTCTATGGCGATATGACTCGGCTTCTCGAATTGGTCTGGCTTGATCTGTACCAGATCGGCAATCTTTGTCTAGGGACTTTATTAGTGAACTATAATAGATGAGTTTTAGGAGACTCTTCTTACTAGGATGAACATTGTCGCAACGCTGACTGACTACCATGGTAGTTGTCGCTTTTGCTATGAAAATATCACAATCCGCTGTATGTAGCACTGAGCTAAGTGGAGACCTGTGTCGAACTGGAAGATATCAAAGTACTTAGGTACATGCAGCTGTATTAAAAATGGCACGGGTCCTAGATAGCCTCGCATTATTGATATTCCGGAGTAGCACTTGTGAGTCACAACCTTGTATTTCCACCTAGGTTTTACATTAGTTGCCGCGCTAAAACTCAGATCGCGTCTTGCATAAAATCTTGCAGGGGTCTGTTCTCTGGTAGTACGCACCAAAGCACCAAAATAGAACTCACACAACATAAACTTCTGACCATCTCCAATCCCAATCCACTGTCCACTATCCACACTATCTATCTACGCTGTGTTGTAGGTAACCATAAATTAATCGACCTTTGGAAACTTCCCGTCTTCAACTTCTTCCACAGTCGTAAGCCCCTTTCTGACTTACTCCACCATTTCGTCAAGTACAACAATACATGGTTTTTTATTTCTTTTTCTTCAACTTCGGCTTAGTTGCTCTGGTATATACTATTGCTTTTGCATTCGCGTTTCAGTTCTCACGGAACAGTATCCTTTGAAGCGGTGAGCTTCCGCGTTTGCCAACCTCTAACATCGGGACGCAGGTATGTACAATGTCTTTCTTGTTCATCAAAGCTATCTACCTGTATTTCTGCTTTCGATTCTAACCCTTCGACCTTCTAGCTATCACGACATTAAATTTCCTTTAATTCTTTACCGTTGTTCGAGTCTTTACAAAGCACCGACAAAATGAGTAACTACCCTTACGCACCACCTCCGCCTGCTCCCTCGACAGCATCTCCGAGCCCCTATCCTCCCTACAGTCAAGGGCCGGGATATAGTCATGCTCCTCCCCGTAACGGTCACACCGGGGCAGCAAGTAGTGGTGGGAACCATGGAGGTCATGGCCACCACCGGGGACCCGGTCGCAGCGAATATAGTTCTCATTACTATCCACAACAGGACTATTCTAGTAACGGACCGTACAATTCTCCTCAGCCGACTAGCTATTGGCAAGGAACACCACCTTCGAGTCACGGACATCCTAGCGGCTCGTCTCTCCCACCTAACTATCCTCCTAGCTACGCACCCCAGAGCTATCACCCACAACCTAGTCAATCCTACCAAGCACCTTATCCTGCCCAGTCCTCGCGGCCGGCATATGGAGCTCCGTACGGTCAAGGGCCTAACGAGTATCCTCAGCCTCCGCCGCAATGGGGCGAGCAAAACCATTCATTTTCGTATTCAAGTCGTGGCGGGCGTGGTGGTTACCAGAGTGATCGAAGTGGTCCTCCGCGTAACTCTTATCCTACGACACATCACCAACCACCAGTACCTCTTCCACAGCCAACTTACGGCTACCCCCCTAGCACGTCCCCGTCGTTCTCGGGACCCCCACAAACTCATTACGGACCTAACAATAGAAGCCATGGTCGTGGCGGTCATGCTCATTCTAATAAGTCTTCGCATTCTCTGAATAATGATCGTGGTGAGAAGTTTCGCTATCGTGATCAGAAGCCACATGCACCGCAGCCATTCGCTCATCAGAAGTCTGATCTTGCTTCAGCGAAGAAGAAGAAGCGCAAGACCAACACACTGGGACTAACCCCAGGCGATGAAGATTCGGATGATGGCGTTGACGAGGAGAAGCGTCTTGTGGAGCTGCTTGGCGCCGATGCTCCTGGGTAAGCTTTCTAATTCAGCATAGTGGTCCGATATATGTGCTAATTTGATTTTTTATAAGTATACCTGATGGTGACGTGGCAAAATGGATAGCAGCCCGTAAAGCAAATTTCCCAACCCAAGCTCGCATTGCACAGAAGAAAGAGTCTGGATTGTTGGCTCAAGCGTCTAACAACAACGACAATAAAGAACCTGCCGCTGTTGAGGTTGACCCAGTTGAGAAAGAAGCGGATCGCCTACGCAAGCGGTTGGCGAAGCTTGACCGCAAGATCGAGAAGCGTAAACGTGCCCCTAACGACGAAGGTGATGAGATGCGATCTGAGTCTTCAGATGATGAATCAGATGATGAGAAGCCTGAAGCCCTTCCTACTGCTAAGCCTACCTCCGGATTCTTGCCCCCTCCGCCTATTACACGGGCTGACCCTTCAAACCACTGCAAATATTACTCTACGGGAGGCATATGCGGTAAGAAGGGCAAATGCCGATTCGTACACGACCCTGCTGTTCGTGAGGCTGCTCTTCAGGAACGAACTAGAAATAATGGGCAGATGACTCTTAAGCAACGTCTTCTTTTAAATGACAAAGATCAAGACGACATGGAGGTAATCAAAACCATTGTGGATATGCGTTGCAATGGACGCCTACACGATCCTCAGCCAGCCCCTGCTCGCCCCGAACAGAAAGCTAGTCTCCCCGTTCATTCTTCACTCCCCACTACGGGTGGAGAGGCGAATCTACCTCCAAATCCATATGCACACCTCAAGAACGCAGACGGAATATCGCGGTACCGCAAGCCCAGATTCTAAAGACAGTAACCATTTCCCGAATCCGGGTTTCCGGCATTTTGCAATGCGCAAAAGCAATGAATTTCTTATCAATGTGATGAGATCTATCAACACGTAATGCTGCTGTGTGGCATGCATGACTTGCTGTTTTCACGGATGAGTATCCACCAAGGAAAATGAAGACGAGTTATCGATACTAGTTCGACATGTTGCTCGCTTCATAAATAACTGAGATGGAATCATCACCATCCAACCTAATTTGCAACACAATCATCATTTTCCTTCGCCGATTCTGCCGATTAGCAGTACGATTATGATCACCAATTTTCCCGCATTCCAGTTTGCTTCATGTTTATGCGTTTTTGATTTTCGTCATTTTGGTACGGTCACTCGAGCAAAATAATTGCTTGGTAGGATGTAGCTTTCACAGCAGCTTTTTTCACAAGACTTCGAGTTTCGGATGCGGCGAGAAAGTTCTTCAACTTCCACAGAATGATTCATTTCATCTCTTCCCCCGATTTACTTACAGGCGATTTCCTAATACCGATAGGGTTAAAAAAGGGTTTGTAAGGTCAGGTAGGGATGGCAAAAGGAAGGACGGATAAAGGCGTTAGTTTTTCAAAGTTGTCCAAGGTTTTAATCCTGACTACCTCGAACAGGTAGTAGAGTGTAAGAATAGGATTTAAAATACCTTAGTGTGTCTTGAGTTAATGATTATACCTTATATAATCCATCAGTGTTATCTTAACTTATCATTGAACTAAATATGTGATGACTTTTGCAGCATACACTAATATTTGACTAGCTTCTAACGGCGTATACCTAGAGCCGTTCACCATTTTATATGCATTTCCTCCCATTACGTGTAGTTGGCACTTAGGTACATGGTGATATAACCACCAATTATGTGAAGCTATTTTGGACACCAAAGGTCGAAACATTAGGCCATAGTGGCAAGGGTACTTCTACATCAGACTTCTCTTATTGAGTTAATCGTCAAATTTGCTTTGATTCGGCAGAGGATATCTACTTTTTGTTCGGGAAAATATATGGCCTTCCTATTGACAATGACTTTCGCCATAAACATCAACCAATGAGAATATGAATCTCGTCAAAACACCGGACGCCGTTGTATTGCATGATGGGGATCATCCGTCGTCCCCTTTCCTCCTTTTTTGAAGAGCCACCTCCCCCTTGACCGGTCCCAATGGTCATTTCCTCTCGTATATGCCGTTAGTCGGATTCCACCCCTCTGCTAGAAGGGTAGCTAGAAGTGTGATAGTTATATGGTGCTTGCTTTAAACTAATAGCACAGCATTGACACATCCGTCGTTCTCGCAGTTATTCGTGATCTGCGCGTAACGACCCCAAGCGACCTTACCACCGGCGGTGACAAGCCCAAGTTCGGAAACGTTGACCTCGATGATGGTACCTTTGCTTAGTACACCTAGTTGTGTGTATAAGGGTTGTTGCGGGTTCTTCTTGACGCTGATGATGGGTAGTTGTAATGTGACGCCTAGTTCGGGGTGTGTTACGTTGGCTTTCTTATATCTATAATCCCGCGAGGGTTAGCACCGATGTTAAGGGCAAGTAGCTAGTGAAGTTTTTGATGGCAGGTACGTAGGGATAGGTGATTGGGTATAATAAATCAGATCTTGTTCATTTATACGTGTTCTCAGCAACCGCATTTAGCGTCTGAGTGAGCTGGGTATAACGTAAAGTAGTCATCATATTAATGGTAGTAGAAGGAATGGGGGAACATGGAACATATTTAGGATGGATAGTGATAGACATACCGTAAACCCATAGGCCGTATAAACCTCTCGTATTTCACCGGCCGTCTCGTGAAGTCCGGTCCAACAAACGTGGGCTTTGTAACCATACGCTTCCAGCTCTTCTTATGTGTCTTCTTTCCAGTGTTGACAACCTTAAACATCTCCTCTTCGCTGATACCTCTAACCTTAGGCAAGGGTACTGCGAACTTGGCGGCCTTTTCGGCACGCTTGTTCTTGATAGCACTACTCAACGCCTTGGCCTGGGTAGGATTGGAGCGGTCGAGTAGATAGTTAGGGAGAGGCGTTTTGGGATCGTTTTCGGCGGCAGACTTGACGTTGCGCTCTTCGTGTGCCTTGATCTGCTTGCGCATTTGGATCTTCTCCTTATGTCGCTTCGCCTGGTGCAACTTCGCGCGTAGACCTCGTAGGTTCTGTGCATCCTTGGAGGCCTTGTGTCCCTCACGGGCTTCGCGCTTTCGCATTCGCTCCTCATGATCGAGACGGCGACCATGGGTCTTGCGGAAACGTTCCATGTACTCATTTTGAGGCTGTCGTTAAGATGTCAGTACGGCTAAATTTGGTAGCGGGAAGGATTAAAAACCGTACCATGATGAATGGATTTGCCCTCGAAAGGGACTTCTGAATTAATTATTAGAAATTTCTTGCTCCAATTTTAATATTTGAGTATTAAAGGAGTGCACAATTGAAAATCTGGTGAAAGTTGCGAACGACGACACTGGAGGTGTCGAGGTTGTCGGTGACAAGAGATAGAAAAAAAAGTTACGGGAGTACTAATTTGTTATCGGCTGGGGACCCGCCACTATCAAAATTTCTTAAGCTCCAGCCACACGGATATCCACTAGCCACCCCTGCTGTTCCACAGAGCGGAAAATCTCATGTCTCCACTTTAACTTTTCGACCTCTTCGTCCTTCACACATTCAATTGATATCTCCAGACTTGAAGGTGTCGGAGAAGATCACCAACTCGACCAATTGCGAAGCAGGTGCTTCAATCATCGAGTAGGCACCGTATTTGAGGAGGAAGAACGATTAGAGTTGCAAAAATGAGCCGCTCACTCCTCCGCTCCGTCCTAGAGCTACGCACACCCATCACGCGCCTCCCACCAACTTTCCTCCTCCCAATCCGAGCTCGCGGCCTCGCAACCACAACCACGACGACCACAGACAATGTCAGCCCAACCATACCACCAACGTCCACTCCCACACAAACAACCATCCCTCCAATAGCGCCTACCAAACCGCCAACTACCTCCCCACCATTGCAAACCCACCCCTCCCAATCACCAAACCAAACAACCTCAACCTCAGTAGCGGAGCTCTTCCCCCTCCTCCGCGCCCAGCCGGCACACTACGCCACGATCCTAATCCACGGGATGCCGTACCTAATCACAGAAGGCGACCGCATCCGTCTACCCTTCCTAATGAAAGGTGTTCTCCCCGGCGACATTCTCCGTCTAGATCGAGTCTCAACACTAGGCTCCCGCGACTACACCCTACTCGGAAAACCGATTATCGACCCGGGATTATTCGAATGCCGCGCTACAGTCCTCGGCGTCGAGAGTGAGCCTTTGCGTATCAAGGTTAAGACGAAGAGGCGGAATAGGCGTTCAAGGAGGGTGGCTAGTAAGCATCGGTATACCATTTTGAGGATTAGTGAGTTGAAGCTTTTGGGGCCTTCTTAGGGAGATCTGTGCTTCTAGGATGGTGGAAGAGGGGGGGATTCCTCTTTGGAGGAATCGAAGGCGAGGAGTGATCGACGAGTGTGAACGAAAGACGGGGAGGGCTAGATCTCCTACACCTCTCGATGTCTCCGAGTCTCGCTTAAAGAGTAGTGATGGAGTAGCTGGCACATGCTAGGGACTCGTGGCTCGGGGCTCGTGGTGTATTTTTATCACAGATATGAGCTTGTTCAGGGGCAGCAGGCTCCATGTATAAATCACATCAACTTAAAAAGCAGAGGAACTATTCGGTTGGTTAACCTCACAAGATGAACATAGACGGAAAATGCACTTGTATCATACACCTAAATCCTCACACTATTATGGCATTCACCAGTGAAAAAGATCATCTTAATAGGTCATGAAACGATCGTCAGAAGCTCTCATTAAAAAAGTAAGTTTTTCTACTCAACAACGCATAAGACGTAAGAAAAAATAATAATAATAAAACCGACGCGGGATATTTTTCGCTAAGACAAAAACATCGAGATGAGAAAACCACCATCCACCCGCGAACTGATCGATCGGTTGGTTGGAAGGATAGTTTCCTTTCTAATGCCAGAAACAGATTTGAATCAACTCCCATACCCTAAACTCGGTATCCTGAACGCCGTGGCTGATGGACGCAGAAAAGAACAACGGGAATATTGCGTGGTGATATGGGACGATGCCACCTTCTTTGAAAGAATATGGCGCCTTAAAACACAGTAACGGAATCCAACACTCCTAGACGATTATCCAGCCATACGCATCGTATGCGAGCAGGTTGGCACCTCTCTCTTCTCTTCCCCATCAAATTTTCTCTTTCCGCCGCCGTTTTTCTGTTCGTAAATCATACTATGGTTTTCCCCTTTGAATAATCTTATTGCTACCTCGACTGAGAATCAGGCGAAGCCCTCGAAACCGACGAAGAAAACCCCGCTACCTCCCTGCCGACAGCCTTTGCAACACTGCCCCAGTAAGCCTGAGGCCACACACTAAGGGCCTCGGCCTCGGTAGGCATGCGCTCCCGGCAGCGTGTTACGACACTCTGGATAATACGTCCTAGCAGCTCTTCAGAGATAGGTAAGGCACCCTCCGGCGTCTCGACGGGGTATAGGAATGGGTCTGTAAGAGATAATAATTCCGCACATGTCGGGCGCATATGCTGGTCGCGGTTCAAGCACCTCTTCATCGTTCTTATCAGACTCGGGGGTACGGCCGTGCCTCCTACGCCATGACTGCGGTATTCGATGTCGTATTGCCAGTTGATAATGGCGTGGCAACGGGCCATCTGATTGGGAATGTGACCAAAAGGTGGCGTGCCGTAGACCATCTGGTATAGAATACATCCCAAACTCCATATATCACTAGGCTTTCCAAGCTTCATAAGCTTGGGTCGGGGCGGATTACCGACAGACCCAACACGATGTCCAGCAGCATCAGTTGCGTTAGAGTCGATCAAACTCTCGGGACTCATGTAGTTGGGTGTACCAATCTGGGTCTCGCGGTGTACATTGACAGTCTCGTCTGTCTGGATCGCGTTTGCGATACCGAAATCGATGAGCTTCAGACGACCCTGAACTAGTACGAAGTTGGCTGGCTTCAAGTCTGAGTGAACGATATCGTACTCATGCACTGATGCCAGACATTCAAGCATTTCTTGCCAGTAGTACCTGACAAAGACTGGATCGAAGCGAGCATTCTCAGGCGAGAGTCGGAGGCGTAGGAGCGTGTTAAGGTCCAACTCGCCCATTTCCATAAGCTAAATAGAGCAGTTTAGTCAGCCATACTATCCAAAAGTCAAGAAAATTGTATGTATGATACTTACCAGGCTGAGGATCTGTTTCTCTTCATTCATTTCGTAGTCATATAGAGTAATGACACGTTCCACCTTATTCAGCTTCTGTAGAAGATCGATTTCGCCCTTGTAGCCTCGGACAGTGCTTTCGTCGGCACCTTCTATGGATACACGTTTTAACGCAAACATTTTTCCGTTGTCGGCCGCAACGCGGTATACCTTTCCGCTTCCTCCACGGCCAAGGGAGTCGATTCTCGTATAGCATTTGCCGTTAACCTTCATATAGTTTCGTCGCTTTGCGCCTTGAGCTGTGGTCGCTGCGCCAGCTGTAGACGTAGCGGCCTCGAGAATGGACATTTTGGGCGGGGGTGCTGGGGCTGCCCTACGAGGCGTGTTCTGGCTCAAAGAACTTAATGCCTTACGTTCGGGTGAGGTAGGTCGCAGGCCACCCACCTCTGCAGCGCTCAAAGGGCGGGCTGGAATTTTAGGGATTTCCTTATCTAGGAAGCTCCCTGATGGAACCTTGTTCCTCTTGAAGGTCGGAGGAGCTTCATTTTCTTGGTCGTGTCTTGCGGGCATTTCTGGCCTCGGAGGCGGGATACGGTAATGTGGAATTGGAATCTCATCGTGTTCTGGCGAGGTCTGTCGCGAGCGTGGGACACGCACTTCATCAGCAGCAACTGAGGACACTTCTCTCCTATGGGAAGCCCTCGAGGAGCTCTTAGCACTAACAGGGCTTCCTGAGGCGAGACGGTCAGGTACATAGTAAGATGATACAAGGTTATCTGCGGGTTCGTAGTCATTAGGATCTTGTGGTCTGTCGGGATCCTGGCTAGATTGGAGTGGTTCCCCTTCGTTTTCGGCATCCTCTTCACTTTGTCTTCTTCGTCCTCGGCGCGCCGGACCGCTAAGAAAGCTGCCGGGGACCTTTCCTACTCTCTTTACGCGCATTGAGCTCTGCACTGCTTGATTCTCTTCACTGCGATTCCTAGTTCCATTGGAACCTAACCGAGAAGCACTGCCCGGGTTGGAATTTCCCTGCTGTCGGGGAGCAGTTTGAGGAACTTCAGCTGCATCATTTTCATCGGACTGCGCAGCGTGAGAATGGAATGATGAAGCAAGATCGTTTTGTCGTGAAGACACGGCCGATGATCCGGTACGACCCCGATTGCCCGACGAATTGACGGCAATTCTGACCACGCGACCCTGCTGAGCGGGTGTATTCAAGTCCTTATCCTTGATCTCTGAATTGTTACCCTTCTCCTCCGGTACACTATCAGCTCGACTTGAAGGGCGGTTTTTGTTTTGCGAGGTAGCAAGCGATGTTGACCTCCTCTTGATGGGCTTGACTTGGGAAGCGGCAGAATTACCCGAAGCAGCACTCAACCGAACCACTCGTTTTCTGACGGGACTGCTCTCTCGACTAGGTTGACTCCTGACGGGTGATGTCGGTCGGGAAGATAGCTGTGCACTGCTAGCACGAGTATGTCTCCTCTCTTCGCCAATTGATGCTATCGAGGTGTTCAAAACACTGCGTCGCTTAATGGGTTTTTCTTGTTCGGCATGGACCGGCGATGATGGTCGATGGCTTTGGGCTCGAGTTCTAATGCGACCATTATCCCGTTCGGGCTCAGCTCCCCCATCGTTGAGAAGAGCTTTCGTAAGAGCACTGAGCTTCATAGGCACAGGTATCTCGTCGTCGGAACTATCGTTCCCAGCAAATTGCGATTTGGCACCATTTGTTGATGGGACTGGATTCGATTCTGCGCGGCTAACTTGAGGTCTAGCTGGAACTCTCCTTAAACCCGAACGTAGCGAAGACTTTCTTGCAACAGCAGCCGACTGGGAATTCGACCCAGAGGGCGTGGGTGAAGCGGTAGACATTATCATCAATGTTTGGTTGGTTGTTATTGTAAATATTATATGTATGAGTATGGAGTAGGGCGTATGGAGCAATGGAGCTTGGAAATAAAGCGAGACAACGCAAAGGAAGCAAGCAAGCGGGCTACAGCGCGTCGAATTGGTATTTAGTTTGGTGAAAAAATAATGGATGTTCTACGTGTCGAAGCAGGTCATTGTCCAAAACAATTGCAGATTAGTAGCAAGATTGGAAGAATAGGGCGTTGCAATGCAAAAGTAATTGGCGCGTTGAAGGTATGACAGGAAGGAAATGTTTCTTGGGGAATTTGGTCTATTAGATCCCGGCTCCAATGGCTTGGCGTCTTTTTTCGTTTTTACCCTCGTTGCCAGGAGCAACGGTAGCATTTCACTACCGGTAACCAATCACATCATGCGCTAGTCAAACGCTAAGATTTCATATCGATACCACCAGCCTTATGCAACATGTTTATGCAAATCGTATAGATAACAATGCATAAGCCCAAGATAATGCACTCCGCAATGCCCCTCCAAGCACTTGAGCATTCCACAAACCTTGGGAAGTCAACAGGCTGCATTCAGGTACGTAGGGATAGATGTGGAATTTAATAAGCAAGCTACGCCCAAACGCTACGAAATATTCATTTCGCATTGAATCCCCATAAGGAACCTACAGTAACGTAATGATCAACTGGATCATGTACAATCCTGGACAAGTATCGCGATGTATATAAGAGTATCGCAAAGTCCGCAGTAAGTTTAGAAATTCGAGAAATCAGGGACACATTATCACATCAGTTCGGGGAGGAAAAAGCGGAAAACGAAAATTCAGAGAAGCAGGACTGTATTTTTGCCTTAGCCGTTTCTAGATGCCCTAGTCGATCAAACGCAGACCATTCCACGCCGCCGAATACCATGCCAGACCACCACACCAGTCCATTTTTGTGCCACTTCCCTAAAAACCGTTGACTTCGTTGACATAACCGTTTGCGATATTCGCTTAGTCGAAAAGACCGAAGCCCATGTCCTCGTCGGACTCCTCCTTCTCTGTAGAAATATGTTAGCATTGCAACCACCAAAACCAGAAAGAAATAATATTGGCTCATACCCTCTTCCTTCTCCTCTGCCTTCTCCTCAGCGGCGGCGGCACCACCAGCAGCGGCACCACCGGAAGCAGCACCGCCACCAGCACCACCAGAAGGAACGGAGGCAAGCTTGCCAGATCCCTCGGAGATCAGCTATAAAACCATATTGTCAGTCCAATTGTTCCATTCTCGTAGTATCGTAGTAGCGGGATAGCGAACCTCGTTGATGTCCTTGCCCTCGAGCTCAGACAGGAGCTTCTCCAGACGCTCGTCGTCAGCCTCGATACCGACGGACTCGAGGACTTCCTTGACGTCGGAAGCGGAAGGCGAGGTGTTGCCACCAAGGCCGAGAAGAAGGTAAGCTGCGAGGTGCTTCATTTTTGTAGATTTGTTGTTCTGCGCAGGGGTGGTATTTGGTTAGCTTTGGTGATTTTTTGCGTAGGTATTATTTGCGACAACTTCGGTTGAATTGCGCCCACAAGTCTCGAGCTGACAGCGTCGCAAAAAGTATCGAGGCGCAAATGGGAAATGTTAGAGGTAAATTAACTTACAAGAGATGAGAAGAACACGAGAAATCAATCGATTTAACCGCGATTTTGGGCGGAGACTGAGCCTTCGAGTTCTGTGGGAAGTTCGGGTGTTGACAAGATTGAAAAGTTGAGAAGTTGTGACTGTTTCGGCCAGAAAAGTTTCCGTAGAATTTTGGTGCGTCCAGAATTGACCGTGGGCAGATTAGAGAGAAGGTGGGTCCTCGCCTATCACCTGATTAGGGTCACCCTTGAGAATCGCCGACCCTCCAATAAAACAACTTTGCTTCCACCCCACTATCAATGTGGCTTTAACAATTTACCTTAAAAATTAATGGCGAATGAAAGTGTTGAAATGACGTAGCTCAGCCACAACCAGCTGTTTGCTAAAACTCAATCAGGCTCCAGAAGGTTGGAAAGATTTGGAAGTAACTATGTACTGTGTACTTGGCCATTTGGTACAATTTTTGTTAGGAGCGGAACGGCACGAGACTTTCTTTCTTTCTCTGTCCAGACTTCTTATCGTCACCACCATTTGTTCATTTTGCCCATTTGCATCCAACAATCCTCTAGATACCCGCATTCTTTGTTGCTCGACCACCCACCGCTTTCGTTAATTCTATACGTTCCATCTCCGAAATTTTTATAATCTCGATTTACGATCGCTTTACTCGGCCGATATACCCCATCTTCACGCTAATCATTCCAACGTCGCAATTCATTCACGGACAAAATAGAGTCATCGCACATGACACAGCCCACTACTTTATGACGCCTCGGGCACTATATATGCTCCTGACGGCAACCAAATCGAATTCTACAGGCTCTCCTGTTTCTTAGAGTCCAGAAAATCTCGCCATAATGCCGGTATGTGTCCTCTTTCAACTCTTCTTTCGTTGTGATAACCTCGGTTCTAACGCCTTCGCGCAAACAGATCGGCGATCTCCTCGCGGAGATTTCTGGCGGGGATCCATCTCCCGTACCACAGTCCAAGACACCAACATCATCCAGTCGTAAGCGCAAGGCAGAAGATGATGCAAATTCTGCGACATCCGTCAAGAGTCTCAAATCGCAGCAACAAGATGGACCATCCACAACTAAACCGACCCGCGATATAAGGGGCGATAACGCTGATCGACCGAAAACCACAACCTTCACATCCATCAAGCCTGCATCTCTGCCACATCGTACAAATTCGCCCGCGACGAATGGCCGATATGTACCTCCCATACCAAACGGACAACGGACAACTACAGCTTCAGCTTCAAATGGCAGGCCGGCATCCACCGTCCCTCAACCCAAGCCATCATCCGAGAATTCTAATACCCGGCCAAAACTCAGTGCAGGAGCTCTAGCAGCCGCTTCTAGAGTAGCTCCTGCGAAGTCATCGCCTACAACCCCGACTGCATCAGATCCATCCAAGGCGCCCAAGAAGGGATCCTTTCAGGAGATTATGGAGCGAGCCAAGAGAGCTCAAGCATTAAATGCTAAAGTTGGATCTATCCAGCATAAGTCTATCGAGAAAGGAAAGAAGGAAATCCCTACAAAGGGAGATCGGAAATCCAGTATAGCGAAGGGCAAGGATGGCAAGTCTTACGTTGGAAACAGCAGACCGTCTGTCGCTTCTGCTCGTGGAGGTGCAAGACCCGGACCAGCGGGTCGTGGCACAAGTCAGAACGGCGCTTCGAATGCTGCCAAAGGAAGTGGTAAGCCTAGACCTGGTTCATCAGGGGGTGATGCTCCTGAAAAGAAAATCAAGAAATCTGCAACGGCTACCACAGGATACACCGGAACTGCCCGCCCTCGACCCGGTGCAGCCTCCGGTAAGTCATCCGCATCCAGGAAGGGTCATGGGTCTGGTGGGCTTCTGGCGCCTCCGAAACAAAGCCGCCGGGATCGCTTTGAAGATGAATACGATGATGAGATGGACGATTTCATCGATTATGACGACGATGATGAAGCCGGACCCCGTTATGAATACGATTCTGATGGATCCAGTGATATGGAAGCAGGTCTATCAGATATCGATGTGGAGGAACGAAGAGCGGAGTTACTAGCACGTGAAGAAGATAAACGAGAGCAGGCGTTGGAGGAGAAGCTCAAGAGAGAGAAGGAGGAGCGAAAGCGAAGACTCGGCTCCGGCCGTTAGGAAGTTTCTCTGGTGATTTCCAGGACTATTCTATCTACAAACGGATTGGGATATCCGGCGCAGATTTTTTTCTTCTTTGATGGTAGCAATTTTTCGCTGTCCATCCCGTTCGTGTTTGCCTTAATGACATGGTTCACGTAGATGGAAATTGCATAGGGAGAGGGCGTTTTTTTTTTTCCTGAATTTCAGCACCCCCATCGGCAAACCATGGGAAGCAATGGCGTTCTTCATCATGCATGCCCGAGTTAGGGCCGTCAAAAGGGCGAATGCAATGGGTTCTTTTTTTTTTTTATTAATGCCAGCATAATGCAGCCTTCAAATGTCTTTACGAGAAATTCGATATTGTACATTCCATAGGTTATAATTAGTAGGTAGTTCACATTACTACTGTCTGTACTCTAGCTCCTTTGGTTCAAACCTGTGATCTTAGCGAATTGTATCATCCAACGTACAGAAGAAATATGGCAGTAGCTGAGTCGCCATCAAACTACCAGTGACTTAACAGTCTTGTCTACACACATAGTTAAAATCACGCCACATTATATTAGCAAGTCATGCTAGATGGTAATGAACGCGGAAACAACCTTGTTCCCAATATGTTTGTCTTCTACCGTCAGCTGCCTCCCAGATCCTGACAGACTCACTCTACAAACAGACGAATCCCAAACTTTCTATCTAGTGTCGTTCATTTAGACAGTTAATTTCCTTCCTATTTCCGATTCTAAGTTCAATTTCACGATTATCCCACAGAATAGCTTAAACTTATGTAGTGGCTTTCGCCCGCGAGCCGCTGGCGCCATAATAGTTCAAACTTCATAGTACTATTGGTATATTATCTAAACATCGTCTATTTCCATAGCAACTCGCTGTAGAGTTCTCTTCCTGATAGGTACTATACAAATATCCATTGGGTGATTTAGCTCATCCTTTACGATAGTGGTTGCGAGGTAACCACAGCCCCTAAGATGGCATTACCCCTGAATCTCACACGGCGTATATAAAGTCATTTGACCTATGCTCTTCTATTCGACACAAACACGTACAGTAAAGTTCAAACAATGCTAAAATATTATTGGTAACTCTGTCTAGGTACTTTACTAGGTATATTACCTTCCCTAGGTATTCTTCCTCATCCCGCCTCTCAATGCATAACCTTATCCAGTACTTCCGTCAGCACTTACCTATTTTCAGTAAACAAACAAATTTTATAGTACATTTTGATTGTTAGCATGGACAACAATAGCCTTTTAATTCTATAATTGAACTTTGTTATCAGGCCGCGTGATCATGGAGTGGCTTGATTCACTACTAATATTTCGTTTACCCCTTTTTTTTACCAAACAATAATTGACTCGACAATTACGCACAGCCTTCTACTACTCTAGCCCTTAACGAACATGCCATCCCGCTATATAAATTCGCGGCTGTCATTCACTTCCACTCCTACCTTTCTAATCATTCCTAACGTCACAAAAATTAACCGACTCTCGGTCAACTGCATCGTCCTTGGTAAGTACACTAATCTCAACACATGCATATCTACACCACGATACATATAATCGGATCTGTATCCGACGTGTATTGCTCAGTCTACGTAGACATATCCGTGGACACGAGTCCGAATTTGCTAACATTGTTCTCAATAAATAGACAATTACGAATTAAATTCCCGAATCACTAAAGATTCTTATATATATACCACAAACTTCATTTCGAGATATTCACCCTAAAAGAATATCATCCACTCAGAATGGCACGCAAATTAGTGACCGTTCGCGATATCGCCAACCTCCGGCCAATCCCTGGTTCACCTCGCTTCCAAATTGCGGAAGTCGACGGCTGGACCTGCGCAGTGAAGAGCGAAGAGTTTAGGGTCGGCGAAACCGTTCTTTTCTTCGAGATCGACTCATTTCTCCCGTCCCCCGAAGTCGACAGCCGATATGGGCGAGAGCATAATCCTCTCCATAACGTCGTTGTAAATTGGCAAGGATCGAAAGGCATCCACGTGAGGTCGATGATGGTCAACCACAGCCGGGAAATATCACAAGGCGTAATTCTTAAAGTCAACGCGTTTCCCGAGTTTGAGAGCATTTATTCGGAGTTGGTATTCAAGCTAGGTGCCCACGACGGCAATATGGCTTGGATGAATATGTGCTTCGCAGAGACGCTCGGAGTTAAGAAGTGGGAGTTGCCTCAAGGTCTAACGGGTCAATCCTTGGGGTCGCTCCCAGCGTTTTTTCCTAAGACGGACCTCGAGCGCGTACAAAACGTGAAGACCCTCTTCACGGATAAGTACGCTAATGCGGTCTTCCAAGAGTCCGTCAAGATGGACGGATCTTCGATGTCGGTATACTACGTGAGGAACAACTCACAGTTTTATAAGTCCCTCCCTGTTCTACCCGCAAATACCAAAGCGGAACTAGAACACGGCCGGGTCGGCGTATGCACTAAGAACTTGGACTTAAACGAATTCGGCGGCAGCGAATTCTGGAAGATCGCGTTAAAGTACAAACTCCCACAAAAACTCGAAAACGTGGGTCTAAATATAGCTATTCAAGGCGAACTCGTCGGCTGGAAGATCAACAAAAACCGACACCAATTCAAGGAAGGGGAATACGAGTTTTACGTATACTCTATGTTCAACATCGACAACCAGAAATATATCCACCCAGACGTGACGGTGGCACGGGCACAACAACTCGGACTTAAACACGTACCTATCCTTGGAAAAGTGCGAATTCATGAGATCGCAAAGAACCAAAGCGATCTTCTTAAGCGAGCCGAGGGAACGGATAATAATGGGCTGAAGAGAGAGGGGTTGGTATATAAGAACCTCGAGGATAGCCGCTCGTTTAAGGTCATCGCTAATAACTACTTGCTTACTCACGGCGAGTAGATACTAGTCTGTGCTAGGTTCGGGGTTAAAGAGGTTACTGGGATTGTTTTGCGATATTATATAAGGATATATCCTCTTCGGCGCCCAGGAGGAATTGATTACTGGGATCCGTTTGGTTGAACACGGGATGGGTGCGGCGTACGGTGCTCTGGCGTTAGGGTTAAATCTTCCAAGATAGGAGGATAGATAAAGTCGAGGAATATATAGACCAGGAGCAAATAGATACCACCGAACACTACATATTGCCATTGTATTCCCTCTTTTCACATTAAAACCGTGATGTCTAATATGAAGCTAACTACCTTTTGATGAGTATCAACATTGACGCCCCTAATCTTTAGCCCTAGTATCCTCCCCCTTCCCAATCTTATCCAAATACTCCTTGTACGTCGGCATACCGCGCGGCATACCCGTCCAAGCCAAATCTTGCTCCTCCATAGCCCTTTTCCTCGCCTCCGCAATTGCCTTCCAAGATTCTCTTGCCGTCATCCTCTCATGCCAAGCCTTAACATTCGGAAACTCCTTGAACCGATCCTCTAGCGCCATGGGGGTGCACTGGTGCAGGATATCATTCCAAGGCACGAAAGATAGGTCCGCGTATGTCATTTTCTCGCCTACGAGCCAGTCTCTTCCCTCGAGAACACCGTCGAGGACGCTGAGTTGCCGCTTGCATTCGCTGTTGAAGCGGTCTTGAACTGAGGGGATTTTCTCTGGGTGTAGGTAGTTGAACCTGGGTATATTAGGTTCCAGATGCGCTGAAGTGGGTTAAGGGGAGCATACCATCCGGCCTGGTGGAAAAAAGGGCCCTGTAGACTCATCTGAAAATGAAGCCACTGGTTTAAAGCGTGCTTATCTTGGAGCCGGTCATTTGAATAAGTCAGGGTCAAATCCTTATCGTACTGATCGATGATATATGTGATGATAGCGCCTGACTCCCATAGTGCAACCCCGGTGTTTGGATCCTCGATAGCTTGTATTATTAGTCAGTTCGCGTAAGAACATCAACTGAGTATCAAGGCCTACCAGGGACAGAAGCATTAGGGTTGAGGTCAATGAACGGCTTCCTCTTGATGTCGTCAAAACGGAATGACCTAATCTCATAAGGCACTTTCAGTTCATTGAGAATAAGAACTACCTTCCATGGATTAGGAATTGTCGGCGTTAGCCATACACAAATAGGCTCCGTCATCGTTCAGATGGAGGGTCTTATTGAGCAGGTTCCTGTATACAGATTCTGTCAAAAAAGGAAGTAGAAAATACTATAACGAATACATGGCGCAGTAAGAATGTTTTAACCATCGGCCCTTGCTTCCCGACAATCCCATCCAACGCCCTAGTAGCTGGCCAGGGTATTGGTGTTGGTTGAGGATCGGGAGGGGGAAGACATCGACCAATAAGACATTGTTGGCGGGACTTCCGGATTCAAACCTCCTAGCAAGCACTAAATCAGCTCCAAAATACATCTATTATCTCCGTCTACCAATTTTCTTTGTGTTGAGAAGGATGTATCATCTTCTTACCTTGAAATAGCCAATCGGAGTTTAGCCGAAGCCAAATATATACTGTTTACGGAATGTCGCACAGTGTTTCAACCAATCAGACCTCAATATTCTAGGAGCCTGTAGTGCTTATACCCGTAGGATAGGGGCTATAGTATGTACCTAGGTTCACTTGTTGGCGATGAGTTACAGGGCCCTTCGAAGCCTAAACCCGTCTTACACCTAACTGTGTAGACACCTAGATTACCGTGGAAGTGCCACTAAATATTGGCACCTAGGTAGCTTAACTAGGCAGGCCTGGATTTTCACATCACCTATTCTTCTCTCCCTCTTTATCTAAATATCTCATGACTGTCCCTCATCTTAGGACGAGTCTTCCGCGACCACATCCAACTCCTTGTAGTAACGGTAGATGCCAATAGTATACTCCTGTCTCCTCTCACTAGCGAGATACCCAGCAATCCTCGGGCGAGCCTTGACAGCACCATACAGCTCAAAGACCCGATTATACTTCCCTGACTCTTTAGCTGCCTTCATAGCCCTTGGGAAGGCGTATAAGACACCATCGATACACTGGATGCGTTAGATATTGTTACACCCCACTAATAAAATAAAGATCGCGACAATATCAAAGGGGAGTAATTACCTGGAATAGAACCAAATCAACGTAAGTCAAATTCCCCCCATACACCCAAGGGCCTTCCCCACTAGATTCGCCCTGAATAACCCTCTGCCAGAACCCAAGATGCTTAGGCAACCTCGACTTAACCCAGTCCTTACTGCGCCGAATACTCTCCTCGACTTGATCTTCGTAGTACAGATCATGGGCTATAGGATGATGGCAATCATGCACTTCATTACTCAACCCATCGAGCGCAGTAAGGGCGAGTGCATTCAACTTATAAATATCGTCGCCTGTCTTCGGAGCAAGTCCGATCTTAGGTGCCACTATAATATTACAAATTAGACAAGTAAGAAACCCGGAAATAAGCTGTAACCACTCAATTGACTAGAATTTTCTCAAATTTACTCACCATACATAAGAATATTACTCGTCTGCGAAATCATCAAATCGCCATGCTTGAACAAAGGGGGCGCGTAATAAGGAGGGGTGCTCTTATCCCCGAGATAATCGGCTTTTATATACTGAGGAACAATCTCATTGCAATTCTCAAGCCTGGCCGTATCGGAATAAGGTGTTCCAGTTTCTTCGAAGCAAAGTCGGATGTGTTCTCCACGAGCCGGTGCTCCTTTCCACTGAGGTGATGAGAATTAGCCAATGTTACTTTCGGGGGGCGTAGTGTGGTTCCGGGTCTACCACCTCTGGGTAACCCAGTCTAAATGTTATTAAAAAAGGGGTATAGAAATTTCGTATTTTGGGTACATACGTATATGAGCTCATAAGGTGTGGACATGTTCACGATGGGCCAATTCAGTCGTAGAATGATGAAGAATCTAGTGTGTATAATTAGGCGTATGTGTTGGGTGGATGGAAATGTAAGCGACAAACAGAGAGGGGTGAGACAAGGGGACTTCGGGCTGAGGGGATCCGTGGCATCCGCCTTATATGCCGTTGGGAGGCACCGAACCTATCCACAGGTACTTTCCTTCCCCCCTTGCATTTAAGAGAGAAGGGTCATGCTTAAATCATAGTTTCGCTAAATAATTGAAATCTTCACGTAGGTTTATTCAATAATTTCACCGCCGGTAGTTGTGTCTTGCCATAATAACATCTAGCTAAATTATTGACCTATATGTACCTATGGTCTCTTCACCAGGTACCTGGGTAAGGCCTGAATGTTCCGTTCCAGGGCACCCTGGTTGACGCGGGGTAGTGGGTTTACCCCCTGAAAAGGGCTGAGAAAATACCGCCTATAAAGCCCACCCTCCCACCATCGACACCACCTTGTCAACCCCCAACCGAATGTTCCAACCACGCAATTGGAAAAAACATCGCATTATCGCCATCCGAAGTCAATAACCACTGTTTCCCCCCTGCATCCTAGAGTCTTCACTCATTCGAGTAAATCTCTAGTCAATCAAATGCCAATCGCGATAGTCGTAAATCGTAGCCGCGGTAGGACGGGCCCGAGAAGGACGGACGAATTTTTCCGTATGTATTTCCTCAGCATAGGGTTTCACATCACCGTTCTCGTCGACGATTTCAGCAGTTGTCCTATCGAGGAAAGCAAGGACGTTTTCCCTAGACACCGCAGTTTCAAGGGGCCAGATATGGATGAGCGCAATATAATCCAGTTGAAGGTTTGAGTAGTCTCTCAGCATGATCAAATATGGGGTCCTGATGATAATCCCGTCAAATATGAGGCGTCGCAAGTGGTGCCTGTGTTCTCTGAGAAAAAGGGCGATTTGAGGAGTTTTCCATAACCTAAGACCGCTGAGCGAAAGGGACGTCAACTTAGGCCAATAGCACCGCTGAAAAATTTGTATCGCGACCAATTCCATGTCTTCACTGCATGTCCAGATATGTAATGATAATTTCCTCAACTCTTTTGCTGCGGATAGACATGGTATAAGTACCGAGAGATACCCTGCAGCAATCGGGTCGATGTATAACTCGATAGATGTGAGCGTACTGAAAGTGTATTGAGGATCGAGTTTAGGCGGGAGGTTTTTCCAAAGTCTCTCGTTCAGTTGGCTTAGAAGATAGGTTTCGGGCGTTGTTCGATTCATCCATATAAACAAAGTGGATGTAAAGAAGTCGGTAGTATTGCCCGTGACTCCTGTATAAATGGAAGGGTCACCGATATATTGAGGATAATCATATCCTTTGTAAGCGGATCCTTTATGAGGGAATATTCTGTCTTTTGGTAAGGCGCATGAAACGAGGGTGTTTAGTTTGGGCATTCGATCCAGTGCTACGGAAAATTGATTTAGAAAGGTGACGATGATATTTTTACGATCCTCCTGCTGCCGAGTATCAACCACCTCTTCCGTCGACAGCCAGAATAGATCCAGATCACGCATGGCATCCGACAGAAATTGATAATTATCAAATGTTGTGGGTTTGGATTTCCAATCCTCTAGGCGAGGCTCATACCAGACGATCCATTTTACATGTTTGGCAAGGTGTGGATGCGCGGCGATTTGTTCAAAGGCAATCCGGTCCTTTACAAGACGGGAAATACCGATGCGCTGAAAAAGGAGAGTTGCTACGGGTTGTTCCCAGGAGCAGCAAATGAGGCGCAACACTTTCCAATCTTGTCGCGAAAATATTCCATTGGACGCGATAAGAGTAATTATCTCGAAGGGCAAGCTCGCCAGTGTCGCAATGGTGCCCGGCGTATGGGCTCTTGACTTGGAGGGTGATGAACACATGTTGTATGCTTATGTTGTTTTGGCCTTTTTCCCCTCTTGCTAGGCTTGTATGAGTGTTATATGAAGAGGAAAATTGCTAGGAAGAAAAAGAAAAAAAAGTAAGTTAGTGTGTAGACCTGGTGCGCTGTCACGACCTGGTGGTGTTTGCTTCCTGGGTACCTTATCTAAGTCGGGAGATCCGCGCGCTGGTAGGTTTATCAGTGATACTATGAATGAATACCTAGGTACCTACCTAGGTAGGTAGTTGGGACGAGGGACACTGACACATATAAGATGCATTTAAATTGCCCACTTTTCGCGAGGTTCACAATGGCACGAGAATTCCAGTATTGTTATATGCATTCATCAATCATATAGCAATCAAGCAGACACTTTTCGCAGTCCGGATTTGGACTGGAAAAGTGGCCTATTATTAAAGTAATCTTCATGTGCAACATTATCCCCATCCCGACCCTATATCCCATCATAGGATCCTTTGGACTACCTAAGTTGTTCGTAAGAGACCGAATATGTAGGCCTTGATCATCGCGCGAAAAACAAATCTAAAGTTGGCTAAATCGGGGCGTAGATAAAGCCATCCGGTTTAGTTGGGATGAAATTCTGGTGAAACAGTAAAAGCCACAGGTGGAAAATTGCCCAAGATCACTAAGAGATATGGTGTTGAATCACTGGACCGGAGTGCCCTACATCCTGACCCGGAACAAGTATCTCAGGCGGACCTGGGAGACATCGTAGCAGATGTACTCGTTGTAAAGAAGGTACGCGTTGGGCACGTTGGTGTTATTGGGTGGAGTAGTGGTATCGGGCTAAAGGAGACAATTGTTAATAACCAAAATGATACTGGAGGTCGGCATCGTCTTACCATTTTCACGCCCTTTAGAGATGGATGGATGCATTCTGCGTCCTTCCACACGCTTGGTCCGGTTAATCCCTGGCCCAAGGTCGAGAGCATACCTTGGCTCTTCGCATCCTCGGCGGCGCTATATGAGGCGCCGGTAAGTTTTTGCATGGGGTCTCCAAGTTCAGCTTCGCAAAGGAGAAGGAGCGCATGACCATTACTGATGCCTGCATAGCAGTAGTTGGCGGACTAGATAGAATGTTAATATTAGACTCGATTCCCGAATGCTGCAGGTACTTACCTTGCTGGACATATCCGCCAGATATATGCCCTTTCCGAACACTGTGACACGTTAGCATACAACGCAAAGTCTTGTTACACCGTGGGATCCATTGCTGCTTGTGGGGAAATGGGGAGCATAATAATAAAAGGGGATGTGACGACATACTGTAACCTGATACTGGAGCCTCGGGTGGCGCTATTCGTAAACCTTGCGATAAAATACCACCATAATTGGTACAACGAGAGCCATGCCATAGTAATCGTCGATCTCTGGTATCGGTGTGTGCGGCCTGGAAACGGTTCTTTTCTCCTTGACGCTCAATTCTAAAGATTTGAGATACTTCGTAATTGGCGGAATGGGTTACTCCTCGAGTATCCATTAAGTACTGCTTTAATCCCATGAACTCCGAGCTGCTGCTGTCGAGTGGTGTCATCTCGTCCATTCCTAAGCTTTGGTAGTGTCGGTCTAGCACATTAATCATTTCTTTCTTCTCGTTTTTCATGAGAAGTGATGCATCCTTCATATCTCCCAAACTCTCGAGAAGTTCTATTTCCTTTTTGAGGGTGGTCGAGTCTCGGATTACAGGTGGCTTGCTCCGTCCAAAGGCGTGAGGAATGAGGGTGAAAAACAGATTTGACAATTGTTCTGTCGCTTCGCCAAAGCTGGTTTGATACTGTGAAGTGGCCAACGATGGATCGTCTAGAAGAGCTGACAGATCCTTGAGCGCCTGAAACCCCCTAGTAATGGTGGTTTTACTAAGCTTCCCAAGTGGGAGTTTATGGGCGTCATAATTAAGATCAGCCATTGTTGCAGCAAAATACTCTTGATTGAAGACGAGTTTCATTAATTCCTGGACCGGTTTCGATAATTTGGATTTGGGCTCTTCTTTTGGCTCTTCTTTAACAATGCCGTCTTTCGTGTCTTTCGCGTCATCATCTTCCGAGTCTGAATCTGATTCATACTAAAGTGCCGCAGAGTTAGTAAACGACATTGTGAAATGTTCATGAGAATATTTTATCTCCGTTAATCAAGACTTATTTGTAGGGCTACACATTTTCGAGATATGGAAACAGGTGTTTGGCCTTCCTTAAGATGAAAAGAGGGTAAATAGTAAAATCACTTACGTTTCTCTCAATGAAGGCGTACTTTCCGGGTTTCGGAGGCTCGGTACGGTCAGCCCAAGAAAGACCGGACTTTCCTTTGAACTTGCTGTCAAACTCGCGGAGAGCATTTTCTAGGGTTCCATTGCCAATAAGCTTTGACTGGCCACGCTCGCCGACGCGACCCCATCTAGTCCAAACGCGGAAGGTTCCCGGGACAGAGCGGAGTATCTAAGCACTTAATCAGTATATCATTACGCTTGATGGAGTTGAGGGTTTCGTACTTGGACTCGGTAGAACTTATTGTTATTGGCACTGGCGTTGGACTGATTAAGCGAGGCATCGTAGATGACTCCATCCTCGTCGATGTAGACCTCGGAGTTGGCGAATCCTTTGTCAGCACCTTCGTCGAGAGGGATCCTTACATCCCGGGATTTGGCAATCTGGCCATCAGCGACCTTTGGTTCCTTGGCCTCTTTAGGCTTCTTGGACTCCCTAGATTCCTCAGGCTCCTTTGCTTCCTGGGATTCCTCTTTCTTAGGCTTGGCTTTTGAAGACTTGGTTTTCTTCTTAGCCTGAGGCTTCGCTTCTTCATCAGTATCATCTGCAGGTTTTTGAGTCGATGTACGCTTTCGGGTACCGCTGGTATGGGTAGGCTGAGACTGGGACTGGGACTGAGCCTGAGGTGTAGTTTGGGTAGAATTGAAGCCATAAGCATTTTCGGTCATCAAAGTCATCTGGCTTAATGTATCCTCGAGCCATTGAAAACTGACAATGGGTACATTGTGGGATTGTGCAGCCTTGACCTTGATTGAAGGTTTTTTATAATCCGCTTCTGTGGTGATAAGGTGAGTAGTCGATGCCGTGACAGATTTGGCCACAGATCCACCGAGAACAGTGATGAAGTCTCGCTCGATAGCCGATTGGGTGTATCCAGGTATTGTGCCGCTAATTGCAATACTACAGCCATCCAATGGCGGCGGCGGGGGAGGTTTGGCAGCCTTCTTTCTGGGTGGCATGATGTAATCAGAGCTAATTGAGAACTTTGGTAAGGGTTGCGAAAACTTTTTCTTGTTTTGTATAAAAGGTGAAATAATCAATTGAATGGATAGGAATTGCCAATGCTAAATTGATCGATTGGCAAGATGAAAGAAAGGTGTGAGCTGTTTGAATGAAATGTGAAAGAAAGGGAAGAGAGTCGAAAGGAAGTCGGCCCTGATCGAAGTTAAAATAAATATTGACAAGCTACAAGCTGGAGCTGTGCGCTTTCTCTAGGCAACCTATGTCAAGTAAGGAACGATCGATACCAATTGACGCCAATGTGGCGCGTGGGAACGTGACTTCCCTCAAGGCAGCAGCGCCGTTGGTTTCAGCTTCTAGTTTTTCGATACCTAATGCAGGAAAGCACCTACTAACTTTAAATTGATTGATAAGGTTGGCAAGATCGTTGAATGAGGTGTAAGCTTTCTGGGGCTCCATTTAATGTTATATATTAGGTACCTACCTGTGGATAGAATTTGAACATGCGTTGAATTCGTGGCTATGATACCTAGGCATCAAATTGTATCCATTTCGCAAACTTTTACGATTAGGAAGACAAACGGTTCCGAGAGATGGACTCTTAAAAAATTGTGGGATGAGCCGTTTAAGTACCATATTTCCCCAGCAAAAGAAGGTAATTAGGTAAGCAGTTGCTATTGCTCTACCTAAAGCAGCGTTACATAAGCCCACATGGGTTGTGTCCATCTCTTACATAACACAATATGGGGTTATTTCCTTGAACAGTTAGCCGTCGCTGTCTTTTATTCCGGCCTAGGTCGGACTGATTCTTGGCATAACACAATTGGAAATAGAGCCACTACAAACCATCCCCTAGCGAATCACTAAATTTACCGTCTCAACGGGGAAACATGGCTCCCTGGAACCGATACCGCTTTCCGGGGAATAGGCCGGAGAGCAGTATTACCCTCTACTAGGCAAATGCCCTAACAGCACCAACAGTAATTGGTCATTTTGACCAAATTGCTATAATAGCCGGAGAATAATATTGCTCGTTTGGGGAAAGTCGTTCGAGGGTCATCCGCTATACCGCCATAAAATTCCTATCCTAGAGGTATTGCATCTTGTTCGGCCGCGATGGCGGAAGGCATTATGGGTGATGGGTGGGCATATATGAACGTGCCCCGGCTCGGGACAAGTTGTACTAATACAATAATTTTCGGCGTTCGCACCGGAGTATTGTTGTGGTGAAAATGACGAGACATCCAGAGATTGTTCAACATCCTACTGTGGACATTGAAAGTGCTGAAGAAAAAAGACAGCAGGATTTGGATATCGTCGAAACCGAAAACTTGCCTCCATCGCGCCAAGCCGTAGAGAGCGGGGCGGATGAAGATGATGGCTCGCCTGATAAACCAAGCTTACCTTTCTCTAAAGCGAGATGCATTGCTCTAGTCGCAACAGTAACAGGTGCCAGTTTCCTGAATGTATGTCATTGCTATTCTCGTCCTCGTCGTAATCTCTAGTCTGTTCTTACTGACTGTCGGTAGACCCTATCAATCCAGTCAGTCGTCATTATCCTACCAACGATTGGCGAAGAATTGAACATCCCTGAGAGTAGACAACAATGGATAGTGTCTTCTTATGCTCTCACCTTCGGATGCCTTTTGCTTCTATGGGGTCGTATAGCAGATATTTATGGCAAACGTTCGATTTTCATTCTTGGTAGCGCTTTCGTAGCGGTGACTATGATCATTAATCCGTTCATACCAAATGAAATAGGATTCAATATTTTTAGGGGACTACAAGGACTTGTAAGTTGTATGAATCGAAAATTTTAGCTGACTGTAGCACTTACATGCCGTATTTTAGGGCGCCGCCGCCAATGTGCCGACAGCCATCGGAATTTTGGGCGTGACATTTCCACCAAGCAAAGCAAAGAATTATGCGTTCAGCGCGTATGGTACGTTGAATGCCCTATCGTGCGTAACTTAATGGCTATAGCTTGTCGCTAACGCCCTGAAATAGCTGCTGGTGCGCCCCTTGGTAGTGTCTTTGGAAATCTGATCGGTGGCTTTATTGCGTCCTTCGCTAACTGGCGATGGGTATTTGGGGCTACTGGTGGACTCGCGATCGCTGTAACGGTCGCAGGCATAGCATTTATACCAGCGCCACCACCACATTTAACGACCCAAAAAGGCGGCATTTCCTCGCTCAGGTCCGTAGATTGGATTGGTGGTGCCCTCGTTACCGGCGCAATTCTCGCGCTATTGTTCGCCTTGACGGAAGGTAATGTAGTGGGATGGAAGACCATCTGGATTTATCTATTAATCGTCATCTCTCTGTTACTCCTTGGTATGTTCGTCATATGGCAATGGTACCAGGAGAAACATACAACGAGCAAGCCACTCATGAAAGTTTCCGTCTTCAAAAGCGCTCGGTTCAGCGCTGCCATGGTAATAATGGCCCTATTCTTTGCCGCTTTTAACGACCTAATCGTTTCCGCCACGTTCATTTTTCAGGATTACCAGGACCTTGGTCCCCTTCAGACGACGTTGAGATTTATCCCAACCGGTGCATCTGGTGTCATTACTGCATTCGTCGTAAGCCACCTCATTTCGCGCGTACCTACTTGGATGTTGCTTCTGTTTGGCAATCTCAGTGTGTCGATATCGTGTTTATTATTTTCAATACCGATTCCTCCCGACACATCATATTTCGCGTATGGATTTCCAGCATTCGTTCTCTCGGTAATCGGCGCTGATATCACTTGGCCGAGTTTGACTCTTTTCACCTCCAAATCTCTGCCTCAGGACGACCAAGCGCTAGGAGGTGCATTGATTAATGCGATGGGCCAAATAGGAAGAGCCATTGGATTAGCAATCACCACTGCAATCCAGACCGCAGTAATAGCAAGAGACAGAGGTGTACCGGTAGAAGAATCAGGCAAGATTATGCCTTGGGAACCAGCTTCCTTAAGCGGATTGAGAGCAGGCATTTGGTTCAACTTTGCGCTTGCGCTGTGCTGCGCAGTTGTGGTGTCTGTATACTTCCGTGGCACCGGTATCGTTGGCAAGATTGAAAAGAGACCACAGCAACCTGTGAGAATTTCTCCTAGGGGTGCAACAGAACAAGATACCAAATAGTTACATATATGCAGACATAGTGTAGCTCACGTCTTTGTATAAGACCGCGATTGGTTATTCTATCAATTGGAATAGTAAGTCGTCGCGGCCAATCCTACCATCAACGCTCACTTCGGTGGTTTTTCTTGCGCCGCAATGCTAGTTACAGCGCATTACAGCTGCAAATGATCTAGTAATCTAGGTGACCTCTAAACGTCGTTTTAATGCCCCCAAGACCACATCTATAGCGTGTACTCCACGGTAACCCCCCCACTACAACATAATTACCCAGGTATATCAACAAACATCTATGATGTCACACCTACTCCTTCTCAGCAGGCCAAGACAGCCACGCAAACACAACTAATAACTTCATCGCCGCGGCGATCCAAAGCACACCCGCAGCACCAACAGTACTCCTAGCCAACACGCCACCAAGCACAGCACCAATGAGCAACAAAACCGGGGCCCCGACTCTGCGATTCCGTTCCGGGTTCCGCGGGGCGAGTAACTCGGCATCAGAAAACAAATCACAGTAAATACTAGTCAAGACAACACTAGTCAAGGCATTGTACTTCAAAGCGCGACTCGCGACCGCCTGTCCGCAGCTTTGGAACGCGACGAGCGCGATGGGGACGAGCACGGGCCAGTCGATGGATTCTTTGCGCAGCTCGGCGCTGGTCTGTGGGCCGAAGGTTAGGATTGCGGCTGCGGCTGCTACGAAGAGGGTTTGGAGCGCGAAGGAGGTGCAGAGGACCCAGCGGCGTTTGGGGGATGGGGCGGGGATCCGGTGGAGCGCGCTGAAGAAGATGGAGCCGATGCAGAAACAGCCTAGTGAGGTCCCGGATTTTATCCATCGTGTTGATTCGTGAGGGGCGGCGATGCCGAGGCCGAAGTATACCGTGTTGCCTGTTGTGAGTGTTAATTATGGTGTTCTATGAGTAGAATGATGGCTTCGTGTGAGTCACTGAGAATACTAACCCGTTTGCATCGATACGAAAGAACCCCATGTTGATATCGAAGCACTATCGAGCAGGCCGGTGATGATATAGCAAGCAAGTAGAATTAAATCAGCCCAGTCACGGCGCACGTCCGTCGTTAGGCGTTTTTGCCATATCGCCGATTTCGATGTCGTGTTGCTGCCGCCTAGTAGGGGCTGCTCCTCGTCGCCACGGGCATTTGATCTTGAGTTATTGGGCAGAGCCCCATAACCATTAGAAGAAGCCATTGGGCTTCGATGCTAGCAGTATGACACGCAATTCCAAGTAGTTAACTTGTAATCAATGTTAGATTTATGAGGATATACTGTAGGCTGGGTAAAAAAGGAGAGATTGTCAACAAATCGTTTGCTGTAAGTTTATCAATATGGGAAATGCAGATTGCCGTCTTCTAATCCCGACATAGATATCAATGACGTGGGTAAAAATAGGTTGGACATGTGCCCTTTTAGGTAACATACCTAAATTATATCTCCAATCTATAGGAGACGTTAAAAAAAGCCTCCTTCCCCTTGCCAATCGTGGGTGATGCTCAGCAGGCCAAGCCAGCACATCCGGCCAAGAGTCCCAGATAGGCAGGAATGTCGAGCGCTAAAACCCTACTCTGCTCTAAGGAGTATGGTTTCACTATGCAGGTGTAGTAGGTACAGTAGAGTCTCTTAAAATAAAAGCACCGAGATCACAACCCGTAGATTTATGAGACGTAAGCAATGTGTAAATAATGTTGTAAATACCTAGGGAAGTAAATGACAACGAAGACGCTTATTTGACGTAATTATGATCGTTCCTATTTAGTTCAATTCTATGTTTGTCTTTGTAGCTTATTTCGACCCAGTTCAGGTGTTTAGCGTTATCTAGTGAATTGATGGGGCCGTCTAATAGCGGCTGAAGACCACCAAGTTGGGAGCCCCAGAGCCATATCAGGTACTAAGATTTAGCGCATTAGGTACCCCGACATCTAGTCGGCTACGCGGCAGCTATACTCCACTCCCACTCTACCCCCCGGTGCCTGCCCAGAGAGTTTTAGGGCCGGAATGCACTGGAATAGGTTCGGTATTCATTCGGTGTTGCGCCCGTTGTAATAGTGATTGGCCGTAAACGGAAAACAAGCTCTTAATAACCCTGGAATGATTGCAAGGTTTCTTGTCTATTATGAATGTGACGACATCCATCTTATTTGGTAGTAAGTGATTAACAAACACAAAC
Source organism: Hypoxylon trugodes (assembly GCF_022578975.1). NCBI lineage: Eukaryota > Fungi > Ascomycota > Sordariomycetes > Xylariales > Hypoxylaceae > Hypoxylon > Hypoxylon trugodes. The sequence goes on along the minus strand of NW_026250022.1, from coordinate 2,693,250 downwards.
TTTTTACTTTCTTCTTTCTGTTCTGCAGTCTATTTCATCTAGATTATTCGTTTTTGAGCTGGTATTGTCTCACTTATATTTGCTTGTACCTAAAACAATGCTACCCCAAACTCGCCACGGGCTGTCCACATGGCAGCTATTAGTTACAGCTCTCTCACTGAGCAATTCAGGCCTAGCTATACCCGTAGAGGATAGCCCACGCCAATACCTCTTAGCTGGCCTCGACCTTCCGCCGAAGTACAGTAAAAATTCAAAGCCCCCCTACAGTCCCGGCCACAAAGACCCTTATGACCACGCCGTCGACGCCATAGGCGATAAGCTCGACCCGCTACCTTACCGCAATGGATTAGGTGCATCTGTTCTAGGGCCCTGGAACCGCGAGCGATCACGCCAAAACCCGGATCTCGTGCGGCCGCCCAGTACTGATCATGGGAACTTGCAGAATATGCGATGGAGTTTTGCTGATTCTCATGTGCGCATTGAGGTATGAAACTGCTCTTTCTTGGCTTAGATAACTGTTCTGACTGTGTATTTGGTAGGAGGGGGGATGGACCCGCCAAACCACTGTTCGGGAATTAGGTACCAGCGTTGAACTAGCTGCCGTGAACATGAGACTCGATCAGGGGGTTATTCGTGAGTTGCATTGGCACAAAGAGGCTGAATGGGCTTATGTCCTTGACGGCCAAGTTCGTGTCACTGCCATCGACTACGAGGGTGGAAACTTCATCGATGACTTGAAGAAAGGTGACCTTTGGTACTTCCCAAGTGGTGTGCCTCATTCTCTTCAAGGGCTTGGTGACAATGGTACCGAATTTCTGCTGATTTTTGATGACGGAAACTTCTCCGAAGAATCTACTTTTATTCTGTCGGACTGGCTGGGTACGTATTTTATTTTCGGATAGATCCGATGCGGGCTAACGAGTGAAAAGCACATACACCCAAGTCAGTGATCGCAAAGAACTTTAACTTGGCGCCCGAAGTATTCGCACATCTTCCTGAGAAGGAAAAGTATATCTTCCAGGGTGCTAATCCAGGTTCAATCGATGATGAAAAGCCGACAGGGAAAGGGGTTAAGAAATCTAAATACAACTTCGTCCACAGGATGCTCGAGCAAGAACCCAAAATTACTAGCGGAGGTGAAGTCCGCATTACGGATTCCAAGAACTTTCCTATCTCTAAGACAGTGGCAGCAGCTCACGTTCTTATTCAACCCGGCGCTATACGTGAAATGCATTGGCATCCAAATGCCGATGAATGGAATTTCTTTCTTAAAGGCCGAGCCCGAATTACCATTTTCGCCTCTGAGGGTAGTGCTCGAACCTTTGACTATGTTCCGGGGGATGTCGGAATTGTTCCGAGGAACATGGGTCACTTTGTCGAAAATATCGGAGATGAGCCGATAGAAATGCTCGAGGTTTTCCGTGCGGATGAGTTCCGAGACTTCTCCCTCTTCCAGTGGATGGGCGAGACACCGAAGAAAATGGTTGTCGACCATCTATTTAAGGATGATCCGGAAAATGGTGAAATCTTCTGGAACAAGGTTAAGAATGCAGAGAAAGATGAAGTGACTCTTCCTGATTCTGGAAATGAATCAGAGTCAGGTGAACGCGAGTTGTAAAAAGCAAATCTTGCCCTAATTTTCATTACAGGGCATTTGGGGCTAGTTCTCACGCTGTATTCAGGACTAGCCCAGCAAGTTTTAGCGATTGCACTGCAAATTTCACTACAAAATTTCCTACGCATACTATTTTATATCTGTATATTATTTAATTACCTGAGACTATGAAGATTTCTTGATCGTTTCGATTTTTACATGAGCATAGGTCAACCATTCTGTAGCAAAGACCTTTCTAACTCGTAGCATCAACAGAAGTTTCCGACCAATATTTCCTCTAGCTATTGCCAACGTGGAACTTATGGCGTTCTCTTTGCACTGTTGTAGCTCTTAGGTCCTTAGAAAGCTACATGTCTCCAAGTATAGCGCCGAAGCCCCTATGAACCCCCGGGATGTTAGTTCGCCCTCATGCAACTTAGGTGTGTAGAACAAGCTGTTTCGGCATATGATATGATGAATATGTTCGGCTTTGCTCGGAATTTTTGTCCTACTCGACATATCAGAAACGTACGCGACTCAGGGGGTATACCCCTAGCATGATATTGTAAGGCTAGATACGAGATGGAGTTCGCTAGAAGGTGTCAATATTGGCGTTAGATGGAGAAGGTGAGATAGAGGTGTCACTTTTTTTCGGGATGAGGATATTCTGATACAATTCTCCCCCAATATTTACTTGAGTTTACCTGCCTCCTTAGAATTATTTATTCGGCGGATCGGGTTTCACCTGATAAAACTCGGGATCATACATGATACCTATTATGAACACAACAACGATGATTATCGGCGTTGAGCACTATAGTCTTCCCCGGGGGATGCGTTCTGTAACGTTAATTTGGCGAAACATCGTAGACGTAGACCACCGAGATATTCCCAGCTGACCATGCCGTTATTTCCGAAATGAAGAAGATCTATCAGGCTTAGGGTACACGGGTCAAGGATCTAGGCCGCGGAAGCACGACGGGTAGGTGCTTATTCAGGGGGGCCATTAGCCTGTTGTGGGGAACCTGGGGCGGTATTCGATCCGCCTTCTCTTCTCCTCCTTCCTCTAATTCTTTCTAGGATATCATTCATATTCCAAATCACCAAAAAGATTCTATTATCATCCGCTTCAAAACAGTATATACGATGTACCTATTATTATAATAGAAATAACCAAGTGCTTCATATACTAGAAATTTTCTTCATCTATCTCTTACTTAGTGGGAACACAATACTGTTGTGTTATGTATGACTAGTGCTGACAACAGGTTTTACATAGCATGGCATAAATGAAAGACCCTAGAAGGCCGCCAATCGCATCTTCTCTTGTTTGTGATAGAAATCTACTATCTATTGATCGTCTAGGCTCTATCTAGAAACCTACACACCATCAAAGCCTAAGTGTCTCTACAGCAAAAGAGTGTGCCTGCTATCACGACAGTGTCTGGATCTAGAATCATAGATACTAGCGCATCCCCGCCATAGTTCTTTTTCAGTAGGTCATGAACCCCACGAACGCAGCCATCAATCGGGACAAACCCCCGGCGAGCGCTTACGAGTTCCGGATGACTACACCAATAACACTTGTACGAACGGGTCAATCACGTGGAGTTCCGTTGGACGTTGCCGTATCACAACATTCTACTGGGTTGGATTGTCCACCTAGGTACCAGTTAGGAAAGTAATTGCGCTATAAACTGGGGGCGGATAGGGAGGTAAGGGTAGCTATGTTGCAATTGGTACTCAGCGACCTATCAGCATCTTTGCCGCTCGCAACCCTGAATAAGAACCAAGATCGTCGACATTTCATCTTTCACCTTCACAATTTTATTTCTATTTTTAAATACTTATTTGATCACATATGTATAATAGCCCTAGGAATATTAAAAATATTTCAAGATTGTTTCTATGTGATGAGAAAAGATAAAACATCCGGGGAAGATCACTTCTATCACTTGGCATTAGCGGCCGACCACATAAGCAGAGTCTTGGGTCCCTGCAATGTGACCGTTGCACGGAAAGCTTGGTACGTGTCAAGCTTTCCATTACCCCTGTAAATTGCCCTAGACAGGCAACTTTAGAACCCGTGGCGTTGTTCAGGGTGCTTGGCCGCATCAGCGAACCAAAAACTTCCGGCCCTAGAATTATATCCCCGGTTATACGACGACTTCGTGCGTTCTTGAATGCGATATCTTCTTTTTCTTTGGATGAATTATACATGGACTTGAGCGTCAATGCTTAATTGCCAGATAATCACATCACACAGTTTCTATAGGTGGTAGCGATTTTTGGTCGACTATCCATAGATTCGGGTTGCTACAGGATCTATCTATAGAATTGCCAAGGCCTATTAAGTAACCTGGTGATATAGACTTATGACTTTGAATTGGCATAAGGTTGACCGAGAATTACGTACCGCACGGCACTTATCTCTAGGCTTAACGAAGAGGCTCAGACAGGCGCGAAGAAAGTGCAAATATGTCAATATCTCAACTGAGACTCGAGATAAGCCCAGTGTCAGAGTACCTATGTAGGAACTGTAAGTACTGACCCTCATGCTAACAGCGCCACCTATAATGCACCTAAAACAATACTATCATGCGAATATTGAACGTGCAAGATAATCCACCAAACAACGGGATTTCGTAGGTAGATTTCCTATAATTACATAATACCGATCTACGTAATAGCAAAACTAACGGTGGAATAAACCATGCAATCTTGGTACTGATTGGTTCGTCGGGTGAATCAGGTTACATAGATCACGAATTCCTTGCTTCTATTTTAGAAAACAACCCCCTTTCAATATATGTACGTGCTCCAACGTCCCACAGGCGATGTAATCAACCTACCCCGCGCTTTTATATCGATTTATGGACGGCACTGTCACCTAGAGCCATGATCGGCCAAACATGACTGGCATACAGTCGCATTTAGGCACGGAATGGCGCCTAATCGCGGGCTTCAGATTCGTCCGTACGAATCTTCACACATAAGTAAAAGTAGAAAAAACGATATAGGAAATGTCTTCATACTACACCCTGAAGCCCGGTCCGAATCGTGGGTCCCTGCGCGCGTTGTTATCAGGTGTGTGATTTGATGTTGTGTTTCCTCACCTACCTACCTAGTTCTTTTTCATTGATCGCGAAGGTCTTGAATAAACGAATAGATTCCCTCTTTGATGCCGACAGAGTGGCGAGAATATGCCGAGGGTGGGTGTGATTGCTACGAAAGCGATAGGCTGCCCGAGTTGAGCATATTGTCTCTCTTGTGATTGAGTATCTCCATGAAACCTTCTGTTTATGGAAGTAAGGCTTTGGAACCCGGGGACTGGTACTGTGTGAATATTGGTTGTCGATAGACTTATGTTTAAGTCTATATTAACTACTATATCCGGTCAGCCTCATCATCTAGGGCAGACCAGGTACTCGATCTCGGTCATTCGCTGTTCGAAGTTTAGCCATTAGCCATGGAGAGACACGTCAAAGCCGTCAAAGAAGAGTTCCGAACGGATGTCACCCTTAATAGGGTGGTTAACTTCGCTCGCATCGCACCACGCAAGTTTCCATCGGCTGCTAAACAGTATCTTCTCGACAAACTTCCCATTATCCAATGGCTTCCACGATACTCACCATCATGGCTCCCTCAGGATTTCATGGCCGGTCTCACAATCGGAGTCTTACTCATTCCTCAAGGTCTAGCATACGCTAAGATTGCGACAATTCCTATCGAAAATGGTCTTTACTCCTGTTGGGTACCTGCCGCTGTGATGGTGTTCATGGGAACATCAAAAGGTGTGTTGCGGATAGAAGGAAATGATTATCCTCTACCTCATGCAGTGATACTGACTTAAGGTCGTACGTAGACTTGTCATCGGGACCAACTTCGATCCTGGGCCTGCTAACCGCAGAAATCGTCCGCGACCTCAAGAACGAATATGCAGCCACTGATATTTCGTCGGCCGTTGCCATGATGGTAGGGATATTCTCCCTCCTGATAGGTCTGCTAGGTCTCGGTTTCCTTCTCGACTATGTCTCGATCCCCGTTCTCACCGGATTCATCTCGGCCACAGCCTTCGTTATTGGTATGGGTCAAGTCGCTTCTCTCGTCGGACTTAGCGGCGGCCCAGACGGTGCCTTTAACCAACTTGGCGACGCTCTCAAACGTCTCCCACACTGGGACGGTCCAACTTGCGGAATTGGCTTCGGTACGGTCCTGGTCCTCCTGATTCTTGAGAAAATAGGAAAGACATGGGGAAACAAGCACTTCCTCATTCGATACATTTCCAGCAGTCGAGCGATCATCGTGATGGTAATATTCACCTTGATCTCATACCTCGTCAATAAGGATCGCGATGACTACCTTTGGGGCCTCAGCGAAGTAAACACTCACGGCATCCAACACCCCAAAGCTCCCGATGCAGGCCTCCTTGCGAAGGTTGCGGGTCGTGCTATTGCGCCGCTCGTGGCGTGTACACTAGAGCATCAAGCTGTCGGCAAGGCTTTCGCTCGTCGAAATCATTATGCGATTGATCAAACCCAGGAGTTCAACTATCTTGGTGTGACTAACATCGTCAATTCCTTCTTTGGTGCTATGCCGGTTGGTGGTGCGATATCTCGGACGGCTGTCAATTCGGAGTGCCATGTACGAAGTCCTTTGAATGGAGTCGTCACTGCAGGCTTCATTATATTGACACTTTATGTGTTCTCTCCAGCTTTATACTGGCTTCCAAAGTCGACGTTGGCCGCAATTATCGTAAGTACTCTTATTCATGGACACTACTCCTACGATTGAAGAGCATACCATAACTGACTTGTACTTCTTTTCAACAATAGATCATGGCCGTTATACACCTCTTCGGACCCCTATCCCTAATTTGGCGCTACTGGCGCATCTCCCTCGCCGACTTCATCGCATGCATGGTTTCATTCTGGGTCACTATCTTCGTGTCCGCAGAAATCGGCATTGGTGCCGCTGCTGGGTGGAGCGTAGCATGGACGCTTCTACGATCTGCATTCGCTCGTGCTACCATCCACGCCAACCAGACTGCGGATGCGTCAGGTACCTTCGAACCTTTAGAACACCTCTCATCCCTACAACAACGCGGGCAGACAGAAAATATCGGCAGTCCGACAATTCCGGAGGATACTGTAGTAGTGCGCTTCGCGGACTCGCTGTTCTTCCCTAATGCGAATAGGAATAAGATAGAAGCTCTTGAAGCAATGCAAATCGCTTGGCCGTCTGTGCAGAGCCCGCGTTACGGCGACGAGGGAGAACGGTCTTGGAGTGTGGCTGCGGAACAACGACTCGCGCGACTGCGAGAGGAACGGCACGTCGTGGTACGTGGTATGCCGCTTGCTGTCGTCGTATGGGATTTCGGACAGGCACCTTTTATTGATGCGACGGGCATCACCGCACTCGCTGAACTTAAGGATGATATACGCCGTCAGCTCGGTTTTGGCGTGCAGATACGCATTATTGGTATGACACCAGGGATCCGGTTGCGCTTCAAGCGAGCTGGGTGGAAGCTCGTGGATGCGGATGGATTGTTGGATGGAGCTGCTGATGTGGTTTATCCTTCGCTTGAGAGGGCTATCTGGGATGAGAGGGACCGTGATAGTTTGAAGGGGGTTGCTACGGAGAAGGTTTGAATAACTTTTAAGTGTTGAAGTGCTTTGATTGCTTCATTGTATGAAATACCCTTGGGATTGTTCTTGTATCTAGGGTGTGTTTAGTGAGCTCGAGTCCATGAACGAGTTATTACATTTGCTCAAGAAGTTGAAGTCTTGGCGAGTAGATTTGCACATGATGATTTCTAGATAATTGAGCTCACGAAATGATTCTAACCATCCATAATTCTAGGTTGGACATTCTCTAACACATTGATTAGCCCGTGTCATTGTCGGCGGCAGGTCTAAATATGAATATCTGCATGCGTGCGTTTGTGTTTGTTTGGTCCCTATAGAACGTAAGTTGAGTGCAACAAGAAATCCATTGTGATTAAGCGAATAAAGGTGTAGGAACATAAAAATATACGAGGACCAACATATGGAAGAGTTCAGAGGCGACATGAAAAAAGATGCTTAAAGTGTCTCGACACCTAGGTATTTATTGGGATGAAAGTGTTCTGTTCTCAAAATAAAAGGGCGGGACGCGATCGATGAGCTAGCTAATCGATAAGAAAAAGCAATTGTTCGGTCGGTCGGACATCGGAGTTACGCCAATTAAGGTATATAGGGCTAAGCTAGAACCCTTGACTTCAACGATTGCAAGAGCAGTAAAGCACCTTGGCGCAGTGGAAGCGCGCCGGGCTCATAACCCGGAGGTCCTCCGATCGAAACGGAGAGGTGCTAATCTTGGAACTTATCTTTTTGTGTTCAAAATATCTTTTCAATTTTATCTTATTTTGTTTTATTCTTTGCTTTTCATTTTTTTTCTCATCAACTCTTATATAATCCCGCAGGCCCCTCTATTGATTAGATAAGCATATATGATTATATAAGCCATGCTATGGTGGGGTAAAACGCGACACGGGGGTCAGTGCCTGGACGTTTCTTAATCTTTTCATCCTTTTAATTCCTTGGACGAAAATCCAATTAAATACAGGAGATATGTGTGGCATTCACGCAGTAATCTCTACTACTGGTATTTCGAGTATCTCTACTGAGTTGAGAAATCTTCTATCGAACCGCGGTCCGGATCACTGTGGCCAGGTTTATCGCGAACTTCCTTTTGAAAATGGAGATTCGACAATTCACCTCGTGTTTACTTCTACGGTGCTAGCCCTGCGAGGGGACCATATTGCAAAACAGCCCTTGGAATCTATCACCGGATCTATTTTATGTTGGAATGGGGAGGCGTGGAGAATTAACGGCCAATCCATCAGCAGCAAAAATGACGGAGAAATCATACTGGCCAAGCTTAACCCTACCGAAGTACCCCCAGCTGATACGCGAACTGAGGCACGAGAGGCGCACATCCTAAATATTCTAAGGGAACTTGATGGCCCTTTCGCTTTTCTATACTACGATTTCCGTATCAAACGCCTTTATTTCGGTCGGGATCGCCTTGGACGCCGGTCGCTTCTAGTCAACCAGTCAGAAGATGGAAACTCGATCTCACTTTCTAGCATTGCAGATGTGCCTGCTACTGACTGGAAGGAGATAGAAGCAAATGGCATCTACTCTTTGGACCTGAGTACTCGTGTCGCCACATCTCAAGGACTCAAACTTGATACCCGTACGACAAGGCATGATTGGGTACCGTCTAGTGGAAATGACATGGTAAGTGCAAACTTGTAGTAGTGTATTTGTGCGTACGATCTTTGCTATAAACTTATAATTACAGGTTTCGAGCATCGGAAACTTCAATACGACGTTGCCCACATCTGAGCACAAGTTGGATTTCAACTTACCCTCGGTCCAGTTGCTTCAGCATTGGTTATGTGAATCCATCAAGCTGCGTGTACTGGATATCCCGGAGCCTCCAAACACATTATCTAATACCGATGTTCGCGTGGCTATTCTCTTTTCCGGCGGCCTTGATTGCACTGTGCTTGCGAGACTAGCTCACGACTTTATCCCAACAGACCAAGGGATAGATTTAATCAACGTTGCGTTTGAAAATCCACGCCAAGCTTCAATAGACAAGACTTTACCTCACTCAGAGGTCGCGGATACTTATGAAGCCTGCCCGGATAGAAAGACTGGTCGTAAGGCTTTTGCCGAACTAAAGTCTTCCTGCCCAAATCGGTATTGGCGTTTCATCGCGGTATGGGTTTCGGCGTCTTTTTGCCATATTATGCATTGTGTTGACCCGATTTGCTAGGTCAATGTCTCATTTGAAGAAGCTATGAGTCATAAATCCAAAATTGTGTTACTTCTACACCCACATAACACCGAGATGGACCTTTCAATTGCCCTCGCCCTTTACTTCGCTGCAAGAGGTATAGGTAATTCCTACACGGACAAGTATGAATGGGAGCCGTCCCCACCGAGTGTAACTACGCCAGCTAGAGTGCTCTTATCCGGTCTTGGTGCAGATGAGCTCTTCGGTGGTTACGCGCGGCATGAAGCAGCCTTCAAAAACGGAGGATATGCTCGCCTCATTGACGAGTTGAAATTAGATATTGGTCGTATCGGACAAAGAAATCTTGGCCGCGACGATCGAATTATGGCGCACTGGGGTAAGGAAGTGCGATTTCCTTTCTTAGATGAAGAGCTTGTCAGGTTCGCTATCGGCTCTCCAGTGTGGGAGAAATGCGATTTCCAGAACCAGTTCCATCCAGCTGTCATCGACCCAGCCAAGCGAATATTAAGGCTTCTAGCTGATAAGCTTGGTCTTCCCGTAACCGCGAGGGAAAAAAAGAGAGCAGTACGTTGCAATCTAGGGACGATGTGCCACGTAGCTAACAACCTGACAGATTCAATTCGGCTCGAGAACAGCAAAATTGGAAAGTCATACTGGTAGACGTCGAGGCACGGCACCAATTACCCAATCCAACACTATCAATCCTTAACGTCCGACGCAAGGATAGCTATCCACTCAACCTGGCGGTGATGATTACATCAGATACTTCCGAGTTGGTCACGCAACGCAATCAGTTAAACTCCATTTTGTGTGTTTCTGCAATTGCAGTAACCCTCTTAGGTCGTTTACACTTCAGCTTGCTCCCAACTATGATGTCTAAAAGGCATGTCTGAGCCAGAATTCTCTTTTATCTAATTCTCATCGAAGCTATGAATGCTACCGAGAAGTAACTTGAGCATGTTTCCCTCATTTCGTCTAATAGCCCGACTTGACCGGATAGTGTCTAATTCCTTCACCACAAAAATATCCATGTAGTCATAATGAAGTATATACGCAGTGCGAAGCGAATTTACCAGAAGTCTCAAAGTTGAGGTACTATAACGAAAACACCAAAACCCTTAGTCTATTACAACGTCGACCCTGACAAGGATTGAGCCCCTTCAGATGACATCACGACAACGTAGTGCGGGGTCTTATAAATAGTAGAAGTCTCAACATTTACAGCATCTTCCTACATGCCTATAAAACTTCGACTTTATAAAGCCGCAGATTTTTTACTTCGATTTTGATATCGACGCTAAAAACTGACAAGATAATGCGTTCACGCATCTGGGTCTTTCTCTTAACAACGGTGGCTACAGCCGCCGAACGCCCGCCCGCGAAGCAAGCCGTCATCGTATCTCATCTGGAAAATTCCGATTTGTACAAGGTCCAACATAAGTATGTTAACCTAGTTGCCTAATGGTAGGCTATATCCTATATTATTCTCCGTGCCTAATCATTTTACTAGATTAAAAAAGGCAGATATTTTCTCAACGGGTAAGTCTGGGTACCTTTCAAGTGAAGCAACCTATAATTGACCAACATAAGTTATTGACAAGTTCCTCCCATCATTTCTCCTTGACGCGGAATGGCCATCTGGGGAAAGCGCAAAATTGGGAAACACCCTGAAGGTAGATGAGGTCCAAGATGAGCCCTCCATCATAGTGCACCGCGGCCATCCCGCTTCGTCGTCAGCAACCGGAGAGGGCTCTGGTGTAACCTACGCTATTAGCATCACAGATCCGGATGCTCCCTCGCGCGACAATCCGGAATGGTCCGAATTCTGCCACTTCATCGCTACTGGTGTAGAGGTTCCTTCGGAGTCTTCCGATATCTTTCGTTTATCCGACCTAGAGGATATCATTCCGTACAAACCGCCCAGCCCGCCACCAAAGACCGGGAAACATAGATATGTGTTCCTTCTATTTGCGCCTAAGAACGACACCACGGATCCGTTGCACTTATCCAAGCCAGAGGATAGGAAGCATTGGGGCACGGGTAAGGAGAGGCATGGTGTGAGGGATTGGGCAGAGGCAAATGGTCTTAAGCCTGTTGGTGAGTTCGCGTTTTGCAGTTTGATTTATTGCGAATACTGATGAGTGACTAGCGGCGAATTTCATTTATGCGCAAAATGAAGAACAATGAATTCTTCCATATGTAACATCCAATGAAACAGGTTAAACTGATGTATACTTTATTGCTACTTCTTAAATGCTGTAGTGATATCCATTAACCGCTTCGTAACTTAACAACCCCGATCGACCCGGATCCTCATGGGCATTACTAACTCTCCTTCCTCCTACATGACCAAAATAACAGTTCAAATCACACTAACTACCTAGGTACGTGGGCGTTCTACTTCAATAATTTTCCGTCGCTGCCTCACAATTCAGCTATACGTAGACTCACACGGAGTGATTCCGCCCTGTTATACCATCCGCCGCTTGATAACTCGACATCTCCGATACTTGACGACTCCCAAGAGTCTCCGAGTTCCAGCTCGGAGTTACGACGCTCTGTGGCTCATCACCGGATAGTTCATGTGCTTCGGTCGAGTTAGCCGCCAATTCGGCTTTATACCCATACCAAGCGAAGTTTGGTGGTTCTGGGGAGGCAACTGAACCAATCTCAGGACTGGCCGGCTTTTCTGGCGTAACTTGTGCGACGCCGGGTTTCGGGTCTTCTTGCGGCGCCTCATTTTGGGGTTCTGGATCTGGCTGTGTCGCAGCTGTCGTTGATGCGGTAATCTTCCTCCGATGTAGGAAGAATGCAAGAAAGATGAGACCGACCAATAGGGGGACACCCAGGCCTACGCCCACACCTAACCCTGCCTTTGCCCCGTCCGACAAGCCCTCCGTGGTATCTTCGGTGGTGAATGGCGAGGTCGGTGCTGGGGTCGAAGATGAGACTCGTGAAGTGGGCACCAACGTAGGGATAGCAGTGGGGTCGAATGAGATTGTGCCTCCTGGTGTAGGGGGTAAACTCGCAACTTGATCAAAGCTTGCCTTGTTATTCGAGTTTCGAATCAAGGGTCTCGAGGCATTGCATTTGCAATCTGGTTCTTTTTGTAGCGCGATCCACTGCGGATGCACAGAACATCCTGACCATATGTCTATATCGTCCCCATCGCATCTTGCCATTGCTACCCATTGTTGGTGGGGTAGTCGAATTTATTCGTGCAGACGCTCGACTTGAACTCTGGGTCTGTACACCCCGCCACGTATGTCACAGCGGCTATAACATTGATTAGTGCTGGCTTTGTGTTGGTATTATAAGATAATTCGGACATACTATCGCGATCCCAGCAAGCCGTGCTCGACAGGCAATAATCACCAACAAAGCAACAAGATTGAGGTCCTGAAAGCGCAGCATTTCCGCAGGGGATGAAGTCTATCTCAGACACCTCCCCTTCTGCTATGAAGCATGTGCCATTCGAGATATAGAGGGCGTTACCGCTCATTTTTCGTCGTGCGTTTATCGCTCAGAACTAGAATTGTGGAAATAATTATAACTATGGCCGAATGAGAGAAAGGGGGTTGGAATTGAGGTAGAAGCATCCCGGGGACATTTGAATGACCATTTGCCGCCGTAGACTCAGGGTCTTACGGTGTCATGTAAGGAACCGTTCTCGACCACTCTTTCCGATCTACTATTCGTGGATGTGGCACGAAGCATATGCTCATGCAGGTCAAAGCCATTCCTAAGAACTGCCAGCCGATCTACGATATTGTATGGTTCGCTGCATCCAAATTCTTCATGATGAGGATTTTGTGACACGTGAAGGGTTGCCGCGGCGTATGCGGCTATCCGCACCTAGCGCTCCTCTTCTAAAAACATGGAGTAAGCCTCAATGGTGTAGCATGCTTCTATACCAGACATGTGATTATGGATGAAAGGTGAACAGATATATTTACATCTTATATCTTTGGAGTGGGGGGAGGGTAGACATCGACTAGTCTTTTCTATTGATATAAGATAGCTTATAGACCAGAGAAGTTTCGCACGCCTCTCTCTCCCTCCGGTATAACACATGTTACCTCTTACTAACGTCGCGAGTATTAATACTTTGCAAGCCGCTGTCCGAGCCCCAGATAGTTTACTATTGGAATTCTTAAGGTCTTACCAATCACAGCATGTCTGTTGAGGATATATTACCTCTCACAAGTGTACTACATTCTATCTAAATAGGACGTGACAATGTAACTCGAACCCCTAGGCTCTCTATATCTACCTTAACCACGGAACCGAACGTGCAATTCAAAAATATCTGAGACAATGCTGTATTACAACGTCATGATAGGATTGACGGTTAGCGTTGGTGCCAGCGGTTAGTCTGTTCTATATGGCATATCAGGCTGCGTACGACATTGTAAGTGAACCTAGCATATAATTCAGGAAACCCATATAAGTAGTCCGAGTATGCCTAGGTATATTTCAAGTATAGCAATCGCGGTTTTATTGTCCTTCGCTCTGTTGCCAGGAGTCACCCCGCCCCCTTTTCGGAGGGCTGACTAGCTATTCCAACAATTACGGAGATTAATCACCAAGCCACAGGTTCGATCGGTGTTATTTATTTCATTTATAGAGCTATAGTGCCATGGGACTAGTGTAAATAGTGCCGTATATGTGGTTGAGACTTTATTCGTGATACCCTAGACCTCGTAATCTCTTGAAGCATATCCTAACTCAGACCCACTATATATATGATATATCTCTACTTCTTCTCAACGGTGTCTCCCTCATCGGCGCCAGCAACGATGGTGTAGATGTCTATGTCGATCTGTTAGCGCTCGGGAGCCAAAGAAATATCAACTATAATTCTCACATTCAGCCGGCTTGGGTGCTGGGACCGGTGCCGGAGCAGGAGTCGGGGCTGGGTTAGGGGCAGCAAGGCCAATAGCCGCGAAAGCTAGGGTGAGGATGACTGAGTACTTCATGGTGGCAGTGGTGGACTGATGTATCTTCGAGATAAGGATAGAGTATTGATGGGCTTTCGAGTATCCTCGGAGATGAAGAGGCATAAGAATACCTAGCAGATATAACCCTACTTATACCTCAGGTACCTTGAATGCCAAGAGTGGTGACATAGCACGTAACTGTACTAAGCACCTTCAGAGATTGTGGCTGGCCAAGGATAGGATATCGCCAGCCGATGATAGCGGTAAAGTCCATGCGTCCCTCGGTCCCGCATGAAACAACAAATCCACGGCTATACACGCCATGCATTATTCGCACCCTATCACCTCATGAAGGATTTAGTCTATCCGTCATGGTTAACGGCAACTTCCTATCTAGGTTTGAGTCAGTTTATTTCATAGCTTAACCCCCCGCAATATGGATCCCCATGGATGCTATAGCCTAGTTTCCAGCTGTCGCGTGATAGCCACTTATCTATTGGAAGTCTTATAATGACATTATTCCCAGGATACCTTTCCAAACTTTGCCCTTAGAAAATTCAACCGGAACACATATCTCGGCAAAGGAATTGACTTTGCGGCAATGGCACTCGGAGAAGATAGCGCGGCCCGTTTCCAAGGCGTCAAGTATGAGCCACTCGACACACCCAATACTCGACCAGAATCTCGAATAGGGGCACTACGCTCTAAGATATGGCCTTTCATAACAGGTATCATCGCGGCTCTTATTATCTTCTTTGTTATTCAATTAGCTCGTTCTTCGCCTGGTACCCAGACGAAAACCACACAAGAGATTGAGGACGAAGAATGGAACCACTGCGGCCGTTCCAGCGCTGCCGCTATGTCCCGCGGGTGCCTTATGGAACCCAATTTCTATGGATGGTTCCCCTCTCGTTGCGTCTTCCCGGAGTTGACCGAGAAATATCCCGTCTTCGAGGATAGGACATGGTATTCGGATATAAACTTAACGCAAGAGATATCGACCCAGGATCTCTGGGAGGGGAAGCATGTCAGAATCTACACAAAACGGTTAGTTAACCGCGGAAACCCGAAACTCTCCATTCCTTCCCGCGGGCTGACTGTTACACATATAGTATGCATGGCGAGCATTGCTTATTCCAATGGCGGAAGCTTCGCTACGGAATGGAGAACCAGAAGGAATTCTTGGACACTAAGACGTTTAGCGGCCATCACGCAAAGCATTGTGCCGACCAGCTATCGGAACACTGCGAGGGTGTAGAAGATAAGACTGAGGTGGAGATAGGATTCTATCGATGCAAGAAGACTATTTGGTAATCAGGGTCAGGATTCCGTCCTAGTTCATGATATCTGCAAGCATGTATATTCCTAAATCCACTATGGATGAAACATAGCCAAACACATGGCGAACCTCACCAGATGATGCAATCGGCAGGCTCGTTCCGATGGTGTTCCCGTAGTGGATCGTCCGTAGAGATCTCAAGGGACCTGCTTACATACATAGTGACCTTCCCCATTAAGAAGTGAGCAGCTCCATAGGCGCATATAATCGACCATACGGCGTAACAGCTGCAAGCCTCGAAGGCGATCATTGGCATGTATAACGCGTGGCTTAACTAGGTATTGGGATGGGTATACGTCCGGGCGTATCTAAGGGCATGGGTTTATGGTATCAGCATTAATGTGGGCTGGAAGCTGCATGGAAGGAGGATGAGCGGCACATTACACAACTCTTCCTCTCCGGAATCATTATCGCCCACCTCTTACTCCCCTTCAGTTACGTGGGAGTCTGGTGGGAAAAAAGTCACTCATGGAACCATCGTCGGACTACTCTGATAGCAAAGATGAGCTGTCAACAGCTCGGCTGCTCCCCGAGGATGGCTCTTATGACTCGGAAGCACCAAGGAAAACACAGCCAAAATTTCTAAGTACGATAAAATGGATAACGATTCTTGTGGTTTCGATTATCGCTACAAATATAACAAGTATAATAACGACTTTCCAAGTGGCTCGTCGGTCTTCCGGCTGCCCGAGTGTATCTGAACCTCCGAATGGAGTGGCACCGTTTCTGCGCAACCTGCCATCGGAGGCGAAGCCCACTCGAGTCAATACGCCGTTCTATAACAGGGAGAATAGCACCTATCGAGAACATGATTCACCCTCCACGGAAATAGCTTGGCTGGAGTTAACTCAGATCCGTACGTAAATTTAGCTTCAGTCTCCAAGGCAATTTTTGACAGCTCCTAACACGATATTTCTAGATGCTGGTATTCTCCTAGTATCGAAGGAGGAGGCAGGCGATTCGGGAATCGACCCGGAAACTCATGCCTACTTCGACAACCCAGAAAAGGGACTTGTCGGTTATCCGGTACTCATTGAAGCAACACATCAGCTTCATTGCTTGGTACGTATAAACCCCCCTGGCAATTGTTTAAGCTGCCTTAAAGCTAACGGTACCCAGAATCTGCTTAGGCGATACTCGTATTTCAACTTCAACTACACTAGCGAAGCTGAGCATGTGGCCCTCTCGGGGACTACAGAGTACTACCAAAGACTTCACGTCGGTATGTTTAAATCGACCCTTTCCACAATATCGCGAAACTCGTATTGATATTAACCCGGCAATAGACCACTGCGTTGAGTACCTGAGATACCGATTGATGTGCACCGCGGACGTCGGGATTGTACCATTTGTCTGGGCGGGTAAAACGGGTCGGCTAACAGCCGACATGGATCGCCAGCACACATGCAGAGACTATGAAGCAGTTAGGCAGTTCGTCAAAGAGAAATCCATCCCTCGGCCGACGGATGGCGAAGTCAAGCCTAAGCCAGGCGATCACGTTGTAGATGATTACATCTAGACGCAATGCCAACATTGAACAAATTCATTCATTCATACAATGTCAAGCCCACTTTAATGGGATTGAGTCGCTCCCCTATACCATACCGGCTTGAAATGTGAATATAATAATAGTCCTGGAGAAGAGCGTTCTTATCGCGGTAAACGTAACTGCATCCTAAGGAACTCAGTCAAGCCCCTCTCAATGGACGCCGAAAGCGCCGCGAATATGATCATGTTGGTCGAAGACGGCGGCGGGCAATACTGAACATCCGGCAGGATCTCCAACTCCTCAATTCCCTTTACTCGAGCCAATTCGCCGACCCAATCCAGACTCTCGTGTTTGATATCGTACAGGAGCTTAAGGTCAGATGCTGTAAACTCCTCAGGGCCATCCCAAGTCGCACTAGGCCGACCGCCCTGCACCACTAGTCGGAGCTTCTTGATAGACCCATGGTCTTCTAGAAAACGACATACGTTCCGCCATTCGCAGCGGTCGTTATCGTAAGGTGGAACTGAGCCTCGCTTGTACAACGCGATCTCCCGGATGAGCTGGCGGCTCGGCGGCGTTAAGTCCGAAAGGAAGGGCTCGACGGCTTCGATGTGACACCCGAAGTCGAAAGTATGTCCGCCATAAACCAAGTACGCTGTTTCTTCGTATATCTTCTTGTTAACGCGCATTATAGAGGCGCAGAAGCTGACGCCATCCGACTCGAGTCGGTACGTCGTCTCGAAGCAGCGGCGGTGAATTGACCTCTCTAGCATATAGTAACGGGTTCGGATTCTATCGTCTGTCTTCGGCAACTTGCCGGCTCCGGCGTTCTGGATTCGCAATCGCTTGTTCCCGCCGTCGTCGAAGAGGTAGGAATAGATGATCATTCGCACCTCTGCGGGTACACGCATTAGCGGTGAGGGTGTCATTGTGACCGCTTCTTTCACAATCGCTCCGAATAATTTCTCTACCTTCTTTTGCTAGTAGAGATGTGAGGTCAAGGGATGTGATATGAGCTTTCCGGTCTAGTAAAGCAACCCTACGGAAAAAACGAAGAGAAAGTAGAAGAAAAAGAAGTCCGACCTTACATTTAACGCGCCGACGTGACTATTATGCGTCTGACCTACCGGGTTCTCAAATAGGCCAACAAGGTCCCTCCACTCTTGTCGACGTCAATTATTGGACCAGCAACGGTCATGTATCCCTAGATTTGACGAATACATAGTTGCAACACTGACAAATCTATTGTTAGACACGTTATCGAGTGTCCTGTTTGACCGCATCAAATCTCATATAAGCAGTTGCTGGGGTCAGCAACTCCGGATTGGTTATGACTTGTGCATGAGAACCAGGCATTTTTATTGGGTCGACGAATGGTTATGAAGCGGGAGCACTAATACCCGAAGGAGATGGCGGAGTTGAATCGTGTAACACGATCACTACCATTTCAGACGAAAATACTGAAATTTATATATTTCTTTATGATGATTTATTGTGGTAGGTTTCACCGCCTTCTCTTCTGGTGATGTTAGCATCCTGGAACCAACTCGATTGCATTTCCGGGCAGCACAGGGACCAAATTGACCCTGAGATCGAACGTGAGATGACTAAGGAGGGGATCATCATTCCCCCACCGAATTTGGCTCCAAAAAAGGGTATATCCAAAGTGAGATAGAATGAGTGCTGAGTGTATTCGGATGCTGCCGATATAGAGACATGTAGCCCTCAGCTTGGAGGCCAAGTGCGTATAAGTTGAAGTAAAGGTAGTAGGCCTCATAATTCCATCTCGAGCAGATACCCCCATCGGAAGAGGCCTGTTTCAGGTAACGGGAAGAGGGTAGGGGTTGTATTACCCTCAATTCATAAAATATAGGGGGCTGGGGTTGGAAAACGAACGCCACCACAAACTCCCACGTAATCCAAAAGAAGAATCGATGAGTGTCGACTGTAAAGCACGACAACAAGAGACTTGGCAGCACGGCGGTATAAGCCCAAGGAAAGCTTCATCATCATAGTTTCCTTCATAATTTCTATGCTTACTACGTGAGTAGTTTTCAGTTGGAAAATACTAAAAGGCCTCATCGATTGTTCCAGTGATTTAGATGTCTCAGGCGACGACAGATTGGCCTACCGAAGAAGTGGCTACTGCGGGCGTTCACACTTATGCCCGGCTCGGGCGAATCGGCGGTCATAGCAATCAACGGTGGCGCATACATTTCTGTGAAAACCATTTATCACTGGTTTCGATTTCATGAATGAGCCTTATTTAGGGTCGTTTATACTGGTCTATTTTAGCTCGAAATCCTACGCCAACCCGCGAAAGCTATGATGAAGCGTTTCCTAATTGATTCCCACCCATTTGACTAGCTGAAGCTAGCCGCCCTCGAAAGAGGGTTGACTGTCGGTTCGTTGAGGGAGAATATTGTCGCTGGTAAAAGAGCTTATGGCATTAATTCGAGGTATGCCCAGCCCTGAGAAAATATTATTTATCATTCTCACATAGCGACCTAGGTATCTAGCGTAGCACGAGCGCGGGGGTTCAATATCGAGACGTCGGTCGCTCTGATGTGTGACATAAGGTACATATCCGAGAGGCTGTAGCGAGCAAGTATATTGGTGCATGGCTCGTGGGCGTATGCAAGATGCCGTCAAGAGCCACTGCTAATGCCTGTCTTCTGGGCCATCGTTGATACAAAACGACGCCAGCATCCCCACGTAGGATATCTTCTTGCATCTGATGTCTTGGTTAGTGTCACCTGAAACCATTGCGGTTGAGTTTCCTTTCCACCGGGAGGTTAGTCGCTCGTATCTGTCCGGGAATCTGGCTGATGATTCTCTTGCAACAAACTCGTCTCCTATGCTAATAGTAGCTTAACCGCCGGCGGGCCGCAGTAGACTTGGTGGGTTAACTCAGCCTAACTTTCAGCTGTGGCGTTTTGATACCAAGTTGACAGCCCTCATGATGCGCAACAGGCCAATGGCCATTTCGCTTTAAGCGCAATCATTACAGGCCAAGAATTGCACCCTAGAAAGCGGCTGAGAAGGATTGGTATCTTCAGCAATACCAAGGCAAACAGAGAGCATCAAACTTGCAATGCAATCGCCTTGACTGCCAACGAATTACGAGTTTGATTTTGTATGCAAGGATGGTAATACAACATATTGGAAAATGGAAAATTATTCCCCATTAGTCCGGTCTGTGCATTAGAAGAAACCACTAGAAAGAAGGAGCGGCAAAGTAGGGAAGGTGGGCGTTGCGGTCGTTAGGAGGGTCACCTAGGTAATAGGTAATAGGTAATAACTCACACACCTATCTATCTACCTACCTAGTACCTAGACGGGCGTATACATACGTCTGAACGAGTCTGCGACAAATTCAGCCCTCTAATCCTTCAGAGGGCAATTAAAAGTGCACGATCCCGCAGTCTTCGGGACTGTTTTGCCGTTCTCTAATATTGATACGCAAGTTCATTATAATGAATATCGTGATGTCGATCAAATCCCTCATTCGCAAGGTCTTTAGGATCACCATACACATCGAGACGATGGCGGCTCGGGAGCATGAAGTAATCGAACCAATGGCGCCGCTATCTATCAAGGCAGAAGTCGAACCGGATGGCGACGCGCATTTAACTTCGTCGATCCCGAGTCCGCCGAGAGAAGCAACTCCAGAGCTTCCGGGTGCCCCAGCGGAACAAAGTGGCGCAGAGCCGAGCCGTTCCCCTTCGCCCGTGGTGGTAGTGAAGAGCGAGGTCGAAGTTGAAGTCGCCTCCTCCGGAGAGACAACAGTAGTGGCAGAAGTTAGCAGCAGCAACACCATCGTCTCGGAGCTTCCCGCGAGTCCCAAACGGGAACCGACAATTTCTCCCGCCCCAGTACCGTCCCCTGCCCCTGCCGTCGCAGCAATCAACATTGTCAACTCATCCCCTCGTAAGCGACGCTATGACGAACTAGAAGTCGTTATCAAAGAGGAACCGCTCGACGACGACAGCCGCCCGCCCACCCCCAGCCTAGATGAATACCCTTCTTCACACACCATCATCAAAGAAGATGAAGACGAAGAGGACGAGATCGAATTCTCCCCGAAGAAGCAGCGGAGTTCCCTAGACATCGACCTATCCTCGATCCCGCCTAGACCGGCCCTTTCGAAACTCCAGAATCTTCGAGAAAGAATGCAGCTCGCAAAACAACAACAATCCGAGAATTCCGTCTGGCATAAAGATTTCCCCGATCGCCGACCCCTGCGGTGTCCCCATTCCAAGCATAAACCTCCCAACATCATAACCGCGGTATCGAAGACTCTCCGCAGTTTCGGTAGGACGTATTACAAGTGTGACGATGTATGCGAAATCCCCCCTTGCCCTCTAACTACTAGGCCACTAACACATTCATATAGTGTGGAACATACAATTCCTTCATCTGCTGGGCCGACAGCAAAGGAATCTTCGAAGACAACCCGCGGTGCAACTGCGGGTATCCGTCACGCGAGGACCTTACCGGCGATACCTCCGCGCGGCCCAACCTCATTTGGTATAAATGCGCCACCGATTTCTGCAAATTCACGTATTGGACTACAGATCCGTTGACTCCAGAGGAAGTAAACGAATATTGTGGCCGGATCAATTATGATGTATGATGAGACGTGGGACCTCCGTTGTCGCTTTTTCTTTGTCATTCCGAGTTAGTAAGGACGTTAGATGGACGGGTGTGTAAATTCCTTAGATTGTGGGAATGAATTCCCTGGAATATTCTTAATGCCTTGTACCTAATCATAGTCGCCTTTCATACCGAGATACTCATAATATGAGACGTATACTGCGATATTTTAGTCCGTAATGCTCCTGAGTTTTTAAGTCTTGGACGTTCCTTGGTAGTATCGAAGACTTATCTAGATTATCAACTACCTCGAACATCCAATTCACCATTCGAACAAATCCAAGTAATCTTAAGTTTCGATTCGAGGTCATCGCCTCAATTTATGTATATGATGATACCCTGAAATAATCTAGGTAGAAGTAGTATAAGAGGCGACCACCTACATGTACAATACAACTAATAAAACCTAGAACCCTCTCCCCGATTCCGTTGACGCCGAACAATGCATCCATATAACCCCACGAGAAGCCCCGTGTAACCGCCTCGAGCCGTCTATTATTGCACTAACGCTTTGGCGGCGTTTCTTATGATACCTGCGGTTTTGTCGATAGTCTTTTGGACTAGCAGCCAATTTTCTTCGTCGATGGCGTCCCGGATAGCCGGGAAATATGCTTCGTCATATCCGGACCACAATTGGGGGCCAAAGACGACATGCTTGAATTGTGTTCGGCCGGGGATCTGGTATTTTGTTAGCATAATGTCGCATTATCAAAATGTCCGGGAGAATAGAAACTTACTCCGCCACCTTGCTCCAAATCTAGCAAGCCGGTTTCAAAGAGTGCCATACGACTATTATAATCCCCTCTCCTTTGACCTAGACCTACAGGTTCCCAGCCGTTGGATGCTAGAACGGATTGCTCCCAATTGGTTTCCCATTTCTCAAATTCCGAGACGGCCTTTTCAACCTCGTTGATTGCATTCTTGATAGGCTCCAGGTTGTACTTATCATTGACCTTCTTATCTTCACCCAATTGCCATAAGCCACCCAGGTAACGGCCAAGGGAAAGAGCGTAATTGCCCATGTCAAAAGGTAAAATCGGTCGGTCGGAAAGCTCAAGTATAAGTAGTCCAAGGACTTGGCCAAGTAGATTATGGTAGACGAAACCCGGGTCCGAGACACGATCCATCCATTCGAAGTTGTCATACGAAGAATGATAAGGATGCGCGGCCCCGCCGAAGCGAATATCAATAGAACTAGTTCCAGCAAAGTCCTGGAATGCGACGTAATCGCTACCAGCGCCAAGGCCTTCAAGCTCCGCATTACGGTCATCCCATAGGGCACGTAGCGTGGCGTTGAAGTTAGGGTCAAAGACTCTATCGAGTACTTTGTAGAGAATTTTGCGGAACATCGGGGATGCGGCGGCGTGGAATTCCTGACCAGAAACAGCGGCATCTAGGTTTATGTAGGCGAATGCGTTTTTCTGTAGAGATTCGAGGTTATTCTCAACATATTCGGTGCTGCCAATTAGATTATACTCCTCGGCGTCCCAACTCATAAATTCGATTGTACGAAGCGGGCGCCAACCCCTGCCCAAAAGATCGCCAAAGATACGCGCAACTTCTAGCATGACGGCAGTTCCTGAATTAGGATCGGTTGCGCCGAAAGACCAAGCATCACGATGGTTACCGATGATAATTGATTTCTCGTTTTGCTCGATGCCAGCGATCTTACCGTAGATATTCCAGATCTCCTGTCGCTCTTCTTCATCTTGTTCGTTCTTTAATCGCACAGTTGGCGATGAAGAGTTCCCTGACCACCACTCGACATCCGGTACACCACCTTGCCAATCATCTGGGCATGGCTCGCCAAAGCCTTGAATGTGCTGTAAGAGCACCTGAGCATCTCGCCAGGCAATTGGTAGACTCGGGATTTTGACGAGACCAGTCGCCTTTTCCTTTTCTAACCGAGGCAAGCCTTTTTTGCTTTCCCACCCGGGCGTGAGTACATCACCCACCACCCAACTCATTAGACTAACACCTCCTCTTTGAACACCGTCGGCAGGCATATATCGTCCATCAGGTGCCGGCTCTCCCTTTAAGAATCCGTCATCAGCTGGGTCGCTATATATAATGCATCCAGCAAATCCGGCCAACTCTGCCGCCTTAATCTTAAGAGCACGGTCGCCCTGAGTACCGTAATAGCGTACAAGCGCAATCGCGCCCTTCGTGTCGATTCCTTTGTCGGCAAGTCTCTTGAAGTCCTCCCTCGACCCATAATTCGCGTAGATTAGTGGACCCCTCACGTCGCCCGCTTTCGAGTGACCATGGAACACAAAAGTTTGATGGCCAGCCATTTCTTCACCAACGACCTTCTCTTCGAGGGCCGCAGTCCATGTAGCCTCCATTCCATCCTCGGACATAATCTGGACAGCTCTGCCACCTGGTTTCGGGTAATTCAGGTACACGTAGTAGTCATCCACTGTTACATCCTCCAGACCATATTTCATGAAGTCGTTCCTTACATCCATCGCTAGCGCATAGTCGCCTTCGGTACCAGCAATATGCGCGTAGCTCGTAAAGTGCTTCAATGTATTCCTCATAGTATCCGAATTAATTTCTTGTTGCACATATTGCCGTACGGCCTCAGGGTCAAACATGTGGCCGCCGATACGCCTCGTCATATTTGTGAAGAGATCGCTCATAAATAAGAGATATAGGAAGCCTAAGATAAGGAAAACAGCGAGCAGTCTGCCAACCAGCAGTATAGCAGCAGCACTGTTAAGATTCGGCCATCTAAATCTCCTTCTCGGCTCTTCTGGTTCAGTATCTCGATCTTCCGTCACGTCACTCTGTCGAGGTAATCGAACGGTAAATCTGGGCAACCGCCATCGCCACTGCCATTTCCACTGTGGTAATGAGGACGCTATTCGTTTCCTCCATGACGATGAGGATGATCTGGAATTTGTGTCATCTAACGGGTCTTCAACTTCCAACTCTTGCATTTCGCGCCGAACGCGCGCATTCTCTCCATCATCACTCTCATCATCGTCTAGAGTCCACTCGGACCCTTCATCGTCTGATTCCACGTATGGGGCACGATATCCATTCGGCGCGTGTCTCGAATCAGGTTGTCTATTTCGTGAAAGGAGTGACTGCGCTTCGGTTTCATGGTCGGGTCTCGTATCTATCGGCGACGCAGGTGGGGGCCAATGTGGTCGGGAGGATGAGGAATCGCCACCGGTGGCTTCATCGTATGTGGGTATAGGCGGCGGTGGTATATACTGGGACTTTTCGGAAGGCATCTTGGTTGCACGGCGTCATTTGATGTGTTACAGGTGGCGTTTTAGATCGATTCTCTTAGTAGAATTTTTATAACGAATAAAGATACATTTGATTGATAATAGAAGTTGGTAAACGAGCGATTACTGGTCACGATAAAGGAGCGGATGTAATGTGAATAGGAAAGTTCAATCAAGGGAGCAGGGTAGGCATTAGTCCAACTTCGACCACGGTGGTCATTGAAGGGGAAAAAAAAATAAAGTAATGGATTTAATATTGGGGGTATCATCAAACAATTTCGAGGGCAAAAAAAAAGGAAGTTACTTGGTAGTAAGGATTGGACTGGAGATGTATCAACCGTGGTTTGAATCTCAAAGTCCTGAGGCTGCGGAGCGTGCGGGCCAGTAAATTCATTAGTCATCTAAGCACTGCCACAATCAGGGGTCTCACATTATGGCCCCTAGCCTTATACAGGTTAGTGGTATGCACCTTGGAATTTAGCTGTATAACACAACTAACTCAAACGCGATAGGTACTAAATACAGTGAACTCTCGCTATTAATTAGGGGTACAAGGTATGAAATTAGTATACGTATATAGAAATTCATTTTACATCACATAAACATCTGCATAGATGGATTGTCGAAAGAAATAGAGAATCATCATCGGCGAAAATGGGCTTCATCACGAACTCTTACAGAATGGGTTAGACCCGTGGTACTAACTAACGCAACTCTTAGAAAAAGGGAGTACACCTAGACTCCTGCGAGTGAGAAGCACAACGCAATGGATCCTTTCAAACCGTCAATCGAATATACATATGTACATGGTAATCTCCAACTTCTCTCTCTTACTCCTCACGAAGACGTCGCCATCTCATTAGCCAGAGTGCCAATTTTTTTGCTGCTTACATTGTACGTAAGCGACTCATACACGCCGTATTAAGGAAAAATTAGTACTATCATTTTTGGGGGTAGAGAACCACCCCTTCGTATCCTCTCGACGCGATATTGTCTAATGTGTGTTTGAAGTGTCGCTTGCTGCTTTCGATGCTTGCCGAATCCTGTTGGTTCGTGCTCAGATTAGAGTGGATAAGCTCGATGAGCCCATTGATGTATTTAGTAGTGACCTAGAGATGTTAGTTAAAGCACTTCCCAATTTCTAAAGGGCTTGCTCTTACCGATTCATTTTGCTGGTCAAAGTAGTACACGTAACGATCCAAGATTTCAACAAAGAGTTCAATCGAGGTTGCTTGTTCCATACAGGAGTCTGCAACACGCAGTGCTCGTTGCAAGCATTCTAGAACTCGCTTTCCATCTCGGTAGAGCTGTAGAATATTAGTGAGTCTCTCAATCATAAGAGCAAATCAAATAACTTACACCTTCGTCCGACTCGCCAATGGCGGAAATTGGGATCGCCCACCACAAGTGACTTGCTAAGTATACCGCTCTGCATTGGTCTGGCTTCCGTAGGAGTTTGCTACCATGTAGAGCGCACTTGGTAATGAGGGTATCATAGTTCTCTTTGCCGAAATTTCTCGTCTGGTGCAATGCATTGGCAATGACGCACACAGCTTGAAATTGTGCCTTAGAGTCAGAAATCGCTTCTTCGTAAACTGTAAAAGCTTGCGCGAAGAACTCATATGCAACTTCTTCGAAGCTCGTCATGTCCGCGGTCTGGCCACAAGCACAGAATAATCGGAGGGAAAGTTCGGCCGCACCCGAACCATTAACTCTCGAGTAAATAGTCGAGATTGCAGAATGCAAAAACTTGTAAAGGGCGCTCAGTTGTGTTTCCCAATTGTCTTCATAGTGTTCTCTGGCCTTGAAGCGACGGGCCAATTTCATACCAGCGGTGATCAAAGGAGGGGTGGTCGTGCGAATTCTCTCATTGCCTTCAGAAAACGCCTTACGCACCATCTGGAGAAGTCGGAATTGGGTATCATTGTTTTCACCGTTGAGCAGATGGACTATCCGTGCCAACCAACCTTGCTCCTCCATCGTCTCATCTGTTTCCAACGCCCTTCTTTGTGGGCCACCGGGATATCCAGCGGGAGGCTGCGATCCCTCTTTGATTAACACCTTGAGAATCTCGAGCACATTTTCGAGTTGAGTAGTGGTGGATATCTCAGTTTGATTGCGCAACAGTGTTCTCGCGACCTCGCCAGCAACGGCTCTCCTCGTTGGATAGGTTTGGGACTGGAAAAGAGGTACGTAAGTAGGAAGAGATAGGGCTGTGAAAATAGAAACATATCTCTTAAGAGGAGCTTGTAGGAGTGCGAGTAAACTCTGCTGTGCCGGGGCGGAGTGAAGGTCGGCGCTATTAGCATGCTCTTTGACCTTACGATTTGCATAATCGAGGATTTGATCGACATAATCAAGTCTACCTGGGTATATGTTCAAAGCTAGGTTGGTGAGAGATACTAGCAGGGCGATTGTATCCTGTATGGGGAGGTGTTGCGCATTGACGAGGTTAATAACCTGGTCAAAGAAAACCTCATACAGCTTGACATTGGGAGGGATCCCACGCTGTTTCTTGGTCGCTTGGGAAGAGCCGTCCGTCTCCTTCTCGACTGCGGTCGCTTCGGTATCCGCGATCGATGGGGCTGATTCGGGTTCCGCCGGCGCGCTACTCTCAGAAAATTCCGCGGGTTCTCCGTTGGCATGCTCCCCATTCGCTTCTGTAGAAGTTCCATCAGGTGTCGGCTTCGCTTCTTGCTGTTCCTTGCCCAACCTAACTTTTTCTAGAAGACTTGCCAACGCATCTTCCTCCAATTTTGCTCTGTCCTCTCCAATTTCTTCCTGGGATTCCCGTTCAGCATATGCAGATAGCCTATCCATCAGCCCAATGACAATAGCCTTGACATTGACGTGGGGGTTCAGCCGCGAAACCGCAGCTAGGAACTGATCTAAGGTATGTAGGTGAAACTCGTCCGGGAAAACCTGGGTGATGATCTCCAAGAGGTATTCTTGGGCTAAGACATCACGGCACTGTACCACCTGCTCGAGTAAAGGACCGAGAATGCCATCTTTGTAAGCCTCGAGATCCACCAACTGGCTCAACCGTACTATGTTACTGCCCACAAGAAGCTGAAGCTCCTTGCGCTCCCTAGTTCTCTGTTCCCGTTCTCGTGAGTGACCTTGATGCTGTAACCGAACCCAAAGTTTATTCATTTCGACAAAATTCGTCAGAATGAAATTGATCGAATCCTGAAGGTTTCCTTCGGGACCATCGCCATCACCGGTGGGCAGGAAGTCTCGGGCTTGGCCGGATAGATAGTAGCGTAGAAATAGACCTCGGATTGGGTGTTGAACACCACGGCTCATGTCCATCATATCCTTCATCAACTCTTTCACCGGAGCCTCGGGAATAGACATGTATGCCGT
Organism: Hypoxylon trugodes; assembly: GCF_022578975.1. Lineage (NCBI taxonomy): Eukaryota > Fungi > Ascomycota > Sordariomycetes > Xylariales > Hypoxylaceae > Hypoxylon > Hypoxylon trugodes. The sequence goes on along the minus strand of NW_026250022.1, from coordinate 2,664,818 downwards.
ACCGACCGTGATCATGAGATAGAGACGTGGGATGATATTACCAGCATACTGGACGAGTTCGTAGAGATCGGCTAGGTGATTATGGGGGTGATTTTCTCGTAGATGCATCGATAGATAACGTAAGGCATCGAAGACGGACATATATAGTTCGTAGTATTGTTTCGGACCCAGGCTACTCGTTCGCAGTTCGGCGACCAACGTAGAGCTGCGTAATCTATTGTCAGCTAACGGCTTAGAGGGATAGACGGAAAACTCTACAACAATTGAATTATACTAATACTAACCAGCACTTAAGGGCATCCATGAGCTTGCCGGGAGTGTCGAGGCATTTGCGCATAAGCGCAGTTTGCTGGCGCACGGCGATCAAGGCATCTTCCAACAACCTCGCCTGGTCCTCGGGCGGAGCAGGCGTATTAGACATCTTGGACTTTGTGTTGAAGATAAATGATAGAACTGTAGAAGAATGGATACCCGATTAAAAAGTTCAACAATATCTCACACAAGTCATCTGGTCGCCTTTTTATTTGAAGTTGATGGAATTGGGCGTACTCATAGGAAGAAAGAGAGAGAGCCTTGCAGCAAGCAAAAAAAGTGACCAGTGACCTCAAGTGCTGTGCTAGAAATTGGGATGCCTGCGCGGTTGACGCAAACCGCAGCTACCCAATTGAAGCTAGGTACCCACTTCTCTCTCCTAGCATATCCATGGATCCATCCATTGTGTCAGCCACATGCAAGAACCCGACTCAGCCACAGCGTAGTCCCTATTACCAGGTTCAACCTAGCACCTAGCACTAACGCATGGCACATATTTAATTCGGAGCTACGTACCAGATTTACTCCCCCTTTTTAATTCACTCACGGATTGATCACATGTTTCCGTAACTCTATACAATTTCAATATCATATATGAACATATGGCTCATCTACATCTCTTTAAATAGACATCTAAACTTTCAAATTGTCTCATAAGTATCATCTCATCCAACTCAAACTCGCCGAGATATTTTCTCTCGCCCGAGCAAATTGCCCCGCAGTCATAACTCCGCGGAATCCGATTCTAACCCCCGACTGTAAACCTCTATATGTTAAGCCCGAAACAAGTCATTAACAAAATCATACTAACATATCCTAAAATACTCTATAATGGCCTTTAATCGAGACCGCTGCTAAAGCAAATCCAATACAGCAAATTCCCAGGACTCTCCAAAATGGAAATCCCGCGGATTTCCTACTCTTATCGTTCTCTAAAGTTCGGGGAGAGCGGCTTCCTATAGGGTTCTCCCAAGGAACCGTACCGACTTCGAACGGCTCTTCGCCATCCAGGAAATCAAGTATGTACGCCTTCTTGAAGCGGTTGATTGCCGTATTCTTGATGAGTTGCACCTCAAGCCATCGAGGCAAGAGTGGCATAATCCACCAGTCGATAAACCAATAGTAGGTATTTGGCCAGGCACACATCCGAGTTAAGGTAACCGAAGAATCAAAGTCTTCTGTGCATCGTTGTATGCGTGATTCTTGATACCGCTGAAACGCAGCGGATAGGGCCTCAGTGCTCGGGCTGTTGTTCATTGCCTTTTTGACATCGCCACCATATTGTTCCCCTTGTGATGGACCGTTGAGGACATTATACAGCTCATTGGTGAGGGCGAAGACGTCTTGAACGCCATTATTAAACCCAAGCCCAAGATTCGGTGTGAATTTACTGTAGATAGTCAAAGGTCAGCAAGCGCTTCAGAACGAGACGTGTCTCGGAGTTTTGAACAACTCCGAATAGAAGGCAAACGGAGTTATAGAAATACGTACTGAGCAGAATCACCCACGAGTGCCATCCTCCCCCAAGCCCAATGCTTCAATACACCCTCCTCAAGGTTCACCAAACCAGCCATATCACGCTGCGCAAAGACATCCCTGATTTTCAAGGTATCGCAAATAGCCAGATGGCCCAACCTCTCCCCAACAGTAATGATGTCCTCTTCTGTATAGCGGGCACGCTCCCTAGTTGGAGCGGGGAGGCGTTCGTAGATTAACAACCACGCCTTATTGTAATGGACGAAATAGTTTACCGAGGCGTTGTTCGCATGCGTCGCCCACATCGAGCCTGGTGGCCCGCCGTTCTCTTCGCCCTGGAAGGGAATGCAACACCATAGCAACCTATATTCGCTAGGGAATGGTTTGTCTTCGTTGGCCTCGAGATTAGGAGAAGCTTGTAGGGCGAGTGTTCGCATGCGCTGGCGAACGAGACTGTGGACACCGTCGGCGCCAATGACAATCGATCCGTCGTATTTAGTACCGTCTTCACAGCGGACCGTCACGCCGAAATCATCAGCCATAACATCGACTACTTTCTTATTAATCAAGACACGGGCTTTATCGAGACCGCCCAAGCCATCATATAACACCCGGACGACGTCGACACGGCCGAATGCGTATAAACAACACCCTAGTCTTGTCCAAGCAGACTAGCATTAGTATCATGATGTTTCAGAGAAGTTATTGTAGACTCACGAAGACTTCATCAAGTCGCCAGCTCGTTGAATGTAGTATAGCCAACCATCGCTAGTAACCGTGTGCATATCGCCCGCCTCTGCAGCAACACTCAAAAGTTGATCTCGGAGTCCAAACTGTGATAGGGCTCGCATCGTATGAGGGGCGACAATCAATGTTGCACCTTTGTCTTTAACGACGACGGGTTCGCGCTCGAGCACGACGAAATCGATTCCGGTCTTGGAGAGCGCGTGAGCCGCAGTCAAACCCATAGGGCCGCCGCCAACTACTATGGCTTTGAAGTTTTTGCCGGTCATCATAATGTACTTGTATTATTTTCGAGATATTCTACGAGATAAACAAGAAGTTATACCTAAAGATTGTCGTGGCTAGCCGTCCTTATTTATCTATTCAGCAACCCTCGCCCCCCGGTAGCAAACGGAACTGCGTACGCTGAGACTCCATGTGCTCTACCTTACAATCCTCATGTGGCCCCTTCTAGCACTCATCTCAACGTCGTCCTGAGCGAACAGGAATAGGAGACGGTAGTATTTCTATCCGACCTCAACTATCCCGTGCGGACGTGTATGAATATCGGAGATTAAGCAATACCTTTTAGAAACCAACAGCACTTCGCACGTTCAAGATTAGAATACTTCATAGACTTCTAGTTGCGGCGTAGATCGGAATTCGCTTGATATAATGCATAATTAGAACCAAGACCCAAGGTAACGGATGTGAGAATGAATCCTAGCCACGAAACTCGTCCTATTGACGCGGCACAGCAGCTTATGGGGAGAACAGCAAGGAACGATTACTTCACGAACGGGATTATATTTTCTTAGGGTCTACTAGTACTGTCTTCTGGGATCAATTTCACCATGTTAGAATAGAATGAAGATCATCTACAGTAATAATTCCTTCTGTACTTTTGCTTCCCTTGTTAATAACAATGAATTACTCGAGCTTACTAATTTGCACCGGGATAGCTTAACCCGTAATCATGATCGGGGTAGCGGTAGTTAGCGGGTGCCGGATTCTAAGCAAAAACCGCCATCATATAATCCATAAAGCAAATATGAGAAAAAGTTCCTGTTGTTCATTCCTAGAAAAAATCATCAAAGAACAACTACTCCATAGCTTTCCTTACTGGCATCAGTTCCCAACATCTTCTCATATCATTTTAAAGAGTTTTGGTGAGTAATACCCGTAGATTTGATTGGCTCATAACACAACCTTAGAACAGACAAGCGCGTTCAAACAAGTTGTATTGCTGATTAAATTATTATCTCCTTGAGCGATAGTTAACCTGGGCAAAAAGCAGGCGCCATCCCTTACCCTACGCCAAGGTCTTCCCCAGTGAAATTATTGAACCATCTGTATATGTTGAGTATCCAATGCAACCCCTATGTATTTCTTCTTGCCGCTGCTGTATGTAGATGTTGGTAGGAATTTACTGGCCGAGTAGTTCTTGAGCCAACTGGGTCTTCTCGTCGTCACTCAACTCCTGCCCCTTGACCTTGTTAGCTTTGTCAGCATCGAAGCGCCACAAGCCACCTGTTTTGTCTGCGTCCCCATTCACGCTAAGTCCGACGTTCGGGGCTAACTCCGCAAATGTCGCATCCGGCTCGGAGAGAGCAGTAAAGTACCTCCGCTCCCACTCGCGACCTTCGGATTGTTCCTTTTTGCGGAGCGCACGCTGTGCCTGTTCGATCTTGGTCTTTTCCCTACCTACATAATCCATGTCTCCTTTGGCAATACCCTTGGCGACATTAGCCCATGCGCGACGAGACTCAAGTGGATGTTGCTTCTCGACGGGTGCAACCTCAAGCTCTGTAATGGGGTTGTTGGCAGGGTCCCAGCTCTCGATGAGGGTTTTAGAAGAATTCGTCTTCACCGGCCCAGCGTGAATCTCAAACGCCTTTGTCCATTGACCGGAGCAGTTGTACAGAACTTCCTTCTCCTTGCCGGTTGGGTATAGAGTCGCCGTGAATGAGTTCTTCTTGCCGCTTAGCCAGCCCTTACCACTGTAGTCGATCTTGGCAGTGAATCCCGTAGATGAAGTGATGTAAGACGCACTGTCAAGCTCGATGAATGGCGCGCCAAATATCAGCCCTTCGACGTGAAGAGATGGTAGCGTGATCAGGTAGGTGTCTTCCTTTCCGGGGTTGGATGGGTCCGGGACTGTGAGGACAGCATGTCCTATCTGTTTGATATTGATTGTCTTGGAGAAGCTAGCCTTCTGAGCGTTATATCCCTGGAGATGGACTTTGGTCGGTACGTTGGTAATGCTATACGCGGTCGCGGGTGGGTGGTGACTAAATTGTCGGTCAACATAAATATTCCCTCATCTCAATGAACCCGGATCGGCTGGACTTACTTCACCTGTTCGCTGGCCAACTCGGTTGTACCTGCATCGTCCTCCCATTTTCCTAGGAATAGCTCACCAAGGAAAGGGTTCAAAGGCTTTTTCTCGTTACCATATTGTTCGCTTCGACTTGCGTACTGCTGCTTCAGAGTAGTCAAGAACCATTTCAGTACTAGCAAGGCCCTCTTTGCTGGGTCGGTTTCTTTTGCGGGAGCGGCGAAGATGCGGGGGTGTTCGGCCCAATACGAACTGAACTCGGTAAGACTCGTGGAGGAAAGAATAAAGGGCGGCGCAGTTAGGGAGGAGAGATCGCCATTGAAAGAAGCGATAGACTGGTTTCAAATTAATTAGTTGGGTGTAAACTCGATACGATACATCTAATGAGCAAACTAACTTTAAGGAACGAGGTCCAACTAGAGCCAGCGGCCTGGGGGTTCGGAGTGACTTCTGACATTATGGTGACGTTTTCAAGACGTCGTCTATAGATTCACGACTACCCGCGGGGCTCGGAATGGTACCCTATGTGGTTGGCTGGACCCCCCAAACCTGAAGTCCGAAAATTGGTTTCGAGTCCGTAGATAAAGACGGAACGGACGGGATGAATGTCCTAGCGGGGATAGAGTTCCACAAAGGGATCCGAGGCTAGGAATACGAGCTATTTAGTATCTGATAGATCAGGTTGATTCCGGTCTTTATCAGGGGTCACAGCGGGTAAACAAGGCTCTCCTGATTAAGTATCGGGTATTAAAAAAAGATTGGTATGACAAAAAAAACCAAAAAAGCAATGTTCTTCTTTTCCTTTCAGCTGAAGAGGTCGGGTGGCAGCCCTGAGTGAATAATATTTACCACCTACGTATTGTGTATGTATACAATGGAGGGGGGTGATTGTTAAGACAGAAGAATAAAAAGGCAGCGTGCACCACTTTCAGATTTGACGTCAAAAAAGATTCCCGCCGAGGACTAAAGTTCTCCACACGTCATCGACCCCTAGCTAGCTGGTTAAGACTTGGGCTAAGACAGCTGCAACAAACCTTGTTTGGGGTACGGACGTAGCGCGATCTCGAATCGGCGGTAAATGGCGTGCCCTAGCCTATCACTATACGTCTTAGGTAAGCTCTCAGGTGGTTGTTCCAATGATAATGAAGCCACGGCGCCACCTGCTCAATTTCCTATACCGGACGGTCTAACCCACTGGAAACAACCTTGAGCTAGATACCTAAGCGCCAGTTTAAAAATCGAATAGCTCGTAAATATGCTTTCATAGGTGGACAATAAATAGATTCCAAACAATTAAGTTACGCATTAAAGGCTGTGCTATCTCTACTATATAATATCTTGGTGATACAACATTGTCAGCTTACAATACATCACATTCTTCCGCCGTTCCCGTCATGTACGTATGCAGCGTGGTAGTATTTACCGTAAATCGCACATCGAACACCCTTGCAGTGTCGCATTGCATTTCAATACGCATTTACCAGAAATTGCTCCCTAATACACATAGCTGTTCGCGTGATAATAGGGGATGCATAATGTCATCAGTACCTTTATAGTCAGCAGTACATTCCGTTATGATCGCAAGTTACATTCTTTTGGAGTCAATTTATTGATGCCAATTAGTATTAGGATACTCATCTAGAATCCATTACAAATTACAGGTCGTCCCGGGTATCATTCCAAGTCACGTGGCCCTACCCCTTTTCTCTCAATAAAGTCTATACTACCCGTCCGAATAGCATGTGCCCTGCTGAATGAAACAACGTCATGTGAATCATACCAGCTTCGTGTATATATATACATAATAAAAGTTGCAATGAGGTTTAAAAAGAATCAAGGATTCTACGGCGGAGAATGGCATGATCCCTCAAGCTTCTGAGCCAGCTGTCCATTAATTCCGGAAAATCGACCCTCGGCAACATCGCCAAGGATGGCCCATCGGGCAAAGTGACACAATTTGCGGCCAGGGTCAAATGTCCAGGCTAGGCATTCGGCCGAGTGTTCGTGGCAAATCTTGACACACTCGTCAACTTCTGTAATTTTGTCGACGGTCGTGCTGTATTCGTCAAGTCGTCCTACATAGTCCACATTCGCTCGAATCGGTTCGGCAATGAATGAAGCAAATTCCGGCGCCCCATAGATCTTACCCAACTGCCTCCAGAAAACAGGTTCCTTCATGTTTTTGAAGGTTTCCCCGACGTGTAGCATGTTGTCACCGCTACCAAGACCATGGAAAGAAACGAGCGGTAGACAGAAACGGTCAACCCACATTCGCGTCATCCAGGGAGGCTCGCCGTTGAAAAGTCGTCGGTACGTTTCGTCTAGGTAGACTCCTATTTTCATGAATGTTGTAGAAAGTAATTTATCGCCCCAGATCGCGGTAGCTGATTCCTGATTGCCTTCGGCTACCACTTCAGGATGCCTATCATATAGTTTGCTGAGCGCCGCGCCGGACATAACCACAGATGATCCACCGTGTGGGAAGCGGCCTTTATAGTCGCCGACGGGATTTCCAAGGAACTGCGGCTTGGCGTAATTCAAGTGACCCAAAACTAGAGCCAGCGACGATTTGATCATATAAGTGTCATCATCGGCCATGATGTACCACTTCTTCTTCGGTAGGGTTTGCCAGACGTATTCGAGACTAGGTAAGAACTGCAATCGAATTAGTTAAAATGGTTTCAAGAGGGATAGTGATTATGCCGGACCTTCATCGCATCAAGTTCCCACCCCATATCCTTCCCTAGTCCATCAGCGAGCATCCACTCCTCGCCATCGACAGCATCAGCCAAATTCTCGTATTTCATTATTCGTTCCTGTTGTTCTTGGCCCTTTAAAGCCCCCCGTTCCAGGTTCCAGCCAATAATATCAATAACTGGCACCTCTTTGCCATTTTTTAATGTGTAGTTCTTTTGGTCCGGGAGTAGTGGGAAATCCTGGGCGACGATCGTATCCGCAAAAAAAGACTCGTTGCTCAAAGCTTCTAACGCCGCCGGCACTCTTCTCCTCGTTCCAAACCCAGTTTTCACTATTATGGCGACATCGTTTTGGGGGTCAATAGGATAAGGCTGGGTTTTGTATAGCCAAGAATCGGTCGGGTGGACATTTTGGTAGTAGTCCTCGATAACGTTGTGTTGGAATCTGAAGAACGACCTCGCTCGGCTATCGTATGGGGTCAAGCTATAGATGATAAATAAAAAGGCGAAGACGCCTAATATTATCTTTTGGGGGCGAGATATGCGTGAAATACAAGAGCGAATGGACCTTCGCTCAGCGATGCCCATTGTTGCGGTTGACTACTATCGTCGACCCACAGCTAGCCCGACAACCAAATTATCCCAACCAACGATATAATGGGAACATGCGTATAAAATAAACGAAAGTCTGGAAAGATCGGAGCACAGGCGATCGCAAGTTGCCCTAAAAGATTATAAAAAAACCAGGGCAATAGGGTAGGTTGAAGAAGAAAAAAAGGGGAGAGAGAAGATCTCTCAAATTGTCGGGTACAAGGTAAGAAAGAAGAGGAAAAGAGAAGCGAGAATTGAGAGAAGTTTTCTTCGCTGAAAACTTGGATTTGAGAAGTAATCAAGTATTGAACTGGCAAACATGCGGGGGTTAGGAGGTTTAGTGACGTTGGGCTAATTTTGGTATGTACTGATCTCAGCCAGGAGCTTGCAGACGCGGGAAATGATGGTCGCTATCGAAGACAGTATCAAAATTGTACAGAAACAGAATGGAGAATGCTTCATAAACCAGCCAATGCAGGGCTAAATTGGAGTAAACTACCGCTAAATAAAACTGGAATCTCGTACAGTGTCAGAACAGTTAGAAAGTTTAGAAGGATTCCTAAAATGGAAAAAGCGGACAAGATTTTCTTATGGATCGCAGAGCCGGACCAGGTGCACAGACCATTAAACAGCTCTGGACAGCCAAGATTACGCGTACCCAATCTGTAAAAACGCGCCATCGGGAGGTACGTACCTGTTACCCTAGCAGGTACATGTATCTCTTTTTCTTATGTCCGTACATGGATAGATAAAGCGATGGGAGAAAGATACGATAAAAATCACGATGTAACTCTCTTTAATCCTTAATAATCATGCAATTGATTCAATTTTTAATCGAGGACCCTTAAAAATTCCCGAAATAGCATGTATTGATGGCAGTTGTTCGAAAAGGGGAGATTTGTACTAAGACAATGTCACAGTTGTACAAGGCAAGTAAAACAGTATTAAAATCATTTATTATCACGGTTACTATTCCCTCCAAAGCAAAGATCTTCCACCGGAAGGGATATGTACACAAGTTCCTCGTATTATTCCGCAGGGTTATACCTATCATTTCCAGTATAAAATTACCTTCATAAAGAAAAAAGTGACAGAGTGCATTGAATGCTATGCAAATTATCTAGTATTCATTTACATTTTACACCGCTTCGATGAGATCGATCGCAGGTCGCTCCCTTGAAATAAAGGCGAACTTTACAAAACTTCCTTTATATATTCAAGACAGAAAAGACGGTCCGACAATGCATATGTAAATACCTAGGTACATTATAGTTACCGTCGCTTTAGCGAGGCTTCGGCCGAAACCCCCTATGCCACTTTCAGACTTTTCTTCTGCAATGGGGCGGGACATCCTCTTCAACATTTAACAAACCGGCACGGAACGACTTAGGTAGCTTCCTCACCATGGATCTCCGCCGTCAATCGGCACCGGAAAGGTGTTGCAACAGTCGGGGAAGGAACGCCAAGAGTTCGCACAGCTTAAATTCTCGGGGTTACAATAGTGGTCTCATATTTGGAGGGTAATCCCCGATCCGAAGGTGTTACCTTCCCTCATCGTCTTAGATTGGTCTAGCCCTTCCGCCTTATCAGGCTGCCGACCAGTAAGAAACTCGACATTACAACCAACCCATCCAGTTATTTAAACTAGAAAGAGCGTCACTGTCCACGACGATATAGTTATCGCTTCTTTTTTCGTTGTCTTGTCGTTCTCTTATTGCCAGGCTCCTCTTAGGTTAGAATCGCCATGTTGCAATTCCTAAACCAATTGCTAGGGCCTTCGGGCTCTAGTATCGCTTCACTCATCATAAAAGGTGTCGGTTATCTGATATTAGTCGGCATATTGTTTTTCTTCTACCGCTTATATACCGTTCGAATGTTGTTTCGACGAATTCAAAAAGAACATGGAATTGTGAGTGCTTTTCGTTGCACTCATCTCCAGTTGATCCGGGTCACCATACGGTAGGCGCCAAGCGTGCTGCGATCCGGCATTACACCAGACCTACCTGAGCAATTCCAGCTTAGTTTTAGGACATACAACTATCCTTCAATACTAATTTCATACAGCCGATGATACCTCATTCGTTTCTTTTCGGTCATCTCGTAGCGATTGCTAAGATCCATATAAAACATAAAATCCCGCCGGATGTCAACGGCCATTGGATATTCCGCCATCTCGAGTTGGAATATCCCGAACTTGTTAGGAAGGGTATTATTTACGTTGATGTCTGGCCAATCGGATTCCCAATGGTGGCCACGTATCATCCAGACATCATGGCACAGTTTATCCAAGAAAACAGTCTTCCCAAATTCTGGGCTTTATCACAGGTTGAGTTCAAGCCCTTCACCGGAGGTAAGGATTTGGTGACCATCGATGGCAACGAATGGAAGCAGGCTCGAGCCATGTTTAATCCTGGTTTCTCGGCTAGGAATCTATTGTCTTTAGTCCCGGATATGGTAGAGGAAGTTTTGGTCTTCCAGGGACGATTAAGACAAGCCGCTACGTCCGGGGAGGTAGTAAAACTGGAAGATTATACGACGGACATAACGATTGACATTATTGGACGTGCTGTACTGTAAGTTAAGGTACGGGAATCAAACACACTGAATCACTAGTATCTGACACAACGATAGTGGAACACGTTTAAAGACACAGACCCAGCCAAGTCGGCTAATGAGTACAATGAAGTCTCAGTTGAGCCTCATTTTCCTAGAGCTCGACCTCAAAAAGCTACTTAACCCACTCCGTCCTTTCAGGAATTGGATATACAATCGCATTATCCGAAACGAGCTGGCTCCCTATATTATCAACACGGCCCAAAACTATGAGAAGATTGAAGGGGCCAAGACCGTCGTCGCTCTCGCTCTAAAATCATACGTAAACGAAACACCAGACTACTCGGATAGAGGAAATGTCCCACCCGAATTCATCGAGCGAGCTATAAATCACATCAAGATCTTCATGTTCGCCGGACATGACACTACCGCAACCGTCCTCGCACACGCATATTACCTACTGAGCCAACATCCGGACAAGGCGACCAAGTTACGCGCCGAGCATGACGAAGTATTGGGGCCTGACCCGTCAGCTGCTGCGGACCTAATAAGAGCCGACCCGACCTTGCTAAACATGATGCCGTATACGCTCGCTGTTCTCAGAGAAACACTACGTCTGTTTCCACCAGCAGGAGGCAGCGTTCGCCAATCTCCACCAGGGCATTTCCTTACACACCCCGAGACAGGAGTCCGCTACCCGACACACGGATTGATGATACACTCTTCCGTAGTAACTTTACTACGCGATCCAACATACTGGCCCGACGCGGATTCCTTTATCCCGGAGCGATTTATGGTGCGCGACGAAAACGACCCGTTGTATCCTGTAAGAAATACCTACCGACCATTCGAGATGGGACCCAGAAATTGTATTGGACAAGAACTCGTCTCGGTAGAAATTAGATTGATTCTCGCCTTAACGGTGCGCGAGTTCGAAGTCGAAGATGCTTATCCCCAAGGCGCGCCGTTATGGATGGGTACTAAGGCCTACCAAATAACGAATCCTGAAGTTGTGGCTACCGCCCATATCAAGGACGGTCTTCCTGTTCGTATTAAATCCCGGAAACAGGGTAGCTGAGTGTCTCAGTAGGGATATTTGGTTGTCATGGCTGTGAGAAATGGGACATAATACTTACATACCAAATGAACGAGAAGTGATATCTATTAAAGTGATGGGTATTGTCGACGAAGCCCCATCGCTAGGCGTTCATATATTCCAATGTATCGAGATCCACCAGGCACATCGTAAATGATATGTATATACCACGAAATATAGCCGATTCCAGCAAAATATGACAAAATAAGACATTGGAACTCACATATGTCCCTTGTCGGCGAGAACAGAGTCGCCTCAGCGACTAGCGTACGTGCGACCTTTCTCAGTACCTTACTAGAACCTCGACAATCCAACCTGCTTTTTCAAAAAGTAGAAGAATTGCTATGATCAAGTAATGCTACGAACAGACCGTTTCTATTACTTGATGACTAACAGCTACGGCACAGCAAGGAAGCTTTACTCAAAACGAAAGAGCTGACATCTTTTAATCACATATGGATATCTTGAACGAGGTCATGTACCAAATGAATTGATTCCGAGTTACCTCAATGTTTAAAAACTGGCAGCGCACTATCGCTGCGTATTGGGGAATATGTGGCGTCTAATTGCCGCGGTACTGCTTCTCGTCATTATTCTCCTTATTTGGCAACGCCGCCAGCGGGATGCAACGAGACGTCAGAAATGCTATGAACCGCTACCCCAGCATCAGCCCTTCGAACCATTCATGGGATTAGATTTCCAGGCGGTCATCCATCAAGACATTTCTTCTCTACATCGCTTCCATCAGCGGTATGGCCATTCGTTCCAAGTGAACACACTGGCTAGTACACCGAGTATCCTGACCATCCATCCCGGAAACGTAAGAGTTATCAATGTTCGCGATCATGATTGGGGAATACAGCCAGCCCGGTTGCCGGGAATGGAGTTCTTCTGCGGCCGTGGCTTTCTGGCTATGGATGGAGATGTCTGGCGGTATTCACGCAAATTGCTTAGACCGTCGTTTAACAGAAGTAATTTGGTTGACCTAAGCATCCTATCGCATGAAATGGACAAATTGATAGAAAACTTACCGGAGGAAGGCACCACTGTGGACTTGCAGCCACTCTTCTACATCGTGGTACGAAGCACCGCTCTATCTTAAGGACACTTGGCTAATCGCAACAATACTAGTTTTTAAATACGTCGTTGCATTTCCTTCTAGGCATCTCCGACGATAAACAAGACAACGCCCCATGTGCCCCTGAAGAGTTCGTTCAGTCATTCCATGACGCGCTTTTCTTCACCGGGGTCCGGTTGGTACTCGGACGTATCTGGAACTTCCTACCGCAGGGCAAATACCTTCGGGCGTGCAAAACCGCTCATGACTATTTAAATTATCACATCAATCAAGCTTTGAATGGAGAAGATACTCCGCAACAGGGCTCGAAGTCTAGCGCGACCCGGAGTCTAGTCCAAGGCCTATCTTCCCAGACAGACGACCCCGAATTTATCCGAAGCCAGATCATCCAAGGCATGATGGCATCGCAAGAAACAACATCGTCTCTCTTAGGCAACACATTCTTCCTTCTATCCCAGCACCCGAGCTATTGGCAGCAGATCCGGACGGAAGTCCTAGAAAAAGGCGACGACATGCTCGACTTCGACACCCTTCTAGAATCCAAGATCCTACAGAACGTACTCCTCGAATGTAAGTTACCGAAGAACCCCAATGACAATGACATAATATCTACGAACGCTACTAACAACACCCCAGCGCTTCGCCTGTACCCAGTCTTCCCCCTAATGGGCCGAACCGCCCTCCGCGACACATTCCTCCCATTCGGCGGCGGCCCCAACCACGACGCCCCCATATTCGTACCCAGAGGCACCCACGCCGATATAAGCTATCACGCACTCCACCGAGACCCCCGCGTCTTCGGCAACGACGTTGAAAGTTTCCGACCCGAGCGCTGGGACAGTATCACCCCGCGGCAATGGGAGTTCATGGGTTTCGGTGGGGGCAGTAGGGCGTGTCTAGGCCGGCAGAAGAGTTTAGCCGAGGCGGCTTATGTGCTCGCTCGGATGGCGATGAAGTACGGGATGCTGGAGAGTCGGGATGGGGAGGAGTGGAAGGGGGAGATGAAACTTACGTGTAAGAGTGCGAATGGGTGTAAGGTTTCTCTGTATAAGGCGGGTAAGTGATGTGTTGTATTAGAAATATCGAACTGGATTCTAATTCTCTTGCTATTATTTGTTTTGCATTTCTCAATATATGGTACTACAACCCTGTCCCGATGGGCCTGTGATGTTTTTTAGTGTTTTTGTTTTGCGTTTTGGAGCGTAAGATGTTATGGTCAGTCAAGCGCGATAACTAACGATGCAAGGACTGCCCCTATGTATACAGTCGCCATTCCGGATAGTATATCATACTACGCATATCTACACCAGATGATACTACGACTAACTTGAAATTTTCTTTACGGTTCGGTATCACGAGGCTCCTATAAAGATAGTTATTTACGACGTGGCCCATACGCTAAATATAATACCTAGGTAGTTAGCAAATTTACTCGACTGGCAACGTAATCCTTGAGTAAGGTCCTAGTAAAAAATCCCAACAGGACATCAATTGCTAAGTATGCGGATTGACGTCCAATACCAGTTAGAAAGCATTATTAAGGTCATCAACACTACCATTCTATATGGGCTGCTGCTCAAACTACGATGAAATGAAACACTAGGGGATACCATCGAGGCTGCCATTCAGACTCCTCATCCTTCCTGCGGTCCATTAACAATTCTTGATGTTTGCCACCAGTTGCCCCGCCATACCCGATATATCCCTCCATACAGGTGTCGTGTTAGGTTTCTTCTTGTTCCATGAGAACTAATTCTGCTTCGTTGTCGCTCGGACGGGAGGGCTCGCAAGCGATTCGAATCGTTCCTTCTCAAGCACCGCTTATATTGGGGATAGACGCCTATACTTAACACTTACTGGCATCCCAATTCTCTAGCAACGCCATGCTAAAGTGGCTGTAAAGTTCCCTCCACATCGAATAATAATCCTGAAGTATATTCATTAGTGACGGCATACATGGAGGGGGATCAGAGGTAGGACATACATTTTCCGACTCTATGATGCTGTTAATCAAGAAAGACATCTTAACAAGAACGCCTTGCGCAGAGGTGCGAGGTCGAATGTAGGTTGCAAGGATTACCCAAAGTTCCTAGAAGTCCCAGACAAATTCACCTGGGTCTAGCCCACACTTCTCTTTAGGAGAATACTTAAGCATTTCACTAACGAAGTACTCGGCCTTCTCATCTAGACCAGCTGCGGGAGATAGCTTCAGCGCAGACTTGAATAGTCCGATTATGTGATGACCCTGGGTTGATATCGTTCTGACTTCTTTAAGGCTGTCAAAATCAACCTCATCGGCCGCCGTGTCCATAGAGGGACCTGAAGAGCTGCCGAGGCTCTTGCGAGATACCGAGGGTGTACAATCGATGTTGTTGGTCGCATTGTCCATGGTGGGCAACAAGCTGACACTCTGGATCATATTGATGAGCTGGAAGATGTGAAGATGAAGGATGGGAAAGGTGTAGTAGAAGTGAGGATATATGTGTTTGGTGGTTTTATGGGTAGAGGTTTGTGTGCAGTGATTTGTGTGTAAAAGTTTGCGTGTAGAAAGGTTTGTGTGAAGAAATTTATGTTTATGTGTAGGAGCTTACGGATTAAAGAGAAAGAACGCGTGAGAATGGCCTATGGGGTGCCTATGATAGCTGCTAGCTAGGGAAATTCTTCGTTCATATGGTGGTTGCGTGTTTGCTCTTTTCCCCCACTATCCTATAGCCCCACAATACCTGTCATTTTGCCTACAAGGTGGGTACCCATATGCACCGTGCAGGTACCTTATGTAGGTACTGAAGGTATGTACATGCGTAGCTACCTGGGTACATACCGTGTAGGCCACTACATACATGTATGTACATATGTATTTTTAAATGCCCTCTAGGTAGATGTGACTCAAAAGTGGTAGCTGGGCCACGGTGCCACGTTCTTCCTGGCGCAGAATGGATTGGGTTAGGTACCTGGGTACCTTTCAGGAACGGTTCATGCAAGATCTGTGGGGGAGATCTGGTCCCACATTGATGCTATACTCGCTCATACAGAACACTGGTACAAGCTTGAGCAATGCGATATCACCTGGATACTGTAAAGAGTCAATTTCTTTAGCATACTATTGAGTCAAGCATACCATATGCTTTAGTCATTTTCCAATCACAGCCATTAGAAACTCTCGTTGCGAGTTTCTATAAAACTACATAACCCTCCTTTGATCTCTGACCTTTACTTCGCTGTAAACACCTTATTCCCCTCCAAAAGCTATATTCTGATCATCCCGTAGAGAACCACTCACATACCTACCCGAACTTGCCACAGGATCGGCTTAAACTTTTTGTTTTTGAAAAAAAAAAGGTCCTGAAGTGTTCCCTGTGCCAGGCAGTGTCGCCCGTACTATGTAAGACGTGCCTCGTTTCTCTACCCAATATAAGAGGCTTCCCTTAAAGAGATGAAGATACTTTAAAATTTACATTTTTACCAAGTATTGCTATTTCTTGTCTGTGATATTTTTACTTGTTTTTGCCTTATACTTACATCCGCTTGAGCGGATAGTCCCTCTAAGGTCTAGAGCACTATAAATCTAACGAATGAAAATTTATTAGTCATTATACCTCTCTTAAAGAATTAAACATCGTCTCTTGAGAGCGGACCAAGCCATACCTCCTAAATTAAGTAGATACTTTCAAGAGTATTATCCTAGTTTCCACTGAATAAGTAGAGAGTATGTATTCCCACCCTGGTTCTCTATTCTATATATACATACTCACAAAGCTAATTATCTACGTATGTACAATCTTCGAGCCCCCACGTATCGTCCCCACTTACCTTTTTAGGATGTCTTCGTTACACCCCTGATTTTTGATTGGATAAACTCACTAAATTACCTCACCTTCAGATAGCGTATATGTCTACCTAGGTATGCTTATGTAGGTATGAATGCGAGGTTGTTAAAAGACATCCTCGACAACGTACCTAGGTACTTATTTAAGGTAGCTAGGAGATATATTGGTAATATTTACATGCTTATATGTATTATCGTGTTAGAGTGGTTCCTTACCTAGGTATACATAGATGTTTTGATAATGCAAAGACGGAGAGTAATGTTTTCAAAAACTAGGAATCGTGCTATGTTCATAGAGTATAAAACTTTGGATGGTGTACGCATAGCATTGTATTTATTGTGCCACTGCAATTATAGGGGACTGTAGCGCCTATAGCCATAGCATAGTCCCCTCACCTGGGAGTTAGCTAGTACAACCCGCTGTAGTGTTTTTTTAAGGAAAAAAAGGTTCTCTTACGAAATCCTTCCTCCGGAAAACTACTAAAGAAATAATGTAAACCATAAGAAGGTCTAAAATTGACGCGTTGATGACTACATAATGTATGCTAAGGGTCCGAAAGTGAACATCAACAATTCCCGACCGTCAATTCAAACCTAGAAAATGCAACGTCAATTACAACTGAACTTTAACCTCGATTCTTCATCTTCTATTACCGGCAGAGACGATAATACTTTTGTTGATAACCCACTTAATAGGGGGAAGAGGTATTGAGATTGGAGAAGTTATTGACGACTATTGAATAGCCGTAATTCAGCATTACCAATTCAAGATTCAACCAGCTGAAGAATAGACGAGTTAACAAAAATGGAAGACTCTGAATGATATCTCTACTTAGACGTTATCAATTAAATGGTAAAAATTTGGACGAGCAGGGAGTCGAACCCTGGGCTTCTCGCACACGTGATGCAAAGCGAGCACTCTACCACTGAGTTACACGCCCTTATGTACGCTACGATCAGTAGTCTCAATTAGAGATTTTTCTAGGAATTTTGACTTATATACTAAAAATGACCTAATCCCCCGCACGATACTAACCCCACATCTAACGGGAGAGCCAATAAGAACTATACAGTAACAAATCAGTCGCTGCCCAATAGGCTGACTATCTTGATGAGCTCTCTCTTCTTCATGTTTATGGATAATATCGTATCACGAGACTTCAAGGCTGTTACTTACCTAGGTACTTATACACCTCTGATCGTAGACAGAAACAAGATCCCTTTGTAATCACTAATGTAAAAGTGATTAGGTGAATTGGTTCTTATTTGATCGAACCGTTTAATACTTCGTATCTCACAACTACAACTTAAACACCGCTCGTTATCTATACCTAAGCACCCAATCAGTCCAATAATTTAGCTTCTCACCCTCACTCCAAGTGATATTCTCTAAGATCCAATCACCATGGCGCCACACAATATCCAAGACGAAGGGCCAGCAGACCTTGAGAACGAGCCAGCAGGCAGCACCGAGGTCCGACCACCAACCCCACCACCAATGTCCGCCAGGCCACCTCGCCTCCTCATCATAGGTGCCGGGTCCCGTGGTCGCGTCTACGGGCGCTGCACTCTACAATCGAGCAACGGAGTTATTGCCGCCGTCTGTGAGCCAGATCCCTATAAGCGCGACGAATTTGTGCGCACTTTCATCTGGCCTGCTGAGCGTGAGAAGAAGCTAGGGCCCGCACCAGAGGGCTCCGCTTTCGAGGACTGGAAGGACTTCGTTGAGTGGGAAAAACGTCGCCGCGTTCGTGAAGAAGCTGGTGAGGAAGGTGTTCCTGAGGGCGTGGACGCGGCTTTTGTGTGCGTGCGCGATGAGATGCATCATGATGTTGTCATCGCTCTCGCCCCGCTGGGGTTACACATTATGTGCGAGAAGCCATTAGCCACCACACTCGACGATTGCGTCTCTATGTATCGCGCGCTGGCCCCTTTACAAGAAACGAAAGTCTTCTCAATCGGTCATGTACTGCGATATTCACCACATAATATGTTGCTTCGTAAACTACTTCTCGAGGACCGTGTCATCGGCGATATCCTTAGTGTCGTACACACCGAACCCGTCGGTTTCTGGCATTTCGCGCATTCCTACGTCCGCGGTAACTGGCGTAAAGAAAGCACCACCGCACCCTCCCTCCTAACCAAGAGCTGCCACGACATCGACATAATCCTCTGGCTTCTCTGTTCACCCCCGGACCCTAGTTCCGAAAACGCAGAACCCCCGCATCTCCCAACCGAAGTCTCCTCCACCGGGTCCTTGCAATTCTTCCGACGAAGTCGCAAACCCAAAGCCGCGGGCAATGCCACAAATTGTCTAAGCTGTGCCGCGGAGCCCAATTGCATGTACTCGGGCCGTCGCATCTACGAAAGCACACGACACCAAGGCCTAGAAACGGGGAACACCCGGTGGCCGATGAGTGTAGTAATGCCCGACATCGAGAGTTTCGGGGGCGACATCACACGCGCGCGTCCAGCGCTCCTCCAGCGTCTAGGTGAAGACTACGACTCCTCCACGCCACAAGAAGTCATCGATTCCCAAAACTGGTTCGGACGCTGCGTCTTCGAGTCCGATAACGACGTTTGCGACGAGCAGACTGTGACTATAAAATGGGACGACGACCCTCTCCCCCAATCCCAATTTGGGGGTGCGTATACGGACGCGGTAGGGAATAGAGGTGCGAAACAAGCGACTTTCCACATGATAGCCCAGACGAAGCGGCAATGCCAGCGGTATACGTATATCCACGGCACCACCGGCGAGATATACGCCGATTCGCGCACGATTACTATCGAGGATTTCCAAGACGGTTCGCAGAAATCGTATCACCCCAAGCTCGAGAGCCTGGGACATGGAGGTGGTGATCATGGGATCACGCGCCAGTTCGTGCTAGCCGTAGACCGCGTTAAGAATCATGGATGGGAGGCGTCGCGGGCGCAGCGCGAATTTATTGGGTGTGGGCTTGAGGAGATTGTTAGGAGTCATGCTATGGTATTCGCCGCGGAGGAGGCGAGAGTCGGGAAGAGGGTGGTGGATTGGAAGGGTTGGTGGGAAGATAATGTTGGCGCTATACAGGGCTGACGAACGTGTGCATTTTTATGAGTGATGATAGTTTGAACGATTATTGGGACGCGGGTCGTATATGCGACAACGTCGACAAGTTATGGAACTTGAGTTAGGGTGTTGCTATTGCTAGCGGCCTATAAATGGTACAGAGTGGGTTTAGGAAGCACAAAGCTTTCTAAAGCCTTACAGATTGTAATAATGATGAGAAATATCGGTATGATACTTAATATAATATATATAAGATATCAATTAAATATCTTGTAGATTTTTGAGGTTTCAAGTTGTTATAATACATTACTGCCGTGTCATTGCAGACCTAAAGCGTCTGTCCTCGAGGGTAATTCCACAACGGCAATCCATGATACCGATTAAAAGCCCGTAATAATAATACAATCGACGAAAAGAAGTCCTCAAATTTCATTGCGAAGTTGGGGTCTTAGACATCTCCACGCCGCGACTTCGCTGCAGTGTCTCAAAATAATCCCTTAATCCCTTCTCCCTTCGTCGTCTTACCGCTAATTCTTGAGTGGCATCTCTCGCTTCGCGATGCCATTCTTCTAGCGTCTGCATATTTTCGAAAATCTGCGTTTCACCAAAGCCACGGCCCGCCTCAGCTGTGTCGATAGCCTTTTCTAAGGCGTATCGAGCCAATGCATGTCGTGGATTGTCTTTCACCGAGGATTCATCTTCACCGCATTTACTACGATGGAAATGTGCAATCACTCTCCAGGCAACCCAGTATGACCAATTGTACCGACTTGTTACCTCGTCTGCAAGTTGTAGAAATGCATAGGCTAATTGAATTGAAAGTTCGTCGCGGGGTCCATTTTGCCAAAGGTGCGCCGCTGGCTCGATGAGTTTCATTACACCAAACGAGCGACGGTCATCTTGTGCAGAATCTTGAGACGATACTATCGTAGATGTAGAAGCGGCTGCTCTCTGGAGAGATGGCAAATTGGTCCTTGTTGAGTTGAAGAGGATCAAATCGCCTAACAGAAAGAAGCTAAGTGAAGGTACGACGGTCTGTGTGAACTCATTCGTCTCGAGTAACATACCGATAATACTCTCCATACAGCTGAAAATAAAATCTACACCAGTTTCGAGCGAATCATTGCGGAACACCTCGTCCAATGACTTGAATAGTCGACAGAGAGTATTCGAAGGTCCCATGGTCGCTTCCGCGTACCCCGCGAGATACTTCCATAGCTCTTTAGCTAGTCCGTGGTCAGGAGATATAACACTAGCTATTAGCAAATCAAACAAACCAAGCGCAGAGGGGGTCTTGATAACAAGATGTAACGAAGAGAAGGCACGTTGACTAAGCAAAGCACCGAGTGAGGTATGACTCTTAGAGAAGAACCAACAGGCTCTGCTAAAGTCTCTTGTAGCCTCACATAATTCCCCATCGAAATAGATATCAAAATCGCCCTCGAAGGATGCTGGGGACGTCATCGAGTCTCTCCAACCCAGAGTGAGGTCCTTGAAACATGACACGACAAGTTCCTGAGCATGGAGATGAGATGGTAGAGTCATATGTTCAGGTTCTGCCGGCGGAGGCGTGAGAGCTCGTAGGTATTCTGGTAGGTCGGCATCGGCAACAGGTGCATCAAGGTCTCGAGTTGAGATACCTTTTCTCCTCATGTAGGTTTCGATATCGACCGACCTCCCATGACGACGGAAAGCGGTGGGTTTACCCACGGCACCACGCTCGCGTTGGAGTCGTACCATCATGGCCACGTCTTTCTTCTTATTATTCTTAACAAAACCCCATTGTGCGAACTTTGCCTTGTACATGCGAGGACTATTAACAGGTTAGTCTCTAACAATATGCATTTCATCCATTTAAGTCAACACTAACGTGGCCACGAAGCCCTTCCCTTGCATAATTTCCATCAACTCGTTCAAAGACTTGTTTTCTCCGATGTATAAATCATGTATTTCCTCCTTGTGGCGTTCCCATACCTCTGGTTGGAGATGGTGGCGTGTTCGGCTTCGCGCTAGTCCCGTAGATCGAGCGTCGGTGCTAGCCGGCGACTTTTGAGAAGAGTCTTCACTTTCAGGCAAGTATTTCTGCTCACGCGGCGATGAGACTGAATGCCTGTAAGGCAATGAGGATGGGCTCGGGTCATTTTGGTAGATGGTTGTTACCCGATCTACCCCGGCGGAATACCTTTCGGATGAGATTGAAGAACGTCCGACCGCTGAATCGTACTGACTTAAACTAGTGCCAGAACTCGGACTTTCAATTTTCACACCGTGACTTGAAGATTGATCATCAGTAGAAGAGGCACCATGTTCTTCATGTTCCGATGTCTCGCGGGGGTAGTCCGGATTCGCCGTAGATCCCTCGTTCGGCCCCGCTGACTGAAAATAGAAATTTGTCCTCATGAGGATACATCGACACGTGGTAGTCGGGACGATCGGCGATACTCGATACGGCGCCTACATGTCCCTACTTGCGTTTCAAGATTTTTGGTAGACTCAAATGCTTGAAAAGCAGATAAATAGGTATCTCTGTATTAGTGAGGTGGAAGAGTTAGTAGAGCGTTGAAAATAGGGCGACAATTCACATTCAAGGAATCGGCGTTTTTCTGTGGAGCTCAGGGCAGCGGCAGATAATTGAGTAGGGCGCTGCTTGGCAAAATCATTAATGCCTATTAGTCTTGTTCTAGCCTCGTTGTGAGAGGTGCTACTCGCGGATTATTATACCCAGAGAAACTGGCCGAGTATGTTCTGGTTAGGCTGCCTGGGTTGCCAATTTCCGACCGTTATTTGTTTGAGTCCGAGTACATCGCGCGACCAAGCAGGTTACCTCTTAATAGGCGCGGTGCGGGACGGTGGCATTTTGTTGGTTGATAGGAGGCTAGACTGGCCCTAGTCGTCGGTACTTGTATATTTCTCCAATCCAAGCAGCCAAGTCAATCAAGGAATTTGGCTTGGTGTAGCGCCGACAGTTTGGGGGCGTAAAATAGGGTGGTGGATGGATGGTGCCGCCCGCAAAAGTCGTAAATCCGACAAATATCGCGATGTCAACGCTGTGGTCCAATTGGTCCAGCTGAGATTCAGGGCACACACCCAGGGCACCTAGAGCACCTGGAGCACCCAGGGGGCCGGACAACGTGACGCCCATCTCTCAACATTTAACGGATCTTCAAATCCTACGGCATTCCAAATGCCACATGGCAAGAGGGAGTTCCTTCAGCCGCATCCAGAATCTGGCACCGATCCCTGGTCCGACGCCCTACAAATGAAGCGGGACATAATGGAAATAGGAATGCGCATTTTCCTAATATGGCAGGCGGTTCTTATTCAGCTATAGAGGAGCCTGATAATGGCTCGTATAATAATATCGTTGGGAAGAGGACAAGCTGAAGTAAGTTGTTGACTATTCAAGTTTTGAGAGTTGTGATAGAGTCTAAGATTGAATAGGAGGGTAGCTGGTACTAGGATTTAAACCTGGGACGCTGGCGCTCAACAACACACCCACCCGCCTAGACACGTAACGTAAGCCACCTACGTAGAAGAAGAAAAAGGGGAAGTGGGGGGGGGGAACAGATAAGGATGGATTGAATTCTGAGATTGGATTGTCTTAGTATATTAACAGTGGCAACTGCCTAAGGTATAAAATAATCTAAGTTAGAGTTGGCTATTAATTTTATAGAGTTTATTAAACGGTCGTTTAGAGTGGGTGGGAAGGTGCTGAGGGTTAATAACATAAAAACCAATTCTCACGGTTTCCGGTCGCCATTCTAAACCTAAGAAATACAACATCAAAAGTTACCTCCCTAATAAAATTCTTGGATTACGTCAGTACCTTAATAGCGTAATTACAATTGTTAAACCACTATATTTCTTAGATGCTTAACCGATCCTGGAGTTCTGTAAGTCCGAGAACGAAAAGATAAGCAGCTGAGAATCTCCCGAGAAATCTTGTCCGTAACATTTCGGACCGACGATCATCGCGACATAACCAAGCTTTCCTACTAATCTAACAACGTATTGGACATCGGGATCAGATGAGCAGAGAGATCTGGATCTTCAACCGTGCGATCAAATGGCCACATCGGGCGAAGGATGCGCTTGTGACCCAGCCTTTCCAGGTCTTGATCTACACCGCCCGGGGTGAGGCCAAGCATCCAGTCCTTCGCCATGGCATAGAGCTCTGGCTCCAGATATCCAATCTTCACAATTACGATATCCGCCGAACGAGGGGTAAGGTTGAGCTCGGTGAAGTCTTTCTCAAGATGGTAAGGCTTGCGCAACTTAGTCAGGATCGCGAATACGCTGCCAACTTGAAGTACAACCTCGGTCTCAGCATGCCTATCGCCATGCTTTATTGAATGAACCCGACCTGTCATTGTGATTGGTCCCGCATGAATATCATCTACTTCCGCCCCAGCTGTAACCGTCACAATGGCCCCAACACCAGCTTCCACTGCCTTTTGGATCGCCTCAGGCCCTGGCACGCAAGCATAGATAACCTTCGGACCTGATTCGGTCTTGAATTCAGGACGCGCAAGCAATTGTGTTAAACCCCATGTTACATCGCCAGAGCCTCCAGCCGTGGGGTTGTCACCAGAGTCTGAGATGAAGTATGGACGCTTATCAGATGCCAATGCAGCATCTAGACATTCTTCGTACGACCCTGTTGGTGCAACAAAAGTGAAATCCTTACGCGAATCCCAGAATAAGCGCGCCAGTTTTGTAGCGCCCTTAGAGATCGCTTCTTTATCCCAACCAGTCACCACAACCACGGCACGGTTTCTAGGCTCATCAGCCCAAGCGTAGCCAACCCAAATCGCCGCATCTAATACCCCCTCCATAGCTTCAACTTCAGGAACGGCAGCATATATATGTGCAGCTGGCTCATCCCTCGTCGAAGTCTGCTCACCAGGAAGTAGAATCGGTAGCGGTATCCAAGCCTTTAGCGGTCGCACAGTCTCTTCGCCATTCGCTTTCCGCTGAATCAATTGAAGCAAGTTACGACAAGCGCGCTCTTTCGTCTCAGCGACATCTACATGAGGCGCTGTGCGATAACAGGTAATTAAATCCGTGTGGCACACTAATTGTCTCGAAACATTACCATGTAAGTCCATCGACGCCGATACCAAGACGTCAGGCCCAATAACCCCACGACATCGCTTCAGGAGTTCGCATTCTACATCATAAAGCCCCTCAACGCACATAGCGCCGTGTATATCGAACCAAAGTCCATCGAGTTTCGTCGAAGCCACTATCTGAGTAAGGCGATTGACTATTTCCGCCGACAACATCTCAAATGCATCTCTAGTCACAATACCACCCGGTAAGGCATGCCCAATTAAGGCGCCTCGCCATTCAACAGCATCTCCTAACGGCGAACCTGGTTGGATGAACGGGTACTTCTTTATAATGTCCGAATCGCGTTGAGGGTGAAATGCCGGCGCGCGTGTTCTCGATGGTGTAAAGGTCGATGTCTCACAGGCCAAGCCGGCGACTGCGATAACTGGTCGGCGTGCCATTCTTACGTCAATACGAAGTTGCTCCAGGAGTTTATCGCTTCGCGCCCAAACTCCGAGGGTCGCCTGTTGGTCCTTAGGTAAACCCCAAACAAGATTCAAGTCTCAGGTAATGGCCACGTAATTCCTAAATCTCGGTAGCACAGTTTTATTAAAAGGAGGCCCAGAAAGTTCTTGGACCCAAATTAGATAGATGCCCATGGATGCCTCCATATAAACCCCGCCCCGCTTCCAATTCCCCCGCATACAAGGCCTCTCCATCACGATAGGAACCGGCCGAATACGAACATGTTATCTTGAAGACAAAAGCATTATTCAGCTTTAAACAAAAATTTATATTGATCATACGGGGGAAAAAATCACCCTTATACCTTCGCTCGTGATATTATCAAAACCCCTTCTAATATCTCCTAGAAGTCAACTATCGTATATGTACTACCTAGATCAGTTAGCCAGAGTACTACAACGGCCTTCTAAGGTCCATCTCGTCGCTACGATTGGATTATTTCCCAACTCTTCCACCCCATTTCCCAGAGACATACGTTTACCGTGTTTGGAGTGGAATGCACTTGGTACACAGAAGAAGGTACATAAAACATCGTGGGGGCGGTTGTTCAAATGAGTTCTCCATCACCCTCAGATGGCCTTCTTAAAATGACCATGCAAAACATAGAAGGTCCAACATACATGATAAGCGGAAATGAGAGGCCCATTCTCGTAGCCGTTGTGGTTTCATATTTGGTTCACAGATAGTATGGAGAGCCAGGGACCGAGGTTTCGTGGGAATATCTTCACCCGCATTCCCTATTTTGACCTGCATCGTTTTGAAATGGTATTTCATGCGGGAAAAGATGGTAACGACGTCTATGTCAACTAGCCCTGCGCACATCGGCCCATTAACCACGATTTTTTCGGCGCCATCGTCATGCGCATCAAGCACGGGTTGTATCGCTTACGCGATGAGCAACAGTGGTTTTATGCTCCGCCCAACGACTAGCAATGATTGCTTTCCTTGGGATTTTAAAGAAGATGGTTATTACTCGCCAGGTCTTTGTCCAGACAGATTTACTACTGCTTGTCCGGTAACGCAAGATGGCATTGAAACGGCTATTTGCTGCCCAACGTATGTTTAATTGTACTTATTCTCGGTCTCGATTTGCAATTGGAACTGACTGCCGACACTTCGTTAGAGATCTGCCTTTTACATGCCAGCCAACATTTCCGTACAGCAATCCCGGTTGTTATTTCGTGGGATCTTTCAATGTCCTATCCTCGATAACGTCTATATGTAGTTCCGAAGGAGGACCACAGCCAAGTTTTGGTGACTCTCCTAAGACATTCTTCGCATATGGTATTCGAATACAAAATGCAGTAAAGACGACACCCGTCGGGATACCTCTACCTCCAGAAACCCCCACTACAAGATTCACCGACACAACTTCTTCCACGCAGGCTAAGCCAGAGCCTCCAACTTCATCCTCACTTTATACTTCTCCGACTACAACTCCAACGACGACCGTAAATTCCCAAGTTAGTATACTCGCAAATAGTGCTGTCGGGGGAATAGCAATAGGGGTTATAGGTGCCATGGCACTTGGAGCCATAGGAACATTTCTACTTATGAGTCGGCGCAGAAGGCGAAATTCATCGCCTCCTCCCCTTCCTCCGAAAGACTTCATACCAGCTTGTCGGCGTTCATCGTTGAATGCAACCCATGAGCTGGATGGGCGAGATAGCCCAACAGAGATGCCATCATGGGATGAGAGGATTCCTCGTGGACCCAATAGGCCAATGGCCTGGGAACTACCAGCGTGAACTTATGTCATGCAACTTTGCATATGATACATGTTCGGTACAACCTTGATCTTGTAAATAACTATACCTTGCGAGCAAATAATACGCAAAGAATTAAATCTTGTAGCTACGATTTTTTTGTATAGCCGATCGACTTTCAAAGCATACACATGTATATTATTGGCTTCTTTTCGAAACATGAATATAATAGAAGCCATAGAAACTATCAATATTCAATTTTTATGCCTTAACTACACTATCAGGCTATCGAAGACCCAGACATGTTTTTCCTTGTCAATCTCCCAGTTCTATAGTAGCGCCGCCCTAGAGAACCCGGTGAAACCATGATTAGCAGTCACTGGGTCCCCGCTACATGGCGGAATACGAGCGACTCTAGATTTAGTGGCCGAATATCTGGAAGTCTTATAGCGGCGTGAAAAACTAGGTTGGTGATCCCTTGTTAGATCGGCCGGCTATGACTTTACTAAAAAGCTTGATTTGAAACCGTTGGCTTTAGCGGCAAGTAGATTACTACCCGTACCTCCTTTATACTCGTTTCCACTTATCTTCTACAAATTCAACATCAGGCGAAGCCGCATTATTATTAGGTGCGGATGTGCGGAAACCTTCAAACACGACGGCCCGATCCAGGTATTGTATCTAGTAAACTTTCGCCCATATCATCATCACATGAAATTCGTCCTGCTCACCGTATCCCAACCCCTCCCTAGGTGGTATATTGGGATTATCTCTGTATGTCTGATATAACGTGAGAATGTCGTTATAAACCTTAAAAGCCTCTGGAGGCTATTTAAAGGCCCTCCAACTCTTACAGGACCTGCAACTCCTTTTCCATCAAATTCAAAGACCACCACGAACCTATTATATAACCAAAAACACCATCATACATATATCAATCATCATGGACAAACTGAAGCAGGCAAAGGACGCAGTTACAGGCCAGACGTACGCCCCCTCTGCATATATATTTTCACCATAAGCTAGAGTTACTCACCATTTTAACAGTTCGGCCAACCAAACTGCCCAAAAGCCGGGCGGTAAGAATGCCACCAAAGACACCATGATCGATTCTAGTACGTCTTATATTACCATTGCCTTGAGACGCTTTGACTAACAATTCATTCCTAGTGGTTGATCAGGAAGCTCAGAAGAAGGGAGTCCCAGGCGGCGCTGACCCTATGATCAACAATGTTGTCAACGATGAAGTCAATAAATTTTGAAGTGGTTATAGGCTGGGCTTCTGTATGGTAAATAGGGGTAATAGAAATATTGGAAATGATATTTTAATACATCTATTTCCAAAACTTCAGGCGCATATATTATCTGGATCGGCTCTAATCTTATACATGTGCCCGATATCTCCAAATAACTCATTGGCTTGCACCAATGGTATATGTACGGCACGTAGCGTAAAATTTGAATAAAACACCTTCCTTCTACGCCTCAAATTTCGAAATTTCTACCCTGTGTATGATTAGGTTAGTTTGGTGTAGTTTTACCTCGAAGTTACGTGTCCGCATGCCCGCCGTTTGCGTACAACGAATACTCGCATGCTGCAGTGTTACGTTAGATCACGTAGTCAAACAATCCAGACACATTATAACTGCAGTGCGTTAGACCTTTGAAAGATGGTACACAGTTAGCCGTGTGATGTCTCTGCCATGCCCTTATGTATCATCGCATCTCTATTGCATGGTGGTACAAAGGGGGTATTAACTTATGAATTCACCAGAATTTGTCATCCTTAGGTACTTGGGTTCGCATGCCCCTATAGTAATCCCAAGGTACTTGTGTAACTACTTACATAGTGATATAAGTTTATTGTTAGGCGCTCTAGGTTATTGCCATAGTATAACTATAGAGAAAGTGATGGTATGTTATATTTGGTACATGTGACTTACTCGGTGTTAGAATTGAGCGTAAGATCTGAAAATCATACCGGCCAATGGTCCACTAATAACGTTTTACGCCTCATAGAACTAAATGGGCATTGCTGTTCGTCTGCAGGAGCGAATGACAGTAGGGACGTACCTACCCGTGATTGATAATGTACTGGGCACCTGCCTCTGGAAACAAACATACCTACATCAACCTTATAATACATAATAATAGGATAAATTTAAGAATTCGATGGCGAGAACAACATCAGACCATTATCGTCTAGAGGTTTAGGATACCAGGTTTTCAAATATTCTCAACTTGAAATCCCTGGGGACCGGGGTTCGAACCCCCGTAATGGTGACTTTTTTTTCTTCTCCTATTTTTACTCTTTATTTAATTGAAGCTTGACTTATTCATTCTTATCCGTTCTACTATGGTTAAATTTTTGAATAGTCATGTATCTACTCTTATGATGAATTTACACCCCCCCCGATGCTGTTCGTCTTCCTGCGCCGAAACTGCCTTACGTAAGCATCTACCCCTTTCCACAAACGAGCACACTTCTTCAGCCAACACTATTAATATCCTCTACACAAGTGAATCCGAGGTTAGCATGACTTCCTTTATCAGATCCATGTTGTTGTTGACAATTATTAAAGGACTGTTGCGTTCCCACTACTATGTAGTATGTAAAACCAGCTAGATTAGTAAGCAAGGATAAGGAGCCGGCTCCTTTTCCAAATACTCCTGTCTTAATGGTTTCTCACTCACTGGTAGACATGAACTCCTATTCTTAGCTGGTATTCATTCTTCATGCTATATCTCATAAGACATTTGATTCCCCCAGTTATTGAACCTCAATAACCGCTTATCATGAAAATGCACACGCAACCTGCCACTCACTCATAGCCTGTCTTTTTAACTCCCTCCTCAAACCTCATTACTAGGATAAGCAACCTCCTCACTCGCCAAAAACTCCTCCTTAATACTCCTCAAGCTCACAAATCGACTCACAATATTCGCACTTCCCGCCTTATCATTCGTCCCACTAGCTCTCGCACCACCAAACGGTTGCTGACCAACCACCGCCCCGGTACTCTTACAATTAACATAAAAGTTACCCGCAGCATTCCTCAATCCCTCCTCCGCCTGCCGAACCGCCGCGCGGTCCGTCGCGAACACAGACCCAGTGAGTCCATACTCACTCGTGCCATCAACTAGTTTAATAGCCTCCGCGAACCCATTCTCCGCCGCGTCATCGTAGACATACAACGTGAGCACCGGACCGAATAACTCCGTACTCAATAACTTATGCGCCGGGTTACTAGTCTCGTAAACCGTTGGATGCACAAAATACCCCTTCGCACCATCATACTTCCCTCCAACCAGTAACTCTAACTCGTCATCACTCTTCGCGTCATCAATCACACCAGCCAATTTCTTAAAACTCGGCTCATGGATCACAGGACCGATAAAAGTCTGCGGATCCCACGCCTCACCGACTTTAAGTTTCTGCGTTTCCTCGACGAGTTTGGATTTAAAGGTAGGCCAGATAGACTTCGCGACGTAAAGTCGACTCGTAGCACTACATTTCTGCCCGGAGTACTCAAACGCGCCGCGCACGGTATGCACAACCGCGTTCTGGATATCCGCAGACGAATGCACGAGGTGGAAATTCTTACCCCCGGTTTCACCCACGATACGCGGGTACCCGACATACCGACTCTCAGCAATACCCTGACCAATTTGTCCGTATAGTTTGCGGAACACGGCTGTGCTGCCGGTGTAATGTAACGCGGCGAATTGTTTGTGCGCTAGGACGGTTTTGGTTACTTCTTCTGGATTGCCGGGGACGAATTGGATAACGCCTTTTGGTAACCCGGCTTCGAGGAGGATCTTGTAGACTAGGTATGCGGATGCGACGGCTGAGTCGGAGGGTTTCCAGATTACTACGTTGCCTAGGAGCGCGGGGGTGCCGACCAAGTTGCCGCCGATGGCGGTGAAGTTGAAGGGGCTGACTGCGTATACGAAACCCTCGAGTGGTCGATATTCGGTACGGTTCCATACGCCAGCTGAGTTGTGGGCGGGCTGTTGGGCATATAGCTCTTCGGCGTATTGGACGTTGAAGCGGAAGAAGTCGCATAGCTCTGCCGCGGCATCGATTTCGGCCTGCCATGCGTTCTTACCCTGTCCAAGTATCGTGGTAGCCATAATTTCGTATCGATATTTCGTAGATATCAAGTCGGCTGCCTTGAGGAAGACAGCGGCCCTGTCGGCGAAGGGAAGGGCTTCCCATGCTGGTTTCGCGGCTAGGGCTGCCTCAATTGCATTGTTGACATCGGAGGGGCTCGCAACAGAATAATTCGCAATAGCGGTAGCATGGTCGGAAGGATTATGTTGCGTGGATGTTTGTGAAGTTTTGATCTGTATAGTAATTGTTGAGCATAAGACCAAGCATGTGTTGAAATTATACGTACCTCTTTACCTCCTATTACTAGCGGAATATCTATCGAGCCATTCTGTTTGGCGGCAATCGCGGAAAGAAGGCCTTCTCTTTGCGCCGAGCCTTTCGCGTAATGGTGCTATTCGGTTCGTTAGTTACTTCAACATGCTACTACAAATTCGAAGGAGTATATAAAAGTCCGTGTGTAACGTACATTAGGCTCATTCGTTATCTTAGGTATCTTAAAGGCGGCCAACACCGATGTCCTGGCGCTCGTTGTGCTCAATGCCCTCGAATTCCTCGGCGATCGAAGTGTTGGCAAACATCTTGAACAGACCCTTGAAGATATCGATGGGGTGTGTAATGCCCTCGTGAGGCCGTAAGCTCTAGGTGTAGTCGCCATATCGGAAACACAAAGAGCGAGTAATTATCTCTAGGCACAGCCTAACAACTAGCTATAATCCTAATTGAAGCAATAGTCGAAATTGCTATGCTAACTAAGGTGCGAATAAGGGTATCTTAGAATTTGTTTTAGTTTAAGGGGCAATTGCCTTCAACAATGTATCCAATGTAGTTGCTTGTCATATAAGAGAAGTTAATAGATGAGAAGCTTCATCGGCGCTTCTACTCCGATAATGATGTATGCGCTCGCTTTGCTACAGCATAAACGAACGGTATTGCGGGGCAAAGAAGGTGCGAATTCAATTGAAAGAAACGGACCAATAGGAAGCTCGATGATAGCTTCAATCAAGCCGAATTCGGCATGAGCTTCTATGTAAATGGCTCCGCAGCCACTATAATGCTCATGGCTCGGTACTTTGACTTCTACTATCGGTAGGCAGACCCGAGCATTTATCAAGCATCCGATTCAAACGGCTAGATACGTCCGTACCCCTTGCGCAAACCCCTTCTAATTCCTAATACTTTCTATTATCGATTCATGACTTGTGGGGCAGGCATCCGCAGATTCGCCTAGTCATGGGACGAGTAAGATGGATACAACATTTATTGACATACCAGGGGCTGCGAACGGAATTATTAGCAGCAGGGTATAAAAGTACAGAACTATGAAGGGAACTTGAGAACCAACATATTTCAGCTGTCCTCCTCTTCGGGTATTATTATCCTTATTCCTCGTTTACATTTCTACACGTAGCCAGTCTTTCCTGGCCTACTTTCTAGTTAGACCGGCAGCCAAGGATGCAATCCTTTGCGTCTCCACCGGGCTATTCGATGGCGCATGCGTTCCTTGTCTTGGCTTCGTATTGCAGTCTTCGGAGTCTTCCGCTCCAGATTGTAAAGCAATGAGCTTCATTCACACCAACCATGAAACAAACGGACTAGCTTCTAGCGACCCGCTTCAGGTGCTGAGGTTGGAAGTGAGGGTACACTGCTTGGAGCGAGAGTACTGGCTGCCCCGGAAGTGCCCGGGCGACTTCGATGGTGACGAAGGTGATGTGTATGCGCGTTGGTGCCAAACTTGCCAGCCTCATAGTTGAGGGCAGGAATCGACATACCATAGGGTTCAGTCTTTCCCTCTTTATCGTGCTGGTCAATTTCTATGCGGATGCACACGTCGAGAGCGCCGTCATTATTCTGGCCATGTGCCTGGAAGTCGGCCGCCTTGTGTTTAGTACCCGCACCTAGCTCACCACGCGACAAGTATGAGTGTCCATCTTTGCCATCAAATTGATTTTCTGATACGTCAGCCTCGGTTGGTTCGCTGTGGCCGTTTGTGGCAGCGCCGGAGTTATTGGGCGAGTTTTCCGTAAGAATGGCGTAGTTTCGGCTAGGCATAGTGACATTGTTCGATGATCGCGTCTTGTTCGAGTTTCCAGGATCCTTATCAAAGAGGGCCATGAGCGTCTCATCTGTATCCGGGTCAAGATGATGAATTTTATTACGACTTGCTAGGAGGTTCGCAATTGCCGCTGGCGGGGGCTTGTTTACGATAGCCGAAGAGATAACGTTCACGATGTAACGATGATCTTGCTCGACGGGAATGTGTAAGTTGGGGTTGGAGTAGAATCGTCCAAGGGCTGCCAGATGAACATCGCCTCCAAGGATAGTCAGTCGGACAGAGAATTCCGCGCAGACGGCGTAGAGGCGCTGGATAAGAGCATTTCGTTCCTTCTTGTGGGTTCTGGCCGTGTAGTGATCATCCAGATCGTCCAAGAGATCCACACTGCCATCGAAGTGGTTGAAAACGCCGCCACCTATTAAAATGATAAATAATTGCGAAAGTTATGACAGTAAGAGCCTCCACTTACCAAATCCAAATCTTCGGTTCAAGAATTTGACGGGGGCAATCAACGGACTGCTGAATACGTTTTCAAGCCAGGTGAGACGCTGGTATTGTTAGCCGGATGTCCTAAGACAAGATACTAAAATTACTTACGGGATACGCGATCGGGATACCCAGTAGTAGGATTAAGTGTCTGAAGGGTTGGCCATTGGCCGCGGCTGCGCCAAGTTCACTTCTTACCCGTTCAAAGATAAGATCGTACGTCTCGGGGTAGTTGACCTGATGCCGTGTGCGCTCGGTACGAGCATCAATACCTAAGAACGCAATTCTGGCGCCCAATTTGCTGAACATGTTCATGGAGTGTTCCGCAACGTATGGTCCTGGTCTGCTACCGATGATGTAAGACGAATCAAAAGCCTGTTGTCTAACAAAAGTGTCTACAAGCTGCTTAGGATCCTGTGCTAGACCGGCTTCCCCTGTCTCGGGCACATCCGATGTGTAGGTCGATGCTGGGGGTGCTAGGTGATGTTGGAAAAGCATGTAGTACTTGTGCGCAGTACCACCAATGCCTCGGAATACATCACACTTCATGAACTCGTTGACGTACGACCCGAAACCGTCAATGATATCGTGATCATCCCATATGTTCAACTGTGGTATTTGTCCATTGGCAGCAGCAAAGGGTTCGGTCGAGTACCATCGAATGTAGTTATTCAAGTAGTAGTTATCGCAAGCAGCTCGTAGACTCTCGGGGAAGGGGAAATCGCGTCGCTTCTTAGGGTTCCCAATATCTGTCCACTCCCGCAAAGGTCCATTAACTCGGATGCCGTCGTTATAGATTTGGTCACCACCTCCAATCATGACATGGAAAGGCGCTTTGGCGTGGTTTCTCATGACGTCGTTCCACAATGCCGGCCCGCTCCAAGCATCCTCGTCGGTACCCACACTGAAGCCGTTACACGAGTGGAACATGATGCGCATCGACTCGTCAATAGCAGGAATGAAGAAGTAGTTCGTCTTAGGTTTCGTTTCACTCTTGTAACGAACGTCGGCGATCGAGTATGCCCACTTCGTCTCTGTATCGGAGATGTCGCAAACAAGTGGGAACGTCCAAAATGTAGTTCTAGAGTCAGAGTAAAGGCAGATACCCTCAATGTCGGCACCATGGGTACTCCGAACACGAGAGCCGTCCGCATCAGGTCCCTCAGCGCCATTGGTGATAGATCCCTCCTGGGCCAGGCCTGCTTGTCCACTGGCCGTTTCTACGCGGCCAAGGCTTAGGGTAGGCTGAAAGCTCTGGGTTTTGCCGCCGCCCTTTATCACTAGCAAGACGCTGCCATACCAAGTCCTGTCTTCCATGCGTCTGTAATTTAACAAAGGGCCGCACAATACCTCCTTTCCATCGTCAACAATTGCGCCATCGTGCGTACCGTCGGTACCACCAACGATGATTGGTTGAGCGTTTCCATTGGCGGGAGGGTGATCGCTTTCGACTCGCGCAGAGTTTAGGAAGTTGGATAGATCTCGGGTGTGTCCGCTAGAGGAATGAGCATCTCGGGCAAGCGCCGCGCGGGCGAAGGACGAAGATTCTTGATGTCTCCATTTGTTGGCAGAGGCATAGGGGTTGCGCGGGTCTTCCTCCTCAGGAAGGATGGTATCGTCTTGGTGGTGTGCAGACATGGTGTTTTACGAATTGGTAGTATTCTCAGCCGTTTCCCAAGTTCGAAGTTAATTAAAAAGTATTATTTCTACGGTGAATTGTAGACTTCAGAACCAGTCGGTGTAACGGGCTGACTGGATGCTGACAAGACAGGGGATTCGTAGGACTGAGCCGCGAACCTGTTAAGTGCCGATTCCTCGACACGACAAGTTGCTTTGTTCAGATGAGACCCACGGGATATTGTCGCACAGTTAAGAAAATTGTTGAAATTCAAATTTCGGTTAGATGCACCAAAAGCATGGGAAAAGAAGCGTTGATCAGGAAACGCGACAGTTTCGAGGGATCAGGGTATCAGCTAATAAACAAGGGACCTCAGACGTATGCCAAGAAAAAATACACCAGGACTCGATAAAGCCGTCTTGATAGGCACAGACTAGACGAAAAGGAGAAAAAGAAAAAAAAAGTAAAAGCTCAATTGAGATTCGTATAGGACGCCAATAGATTATAAACCAATAATAATTACATGCAGGCCTTGGCTCTTCAAGGCAGAAACGAAGTAGTTGGAAGATAAAAAATTAGCAACAGGTGAAAAAACAGTGGATGGGATGTTAATTTTTGTGGGTGAGATTATGAGACAACAGCGTGCCGATTCCGAGCTGCAGCAGGAACAATAGAAAAAAAAAAATACTAATCTCACGATCAGCAGTTTCCGCAGTCAGCAGTAATCGTTCTTTTCCAACCAATCAGACAACGGCTAAAAAGCTAGGCCAAACCTCAGCATGCAGGCGTTGCCGCATCTCATTGGCGCGAAGTGGGGCGCCGGAATGATTTACCTTCGATGACGAGTGATCAATGGCTAGAAGTCCCGTGGTATGTGGTCATAGCTTCCCTCCCGACCAGCCCATCTCAATTTTGAGCAATGGGGCATCCCAGCGCTACCACGGGGATGTGCACGCGCTAACCTTGACCGCCTAAGGGTACGTATTGATGTACTCTTCAGGGCCATCTTTATAATCTCAACAGGGGAGGCCTCGCAGCTTCAGTGCGTCTGATATTCAATTTCAACAATTCTGGCTTGCAGGCTTGATCTATTTTCATCCCATCTGACTTATCTATATGACCTGCTCCAATAAGTGTGGTATGATCTTGCATTCTTGCATTGCAGCTTGCCTATCGCCAATGAACTTTTCCGGTGTCATTCAGCGACACGCGTCTATATTGAGCCATCGTCCTATATCGTATGCCATACCAGCCGGCGAATAGAGTTGTGCACGTGTCTGGATGCCCAAGAAGGTTGTTTCCAGTTGCGTAAGGCTGGATATACTTCGGTACTTGTTCAAGGTATCATCAAGCACGTACATTAGGTACATAACTTAATTCCCCATAGGGCTACATAGATACATTAGTAATTGAAAATGCTACTTGGTGTACCGTATGGTTGGATCAAATTAAGCGCTCTTCAGATCCGTCTCGACTAATAAGAAGACGATACGATACGTAAATTCGTATTCAGAGCTCCTAAGAACAATACTCAGAATGCAATTTTGTACAAGTAGTATATAGTGGCGTATTTTCAGCCTCAGGTATCTATATATGTACAAAAGCAATACCTGGAATTCAATATTTTTGTTTTTTGTTTTCGTATCTTCACATTGCTCAACGCCCAGCAGGCAATCGAGCCGTTTTTTGCGGATCTTTATCCTTAATCAGCACAACCTTCTCTAGAGCGCCCATGGTCTTCAGCTTCTCGGCACGGAGCCTCGCCTTATGATCCATATGCCTCTTTACGAGGTCTGCACTGGCCACACCAGCCACCATACCTCCTATATGCGACGCTATATCTAAATTATTCATCTTCTTTGACCTTGAGAGCAACGGGACAATATGCATGCCCAAAATCAACCCGAGAAATGCCAACCCTTGTGGACCAGACATCGGATCGGGTGGGTACCCGAATAGTTTGAACTCATCATACCTATGCAGCCAGAAAAATGCGCCGACGATACCGTAAATCCCTCCTGACGCCCCAAGGGTTGTGAACTCTAACCCTCTGATAAGTACCAGATTTGCTAGACTTGTCATGAAACCTAGAACTCCGGAAGTCAAGTATATAGCAAGAAAGTTTCCCCTACCAACTTCATCGTGGAGTCGAGTGCCGAAGAACCAAAGCGCGACCATATTTAGAGCAACATGGTTAAAGTGGTGATGTGAGAACATAGCACCAATCAACTGAAGGGGCCGCGGCGTTGCAGCCACTAAGATGAAGTATCGGTTCAAGATAGGCCATACCGGTGGCGCCCTCCATAGGCACCAAATCGTCAAATTAATTCCGATAAGAGCAAGACAGGTCGCGGCGGCAGGAGGGATATCCGGCCATATTCTTCCCGATTTCTTAGGAGCTGTATACATGGTGGCATATGCAACACAGCCTCCTAAAACCAATAGTGTCATGGCTAGAGAGGGAAGTAGACGTTCCCAAGGTTTCATGTTCGGAAACTCCTTCAAGTCAGAGGTCCCGCGTTCCCTCCACTTCTTCATACGTGGACTTAACTCCCTCGGTTTTTGTTCGATAGTTTGTAAGGTGCCAATATTGCCTAACGCCTCTTCTCTCTCACGGTCTATCCGTTCCGCTTCAAGTCGTTTCTCTTCCGCTTCACGCTTCGCAATGTTCTCGGCACGGATTCGATCGAACGAGCCCACACCATACGGTGAGTCACTTTTAGGCATCGGAAGTCGTCCAGTTGGCACCTCGACCTTTTCCACCACCTCGTCAGACGGTGGGTCTTGGTGACCGGTTTCTTCGAATTGCTCCTCGGGTTTATCATCGCCCTTCTCTTGCGCCTCTAGATATTTAAGCTCATCTTCAGCACGTAGGCCAGCATTTATAACTTCATCTACGGGGATATTATCGCGCAAGTATTTCAGTGCTTTTTCTTGATCCGCATTACTGAAGTAGGTGGTATTCACTTTAAGGCTCGGGTCCTCCAGAGTCCCCGCTACTCGGCGCCCGTGCAATACCCTCAGAAGTCTATTCGCTTCCGGTGCTTCGAGGTGTGCCCCAAAAATCTTGTTAACATCCCTTTGGCTAAGATCCTCTTTTCGAAATGGCAGTCCTTTGCGATCCTCGTAGGAATCCGGTAGTCTCACGTACTCGGTGATCGCGCGGAATCTAAACGTTCGAATGGGTATACGGGGCGAGACAATATGCGGAAAATAATTCGTTGTAATTCTCGGACGATTTATAGCCCCTCTACTGCTATAATGGGAGCATAGTATGGTGGGGTGGTATCTCGTCGAAAATGAGCGAGCGGCCGAGGAAATTAGTGAGTTGCCGGAGTTGCCAGTGATCGCCCGCAAGCCAAGGCGAAAACTTGACGGCGGGGCAAACGAAGGGAAAACAGGCATGATACAAAATTTATACCATCATGCCTCTATGTTGCCTATCAATCTTGTATAATCCATGAGCATTCCGAGAAGATGGACCTAGGCAAGAGCTTGGAGAGCGCTGACAGCCCTAGGAAATCTTTATCGCATCGGATTTCAACGGATCTGCAGGTGGTGAGCCGCGGCAATTTAACCTTATCTAAGCCACTGACGTGCGCCGGGAAACCTTATCACTATGCTTATGTAATGAACATGGCCGAATCAACCGATTACGTAATGGTTGCTCTTTAAACTCTGCATAAGGTTCATGATCGTATTTTTTGGATCGTATTCTTGCTTTTTATGTGCACCAATTTCTCGCTCTTCAAAACTTACTCAACACCCGTTCAGTCGTTTTGAATACATCCCAGCGTTATTATTGTTATAGTTCTCCAACCTCAGTCTGACCATCAAAAGCAGCGACAGGAGACGCGTCAAAATTCCTGATTAAATCGTAGTAGAATCTTACAGCGTCCAAATGCGCCTGCATATCAATTCGCTCATCCACGGTATGGGCGTTCGCGGTATGCCCTTGACGAGTAGGCGTCCACCGGTAAACGTGGCGAGTCAAATCTGAGCATCAAGTATTAGCAACCATCAACAAACAAATACACATATTCACAATGCACTTACTCAAATAATGACGAGTGTCAGTATTTCCCGTCATCAATTCCCCTACAGGAACGACTTTACCACCTTCAAAAGCAAAACTATGCTGAATCGTACCCGAGAAAACGTCCCAGATCGGACCCGATGTAGGTGAGACCGGAGCAACCAAAGTGGGTTGAGATGAAGTGAGCACGAGTGTGCCATTGTATTCCACATCATACATCGGGTTAACAACACCGTCCTCGAAGTTCTCAAATAGCTCGATTTCCGGGTTATGATCCTCTCCCTTGAATGCGCTAACGGACAAGCCAAAGTTCTTGACAATGGGTTGGATCTGCTTAAGGATGTTGGCCTTCACCGCTTCAATCGAGTCCTGAGGTGCGACACGGTGGTTAACACCGATCTTGATATACTCGGGCATAGCGTTAATCTTTACTCCTCCGATGAAATAATCGACAGCCTGAGAAGTTTGTATACGATACTGGGTTGCACGATCAATTGTCGCTAGCTCTTCAGTTAGCGTATCCAAGTCTCCCTTGTTTATCAGTTTCGTGATATTCGGTGCCGCGTCCGGAGAATACCTCGCCTGGCAGACGAAGTGGTTATAGATCGGGGAGCCTTCGATGAGTTTAGGTTTCCAGGGATTGGATTCTAGCTGGTTGACGAACTCAGCCAATATGCCAATGCCCGTGTGTGGGAAAGGGGTCGATGAGTGACCTCCATTGACATAGAGCTCTAGCCAGATATCCACATGACCCTTTTCTCTAACAGCCGGGAGCGCGTCTATTGCATGGTTAGTTGGAGAATACTTCAGGGCATATTCCAATGCTTCTCACATAGTGTATCATTGCCAAGAAGTTGCAATCCCATTCCACCTTCGTCGAGGATCAGAGCTAATGAATTAGGACCATATCGTTTCTCCAGGAATGGTCCAATGTGACCAGCTCCCCGACGACCGGAACATTCTTCATCAAACCCGAGGGCCACTAGAATAGTTCGCCTAGGTACCCAGAGAGGATTTGCTAGGAGTGTTTCCAAGGCCGACAGGAGACCTGTCAGACTGTTCTTGTCATCCGATGCGCCTCTTCCCCATAGCCATTGTCCATCGAAATGGGCAGAGAACGGTGGATACGTCCAAGTTGAAGCATCGGCAACGGGTACAACGTCTTGGTGCGCAGCAAGTAGAATGGGTTTGAGCGCAGGCTCAGTTCCTTTGATCGTGAATACTAGACCGAATGTGTTCACAGTCTCGCGGTCCATCCGAAGATGGCTATTTCATGCTGTTAGGAACGCTAATAGATGATTACGGTATAGACGCTTACATGTTAGGATATAAAGCAGCGAAGGCTCTATGTAAATCGTAGAATACGTCCCATCTAGGGTCGTCTCCAGGTTCTCCGTTATCATCGTACGAGATAGAAGGTATTTTCACAATAGTGGAGTGTCTCTTGACTTGAAGCTGTAATGCTTTCTCGTCAGAGAAGATATCCCGAGCTGCTGGTAGACCATCTTTCGAAGGATCTAATGCCGGTGGAATATCACATTTGAACTCGGTCGTTGAATCGCTCTCGAGCACTTCTTGAACATTATCGTGAAGGACAGAGCGAGCTAGGGCACCTGTAGACAGAGCCCCGGCTACAAGAGCCAACTTAGACACAATCATTGTGGTATCTCAGTCAAAACGAGCTCAATGGTGTTTGAATTGGTCGCTATGGACAATTAACAGTGTACAAAAATATTTCAAGATCAAAGTTGCAACCAAAAAATTGGAAGCCCAGATAGTTTTGTTTCGCTCGGCTCGATAGCTACCCCAACCACCGAGTACAGTGATAATGAGTTCATATTGCAGGGGCACAACAGCTCTGAATGGTCAATTGGAGCGGGCATGAGCTTTTTCAGAAAGATAAAGGAGGGAACTGTACGTAATGGGACATCGGGACAGATGCCGAAATACAGGGCTCTTATCGCATCATTTGGGAATTCCTTGAACAGCCGAACAGTCAAGCTTCTCAAGTAGGAAAGGGGTGGAGAGAGTTAGCGATGGCTACGACGATCTAAAATATTTGCTATCGAAAGCTCGCTTCCGATTGTCGGGTTCGCCCGATGACTTAATTGCCCCGCACACCCCGCACCTAGATATCCACTTTGGTGGTTCAAGCTCCTTTGAGATCCCCACCGAAAAGTTTCCAGATCATCTTATCGATAAACTAGGTGTTTGCCTTTGTCTTGTCAGCTTAAGGTACCTAGGTACGTACCACACTCTCTCCAGGCAACTTCTCAATTGCGACGACTTCAAACGACACCAAGGGCAAAGAATCAGACACATTTCAGCTCTTCTATCCTTAGATTCTTTTTAGAAATAACTACTGAAGTCTACGGTTCTAGTCCAAGCAAACATCATGTCTTCCGAAACACAACCTATAAACCCAGCTCGTTTCGCCGAAGCTCTTAAGGACCTACCTGCTGAGAGCCTCGCTTTAAAGGTTCTAGAGCTGCGCAACTCAATAGCTCATCTAGACTATTCCAATGCCGAACTGAAGCCTTACGCCGAAGGACGAGCCCCCACTCTAGATCAACAAGGCGAGACTACTCAACCGGACCAAGACTGTATCGACGCTATCGCCGAAAACGAAGCAGTTATCACCCGCATGCAAGAGCGCATCGAGCTAATACGAGTTGAGGTAGAAGGTCGTGGCTTAAGTTGGCGGGAGTTCCAAGGGAAGGCTGATGAGGAGACTGCTGCAACGGACGGTGGCAATACTGATTCTGATCACTTGACGAACGGGGTTAATGGAACTGGAGCAAGCGACCAAACACAACATCCAGCATGGCAAGATGGTACATTCCAAACGGGCACCATAAGTCAGCTCGGTGCTGAAGAGCGAGAACTTTTAAGACAACTCCAGAGTCGAATGCCGCCCGAAGATGAGGACGACGACCCGGAGGGTGGTATGCACTTGTAATACGGCGTGATACACTAGATGGGGAAAACAAGAATAGAAGCTTTGAGTTTCGTGTTAGCTATTATACAGCAAGCACCGGTGGTGTTGAGGAGTACAGGAGAAAATGATCGGGAGATTACTAAAAGTACCAATCGTATGCAAAATAGGGGTGGATGGGTGAAAACCTAGGAGATGGATATAGGCGCGGTTGTGCAGGACGAGTCAATAGTGGATGATGCATGGCAACTGGGTACTTCTATCATATCAAGATATGCAGGTCTCAAATCCACTACGTTCGGCGCCTACTCGTCTCTATTGCTTCCAGTCAGTCATCATAACGTGGCAGTAAACAGCCCGCAGAAACCCATACGAAGATTAACTAACCCCTTTTAACCCAGAAAACGGTCAATGTGTTATCAAATTGGGATATATTCTGCACGGGCCAGTATTTATTGATCACGAATCATGCCGACCGACGACCCCGGCCGATATATGCAGCACCACTATTAGCCGCAACAAGACTATAGACACATTGACAAGGAGGCAGAGCACGGACCCAAGAGGAGAAAGGAGAGGCCAAAGCCAATATAATTGTGGCCCCTGAGACATGGGACAACGAATATATACATTCCTTCCCCGCTCTCACCGAAATGTGGACATCGTGTTCGTTTGAAAGGTCATGTTGAGGACTATATTAAATGAATGGGTATCCCCTCCTGATATACTACCTATTTGACAGTCTCTTCAACTCCTTAAAAGAATTTGAAAGATATTACCTACCTACCTTACTCCATCCTTACACCCACCATCCAGCGGTATCACTCCAGGCCACAC
Organism: Hypoxylon trugodes; assembly: GCF_022578975.1. Taxonomy (NCBI): domain Eukaryota; kingdom Fungi; phylum Ascomycota; class Sordariomycetes; order Xylariales; family Hypoxylaceae; genus Hypoxylon; species Hypoxylon trugodes. The sequence goes on along the minus strand of NW_026250022.1, from coordinate 2,621,715 downwards.
CGTAGATCCTACAAAACTCCGCCATTCCATAATGTCAACCATACCAAACAATGGTATGTCAACTAGAGGTGTTGAATCCCATTAAGGGGCCCCAGCCCCCATACGTAACCATTCATAATAATTAGAGTCGTTGTGACTCAACATTATAACTCGGTGTTAAACCCTCGCTTATACAATGACCACTCGTACACCCTTGCTACCATCCTTGGGCAGGGGCACGAACATGTCATGGTCGTACTTAACATCATCCTCAGTAGTCTCAAATAGACGCATACGCGGAAGCACCCTTAGTGTAAGCGCAGCAAGAGAAAGATGCAACTCGCAGAGGGCAAGACTATTCACCGTTAGCAACCCAGAACGTGCAGAAACAGGACACAATGGCAAACTTACTTCTGACCTAAGCACCCTCGACTACCCTTCGAAAACGACAACAAATAACGATCAAGCTCCTTCCTGCGCTGACCATTCTGATCCAACCACCGCTCCGGCAAAAAGCGGTGCGAGTCCGGGAACAGCTCCTCATCATGGTGCATCATCACAGCAGACATACCGATACCGTATCCACGGGGAATAATATACGAGACCTGCGCCGGCTTCTCCGCACCAGCAGGCATCCACACGCCGCGGTACACGAGATCCTCCTCAGTAGGCACACGGGTAGTACGCGCTGCGATACCGTAGGATAGACGAAGACCCTCTTGCAAGACAGCGGTGAAGTAGGGTAACTTCTCGAGAACGGTCCATGGGGGCAGTCTCTTGGGGTCGGATACTACGGTTTGCATCTCATCGGCCATTTTGGCGAGGATATGGGGTTGGGCTAGGAGGTGGTATGTTAGCACTGAGAGGGTCCAGCTGGCTGTCTCGGTACCGCCGCCTAGAACTGCTGCGGCTTCGTCGGCGAGACGGCGGACGGATTTCTCTTTGGGTGGGAGGTCTGAGTAGAGAAGTTCTCCGAAGACGGTTTTACGGTCGCGGACGATGCCTGCGTCGACGTCTTGCTTGGTCTTCATGATGCGGTTGGGCATGTCGATCTGTTGCTTGTTAGCAATGGTGTCACCTTTTTTATGGATTAGAATGATACGTACGTTCAGGGTTCTGATGAGGAGTCTTGTGCCCTCAGGTAGGTAGTCCTTAAGCCTACGGCGCTGTGAGTATTGTTTTTTGTCTATCTAGGTGTCGGTATTACGAACCATGAGCTTGCAGCGACAGTGTGCTTCAAGAAGGGGAAGAAACGGAAAAGGAAGACAGTCTGCAACATCGAGTACAATGGCTCTCGGAAGTTAGGCTCGAACGAATCTTGCGCGAGGAACCCGAAGCTTTCGCCGAAGCAGTAGTCGGCGACGGCATCCGAAGTGAAGCAACTGTACGCTTCTTGAACGTTGATGGGCACATTTTTGCCCGTCTCGGCGAGCAACTTGCCGCAGAGTTGCTGTACCAGGTCTTGGATGTGCGTCTCTAGCTTGGCGATCTGGATCCTGGAGAAGAACTTGGCTAAAGGTGCACGGCGCAGCCGGTGGACCTCGTGGTCGGCGGTTCCGAATCCAGAAAGTTCCATACTATGGTTGTGAGCTTCAATCGCCGACAACATTGAAATTAGGATGGCTGGGAATCTTACGTCGAGCCGCTAACTTGGTGGTACGACTTGTCCCGCTTCCGACCACCAACCGCGTAAATCTCGTCGACGAATTGGGCGTCATTGCAGTGCACTTCATACGGATTGATACGAACTATGGGGCCTGAAGTTGATGTCAGTTTAGGACGAACATCTAATTACTTGGGTGGCAATTAAGTAAGTTCATACCATATTGCTGGTGCATTTTCTCAATTACTCGGGTGTATCGGCCGAATTTCACGCAGTCATACCAAAACTCGGGTAGATATGTCGCGGCCGCTAACTTCGGGCCGGGGATTCGGTAGAGGGGGTGGAGTGGGGAGATATTGTAAGCGGCCCGAGCCAGCTCGAAGACCAGCCATCCGCAAATAAGCAAAAGGCCATTACGAACCGTCAGATTCTCGAGCAGTCTGTCGCGGGATGGCAACGAGGCCAGTAAGACTTCGTGGGCAGTCATGATTTGGGGAGGGAAGGAGGGAGGAAGGCAGGCACACTTGGGAGGCAGGGTGGTGGTAACGAAACCTGCTGTACGATGCTATGTGTGTGACGGGAATCCTGAACCTTTCTGCCGGGACGCCTTTGCTCTTTAACCTGTTGGGCGGGTGGTACCCAACGGACGTGGCATCTTCGATCTAGCCATATCCAAAAGTCTTGTCACTGCGGGGCGTAGTGGCCATAGAGCGGGTCTTATTAGACTCGATAAGGAGGTGTGGTCTCTGATGCGAATAGGGGTTAGCATATACGTCGGGGAGTTACAGATATGTAACCATGCCCGCACATGATCAATATAACTTATATCACCAAACTAGCAAATCTTCCGCGATCCTTCTTAGACGCCAGACGGCTCGCACTAGGGAGCTATCCAATATAAATCCCAATTTGTTTGCTTAATTTAGCCAATGAAAGTGCCCGGCTTACTATCACCCTTGTTTCCCACACGATGTTTAGCCTTACGTATATGAAGTATCACATGAATGTGACCTACAAAATGTAATGTTACCTATTCCAGTAAGATGCAATTTTTGATATAGTTGTTTACCATATCTTGATACAAGCATACTTAATGATCATATATCTTGTCATTGTTGGAACGATTTGCTGTCGTATCTTCCAAACTAGTGCAGAATTACGGCTAGGGATGAACGAAGGAACAAAAGGTCAGAACCCTAAACTCGAACCGGAGAAGAACTGGGGATAGCTGGGGAGAGCGGGAAGCAATTTTACCTTGAAACGGCCCAGAACGCCACAACGCATCATATTCATGCAAAAGACCACAGCAGATCAGGCAATTCTCATCGGAGGAGACTACCCGATTACCAGGTCTTGAGTTTGCTGCTATTACGCTAAATCCAGCCACAGTTCTCACGATCTGCACTCTCGTACTCTTTCATTAGCCCAGATTCTCGTGAAACCGAACTCGTCATTTTCGACGAAATTCTATAGACCTAAGTCTCAGTTTCAACGCTTGACCCCCTTCGGAGTGGCGTCTCCGGGCCGTCCCGTGGCGTCTTTAGTATGGGGAGGAAAAAGAAAAACATCAAAGCAAACATGTTCTCTAGAATCAAGAATCGAGTTGATAGAACCAGTCGGTGAAGTGTATATCGTATCGGATAGGTATGTATAAATGCAATGATTATACCAAGCAAGATGCCTTAAAGAAATATCAAGCGTTATTTTGTTGTGTTTTCTGTATTTTCTTGAGCTCATCGCAAATAATATGGCTACTGTGGACCCCAACGCCAAGTTTATACCATTGGAAGGCCTTTCCTTAGCGATAGTCGTTGTGTCTTTGGTTTTTCTGTTTTTCTCGGCCTTGACGGTGGGTGGAAGAACATACGGTACGACCACCCATTACCTTTTTCATCCATATACTTGCATATATAGCTTCTATTGCTCCCTTTGGGAGTGGCACATCCTTAGAGCAAGTTTTCTGAATCAGTTAGATGATAATCTCTCATGGAAAATACTCACAAATTTTAAACCTCTAGTAAGGCTCATAAACGGAGTGTTCGGCTTGGATGATAATTTGATGGTTTTTGGAACGGTACGTCCCCATCCTAGCGAAAATAACCAAATAACACATCTGGAGTCCGTTTCTCGAGATCTAGCAAGCTGACGAATAGAAAATTCAGTTTGTGTACGCTGCCGCTGTCGCCTTATCATGTTACGCCGCTTCCGTGGGTCTTGGTTCCCGAGACGACAAACACAATGAGTTCTTCTCCGAGGAAGGCAAGAAATACTTCACAATATGGATCCTCGTATACGTCCATGCCCTCGCCACGGTGAAGAGTTCTGTCTGCGTGACATTACTGCGAATCGCAGGAACAAGGCAAGCGATGCAGAGAGCGGTTTGGGTGTTGCTGGTCATCACTTGGGCTTCTTACCTCGTAACCTTCATCGGTGACATGCTCGTCTGCCGTCCGCTAGAAGCATCTTGGAAACCATCCTTGGTGCTCTCTAGCGAGGCATATTGCGCACCAATGGAGGTGATGATCGGTCTTAGTCACACCGCAACGGGGTCCACTGTCGCGACAGACTTAGCTTGCGCGGTGTTGCCAGGTATCATATTGTGGAATACTCAGATGGACAAGAAGTCGAAATGGTCGGCGTATGCTCTGTTGTCTTTCGCTTCTATGTGGGTGCCCATCCTTAAATCTCCTACTCGTTCTACCTGGGATTAACGGACTTCGTCATGAGTAGGGCATCAATCGTCACTATAATTAGGGCTTTTTACATTACTCACTATAATAACCCAACGGACAATCTTTTGTGTAAGTCATGACCACCGCCAACTCGGTTGGGACGTTGTGCTAATTTGATGGATCCGCATCATGCAGTTTGGGTCGGACACATTGCCCTTTTTTCGAATATCGAAATAGGAATCGGGTGCATAGCTAGTTCAGTTCCGATTTTGCGCCGATTGTTTATCAGGAACAGAGATGACTCGCAGAGAACTTCCCGAAAACCTTGGGATCGCTTTAGTCCAAAGTCCCTCATCACGTTCGGCAGCTTGCCCAACCACGATCGTGGATCAGGATCCCGAACCAAATTTCGCAACCCGACCGATGTGGGTTTCAGTCTTACGACGGTCCACGCTCAGGGCAATTGGGAGCAGCTGAAGGATGGAGACCCAGATAAAGACCCATCTGCAGAGAGCGGTGTCCACGGTAGTGGGATTCGAGCCGATTATACGTATGCGGTGGAACGATCGCAGTCACCAGGACATGGCAAATCATTTTATATTAGCGGCGACGAAGCAGTTTCTCCGTTGTAAAAGAGCAAAGGGACTTTTCAAAATACGTATACGGGGACTCTTGTGTGTACTTATTCGGGTTTTCAGTGGGCGAAATAGAAAAGCGGTCAAATTTTGACCCATTTACCTCAACAATGCCAAACAGTTTACTGAATATGAATACCCCCTGGTGGTTGTAGCGTCTGACGTCCAACTTCCATATTTCGTGAGTTTCCCAGCTTTAAAGGTAGATAGACCCAATCGCTAAGTCAATTACTCTCTTAGGACTAGACAAAGGCTGGGCAACGCAATGTTAGGAGTATTGGAACTCGTCTAAGGGTAGGGGGGAATATATCACCTTCAAAAACGAGTTGCTAACTGCGGCAAAAGCCATAAAAACCTATAATATGACCTCTATATTACATTATACGAATGTTTAAGTGCTTATTAACTGGACCGCAGGAATGACATACACTCTTATTAACTAGGAGGTTCATATCAAACCGACAAACGGTATTTAATGGACGAACTTTGGATTTTTCGTCTGAAGTTGTTCCAAATTCGGCTTCTTGGGGCATATCCGAAATAATTACTAAATATTAATGTCAGCATTCTCAGAACGATATCTATTCTGCCGGATCTAAGCCTCATTGAGGTTCTCGTCCCCATTATTCCTAATTGGTGATGACTACATACCTCTTAACGATATCGCATTATACCCTCCCAAGTACCTACCTAGGCGCGTATCTTCCTTCCCCCTCTTCCAAGGACTCTTTCTCTTCATCATATTACCTAGGTACTCACCCCCTACTTCTTACCATCGGCGTCCTTTTCACCCAAGAGCCCGGAACCAGCTCCATCAAGCAAACACCGTAGCGCAAACTCCACATATACAAGCGTTCCAACAACCGGGTAGGGAATAATAAGGCCACAATTGCGAAAAAAATAACTTGCAAATTTTCCAAAAGCTGACCCATTCTGTCGGAGCCAAGCACCCACGTACCCAAGAAGTTGAGCCCGGTTTTGATCTGCGAGCCAATCACAAGCAGCTTAGTCTCGCGAATCCATGGATGCTTCCCGATGATCTGGTAAGGTTATGTCACAACAGGAGACGAGCCGCCCGCGCACCCGCATCGCCCCCTCACTGCAACGTGGACTGCATAAATCACAAGTGGCACCAGATACCGCAAGCGTGGTTCCCCAATCCCCATCCCTCCCCCATCCACACTCCCCCGAACTGGGTAAAACAACCTTCTGACTGGGCGGACCTTTCCGTCCCATCACGACATCCCATTCCCATTAATAGCCTGATCCGGCAGTCCGGCAAACCAATGGATCGCCCTGTTCACCGTACCCGCCGGACTTGCCCTGTCGACGGGCCGATTCGTCAAATGACTGTTCCCGGTTCTAGCTAGGTAACATGGCTCGATAAAAATTGTAAAAAGAGAGGAAAGATGTTGGTAGAAAGCTAGAAATGTGACAACTTTAACCGAGGGTGGAACCATAGTCTTGGGCTGCGACGCTGAGATTGGAATTAGTTGCGAACTTCGTCCCAACTGACGTTATGGAGACGGCATCAACTATATTCCATTTGTGCTATGGATTTTCAAGGGCGTTCCCCAGCTCGATCTTCCGGGGCAGACGGAATAGTATCAACCTACCAACCTACTAGGTACCCATGAAACCAGGAAGTGCATCGCAAGGATGGGCGCGAAGTGGTACGTTGACTGATGCATGCGGCATCTTTAATTTGACCAACGGGTATATGAGGCCAGAAAGAATATCAATTCGGTTTTATCCCCGTCATATGCAATTACGCCCGTGCGATCTCGGCGATGCCCACCCAGCCTACTGGTAAGGGAATGCCTTTTCTCTTCGGCGTGGTTCGTGGATAAGGATGGATCCCGTATGTACAGCATTGATTTGGTAATGTGGACAAACATTTGTCCACATTGGGTTCACCGGGGTAATGCCCAAAATAGCCAATATATTGGTTTGAAAAGGCGATTTTAATCATCTGTGTATGAGAGGGGTAATTGTGATGTCCATCAAGATCCACAACCGGGTAGTCTTCATATTCACGCATTTCGGAGCCGACCTTCTCGATTGGGAAGTGTGTTGGTGCCACCATGAGGGCCATTGAATTCTGGTATACCTAGTTCTCCCCATGATAGCTGATGCCAGGAGAAAACTCACACGACTACCTAGATATCTCCTAGAGGCTTGGTGCTCGTATGGCTTATTCCCTTCAAACCGGGATGTCCATCGTGTATACGCGGCGATGGAAGGTACCGAGAGAACAGGTGTTGTCGCTCGTACCGTATGAAAATCGAGAAATCACAAGAGGACAAATCGTCCGGTCCTAATTATATACTCTGCGATTGTCTCTTGAAACCTCCATTGCCTTTTGTTACATAGTGTTCTCACTGACAATGGTAGATGTGGTTGATAGACCAAACATTACCACGACTCAACTCAATAGCCTCACGTTTTAATAGAGCCACTACCATATCATAATTTGCCTCTACATAGGCCCGATAACTGCCAATGTTTCATATACATACCCTCAAGGCTCCGCAGCTGTATATCTGTTCGAAATTCTTCACGTAGAACTGTTCTCACAGACGTACGGACGTCTCCCAAGGATACCCCTTAAATAGTCATACAGAAAACTGCGCCCGAGCTCGCATGTCAGATCTGACGGGAAAAATTATATCATTGTACATACTTCGGAAGTTGATGGTGGGTTACGTTGCCACTGTTTTCATGTCCATGAGGTAGTAGATAAGCGTAGCCTTCCGCGCCGCGTCCCCCACGGCGAAGTCTACCATGACTCGTCCTCGCCAATGACTTTTGTTTAACTGGCCGAAGAGCTCTCATTTTCCATAAAACCAGTAATTTCCTGGATACCTGACCCCTCCCATATTCTGTCCTCCTACCATACTTTGAGCTAGCTCCCGCGGGAGGCTATCACCCTCGAGGACTAGTCGAATGAACCTTTTTTAGGGAATCCTTGACACAATAAGAGGCATTTCAACCCTTTGGAAGCTCCTAATGAAAGCTTATAGGTTGATAGGTTCTTTTAACTTTTAAGTTAGAGTTTTCGCCCTGCCTTCGCATCTTCGCGCTTCGAAGTCCTCGACCGTAGCGAACTTAAGTCGCCCGGTTCTTAAGAAACACGGAGAAGACGCAATACCTAAACGATAATCAATAGTGTCATTGGCTATACGTCCATATCATTTGTGCGTACGGTCCTGTGGTGTGGCGTTGGTGATGATCTTATATACATCTATGGCATACGGAGCGGCTGGAGTGCCTTAAATGACAGAACCAGAGTATCGCATGGCGAAGACATGGTGTGACGTTAGCATACTAGAGTAGCGAAGTCGATACGCATGAAAAGCGAGGGATTTACCGGCACACTGACGTCGTGCGAATATCCTTGAAGCAATTCCCTGGGAAGCCATCCAACGTTTCCAGGGACGAGCAACGAGCGAGTCACGATGGTCTGAGCCTCATGTTATGGAAGGACGGTCCAGCCTAAGGACAAGACTCGGTAACTAGGAAGCCTACGGCAGTAGAGGGATTCTGCGGCTGGGTAATGGCTGTTCCAGACCCCGATATGACATGGTGGGTGCCCAACCCATCTCTCTCACGTTAGGAGAGCTACCAAAATAGCATCTCGCTATAACACCACGATGACGATCGCTCTCGATTTCTAATCCCTCGAAGGGCGTGGGGTCGGGGGGGGGGGTGATGCTCAGATACGTGGTTGTCAACCGGAGGACGCCTATCCTTCATCGGACACGACTAGGGTACCTACTTAGGTACCTAGCTATTCAGCTGAACAAACCACAATGCTGTTGATGTATGTTCACGGAATCGAAACCACCACCTCTATAGAACACCCACACACCGAAGTGTTCCTTCCTCCTTAGCTAGGCGTTATAGGGACACGGGCTGTGATTCCATAACGACTCCCCTTCAAGAAAACCAACGCCATCATACAACACACCCGTACGACCACCCGCCAAAAGCAGGGGAGAAAAAGATGAAAACCAAGCCCGTCGACTCAGTAGAAGATTAGCAACTTCAGACCCCCACCGAGTGATCTCAACGTCCCAGTCAACCCATCTAGAGGGCGTGGGGTCATGAACTCTCGTACCTACCCCACCGAAATTTTAGTGGAAGACACGTATATGTCTAAGGATGGTCGGCGCGAGTGAGATCGAAATGACTGATGAAATACGTTGCTAGCATGCACCTCTAGAACACACACACGGGAAAAGACTCGATCCCGCTAAAGAAATCGACGTGACGGAAAGATCTGGATCTTCGGTGGGGGTGGGCGTCTTGTACGACTCACCTGAAGTCCGAATACGTAAGTCCGATATCTATCACGAATCAAATCTCCGGGGGTTATGAGTAGGGGTGTCACTCAAAGATCACGCGCTAGATTCTCGAGAACCTGTGCTCTCACAAGTACAACACACATAGGGAAGCAAGCCGATTGACAGATGGTCTGAATACTCAAACTAATGCTAATGAATACCTGATCTGATGCTAATATACTTGCTTGCTATACGCCCAACTATAAAAGCCAAGGAACTTTTTTCTTTCGAAAAAAACGCGAGCCGAGCCGAGCCGTACGCCAATGCCTGCCGATATAAAACAAGACCCCCTCCCTAAACCAAGTGGCCATGCATTTTTGAGCAAAAAACACAAATGAACAACGCCATAATGAATCGCCTCGCCTGCTAATTTTACACACAAAATCATCTGACCAAATGGTATTGTCCACCTGGTGAAACTTCGATCTGCCAACATTGCGCCGCTCGGGGTGGATGCAACTCCATGCTACTGTCCGACCTAACCAACTGTCTTACTTCATATTTCTATGATGAGACTTGCAGAGGCGGGCCTAACATGATCGGGGATGGCTTGTCTAATCGATCAGTTGGAGACATCCCTTTGCTGGGCGTAACAGGTTGGTTTAGTCGGGGTGTATTCGCAGTGTTTGTAACGTTAGCGAGTGCCGAACTGGCCGATCTGGTAAGTGTTTGGCCCTCCTTCGTTTTGGACGGCACATTCTCCTTTTCGTTTTCCTGAGAGCTTGATATAGGTTGTAATTTCGGTCGCCTGGCAGCTCCCCTACCACGTCCAAACGATTCCGAACTTCTTAAACAATACTCTCCGTTGTCTTCGGAAGAGTCCGAGTCGGCGGCGGCGGGTGGTTGCGCTAGATAGCTTCTCCGTCTTGTAGGCCCATCTGAGGCGTCGGAAGATTCCAGTGATAAACTTCTACTTCGCACGACTCGACGACTCCTTCGTCGACTTGAGTTAGTAGTTTTCCTGGTGACAGTTTTCTGGAGGGTCGTTGTCGAGTCGAATTCCGTTGGGAACTCGCCGCTCTTTAGTTTGGCCTCCACAGTCTTCTCATGAACCAGTCTACCTAAGTCGGCGCCATCGCTTGTCGTCGTCCTACGGCTAATATGACTCGCCATGCTTCCACTCCTACTGACTGGTATCTTTCCTTCCATGATCTTCGCAGGTGGAGGTGGTTGTAACATCCACCTATTGGCATCTTTGTGGGTTGGCCTCTGCCGCACGATTGGGGGGTGGTATTCGTTAACGGGAGGATTCCTTGGTGCAAAATAGAAGTTATGCCTCTCTTCTTCAGTAACTGGTTTCGGTTCCATTCCTAAACGCGACTCGATAAGTCGGCCAGCTGATGATCCTGCCTGCTTGATAGCATCCATGAACTTATGTGTGCGAGATAGTTCATGTCCCCATAGTTCTTCATCTTCCCTTTGATACCGTTTTCGATTCCAATCATCTGATAAGGTAGTTTGAAAGCTGAGTTTACCATCTTCCGCGACGGCCGTACGGCTACTGCTTGGATTTGTACTGTCTATTCGAGTACTGCTTTCTGTGGCACTTGTGCTTTCCTTCCCAGAGCTATCCAGGCGTTTGTGACTATTATTCTTGCTCCCACCATTATACTTCTTAGCTTTTATTCGAGGCCCCATCATTATCTCTTCTGACCAGTATGGATTCGTGTTGAATGGATCTGGATGTTGATACGCTCCGGGGTTCTCGGCTTGTATGCGTGCTTTCTCTTGACGCTCCTTCTTGGCCAAGGCCTTGGATTGTTGGTGGTGCCTTGCTTGAAGACATGGCGCACAGGACACGACATAGAAGATGGCAGACTGAACTGCGACGCCGAACGACATGATAAGTGCAAATGCTCCTATCGGTAGAACGCTATATTGCGTATGGCCGTTGCGGCTTATATCAAAAAGGGGGAGTCTGCTTTTGACGACCGCATTGGCAAGATGCTACGTTCGTTGGGACGCCTCGAGTGATATATAAAAGAATTAAGGTTCGAGAATTGTTGGGTATTCACAGCCAAAGGTAATTTTTGAATGTAGGTTTAAGTTTCGCTAAGACACAACAAAACGTTAATATTCGTGAGGCTTTAAATTCCAGCGGATTATAGTTCCGTCTATGTGGGTTTGCGTGGTTTGGGTTCGGTGAAGGGTCACGTCGGTATAGTCGATAGGCAAGGGAAATAACTATGGCAGTCGTCGAATTCTCGAAATACAGCACTTGAGTGATTTGAATCGTACAAGGAAAAAAGAGACAAGGGGAAGTCGCGGTGGAGTTCGTGAGTATTTCAAAACTGCTCAATCGTGTTAATGGAAATATGAGGATTCTAGTAGAGCAAGTCGAAACTAGAATATTTCCGTATCAGAACGGAGGTAGGAAAACAATGGCCTGGTGAAACAACAGAGATTCGTGGTAGCAAACAAACGGTAATAGGGAGGAAGCTGATCGTGAGAGGGAAAAAAAAAAGATAGGAGGGAAAATGTCAAAACAATACAATTGAATTGACCGGTTGCTAGAAGGAAAAGACGTTTCGATGTACAACAATAATAAAAGAAGGACACCTCGAAGCCACAATTAGGTCATCCGAAGGCGAGAACAACTTAACAAAAAAAGGAAGCAAAGTTGAATGAGTGAGCAAGCCAAAAAGCAAGCGAGTGGACCGGAATCCGGGAATGAATTCAGGATTCGATGTAAGTACTGCGTAAGTTTAAACTGCAGGTAGCAATGGAAGACGAAAAAGGGTGTGGGCGTGGGTGTGGGTTGCAGTGGGTGTAGATGGACGATCCCACGCACGCTGCATTCCCTGCATCAGTTGCAATCTATGTACATCTTTACAATTTTACAATTTTCCTATGTCTAACCCATGTCTTTCCATGTCCATCCTTGTCCATTTGGTATTAGATATGCGAGTTAGCTAAAATCTAACCAATAGGATCATTTGGGTTGACATGGGGTCTTTCCTAGCTAAGCACGTTTCAACCTTAGAAACGCCACATCTTAGCTTGCTACAGCGTAGTGGAGTACAGGGGGGGCTTGGGGTGTACCTGTGTTGTTTTGGTAATGCATCCCGCTTTGTCTGTTTGTATCCATTAGGTACAAAGTAGTGCACAACTTAGACCAGCTAAACCACAGATGGTGGAGTCGTCACCTGATGGTTACCCGTAGAACCCCGCTACATAACCTAGCAACCGTGTCCCACAATGCAGTAAATGCAGTAAGTGGCTTGCCTTGCACGCTCGGGTCCCCATCAGGTCCAGGCTTCGCTACGAGGTACTTAAGTAGGCAGGTAGGTAGTACGATAGTACCCCCTGGCCTGGATCCTCGAATTAGAATTTGGATAATCGCTCGTCTACTGCTAAATGTCACGTTTTACCCTGGACTAGCGGGATTAGTGGCTTGCCCTGTGCGCTCTCAATTGCATAACCCCCCGCACAAATCCCCAGGTACGCTGCAACACTTGCATCCGACTATGAACCGGAATGCATAATGGGTTACTTTTAAGATCACAAGAATTTCCCTCCATCATACCTTTTAATTGCCTCGTGTTTATTTCTCACTTTGTAACTGGGTAACCACGTCGAAACAGAAAAACAAAATATTATCATCTGAGACCTCTCGCCTATCTCCAACTTACACGTACTTACATCTAGACTATACATAATGTATATGGTTGCCTAGGTTAGAATGAATGGATGGGAATAACGTGGGCTCAGCCTGGATGATAATACGTCAGAACCTACGTGATCCCACAAACTTCGCCTCCGCAACCAAGTCATCCTCCAATTGCCACCAAGGGAAAGAATTACTAAATCTGTCTTGATGCATTTGCAAGTCTACGAAACTCTTAAGAAATACAACTCATTTAGCATATAGCAGGCACCTACATTTTATATCCCTTGCTGACACGTAGCAAGATATTTGGACATTTGTTTGAAATATCTCTCAAGTGGCTAAAAGAAGCAGCAAGTTGAACTACGTTCGTCGATGCCTGCATATCGACACAGCCAAGTTGGTCTATTATTAGGTAATAATACCAATTGAGATAATGTCGATCCACTCACTTTCTAATCAAAAACTCCCTTCCTTTAAGAACCATGGCTTACTTTAGAATATGCAGGTCTTAGCAACCTCATCTCTCCCTTAGGTTTGGGGGTTCTAGTGCGAGCAATGACTTCTTTGAGTTAGGTTTTAAGACCATGCCCTAAACAATCCTTCCATTAGACGACTCTAATTCGAAGATATGGGTAGGCTTTTCTACTTTGGACAATCAACCCACTTGATTATCTATATGCTTAACCACCGACAGTTCCCAATTGATTATTGGGTCGTATACTGTTCCTCAGATTGAGTATTTGAACCCATTTCCATAACGGAGCGAACTTGGCTTGGCGAGTATAATAGGTAATAAAATCACCCCGTAACATCAACCACCCAATCAACTTATAAATAGAACAAATACTACCCCAGAAATAAACCACGATATTCCACCGTGCAAGTGTACGAGCCATCATCGTATAAAGAGGACCTTTAGGAACCTAAGGAAAAAGACAAACATCTATGACTTTGGCGCTTAGCGACAATACGATATTTCTCATTCCCAGTATCGCTTCTTTTAAGACCTAGAAAATATCCAGACAACGAACTGATTCAAACCTACCTAAGTACTTAAGTGTCGGAAAAAGCATATAGTCCCCAGGGAGAAAAAGGTGGCTATTTTTAGTCGAATCTAGGTCGGTCCACGATCCCGAGACAGGAGAATAAATTGGCGTCTCAGGAAAATGGATATTTTCTAGATCCCTAGGTTAGGTAAGTTAACATAATCCCGATAATTCTAACAACCTCAATTAATATTATTTTGTTTAGTAGAATATCAGTTTTATCCATCATCCTTGAAGGTTTGTTGTCGATATATATGAAGCTTTCTGTGCCTGCTGGCTTTAGCAATTGTTGAATCCTTTGATCTAGTTCGTCACCGCTTCAACTACATCTAGGACAAGCACATAGGTCATATTCACATCTCGTTTAAACACAATCATTTGAAATCATCATACTGTCATTAGAGCAGACAGGCACAGTAAAGGAAAATATTCGCATCCATTGAGCTACACTGATCACATAGCTACTCCTAGGTAAAAAGAAAACAGGGGGCCCATCATCCGCCGTCCGACAATCGCGGACATGAGAACATTTGGATTAGCGCAACATCCGGACCGCAAGCAATTGTTCATGCTAAGCGTCCATGCGAACATTGGCCGTAATCAGTGCAGAAGAAAAAAAAAACGTAGTCGTTGATACAAAGCAAGCAGAGGGCTGCCAAATCTGTATTCGATCGAGCGTTCCAGCAAAAGTTGTCCTCCCCCTTGCCCAATCCAATTCCAAGCCCTAAATAGTTTTTTGTGACACAAATGCTTGATGTCCATATCCGTAGTGTGTGGTAGTGATGGTGGTTGTTCGGTGCGATGCGGAGAGTACTGTACAACAGGGAGGTCGACCGTCGAAGAGAGGAAATGATGATTGTAGCGGGATTCTATGCAATATTCACGGGGGGATAAAATGTATAAAGAAGTAGAATGAGCCGGTGTCAAAGCGCCGAAAGACAGGTAACTTCAACTTATCATACATCCCACTCCTCTTCCTCGTTATCGGCTGTCTCCTCAGGAGTAAGGGCAGCAAAGGAAGAGCTGCTGCTGGTCAAGATCGGCTTCTTGGCGCCATTGACCGGAGCAGGCGCCTTAACTGTGGGGGCGGTTGTGACGCTACTACCATTTGTAGCCGGGGTGGACGTTTCGGTAGTAGTATCCTTCTTCTTGCCCTTCTTCTTGGTCTTGACTTCACTCCAAGAGTCCTCTTGTCGAAGCAACTCCATTTGCTCCTCCTCTGATGGCACACCGGCTACCCAGGGGTCGGCCTTCTCCTTGGGAGCTTCGGTAGCACTCTTGGTGCTCTGCTTGGCGGCCTCAGCCTTTGGCTTCTGCTCAAAGGTATCTAGAGGCTGAACGGTGTTGTTACCATTGGTGGCTTTTCCGTTCCAGGCGTTCTGGCTGTTGGCCGCGGAGGCAGAGCCATCCTTGGCAGCACGTCCTTCGGCGATGCGAGCAGTTCGTCGCTGCTGTTCCATCTTAACCTTGCGCTCTTTCTCCTCCTCTTCACGGGCGGCCTTGGCAGCCTCCGCCTTCTTTCGGTTCTGGCGCTGCTTCTTGGATTCGACGACTTCGGGTGCCTTTTGCTTGCGCTCCTTGGGCTTCTTCACGGACTCGACGTCAGTAACGCGAAGGACGGAAGGGCCGGCAGGAACAGGTTCAAGCATGTCAGATACATCCTTGCTATCAGCAGCGCCGACAACAGGGGATGCTTGAGATGATAGATCATCATCGGCATCACCCGCGTGGGACGAAGCGACAGATACCTTCCCACCTGACACGTCAGAAATTTCTTGAGCCTTAGACTGCTTGACAGACTTTTGCTTCTTCTCGTCTGATTTCTTTGTGCTAAATTTAGTTCCCGCGTGGGCGCTGGATAATTGACGCGCGAATTCTCGATCGGCCTTCTTATCAGCAGCCTCGTCCTGCTCTTTATTGTAATTAACAGTTGGTGTAACTGTTTCGCTCGACGTTTCGGTCGGAGCCTTTGGCTTCGGTTTGGGCTTCACAGCTTTCTCCGTCTTCTTCTTAGCATCGTTTGCTAATTCGGCGTCATTTTGTCTTCCTGTTTGTTTGGTGAATGAACCACGACGCTGTTCAACCCCTCTCTTCTTTGCTTGACTTCGGTACCATAGAATTCCGCTAACTCCGAGAATGACCGCCCATCCGCCAATAGTGGTGAGGGTCGAATGACTAGAAGAGATATCCATGGTGAACCGAAGCCGCAACGGGCGCTCCCTAGGTAAGTTTTACTAGGCGGGTCGAATTACAAATAGGGTCAATGAATGATTGATGACAGCACGAAGTGCCTCGAGGATGAAGAGGTGTCGGCGATGTTGGAGTAACTCTCGAGTCCGCGTAGATTGTAAAAAGTCGCAGGTTATACGAATAGGTCGGGAGGAGCTAAACCAATGACGGAAGGTCGTGCGCCGATTATGTTGAGTACTATACAATACTGTACGGGAACAATACGAATAAGAAGAGAGTATTATATGTTAGACAAGTACAGTACAGCCGGGAAACGAAAGGTGTGGTCGATGTAGTGTAAGCTTAGCTGTCCTGGTGAATTTCAAGGACAGCTGATTCAGTGGCAAACTTGTCGGATAATAAACCACAACTTTTTTTCCTTCGTCCCTTTCGCGAGAATAAATTTAATACGAAATACAGGGGAATAAAAAAGAGAAAGTGACAAAGTGAACGTGTTATGTAGTTTAACTACGGCGGTGAGTTATAAAAAAAAAAGTTGTGAAATGGGATGGACTTGGACTTGGGACTGGGACTCGGAAAACAGATGATGGTCGCGGGCTCAGGTACTAATTGTACCTATTATGGTACTAATGGTACTAGTAGCAGTCTGTGGTGGGAATTGGATTTTGGGATAAGGTTGTGCTGTCATTAACAAGCCATCGGCCAATCGGTACGAGTCGCAATCAATCGAAGTGCGTCTAGAAGCAGAAGGTTATCCGTTTAAGGGGAACCAACGCTGTATTGCTGTCCAATACAGTACAAGTACAGTGGGGCCGCCTAGAATACGATTCAATTCTACATCTATTTTGCGTATCGCCTTTCCTCGTTATTGTATTAGCGTCTCATCAAATTCAATTGTGGACACGTAAAGCTTCCCCCTTAAAATTATTCACTCGTCCGGCTTTAACATTAAACCACGAATGTATATCAATGCGATACAATAGATGAAACCATTACTATCACCATTTCTTTAGTATGTAAAGCAGGTACATATCTGAAGTGATTGGCTTGAAGAGAGAGTGTTCGGTTGGTGAAAAACTCCCGTTGTGCAGCTGTTAGTCCGCCTATTTAGCATTTACTCACCACTCATAGCCAAGGCTCCTTCAGTTATACCCTCCTTACTGTAAAAATATGCAAATATTTATGTAGATCCAGATCTCTAACCAAGATTTACCAATTGGTATATGTGGCAGCATTGGCCTAGAATATTTTAGAAAACTGTGATTTACTATACCTTTCTATTTGTTGAGATTGATATACAGCATATCCACATGTCTATCTGACGTTGACGTTGGTATATATACAGGATTACAGGACTCGTTGGATCTCCCTGATCAAGCAATCAACTACTAAATCCTTGTTGTATTTCCTGCCCAGGTCAGCCAATACTCGTACGTTGAAGCGGGTGACATACCTAGATACGTAAGTATTTTGCGCAGACAACATTTTAATAGAACCAGGTACGTAATGAGGCATTGCTACTTAGGTAGCTGTGCGCCCCTGACATGCGTGTCAAGTATTTCTGCGCTGATAATTATGTTGCTTACCTCCGCGGAATTATTACTTGCCGGCCCTCATTACGGGGATAAACACGGCAGATACAGTTTACATACCTGGGCGTATAAATCCTTGTCACTGGCTTTCCCTGCTGCGCTTATGGTTCACTTTCGTCGAGCACGGATGAGTTTCTGATTTGGACATACAGGTATTATCCAAAATTATATAATCCAATGGACTGTAGAAATTGATTGACACATTGGGAATGATTATTAAGTGAATCGGCTTGTATCACAGAGACGGGCGGGGTGTATATAAATGATCTCCGCGTTCCGGTGGCCGGTTACTAGCGGGATCGGATCCCCACCCGCAGGTCACCGACGGCAGGCAGTTGCGTCACATAGCTTGTGTGTAACTTTTAGATACTCGAGCTAGAGTCGCATCTTATCCTTATCAATATTTTTTTCGGTGTCATTAGGCATATTTGGGTAGCTACACAAGCTGCACATTTCCCACCGTCCATATCATATAAACCACATAAACTATATATATATATATTCTAATTTTGCGCTAGAGTTATCTACTGTAGCACAGTTCCCGAGCCCACACTCTACTACAACCATAATCATGGCTGCAAAGAAGATTATCATAGACACCGACCCAGGCATGTAGATGACAGGAAATTAGACAATTACCAGACACTAATTATAGTATACTAGGGGCCGACGATGTCATAGCTATGCTTCTCGCTCTAGCTTCTTCGCCTGAAGAGCTAGAAGTGTTAATGATATCTGTGACTTACGGAAACGTAACTCTAGATAGCTGCTTACGAAATGTGGTCGGCATGTTCAACGTTCTCGATCAAGAAATGGAGTGGCGCAAATCTCAAGGCAGACCTCTAGGGTTTGAGGGCCTTCGAACGTACAAGCCGATTGTCGCTGTTGGCCCCGAACATGCTCTAGAAGACGAGATGCTTATGGCCGATAACTTTCGTAGGTCAATGCATGCAAGTATACACGTGGTGGAATCGCTAACTTTTTCCCCCTACCAGATGGCGCTGATGGCTTACATGGTGTCCATGAGGCCGTAGGTTGAATCTGCCAATCTTGTATTATTGAGCTTCGGCTGATGTTCTAATAGCATCCTCATCTATCTCCAGCTGATACTTGGAAAGCTCTTTTCAAAGATGGGCTCCCAGGCCCAATCGATGAGCCTTCTTATCTGAAATATTTCACACCTTCGAAAACCCCGGCACACCAAGAGATCCTTCGAATCCTGAAGGAGGAACCGGCCGACACGGTCTCAGTCTGTGTTCTCGGCCCTCTAACCAATCTAGCGCTAGCTGCTTCGGAGGACCCCGAAACCTTTCTCAGAGTTAAGGAGATAGCAGTCATGGGAGGTGCCGTAGAAGTCGAGGGTAATGTTACGCCGGTTGCCGAGTTCAACACCTATGCCGATGCCGTTGCTGCTGCTCGGGTATTTGCGTTGACATCACCCACCCCGGCGTCCACGATGCCTCCCGTACCCAAGGATAAGACGACTCTACCACCATATCCCGAGAAGCTTTCCAAAACTTTGAACGTGAAGCTATTCCCTCTTGATATCACCACACCTCATCTTTTGAACATGGGCTTCTTTGTAGAGAAGATCGAGTCTCAACTCGCTGGAGGAAGCCCCTTAGGAACATGGGTTAACACATTTATGTCTGGTATCTTCCGTCAAATCATCTCGATGGTCGGCAACAAAGTGGAACCAGGCTTATCGCTCCATGACCCCTTGACTGTTTGGTACATGCTCACAGGTTCGGATCCGGCATGGAAGTTAGCCAAGAATGCACCGGAGGATATCCGCATCGAGACATCGGGACAGTGGACCCACGGGATGCATGTTTCGGATCGCCGCGGTCGAACGCGTCCTGATGGAGTAACCGCCTTCGAGGTCCCAGGAGACAAGGATGGGTGGCTAAGTCTGAAGAGAGGCAATAGAATTAACAGGTACGTCAGCAGCCCTGGCGATATGGCATTCGCGCCATTCCTAATGGAGCGTTTGTTCGGGTAAGAGGGACAAGGAGCACGATAGTTTGGTCACATATATCGATATGACATGGAAGGTCAATGAAGGTGTCAGCAGGGCGTAAATATATGGGTATCATTAGGCAAGAGCATACCCTAAGAGTAAAGCTTCTAGAATCCCCCCTCATGTAAATGCAATTATTTCCTTCCCCAACGCCGGTTGTGCAATCTTTAGCTCCATATAGTTTTGCGGTTCATGGTGCACTATGTTGGTTATACGTGTTTGATACCACCAATCTCTGATCCCTTCACCTCTTGCCAGTTGATGCTCTCGTCAAGCGGTTCGTCTACTAGGCCTACTACACAAACATTGTCGCCTCGAACAAGGTAGAGTCCTAGCGGGACTTCTGTGGATGGCTCTGGGTCGTCAGGGGTTCGGATAACTCGCTCGATAGTCTGACCAAGTACCTGTTATGGATATACATGGTTAGTTGTGGACGTAAGGCTGAAAGAATATGATGTTTAACACTTACTAAGTTCGTCATCTGGTCACAGCTCAAGAGTGTCCCCACCAAAGTTCGGGAATCGGCCGTGATTATCAAGACCTTTTCTAGCCGACTGTTAGATGTTTCGCGCTGTAAGCTTCACCTAAGGCTAATGGATAATAATGTTGTGATAGTGAAATGTGACTTACTGTTGATATAACCACCGAGATTCGACATTTTCGTAGTTAAAGAGGAATATGTCCTACTACAGATGACGATCGCAAGTAGTTATTTAAATATTGTGTATGGCAGTCCAAAAGGGTGTGAGTACTTCCGAAGTGTTGATCGGGCAGCTCTGAACAAACACTACAGCTTGAAGCTTTGCGACAATGGCACATCATAGGTAGAAAAAGCTCGAGCCACACTTGATTCATCCGCCGTTGTGGCAGCAATCATATCCCTACCGCAAATTTACGTAATGCCCCATTATGTAAGGTATAGTGGGGTCACCGGAGTATCGTTATTTCGACTTCCGTGGCAGGGGCGAAGTGGCTGAGTTTCATGCAGTCCCCGCCGCTTAATAGTACAGCCCTTAATTTTTTCTTTTCCAAATCTTTTCCAACTCTGAGGCTAAGCCTGGCAACTCGTATTCTCCCTCTCACAGGGATGGTCACCGAGCTTCCAGAACATACGAACAAATTTGCAGAGAAAATGTCCAGCAACCGCACTTCGGTTCACTCCGATTCCTTCTGGCCCCTATTAAGGCCATCGGACAGTCGAGCATCGTGAACACCGACCATACCACAGCACTAAGGGTGCTTATTATCCAATCAACTTGAAGAATCTTGTTTGAAACATTCTAGTGACACGGGGTTCTTTTGTTTTAACTGGCTGGACCCAGGGGGCGTTGGGAAATATGATTGGTTACCTCCATAACCCCTTGTTACCCCCTGGCGTAGCTGCACATCACCACCCCTCTGGTACTAGCGATAACTGGGAAGTCCGGCGAGTAAGTTTAAGCAAAATCCTCACATCCATGGTCTATCCTCACAATTCAGGGGCTATCACGTTCACAAACGGCACAAATGAACATCTCTTCAGCTGTTATTCCTTTTCAAGGTAAGACAATACCCCCGGAAGGATCGGCCATTTGCAGTAAGTCAAAGTCTCTTTGTCCAATACCTGCCACCTGATATAGCTACATATATCACGAGCTATTCCCACTCAGCCGTGCCCGAGAATTCTTGCTCACTTCACCCCTTCTCCATCCATCCTTTGGGTATCGTGGCGTCTGGCAACAATTTCACTCTTTACATTCTACATCAAGGGAATTTCTTACTCTTGTGTTCTAACAATCACTTTCTTTTCGCACCAACAACCCTTAGTGGTTCTCACTTTCTTTCGTTCTATTTTCGTTGCCAAGGACACAAAGCCACTATACTCCCTCAGGCGGAGCATTGGACCGAATAAATCACAAGGCAAACATATACGAACAATAGCAAACAATAAAGATCAATTCGTTTCAGAATCACTTCCTATATATCATTAGGACTGCTGTTCTTTTTTCGCTGGTGGAAAAAGACGTTGATCAATTATCCATTTATTTCTCTACATTGGCTAAGTCCCAATTTATCAACTTTCTCTTCATCCACGAAAACGGAAAAGATTCCAGAGAGCCAGCCTCATCAAATCAGCAATCATGAAGTTTCAGCTCGCTTCCCTTGCCGGCCTTCTCATGGCCGGCCAAACTATCGCCGCCCCTGTCCAGGCTAGGGATGGTGTTAAGATGGCCTCGGATTACATCCTCGAGATTGCCCCCAAATCTGCAACATGCGACAACACGGACGAGTGTCGCACAAATGTCCAGGCCGGTCCTCTTTTCGCCGACGCTATGCTTAAGTACAATGTCAAGAATGCGGCTCAGATCGCTGGTATTCTTGCCCTAACAGCCTTTGAGTCTGACGACTACAAGTACAAGCACAACATCTCCCCGGGTCGACCCGGTCAGGGCACTAGCAACATGCAGCAATGGCCCTTCACTCTCAAGTATGCGCAATCCATCCCGGAACTAAAGGACAAGCTCTCCGGTGTCACCGAGAGCGTCGATGACAACAAGAAGAATGAGATCCTCGCACTAGTCACCCCCGATGAGTACAACTTCGGCAGCGGACCTTGGTTTTTCACTACCCAGTGCAGCACCGATATCCAGGAAGCCCTGAAGGCTGGTACCGACGCTGGCTTCCAACAGTACATGTCATGTGTCGGTATCACCGACGTCACCCCAGACCGACTTGAGTACTGGAACCGCGCCAAGACCGCC
This sequence comes from Hypoxylon trugodes, assembly GCF_022578975.1. Lineage (NCBI taxonomy): Eukaryota > Fungi > Ascomycota > Sordariomycetes > Xylariales > Hypoxylaceae > Hypoxylon > Hypoxylon trugodes. The sequence goes on along the minus strand of NW_026250022.1, from coordinate 2,599,281 downwards.
TTTAACCTCTCGGGTTGAATTCCCGATGACGGGAGCGCTTTTCTCAATAGTTCGACGTCTGGGAATGGACAAGGGCAGGCGACAAACAACAACAATAACCAGACATCCGGAGTTGGGGTCGGTCGGGTTGGTGGTTGTATGAACATTTACGCGTGGGCATTTATAGCATCATGTCTTATGGTTGTCTAGCGGGGAAAAGAGCGGTTCTGCTCGGTTTTTGAATGCTTTGATCTTATTCGCTTCTATTTGTACATATACAATGATCTTTGAATCTACTGTCTTATATGACGATTTAACGGTCTGAACCTTTTACTCTTCGATGAATGCTGTGATTATAATTGTCGCTAAATGTATCACGTGGAATTGATTTAATGTCTTATTTTTATGTGTTGGTGAGATCAATGATCCCCAGCCTTAGATCCGACCACTTTTTGAAGCTGTTGGTTTTGCTGAAGAATTTGCCATGCGAGGCCATGAGCCGCCAAAAGAAGATAAATGTAACAATGAACCAACAGAAATAGTGATGCTTATATGAAGGATTTCGTCACGTCTTACTGTGGATAATGTATGGCGGGGTCAAAAGCATGACAGCCACCCTAGATATCGCATAATTCACAAGTAATCATATTTTTTAAGGATTAGAATATCCTTGAGGTAACCGTGGACCTCCAGAGGAGAGTTGTGATGGATGACTATGTACCCTAGACATATTGCCAAAACTATACGTACATTTTTTTTCGTCCTGCCACCAGATTCGATTTACTTTTATGTAACCTTTTTAAATCCACCTAAGTAGATTGGTAATAGCCAACCCTATACGCTGGACTTTCCAATGGCATGAAAGCAAGCAAGCAAGCAAGAGCCTTTTTCGCCGGGTATCTGACATCCCAAGCCAATTTATCACAACCAAGCGCCACGTTTAAATGACTATGACCACGTTCACGTTTTCGCATAACCCGTTCATCTAGAGAATCAAGTACCAGGGGTACCGGGGTTATTGAGGAATGTGAAAGAACCATCGGAGGATCCTTGTTGAGATTGTTGGTCAGGGTTACCGGCGAAGAATTGGAACGATGATTGATCTGGTCCCCAAGTAGCTGTCTGCGCGTAGTTCTCGAATGCGTCCTGTCGAGTTATGTCAGTAAAAATCTGTTATTATTCTTTATGTGAGAACGTACCCAATCGAAGTTACTGTCCAATCCCAAAGTGCCTCCTCCGCCCAAACTGGTGAACATAGAAAAGGGCGAGGCAGCGTTGTTGACAGTACCAAGATTATCAGGTTGGAATTCAGGTGTAAGTCCAGTTCCCGTTCCTACACCAAGATCCATATTTACATTCGGGCCTACAGGTGGGTAAGTCGTTCCGCCGGGAGACTGGACAGTACCAGTAGACGCTAATCCTCCTGAGAGCATACCGAGAGTCATAGCCGCGGAATGCTCAGGTAGCATTTCGGCGCCAAAGTTCGAGAAAAGCGCGTCGGATGGCCCCGTCGGCCCTGCTGGCCCCGCTGGTACTTCTGGGTTCCTAATCTTTCCTAACATAATCTCGAGAATATTCGCAGCTTTATAGGCTTCCACCGATTCATGAGATAACGACTTCCAGATATCAGAGACCCCTTCCAAAGCACTGATCATTTCCTGCCTTTGTTCTGGTGTCCAGAAGTACGCGGTTTGCGAATCCTGACGTTTACCAGAAACGGCGGCGGCGTGGTCATGGTGGAGATCGAGAATCACTAGTACAGTTGGAAGTAACGTGTCTTTTGACGTAGCTGAGACATACCATTTCATAGAACGAAGTCGGCCATTTGGTTGGCATTCGCGGTATATGGTTCTCAAATGACCTAAAATCGCTAGCGAGGCCTCGATCGCACTGCGACGCGAGTGGGCGTATCGCGGATTTTGCCGAGCGCGCATCATGTGTTTCCTATGTAACATACACATAACCTTTTGATAGAGGATGTCGAGATTAAATCTCGCAATGATGAGCGTTACCGGGTCATGAGATCCTTCTAACGGTCGAATCTTAAGGTGCGGTGGAAATTCGTTCATGATCTCGCGGAGCTTTCGGTCATGGAGTAGGATCTCGTCGTAGTTAATTTGCTTGCCCACTCGTGTGACAGCTTGAAGAATATTTCCGAATTCAATACATAACTTCGTCTTTGCGATCATATAAGCAATCGGACTCGGTTCAGACAACACCCTAGATTTAGGCAAGGTCTTGCTGTTGGGCCCGAATTCCTCGTCGAATATGTTGTGTGGAAGTTTTGTGTCGGTAGCGTGCTCGTAGATCATCGTAGGCAAAGACACCTTCGCAAATATTAGTGATCGCAAACATGATCGTCAATGTTTCGATAACTTACTTGATATGAGAATACAATGTCGGACATGCGTATTAAGGCCCATGTCCGCCGCCTCATTTCCTAACGCAATAATGTTAGCCAAAGCTGTTCTGCCATAAAGGTGACTGGGTTTCAAGAAAATTGTTCATACTCCTTGGAATGGGGTCACAGACGGAAACCAGTCCGCATCTCGATGGTAGCCCATTCGGAAAGCTAGTCTCGTGATTATACCTGTAATGATCCAGAGTGAAAGATCCGCATCCCAGCGTGAAGAATATTCTCCGAATAGGTAGAGTAGTAGTGTTTCCACGGTGTACTCAACCGGCTTAGTATAATCTGCGACAACTAGACATTGTACTGTCCGCAATCGGTATTCTGCCGCAAGTTCCAAAGACCTACCTTTCCACTCAGGGGGCTCATCTCCTACCTTATGATAGCTAAGCATCGCCAAACACAGCATGGCATAAAGGAGGCCCAGCCACATAACGGTCGACTTGGATGGATCCTGCCAATGACTGCGGAGCTGTTGCTGAAATGTGGGCCCGTGGACTATACTTGCCGCAGTGTCCAAAGAATTGAAATATCTCGAAACTAACGTCATAATTGCTGTCCTTGAAGGAAGCTCCGCTCTTAATTCGACTTCTGTGGCTGGCGGTGCAGATAACAGAAATATGGGCGAATCTCGAGCGGTCGCAGGTTTCGAAGACATAACTCTCTGATAACTGTTTTCGAGGTCCTTCTTGTGGGAAGTATAGAAGTTCTTCACTTCGGCAATATCGGCCAAGAGCACGTGCCAATGTTCCTGTCCGATGTACATTGACTTCCCCTTATCCGCGTCGACTTTCAGTACACCTAGGGAAGTAGCTAGGCCGTCATCTACGTCGCTATCATCGCCATCTCCTTCGACTTCGGGATCGTCTCTCATGGCACCCTCATCATCTCGTTCGATATTATTCGAGGAGCTATCAGTTAAAGATGGTTCCGCAGGAGCGGCGTTTGCCGAGGTAGATACTTCGATGTTGGCGCCGCCATGCATTAAACTTAGAACTAAACCTTCTAGACGGTCAATACGATTCTGCATATCATCGGGAGTCGAAGAAGCTCCAGCACTACTTTGGTTTTTCCTCCGACTCGTTGGAGTAGCGTAAACGCATGACTGGGTGTCACCACGCTTGACGCAGTTCTCACAACTTGGGGTTCCCCTATTACATTTCAACCTGTTGAGCAGGTCAGCGACTCCGCACAATATAGAGAACTGCCAAGTGTTGGATTAGGGAAACAGATCGGCATTATCAAGGGCCGGTTTACTTACTTTCTCGTTCGGCATGGATAGCAACTGAGCGGCACCCTATTTCGGCGACGGACCACCCTAAACTGCTCCTCGGGCGAATGACCCGAGGATGATGTCGCAGCGGACGGAGGTGTGGGGGTCATTTTGAAATAATTTGAACGAAATAGGTAATCAAGAAATCTTGTTTCGGGTGCTCGCTCTTGTGTTAACGATGTATGCCGGACTTAGGAAGTTTTCAATGTCGTAAGGGGCTCGCCTCTTCTTCAATCCACAAAAGCCTACTCCAGAGTAGTAGGAGATCGAGGAAGAGACAAGAAACCAATGAGTAAGCGTCGATCGTAACTCGGTAAATTAGAGGCTACCGCCTAGGATCTTCAAAGCCCGGAGATAGAGAGCCTCATGCAGGAAGTTCAGGGGTATAGTGATCACAACGCCTCCAAGGGTGATGTAATGTCTGCCAAACCGCTACTTTTACTAGTAGTGACGGCCAATGAAACACGACGGTCACAGACAAGTACAGTACTGGTGCGAGGATTACGGCTAAGTAGTCTCGCAAATGCGAAGCCCTGAGCCTAAAGCGAGTTGAGGTTGTCTCGTTACCTCAACGCCCGATGTGGAGCCACTCAGAGCAGAAATCGAGAAGGCCTAGTGCAATTGATACCCTAATATGGACCGTATGCCCGAACAGACCAAACGATCGGAGGGGTATGCTGAAGAACAATAGTGCGTAGGTTCCGGATCAATATACTGATCGATCGAGTGGATCTAGCTATAAACGACCCGGACTTTCCCACGTATATAATTATAGAGTCGCCCAGGATGTAATCTCGTAGTTATTTCCCACTACGATTGTATAATAGAGATTATAGTTGCGACGTTCGCTCCGTGGAGCGCAATAGAGACGAATTTGGGTGGAGCGGTCACGGCGCACAAGCGATTCGAGAAGTGAATAATATTGGCAACGATACTCTATCTTCTTGGTAAGCAGTCGCTCTACTACTTGAAGTTTCTACATATGCGATATAGAAAAGATTCGGGATTTGGCATACACGTCTCAAGACAAGCTATCGCCGCGACAGTAATAAAGTAATTACATTTGGCGCCGGGTAAAAATGCGAATAAGATAGGTACGGGTAGCTGCGTATAATACAACAGTTCGTACCTACGTAAGCATAAAGTGGCAAATAATTGCTAGTAAAAGGTTGGTTAAAGTAAGGGAGGGTTTTGCGAACTTGCCGCACCCTATACTATAATAATATTGGGAAAAGGTAGAAAAAATGGCAAGAGATGTAGGGATAGAAAGAGAGAAGAAAGCGGTTTGTTAGGTAAAAGTGCAGAGTGCAGATGGTGAGGATTGCGACGGCGGCAGGTGCCCTGGTGGGCTATGGAGGCACCGGAAAGATGCCGCTAAACTGAATATAGATGGTGGGGGAACATTAAGCTACTAACGGCTGACTCGAACTGGATTAGCGCTTCAGCTGTCGGCAGAAACTTCTGCGTATAAAAAAAGACCATGGGAATTCTCCTGATCGTGTTAGTGGTTCAACTTATAGGTACATCATGCACTAATTGCGACATATGTATTTGGGTATGTACTTGTAATACGAGTCTATGTATTTTTGAGCTTATCATTATATAAAATGAACTCTCGGGAAAACAACTCGAATATTTCTCATATATAATATCCCTCTAGTATACAGAGAAATACCCTGAATGATAAAACATGTTACTTGGACGAAACAGGATATTGGTAGAAAGGATTGCCATTTTGCCACTATAATCAAGACCATTAACTCTATAAGATCTAGTTTTATGCAAGGCTACCAGCCTAACAGCAATTATACATATGTAGTTAGGTACATGTCCCTATTAAAAAAAAATAAAAAAAAGGTGAGTCATAAGCACTCGGCATAACCCTTGTAGGCTTACATCCTTGGAGTGGTACCGTCATTATCGTACGTATGTGTGCTGCCTGGTTTTCTTCTCTGTGTCTCAATGATGAAATAGCATTTTCTTAAGCCACAAAGAAAAAAGCATAACCACGAAAACGGACTTTAGCTATTATCTCCATAGCGAAATATCATTCGATGACCTATTCAATAATTGAGGGCGTTCCCTGTTTCTTCTTAATGCTGTATTTGTATAACTTATCAAGGCCTTTAAGAACAAGCCGATCTTATCCATTTCAGGCATTTCGTACTTGTATACACTTTCAAGGTGACTTACCTAACTATTTTAACTCAACTTAAACTAATTGAAACAATTCATATACAACTTAAGCTACAAACATTATAGTTTTTGTATGCTCTAAGCTAATTGGAGATATGATAAGTCTTCCTAAAGATTAACTAAACTACCTAAGGTAATGAATGGAGACTATTTAGTGCTGTGGATAGACATTACCCAACCGAGCGTTTCGTATATCATTCCAATAGCTTATCTCAAAGACGATGGATACAACTCCCCATTGGCAAATTAATGTATGTTTGGTTTTCATTATGTAGGGGTAACTTCACTTTGGGCTAGAGGCAACCAACCAACCTCGGCCCGTTCTCCGAAGCGGATCTTACCGAACCATTGTGTAACGGAACACGGAAGACGATGGAAAACGGAGGCGTCTGCAGAAAAAAGTAATAATCAAATCTTAACTTATCTGCGATCTCTAACTGCGACTAACACCTATTCTACTCCGAACGAGCGGACTGTTTCGGCGATTAGCGTACCGGACCAGCGCATTTATAGCGCCGGGGACTACGGCTGGCGAGAACATGTGCACTCAAGATCCAATCAGATCGCTAGGAAGGGTTGCAGTCAGCGACTGGGGGCCTAGCTACAGGTGTCCAGGCTTGACCACTTCTGGTTTCATATCCTTCAGCGCGCCACCGCGACCTACTAAGGATGCAAAGATAATCCCGAACTTCGAGACTTACTTCGCTCAACATATTAATCATTTGAAGTCTCATTTACATACATCTGATTGTCAATATTTTTGCCTGGATCAACTATCCTCCTAACACCATCGTCTATCATTCGACTAATTAGGCAATTGGTGTTGATAGCTGATCAATTTTGATTGCCTTTAATCAGCTGGTCTGCCAAAACCCGAAGCACAATGCCTTGATGATACTTCACCTATACTTCATGATGCTGTGTGAAAGGCGACAATAATCGGCGACCTCAGTCCCCCAAGCCAGTAAATGCCTTCCGTTGACTTCGGTGTTTGAAAAGATGGTCATTCACTACCCGCTGAAGGCTCTATCGCAGACAGGAGAGCGCCGTGTTGAGGCGGGAACTCAATACTCTAGCGTTGAAGGGGAGGAAAGAGAAGCCGAATATGAACGTGAAGGTGATGAAACAGAACAAAATGAATTGCTTGCATCTGGGCGTAACGGCGTGGGGGAGGTAACAACAAAACCACTAATAACTCGGCCTCGTCCCACAACCCCGGCCTTTATATTCGCCTGTGCCGTGACAATTATCGGCTTGGCATATCTAGCATTCTCATTAGACACTCTTGGACGGCCAACCCGATCTCCACTAGACGAGGCGTTGCATGCTCCCCTCCAGCGACCAGATGAAGACTACGTACTAGATCCCAATTGGGATTATAGTATCCCTAGCCAAGTACGAAAGTACGATTGGATGATCGTCGATAAAGAAGGCAATCCGGATGGTATCGTTAAACCAATGATAACAATTAATGGTCAATTTCCTGGGCCATTAATAGAGGTCAACGAACATGACATAATCGAAGTCAACGTACACAATTTAGCTTCCAACGCCACCGCCATTCATTGGCATGGGATCTTTCAGAATGGTACAAACTGGATGGACGGAGCTGCGGGCGTAACTCAATGCCCAATTGCCCCAGGGTCTTCGTACCAGTACAAGTTTAATGTCACCGGGCAAGCCGGTACCTGTGGGTATCCCTCTCCTGTTATTAAGCCCGAAATTCTATAACTTCCTGTACCTATTATGTACCACGATATAGACGCTGATTCATCCGATGCAGATTTCTACCACGGCCATCAGGGAGTCCAGACCCTTAGCGGACTTGTAGGTCCGCTTGTGGTCCACAGTCAAGACGAAGAAGTAAATCAACGCATTCTCTATTCGTCAGACCGAGTAATCTTGCTCCAAGACTGGTACTACGACTCTGATAGTGGGCTAATGCGAGATGTTTTATCTCCGGGCGTCGAGGATGCACCCATACCCAATACAGCTTTGATTAACGGGGTGAATCAGGCTGACTGTTCGAACCATCCCGGTCGATCGTGTTCAGACGAGAAAAAATTCTTCCCGACCCTGAATTTAGCCCCTGAAGAGAACCACAGGTTACGGTTCCTTAATGTAGGGGGATTCGCCTGGTTCCAGGTAGCGGTAGATGAATACGACTCTTTAACAATTCTCGAAGTTGATGGAACCTCTATAGAGCCTACCCCTGAATCTTCATTAGTAATCGCTCCAGGACAAAGATATAGCGCAATATTGACAACAGACCAACCCAATGGGGATTCATTCTGGCTCCGAGCTAGAATGATAAAATCTTGCTTTGCTAGCCAAGACCTCCCAGAAAACGGGATTGACGAGGCAAAAGCCATCGTACGTTACTATACTGAAGTAGAGGAAGATGATGATGACGACGACGACGATGAGCCCCTTCCTTTACCTTCAACTACTTCCAACCTCCAATATCTTTCAACATGTAAAGATCTAAACACAGCAACTTCATTACACCCTTCCCCGCCGCAACCAGCCCCTGAGTATGCCGACCACTCATGGTATCTCCGCGTAAACCTCGCGATCGGTGACTGGCGCCTACAACGCGGCGTCATGAACGCATCCTCATTCAGACCAAACCTCAAATCTCCAACACTACACCGCGTCCTCGACGGTCTCACCTCAAACAACGAGTCCTTCACCAAAGACGGCATTATGGACACCGCCTTCGACCCTACCTCCGAGCTAGTTATCTCCCACAACGGCATCGCAGACACAGTTGACATAATCCTCCAAAACATGGACGAAAACAGCCACCCCTTCCACCTCCACGGCACGCAAATGTGGGTTCTAGGTGCCGGACACGGGTATTTCCCAGGTTACGACGCTCTTGGGCTAAAGCCCGACGGCAAGGGCCTCCTCGATCCCACGAATTCGAGTGTTACCCACAATCCCCTAAAACGAGACACGGTGACAGCTGAAGGCTTTGGATGGGTATTGCTGCGGTTTGTCGCTGATAACCCGGGTGTGTGGCTCTTCCATTGCCATGTGATATGGCACTCGGAAGCTGGTATGGGGATGCAATTCATCTCCCGCGCGGATGTGATGAAAGAATGGGAGTTGCCGGAGGATGCGAAGAAGTTGTGTGATGCGCCCGAAGAGGAATTGAGGAAGGGGGCTCCGCCTAAGGATGAGGTTTTCTTTGGGTTTGGGGACGATGGGAGATGACACTAACCTTGCTCTCCAAATAGCGGTTTGTGAGGTGTAAGATGGGAAGTTAGCTCTTAGGGCGATAGCTTATTGTGCCACACCACATACTGATGATAATGTAAGTCACGGACCTTTGCTCGGTGTTAGATGTAAAGCCCGCGTGGGACATTAGTTTGGATTACTTCTTCGCATATAATAGGCATATCTTGTACATATGAGGGCTTGGAAGATGTATCTATATGATTGCATTATGTTTCAATTAAACACATAGGGACATTATGAACTTAGTGTCCGAAAAGCTCACTCTAGTTCCTGGTAGTATAACTGAAATATGACGAGGGAAATGACAGGGGAAATAACGGGCGCCGTATCTTACATTTACTTGAGGACAAGTATAGATAATCTGACATTACTATGGGTAGGGTTGCGGGTCAGTTTATTGGTATCTTTATTATTGCGAGAAACTATCTGTCGTTCCTGACGAGACCCGTAGGCATATCGACGTAAATCTTGAGATTCCACCGAGCTTCCTAGTTTTGCGAATAAAATATCATCGAAAATCATCGCCAAAACATCCAAAGGTACGCCATCCCACGTAGGTATACCTGGGTTCGCGGCTCAATCGCCTATATTTAATATGTCCTGTCCATTAGATGACATGTTATTGACTCGTTGACGTGCCAGGTAAACGCCTGTATCCGATCATAATGTCTGTCGTGAGTTCCTCAAGGCTTCTTTTTTATGAAAATTTTTGTCTATTTCACGCCGCGGCAGCGCCCTCTTCCTTGGCGGGTACACTAAACTCCTTGAAAAATTCGGGGTCGTTGTCAAGTTCCTCCTTGACCTGCAGAGAGATACATAAGTTAGAAATAACGCAATTGTCGCATCGAAATCTAGACAAGGGAAAACTTACGATATCCAAACCACCAACTAATTCACCAGAAACCCATAGTTGAGGGTATGTTGGCCAGTCAGCAAACTTCTTCAGGCCTTGGCGCACGTCGTCATCAGCAAGTATGTTAAAGAAGCCGTACTTGACGCTGCGCTCGCGAAGGATATTAACCATCTGGCGCGAGAATCCGCATTGAGGAGCGTTGGGTGTTCCTTTCATGAAGAGCATGACAGGCGCAGCCTTAACAAGTCCTTCTAGTCTCTTGCGAATCTCTTCCTCGGGGTTGAGTTGTTCCTCCTCTTGAACCGCGATATCGACGCTATCTCCTCCTTCTGCCTTGGCTGCTTCTACACCGTTCGTCTTGACCCCGTTAGTGGTTTTCTGGACGTGTCCCTCGATCGCTTTTCGCACGAGGGCGGCGTTGCTACCGCTGATTGTCTCGAGGACTTTGTCGTTACGTTGTAGGACGATGTAAGGGACGGCGGTAACGTCGTAGGTCTCGGAGACATCACTAACTTCTTCGGCGTTGACTGCGACCCAGCTCGTACCTTCCTTTGGGTAGTCTTCGGCGAGGGCTTCGAGTACGGCTCGCATTTGTGTGCAGGGAGCTGCCCAGGGGGCGTGGAAGAAGATGACGAGGAGGGTAGAAGAGGGGAGGGCAGCGACGTGGGCGCTCCACTCGTCTGGGGTGTTGATGTCTTGTAATGGCGCCATATTTTCGGCGGGGGATGTGATGTATTCGTTTAACGGCGAGGTAGTTGGACGGTAGGATTAAAATCGATTGTGTTTTCGGAAGGAAGAGAGAGGTGGGAGGTGGAAATTTAATTATCGAGATGATTGATGATTTGTTATTTTTATTTTTAAAGTAAAGAGCAAAGCACTTTAGTTTGCCCCTCCGATGGATGCGCCGGCTCTAAGGTTGGAGGATAGGTTGGACAGGGTTTAATCCAATGGAGGGGCTCTTGATTACATTTTAAGACCAAGAGATCTTATCAATCAGCTCGTCGAAACCTCGGAAAGGTATTGCGTCATTTTGAGTGATACTCGTGCTTTCCTTCCCCGAGAACCGCGTAAAGCCAGCTGGCACAGTTTAAAGACACCTGTAATATTTTATTTGTCATCCAACAATCACCCCTTTTTAAATGATTCCTTAATACTATTAGGTATCACAACAGACGCCACCACCACTGACATATGACTTAGGTAGTCCTTTCATTTACCACCGAGTTCCGAGTGTACAAACTTAATTTCATTACTATGAGGGTAAATGTGTGGGATATAATCTTTCGGAATCGGGAGTGCTCATAAGAGCTCGCATAAGTAAGTAAGCCATAATGCATGTCCACCATGTAACAAGAAAGCTGTGTTGTCATTTGGATCATTAATCACTTAAATGCTATCTATATTCAGAACACCGGCTCTCGGACTTGGAAATCCGAAAAATTCTTGCAAATGCTAGAATTCCTTCCCAAATCTACCAAAATGCGAATTTCTAGTATTCATATTAAACGTTCGGGTTTGTTGTCTTTTTGTTTGTCCGTAGGGAAGTTCTTCTTTCGGCCAATCGCGTTGGAGTTGCAGAATCGTACCGGATATCATGATCAAAATAATCCATTAAGCTACTTGCTAGTGACTGTACTTTTGGGCACTAACATATCCCTTGCGAATGCCCTAGACCTTACAAACCCGAAAATCTTAGGTCTATGAAGGCATCGTCACGCAGCCGCTTGTAAAGTTGTACTCCCTTAAACGCCTTCCATATCCAGTTGCGGGTACAAAGCCTTATACCCTTCCTCTTGCTACGAAAGAGAACCCCCTGAAAAACTCCTAGTCCGTCAATTGGCTGATGCTCGGTGCTGTGACTTGTAGACTGTTGACCTCATCTTGGTTGTCTTCCAGTGATGCTCCTGCCTCTTCCTTTTTAGCCATTCGTGCCTTAGCCTCTGCTTTGAGAACCAGCTCGCGTCGTTGCCACCAGTCTTCCTCGATTTGGACAACTTGATCAAGCAAGGTCTCCTTCTCAAGCCATTCCTGCTTATAGATTTCTTCCATCTCCTTGCATTCTCGTTTCAAAGTCTCGCTTTCTTTCATAGCCCACTTTAGATTCGCTACGGTCACCTTGTAGAGAGACTTGATATCCATATCCAACTCCTTGCTGGAAAAGCCCTGTGCTTTAGTGAGGGGTGTAAAGAAGTCTGCCATGTCCGAACCCGTATCCCCGTCGTCTACGGCGTCGTCTTGACCGGCGGCGTGGGATTGCGGAGTCTTAATTATTATCTTGAGTTTTCCTGACTTAGGTCCGGATTGGGTCTGCATAGACTTCGGTACGGGATCAGAAGGTCGAAGAGCCTCCGTTTCATGGACGGTTCGCATATGTTTCGCTAGTGCATCGGATCTGGTGAACGCGCGGTCGCATTCTACTATAGTTAGTAATTATTTCCACATTGTTGTGGTGCAGCTTAATCTCACCTGGTAGGTAACAATAGAACGGCTTCTCTCTTGTGTGACTTCTCATATGGGCTTTCAGAGCATAGCCGCTGGCATGCGGCATACTCTTTCTAGGACAGCCAATCCACTCGCAGGTATACTTCTTCTGGCGGCTCTCGATATGGTCATTGTGTATGTGCTCAACTAGTTTGTCCATGTTCCCTAGATCACCTGTACGGCATCCATCCCACGCGCAAACTGTAACCTGCTCCTGGAACTCATCTTCATCAAGTTTCGCGTTTATCGGCGAATTCGGTATATCACCTGAAGTATCTGAGGAAATGTCGCCGTCAAGATCATGATCCGATTCTTGTCCGGGCTCGGGTTCTATGTGGATGGCAGAAGAGGCTCTAGACACATCGCCTAGCTTTTGTCGCTTTGTTGGGGGTAGGGCTGGCTCATCAATTACGCCGGTGTCGTCGAAGTCATTATCGGCTTCAGGTGAATCTGATGATAGCGAACTTATCGACGATGAATCAGAGAGTAACACCATTTTGACTCGTTCTAATGACTCAAACTTCGAGTGTCGACGATGGCGAATAGATTAAATGCGACGAGATCTTAGGCGCGATGATTCGCGATTAGATTTAGAATTTACCGTCGTATGTCTAGAGGAGGTAGGTTGAAAAGTCGGATGATAGAAGAGTTCTTAAATCGGCGATTGAATGTCAAAAGGGTCAACGCCAGAGAAGTTGGCTGTGTGACCCGAGACGGTGAACTAGAGACAGAGAAATAGAAACATTTAGGTAGGTGAGATAGCTAAATTATTCCAGTTGATTGATGCTTCCACGGCGCAAGGGCTTTCTAACCAGTCGCGTTGGATAATTTAGTGCAAGTACTTAGGTACATCTATGGTAGTACCATTAAACTTACATAACACGCCGTATATACAGGGGGTGAATATAGATGTTGAGGTACCAACCCAGTGACGCACCAATCAACTTTGTCAATCCTCCTGAGGTAGGCCCCACATAAGAGCAATCCAACGTTGAACATTGCAGGTGGATGTATGAGGGGTACGTAGGTACCTGAGAAAAGGCGCTGGAAGGACCTGAACTGAACGACCCCGAGGACCGGGCAGCAAGCACAGCCCACTTTCTGTCGTAATGAACCAGCCAGACAAGTAATTGCTCGCCAGGCACGAATCGAAACTATCGATAAATTGGAACTGCTGAAGACTTCATCTTTTTTTTTTCCTTTTTGTCATTGCAACCTTGAATTCATATAATCGCGGTCGAGACACAAACATTACTACCTAACTTATTAGAGTGCCCCATTAAGATTGGTCGGGTATCACTTGAGCTTAGGCAACCAAATACTATACTACAAGCTCCCTGGTCTCTCGCTATTGCTGTGACATCACATCCACTCCCCCTACTTTACTACTTTACTCCTGATCTCCCATACCAACCAAAACCTCGGAGCGGGCGAGAGACGAATAAAACCGTTGCACCTTCGTACGCTCCTCGAAAATGGCTTCGTTGAACCTTTCTACGAATGGTCCCTCGATTAAAAGCAGTTATCAGGGAGTCATTAACGCACCGGCTCCTCCCTCGGGCAGTTCTTCCACATACGGTCAATGGGCTCTATTTTACGTCCAAGCCCCACTAGCAAACGCCTTTCAAGATAGCGGGAGCAAAGAAAGTGTATTAAAGGTCCAGTCAACGGGCTCTGGGGAACTAGAAGACCTTATCGAGGACTTTAGTGAGGGTCGTATCCAATTTGCCTTTCTCAAGATCAAAGATCCCAACACTGGCTTGCCTAAATATGCCCTAATCGCATGGGTTCGTATGCCTCATTCTCAATCTTGAGGCACGATCGCGCGACCTTGACTAATATTTTTACAGTGTGGCGGTGGTGTTCCCGAGAGGACGAAAGGTTACTTCACGAGTCATTTGAATGCTGTTTCGAAAGTACTTCATGTATGTAAATTGGCATTTTCTTACGTTAGGGTATAAGCATAGGACTAACTTGAAATTAGGGATACCACGTCCAGATCACCGCTCGCTCTGAAACCGACCTCGAACCTGCGAATATTCTCCAGAAAGTTTCTGATGCATCCGGTGCCAAGTACACAGCCGGCGGCAGTGCACCTGTACAAACTGGTAGTGGGCCACCTCCAGTAAAGTCAAAACCCGTCTTCGCTGCAGCAAGCTCGTCTAGCTCCTTCAACCCTATAGTCGCTGCACGAAATGCAAGCCTTCGAAAGACCGACGATGATGGTTGGGGAGACGCCCCACAAGTTTCTCGGACCCAAATTGAAAAGGTGGAATCGGCTTATAAACCAACCAAGGTCAACATGGCAGAATTGGTCAGCCAAAAGCAAGAACCTTCCAGATTCAACGGTTCCAGCCAACAAGACGACAGGCCCAGAGATGTCATCGGAGGAGGATATCAACCAGTCGGAAAAGTTGACATCGCCGCTATTCGAGCCGCTGCGAAGAAACAGCAGGATGACCGACCAGCACCAGTTAAGGGTGCATACGAGCCAGTAGGCAAAGTAGATATTGCTGCGATACGAGCAAAAGCTCAGAGACCTGCCGATGCCGAGCCTGAACCGGAGCCTGCCGAGCAGTCTAAATCTCTGGCAGACCGAAGCGCAGCGTTCAGCCAAGCAGAGCGTATCACAGAACTCCCTAAGCCTAAGGTTGCAAAGAAATGGGGTGGCGCGTCTACATTCACGGGAACCAAGGCACCTACTCCTGGAGGTTTAGGCCTTGGTGGCCCTTCAGCTCCTGCTGCTCCTCCTGTTGGATCTGCTAGTCGAACTTTCGCCGACCAAGGAGGAAAGACACCGGCTCAGATCTGGGCTGAGAAGAAGGCAGCGCAGGGCGGTGCCTCCGGCACCGCTAAACCCATTTCTCCTGTCGCGCCGCAGTTTAGTGGCGGTAGTGGAAGCGGGTGGCAGAGCGGGTACACAGGCAAGAGTTGGGCAACAGTCCAAACGGGTTCATACGGTCGTGGCATCCCAGGACAGAAGACTGGTGAGACTGAGACCAGCCAAGAGGCGCCGGGTTCTCCATCAGGCGGAGTCGGTGCTTTGCGCGACCGCTTCAAGGAGACGCCACCAATCATCGCCCCTGCGCCGGCAGCACCTAAGGTTCCATCGCCGGCTGAAGACAACGACCGAGCGCCACCGCCACCACCCCTGGCCTCACGACCTTCCGACGGTGCACCTTCTGGCGGGTTTGCACTGCCTGGTATGCCCCCTCGTCCTCCTCCAGTCACAGATGAAGAAGAGGAGCCTGAACGAGAGCAATCGCCTGTTCGTATTGCAGTTCCCGTGCCTCGCGGACCCGAGCCAGAGATCGAACCCGCGCACGAGCCTCCCCGATCACTTCCCGTTCGACCGATCGAACAAGAACTTCCCAAGGAGGAAGAGATTCCAGCAGAGCATGAATCCTACGACCCTCGTGCTGCAGCCACGGCTGTTGCTGAGTCCCAGTTTGGCCATGAGCAGGTGGCAGAAGCACCAGCTGCAGCTTCTGGAGGCAAGCGCGCATTAATCCAATACGATTATGAGAAAGCTGAAGACAACGAATTGGAACTCCGAGAAGGTGAATACGTCACTAACATTGAAATGGTGGACGAAGACTGGTGGATGGGTACCAACTCTCAAGGAGAGACGGGCTTGTTCCCTAGCAATTATGTCGAACTTGTTGAAGACGAAGCTGAGGCACCGGCTGCTAGCCACGCGGCGGTACCTCCTCCGCCTGCACCCGCTGCTGCTGAGCCTGAACCCGAGCCTGCAGCTGGCAGTGGCCCTACAGCCACAGCCCAATTCGATTATGAAGCCGCAGAAGATAACGGTAAGCTACTTCTACCTGACATTTATTGTTATAATTGAACAGTGCAACTAACAAAATCGGTATAGAACTGAGTTTCCCCGAAGGAGCTAAAGTCACGAACTTGGAATTCCCGGACGAGGACTGGTGGTTTGGCCACTACAACGGCGATTCCGGTCTATTCCCCGCCAATTATGTGGAACTAGATCAGTGATATATGACTTCTTTTCTCACGGGACGACGCGACGACAAAGTGTTACATCAGAATAGTAGTTGTTGATTTGGAGAGGAATTAGATAAAAGGCGATGTCAACTTTTCAATGGAAACGTAAGAGGACGAGAGTGGATTATTTTATTTCTTCCGTAGGTACTACCGAACTGAACAAAAAGAAAGACTTTGCATTTCCATTTTACGTCAAAAGAAGAATTACTATGTATGTACTTTCAACCTGTCAAGATTAAGATTGCGGGCTCTTCCCGAGGGATGGCTCTTGGCGTCTGAAGCCATCAGCCCTACGATCGGATCTAGGTACTTTGATGTTTCATACAGGGCTAGTGCTAGCTAGGTCTTTGATACCCAAGTCCGAGAGTAGGTATTTAGATTTTTTGAGAATATCAAGTTGGAAGTGTATCTTGCATGTGTTCTTTTCGATAAATTAAATCAATAATATCTACTTATGTACTAGGTAGGTAGCGTAGTAAGTGAAGATCCGGACTATCTCCTTGGCTGTGAGGAGGCCTCCACAATGTCTCGGAGCTCAGTTCTATATACCACATTCTCGGTATATATCGCAAATCAATATTAGGAATAATTAATTCAACGGGCGCATAAGAACGATAGGTGAAAGTAGAGTCGTGGCGATTATAGCGGTTAAAAATTAAGCGCCGCTTCTACTATCTACCGTTGTTTCTTCACAACCTCGATGAAGTCGGGATGAAAGTTGCCGCATTCTCTTGGCGACACAAGGCGCTAATAGCCAATTGATTGGGTAAGGTCGCAATGAAGAGCCCTGGAGTCCGTGTAAACCGTACCTAGCCTGGTCTATTCTGCATGTGTAAGCGGATATCTCGGCCTCTTTAGCGCGAACTTCCTACAGCCTTCATTTTCCCAACTGGAACCTCTTACTATTCCCACATGGACCTAGATTGCTAGACTGTGGGGGCCTACAGGACAGAAAGCTCTCTGAAGTGCAACACGTAACTTACCACCTACATAGCCAAGGTAACATACTACCCGTACGTGGCTGATGGGATATCGGGTTGGAGGCCGCCAACGGTCCAATGAGAAAGGTTCGTAGGCTTCGGATATGTGTGTACCTCAAACATTCGAGAGAATCAAGGAGCGGTCTATGTAGCTTATGCGCTGTCCACACTACCTAATTTTACCATGTCTGAACTGTCTTTGTTGGAGGCAGTTAACGCCGAGGTAGGCGGGTAAGTAAGCTAAAGTATTCCGATTCAGTTGCTCTCAAGCGTTATTAGATCCTGTAAAGATCCTCTAGTTGGTGAGATGATCATCGCAACACAAAGGGGGATGCCGTGTTACCGCTCCTTTTATAACGCCGGACTCCTCATCCCGTCTTTTAAGATAAAGAGATGTAACATTTTTTTTCGGCCTAGCATATAAAGCCTAAGGCCAAAGAGCATACTCATTTATGTATGTATGTGTATGTAGCATGTGTGTGTAGTGAATAAGGGGCTGAAGAGTTTCAGGCGTGACGCGTTTCGAAGAGGCGAAAATGGTATGGTGAATCCAGGAAGACGTACATAAAAAGATACATTAGGTGGACATTGGGGACATTGAACATGTGGTGGTGTGTAGTATATGCACTGCGCTATGTATGTTACGTATAATACATACATAAAGTAGTCCCTTAGGTGGACCTCGAATAATTTGAATCTAATGAACAATCCAATGATTGTACATAATTACGTAGGTAAAGTACGATCGCATGGATACCTCCACTAGCTGAGCCACTCCTAATTGCGTGCCGTATTGCCGCTGCGCTAGGTAGCTACCCACCGAAAAGGTAAGGTAGGCCAGCTAAGGCCAGCTAAGATAGGCACGTATGTATCTACAGGCAGGTACATTCTTGCTGCAGCTAGGTAGTCACCATCCGAAACAGCGAAAGAGGCACCGGAAATAGTACCCTTACAATACAATTGTACTCTTTCAGGTACATGCGTGTCTCCCTTGAAACTCTTCCCAAAAGAAGGAACGCATGACCATCTCAATGCGAAAAACGCTGGAGTGCGGGTACGAAAATTATCTACTAGTCTGCGGTACCTCAGGGTACTTTTGCTACAGGGCATCTCTCCAGCCAGTACAATTACATATTTGACCCACCTCCTTCTTTTTCCCACACCCTTCGACCCCGTTCTTGACCTTCAATTTCTATTATTACTTATTAACTAGATTCTTTCTCTCGTCGTCACCATCAACCTTCTATCCTCATTTTCTTGTTCTCGCGACAAAAACCAATCCGTTCTTTTTTCATCGTCCACTCCTGAGGAGCAAACAAAACCCAAGGTACGTGCAGCGCATTTGATAGATTTAATGTTCCTATTTAGTTCAAGCTTTGTAAGCTTTGCGCTCTTGGCGGATACATTTGTCCTTCCCGCACCGTTAGATTTCCTTGGCTAACTCCGATCTCATCGTCGCAGAAATCCGCAATCCAGATTTTACCAGTCAAATCACTCCAAGATGGCCAGCCACGATTACTATCAGCAGGGTCCTCCTCAAGGCTATGGTGGTTACCCGCAACAGCCTCAACCGGTATGTTACAATTCAAAATAAAAAAATCGCTTCAACATCCCCAGAAAGGAAACGTCGCAATCCTCTTGAAACACCAAAACCTATCTCGGATGCCAAGAAATCATCTTCCTGTGGCATCGCTGTACCCCGCGAGCTGCGCCAAACTACTGGGTCAGCACGCAATCTTGAGTTAAATGTCACCTTTAATCTATAGATGATCGCATACACCACCGCTCTTAGGCTACATAACAATTTCTTTGAGCGTAACAATAGCTAACTTGATGAAACCATAGGCCTATGGTCCCCCCCCCGGCCAATACTACGGACCGCCCCAGGGTCAACCTCAGATGCAATATCAGCAACAACCCCCTCCCCAGGAGCGAAAGTCCGGCGGAGGTGGTTGCCTTCAGGGTTGTCTAGCGGCGCTGTGCTGCTGCTTCGTCTGTGAAGAGGGTTGCGAGTGCTGTGCCGACTGCTGCGAATGCTGCTTCGAGATGTGCTAAGGAACTCCCTTAGCGAAGCCGATATGATAATGATGCCTAGAGCAACGAGAAGGGATCGGCTATTTCGGAGGAGTCTGTTTCTTAGGGGGAGAGTCGGATAATATTGCCCATTGTGGGCTATCACCTCGACGGTACACTTCGACCTCGTAGGAAATGAAAGGGAAAAATTCGATACGGTGATGAAGCTTCCGCGAAGGGGTGATATTACCTAGGAAATCGCTGGCGTCTATTTTCAGATGTATTGAGTTTTCCAGCTTAAGGGGTATACAAATCGGACTTTCGAGGCGATCAGTTTATATGACGATACTGGACGAACTCGTTTTGGTTTCATGACATAGGGACGGGGCTTGGGATGCTCGCTCGTCTTTGCTTATACAACGTTTTTTTCTTCTGTTGGGAAATACCTCTCAAATGCTTTTTGAAGATATCCATGAGTGTGATAGTAATTTGTAAAGTGATGTCTATTATATTCATGGATCGTTACCTATTTTATACGCCAACCTCGTTGCAACAAACCACTGTGGCCCGCATGATGCTATCTCAATATCACTTACCCAAGTGACCCTACTTGATTTTCGACATCATCGATCAGTTCATGAAGTATGTGTATACGAGAAAGCAGGTATATCGTGTAATCACACACTAACACCTTACTCATTACCGGCATATAGATACTCACACAGCATATCAGGCAGGTACTTGACATGGAATATGTAGTGGATTCTCTAGTCATTTATGCTGTGTTTAGTAAAGGCACAAGTCAAGTAAGAAAGTGCCAGCTTCAAAAGCCAAAATAATCTAATAGCGCGTAGCCTTCCATCTACTTGGCATATGGAATCCTTCTCTTAAGAGCCTCATAATGGACCACATATACCGAGATATCTTACCACATACAAATTACATAATAAATAGTTGAGGCTTAGATCAATTAAATAACGTCACTTTTTTCACGAAACGGGTCGCGAGGTGAGAACACAGTATGCCGAGAACGTTTAGCTTGTGAATTTGTACTGTATTAGCTAAGTACAAGTAACCCCGCGGAGAGTCGTCCTCAGTGGGGGTAGCCGCCACCCGACCGGTCCAATGCCAGGGAGCCGATTTCGCATGACAAAAAATTGAAGAAAGCGCATTTCAAAGCAACTTATCCACCGTGATACCCCCCAAAACTTTAAGAATTTCTTCATATTTCAGACGGTTTTAAGGTTATTTATTTCCCTGAAACGAACCATTCTGGCATATACAAGCATATATTGTTTCATTTTACCTTCACGTAAAGACAATCTAATCTGTCGTCATATCGTCCCTTCGTCTTCACGCTACTTATAGTTATTACGTCTGGAATCTATACGAATCTGATACTCCCAAGCCAAAACACGACCTCTCGATAAAACCTCTCGATTAAGGGACGAGCCGCCCACACTCCGACTCTCCCTCACTTCCCTCCCTCTCCTCCAAACCACCGACCCATCACAATGTCGGCAATCCTCTCCGCCGACGACCTAAACGACTTCATATCCCCAGGCGTAGCCTGCATCAAACCAGTCGAAACCCTCCCTGCCCCTCCCCCACCAACCAACGACCTCGAGCACGAAGTAATCCTCGACGGCCAACAACCCGCCGCTAACGCCGGTCCCGCGCAAATATCCCTAACAGATTGTCTCGCGTGTTCCGGCTGCGTGACATCCGCCGAAGCCGTACTCGTTAGTCTCCAAAGCCATGCCGAACTCCTCAGCGTCCTCGACAGCGCCCCAGCGCTCCGCGTCGCGCAAAGACACGACTCCACATTCGAAGTGCAAGGTCTCGAGAACCCAGATAGCAAACTCTTCGTCGCGAGCGTATCCCCACAGACACGCGCTAGTCTAGCAGCTGCCACTGGGCACGGGGTTAGCGAGCGCGAAGCCGGACGTATGATATCGCAGCTCCTTATGGGAGCTGAGGGGCTACGCGCGGGTGGGAAGTGGAATAATGGGTTTACATGGGTCGTTGATACGAATTCTGCGCGAGAGGCTTGTTTAGTGCTAGGTGCAGAAGAAGCACTCGATGATGGCGGGAATGTGGCGAAGCCGATTTTAACATCGAGTTGTCCGGGTTGGGTTTGTTACGCTGAGAAAACACATCCGCATGTGCTACCGCATATTTCGAAAGTTAAGTCACCGCAGGCGCTTATGGGGACGCTGCTTAAAACTACGCTTAGTCGGACTTTAGGTATACCACCGAATCGGATATGGCACTTAGCTGTTATGCCGTGCTTTGACAAGAAATTAGAAGCAAGTCGAGAGGAATTAACGGATTCGGTGTGGAATGGAAGTGGACAACCCGGCAGAGGAGCTAGGGACGTAGATTGTGTGATCACAAGCAAGGAGATATTAATGTTGACGGAGTCGAGGAATATTGACTTCTTTGGATTATCCAGATCACCTATTCCTACTTCACTACGGACCCCTTTCCCCGATCCTACACTACAACGGTTCCTCTTCCCTCCTCGCTCACGAATTGCCCAATCGGATCCCCTAGCAGGGACGTCAGGAGGGAATCTATATTACACATTAAAGTACATATCTGTGCGGCATCCTGGTTCGAGGATTGAAGCGGCGCGTGGCCGAAATGCTGATGTCGCGGAATACACGGTCATTTCGGCGGCAGGGGAGCCCGTTTTTAAAGCCGCGAGGTATTACGGCTTTCGCAATATTCAGAACTTAGTTCGGAGGTTGAAGCCAGCAAGGCCGTCGCGGATGCCGGGCGCTAGACCAGTGGGCGCAACTCGAAAGCCAGCAGGAAAACCGACTGGGTTGGAGTACGCATATGTCGAGATCATGGCATGTCCTGGAGGCTGCACTAATGGAGGTGGCCAGATCAAGGCCGACGACCCAATAGTTGTCGAACGCAGAGGTTTCCAGTCGAAGCCTGGGCCGCAAGAACAGAAGCAATGGCTGGCGCAAGTTGACGAAGCGTACTTCTCGGCTGAGGACTCCGGTATCGACTCAGAGGTCGATGGCGATAACTCCACTATAGTAAATGAAGGTTGGGCGCATGAAAGTGGTGACGTTGTTGGTGGCATTTCCCCATCATATATTAGAGATACCCTGGCGCATTGGGCGGGCATAACCGGTATAGACGTCGATAGACTGGCGTACACGAGCTATCGCGAGGTGGTGAGCGATGTGGGCAAGGACAAAACGGCCGGTAACACGGAGAGAGTTGTCCAATTAGCCGGCAAGATCGGCGGCGGCTGGTAGTCGGTAGCGATAGTCTTGCATATAGAACCAAAAATAAAGTAAAATTCTTTCAGCTGCCCTTGGCACCTCGCTTCGCGAATCCAAAACCTCCTCTTCCACTGCCATCAGGGCCTCGCGGCGTGCGGATGATTTGATCCTCTTCGCGTGGTGTCGAACGTCGTGATAATGGAGCGCCACCATCGTTGTTGTAGTTAGGACCAACGTTATTTCCACCTCTTCTCTCAAACTGGAAACCAGGCTTCGG
This sequence comes from Hypoxylon trugodes, assembly GCF_022578975.1. Taxonomy (NCBI): domain Eukaryota; kingdom Fungi; phylum Ascomycota; class Sordariomycetes; order Xylariales; family Hypoxylaceae; genus Hypoxylon; species Hypoxylon trugodes. Next base: position 2,576,320 of record NW_026250022.1, on the reverse strand, counting down.
TGAGTAATTCGGGTCGTACAATTCCCTCCCATTACCACCGCCAGACTGGCTACTCGGTCGCTGACTACCCTCCCTATCGCGACTCTCATTATACCGATGTCCACCACCTCCTCTTCCCCTCCCTCTGCCCCGCGGACCGCCCCGCCCTCCGTCCGTAGACCGTGGCGGTGTTACAGCGCCCGGTGTCGAAGTTCCGGAAGATGGGTTCGAACTACCTGCGCCGAAGATCTTGGCGCGCGCTTCGTCGTATCGTCTTTGTTTCTCTTCGCGCTCGCGCTGTTGTTTGGCGAGGATCTCGGAAGGGGTTAGTTGCGGGGTTTTAGAGGCTAAGTCGTCGTCGTCTAGGTCGTTGGGGTTGGAGGTGGGCTTGCGGCTTAGGACTTTGACCGCGGGTTTGAAGGTACTGGTTAGAGGCGGGTCGGCGCGTGAGGCTAAGTAGTGGAATGTTTCTGGAGGCGCTTCGCTGTGAGCGGAGGGTTAGTTCGGTTGGTGGGGGAAGGGAGAGGGGGAGATGGGGACGTACGCGGATTCCCAGAGCTTGCGATTGGATTCGGCGTGTTGGGCTAGGCGCTCGGCGCGACTGAGCTGGGCTTGAGGGTTTGGTGGGGAGGTGGAGGTTGGTTCTTCGTCGGCGGCGGCGGCTTTGTCGGCTTGGACTTCCCAGTCGTCGTCTTCCCATGCGTCGGGGACTTTGGTTGTTGCTTTTCTCGCCATTGTGGGAATAGATCGAAGTTGGGAGGGTATTAACGACTATTGACTGTATGTGATTAGAGGATGGATATGTGTATCCAACTAAGAACGATTGTATCTTTTCCGGCGTTTAGAAAAGTCACGGCGACAGGAATGTGGTCATATTAGGTCATATTAAAAAAATGAGTGTTAGAATTAGGAGGGGAGATTTTCGCGAATGGAGTTACTCCACGGCCGTCCTGCGTGTGTGTGCGACGCGGGTCGGCGGGCATTTTTTAAGGTTTAGGGAGGGTCGATTACCTAATTTTGGGGCTGTTTAGCTGACCTACGGGGGGTTACAGGTATCATCCATAGCTAAAGTAAAGCGGGGAGCCAATCACCGTGAGTCTTGAAGTCCCTTGAAGTTAGGTACCTGGTTAGAGCCGGCGATTACCGCCATTACGCTCCAACTTCATTGTTCATTAGACATACATACATTCGACACAGAAAATACAGAATAATCCCTTACGCCTCATTTCAGAAACCAGAGTAAACTTATTTGACTAGGAAGCGGTCATCCCTCTATATAAACTTAGGGGCTTATACCAGTCACCTTTGTGACCGTTTCAACTCACTAATATTCTTTCGATACACTGCTAGTCTTCATCTATAACCTTGAAGTCTTTGGTGTAACTCGTAGGTTCAACCATCAAGATATCCTAGAAATTTACTTACATATGGCTTATTCAGATCCATAAGAACAGTTACGATTTCACTACTTTTTTTTACAAAGGTTTCAACCCTAGAAATTACTTTGAGCTATGCAGAATAATTCATCCCGTCCCCTCGCGGCCCGCGCGTCGGCCCAAGTCCACACGCCTACCCAATCCCAATCCTTTAGTGGAAACGCCTTCACCCCTGATTCCATTGAAGGCAAAACTATCCACTGGAACGACAAGAGATCTAGAGAGGAATTTGAACTAGCACGAGCTAAGCTTTCCGATCAGATGTTTAATATCAGTGAGTTTATTAGATATCATTCCTTTCATTCACATGTCGTATCAATTCAGAATCACAGTCCCAGGGTTGATTACTAATTGCTGACGCATCACCTGTTGTAGGAGACTACGAAGACCCTCTTCTACCACGTCAAATCCCTCCGTCACAGTACTACCCTAAGGGAGTTACCGCAGAGACAGAAACACGTCTGTTAAAACTTATTGCTGACGTAAAGGACTCTTCCACTAAAACGTCGTGAATACAGCGAGTCAGAGTTGACCGTGGTAGAATACCTAAGACTCAAAGAGATTCACATAGCATTCAACATTCAAGAACACATTAGTCTACATAAAGCTACGTTGAACTATAGATACGTCCTAAGAAGCTTGTGAACTCTTAAGTTAGTCACCAGCAAAGAGAAATACCATGTGTTGTCCTCCAGGGCATTAGAATTTGCCACACGATCTTCTTTGTCGAAAGACAATCTATTGTTGTTTAGGAACAAAGCGAAATTGGAACGCTTTCAACCAAAAAATCAAGTAGCTAGTGAACCCGTGAGCTGAGGAATCTGACCTGTAGTATTTCGACTGATTAAATACTCACCTAGGTGGCAACCTGAGTCACCGTATGAATATTGGACATTGCTAGGTTACTCGGATTTCCCGAATCACCATATGCTCTTACATTTCTAATTTGCTTTCTTGGATATATTTGGTCCATAGCACATCTAGGAGCACAACGTATTATATAGTTTGTTGGCCATATTAATTTCAGATGTACTCAGGTACATGTTCATACATCATAGTAGATAGAATGCAGACCAAATGAATAATTGGTAAAATACCATTGTAATGATACCCTCAAATAGCTCATGGGGAAGAAGCAAGTCACCATGTCAATCAAAGTTGAAAACTTTACTTCCTATAGTAGTTTTCTCGATCACAGTTATCTCTACTGGAGGTAGGCATGGCATTAAGTCAACAATGATGGTAGTCATGAGAGAAAGGTATGAACGATGAGGAAAAAATCCAAAAGAATGCAATAACCACATTAATATATTTTTCTCCCTGATAAAAGACACTGACTTTATTGTACCTAGGTACTCACCACCCTTGTAGCACTATCGTTTTGTGCTATCCATGGCATTGTTGAAATGTTTCTTGCGTTTCCTTGACTTCTCGTTGTAGTGATTTAGTCAGGGATATCCTACCTTATTATTTTGCCTTTCAATTAGACACAATACTTTATGGCAGCTGTGCATTGTTCATCGTTCGAATGGCCGCAGCTGTTAGTACTACCTGCAATAAAAGCTTCCTCGTCCCATATTCCACGATCGAAATCAAGATTCCAGCCTCCGGTCAGGGTAGAGCACACCTTTGTTAAAGAAACCCCCGGTACGATAAAAATTAAGTTTTTATTCAAAGAGGTGCTTATCCCAGTGTTCGGCCAACAGCAAGGACCACCCATATAAAATTAGGTACGGTCATTCGACTCATAGTGCACTGCTCAACTGACGAGGATTGCTTTAGATAAAAGAGACACAACTTTCAACCCACACACAGATTTTTTAATTTTTCTCTGATCCTTAAAACTATCTTTACTTTCCCTTTCCTCTGACCATCTTTATTGTCAGACGTTAAGTCAGCCCAAAGTAACTCGTCTGTTCACTAAACACAACAATCTATTACTGGAACGACTTCAAGAAAACTAGAAGGTTAGTGACGATAACTGATTTTCATTCAGTCAGATGTTTCTAGTTTTTCCCCCATCAAACTCACTTATCCCATATCTATATGAGAGAGACAATTTTTGTTGGAAGGACATGATACACGTAGCAGTAGTGTCACTGGGAGACCTCCGAGGCTTATGTTACGGTCGTTTGCCAGTCCCTAGCAATAAGCTGATCCTATCTACAGATGTCTTCTGAATCACTGCCTTGGTATGAGGATGTCTATGCACCTCCACCGCCCTCGCCATCTGATGGTTCCTCTGCGACGATGAGCATTGATGGCGACACTGTCTCTGCGAGCCCATGGGAAGCCGACTTCCCAGTCGAAGTCTACGCAGATAGAACCCCGGTTTCGCCAATCACCTTCCGATGGCCGGCTAACTTGGACGCATCCAAATATTATATAGATGTTGTGGGGGTTGCGCAGTGGTACCCGCCTTGTCCAGGAAGGGAGACAACTCCTGAGGTAGTTACCCCGGGACTCTGCGCCCTCCCAAAGCAATTGGCCATCGTTTCTAAAGCTTCCTCCGGGCCCAACCCTCCTTCCTCTCGCCAATCCTCCTCCTCCACTAAACCCAATCGCACAATCTTACAACGACGCCAATTCCGACTCCTAACCAAAGGTGTTGACCAACCTCTCGCACCCATCACCATCAAGAATATCAACCCATTATTCACCCACATCAATCAAGAACCTACTGCAATCAATACTACAGGACGTAAAGCCATCAAAATGGGCAATAGCAAACGTCAACCCTCCCTAAACGACTCGGTCCAAGTCAACAGCAAGCAAGATTCGAATGACATCGAGACACGTAGCATCTCAATGGATACCAATGAAGGCCGTTACGCTGCCTTTGAGGCTGGCCTGCGTTTCATTCATCGTTCCGCCGAGGCTTGGCCGCAAGCTGGTGACCGCGAAAACGACGGACCCTGGGAACATGCGACGGCCTTAGCTGGAGAATACGACAGCGATTACGACGACGCTGATTACGGCAAAGAGGTCGACGCCCTTAACCCAAGAATCGGTGACCGCGGCATCCCAGACCAGGCTGCCCTGAACCACGTCATGCTCATGCATGAAAAATTCACCAAGATGACCTTTGCGCTCAATCGAGCTGCTGTAAGGAACAGTAACACCACCACACGCCTATGCAAGTCCGCCAATGACATTATCACAACCACTCCTATTCGTATTAAGGTTCTCAACAAGGAGAAATACGTCCCCACGCCTCTTACCTCCGATGATATTAGCAGCAGTACTCCTAATACCTCTAATACGGATTCTCGCGAGAAACGCAGCTCTGACGGTACTGCTGATACGGACCTCTCCTCACCAACACCTTCCCAATTCCCCAATGCTTCGAAGGCTATCGGATACCAAGACTCTCCGAAGCGTGGTCGTGGTCATGGTCGTGGCCGCCCCCGTCGCGGTCGTCCTCGTGGCGGTACTCCTAGAAGTGCTCAATCCAAGAGAAAGAGAAATGACGACGCAGAGTATAGACCTGGCGACTCTGATGATTCCTCTGATAACGACATGAGGAATCGTAGCCGCAAAAAGCTTCGAACCTGATCAGAGAAGATAAAAGATAGCATTGTTTTACGACTTTTCCGCGATGAGTCCACGCTCGCATTACGAGAAGCCATTGAACCGAGAGACGAGAGACGACACTTTTCATTATTTACCATCGAGTTACGCATTGAGGCCTACGGGTCTCCCGATACCATACACAGCATTCATACTGACGCATTTTCACACGATACCCACATCGCGTTTCATACCCACGAGGAGGGGCGAAGTTAGGAGTTTGGAAGAGATGCTACTAGGCGCTTACGGAAGGGAGTCCTTGCTCAGGACCGGGGAGACAGCTGGCTGGCTACCATAGGGGCAACATTTGATTTTGATTTTTTTCCCCTTCATGTCGCGGCGCAATAGGGGTTGATGATGAATAGTTTATTTCCTGCTGCCGCTGGTCGGTTCGAGGACGCACTTGGAGCAGTACAACCTCATTAGATAGGTATACCCCAAGGCACAATGGATTTGAGATTATTTTCCCAATAGCTCTCCCCGGATGGTGCTTAGGAGTACAGCAGGTGAACACTACATGGTCCTCCTTAAATCTACCTCACAATTCTCGTCTTAATCTTCTCGTGTCATTATGACGGAAAAATGTCGTAGCTTTAAGCTGTGTTTCGTAGTTTTGGCAGAGTGAGTTTCGACTTTACCATGTTTTGGCTGCCGATTCGTTGTCCGGCTCCTTCCCGAGGTGGCTCTACCTTAGGGGCGGTAGAACCTTCCTTTCGGCTGCATAGAAATAAGGGACCGTGCTGGTAGCAATTGCCATGACTATCAGGTACGTCTTTCCACAAACCCCTCGCGTGGAAGTAACCACGGGGTAATTACGGCGAGAATACGCTCTTCAAATTGGAAATCACGACGTGTGTCGCTACTTCAAACTCGGAGCCACTGATGTATCGAGAACCATTAAGGTCGGTTACCCGTAGCACTTTCAAATGCACCTAGGTATCCAATCTCATACTATCCCAATAAACCTCCAACGGCGGCTATTTCATCTAAAATAGAGAGGGTGTACGTAGCCAGCCGAATGCCAACGCATTCACCACAAACCCCTAATATGCAGTGTGCAGTTCGGTATCCAAAGTACTGGATGTTATATCAATGTTGTTCCGACCGGCGTCTTGGATGGGTATGATGATGATGACATCGCTACCGAAACGGGGCACCATTGCCGGCCAAGGCTACGCCGGCTTCCGTCATTCGGTACCGGTGCCAGAATGCAAAAGCGGCTCACCACCGGCGCCGTAGGACGAGAACGGTTGCTATCCCTAGAGAGCAATAGAAAACATTCGCCTCCCGTTCCGATAGCTGTTGATTGATTGGAGATATAATTCCCAAAAATCGCATGGCTTGAGGCACGCGACCTAGACAGTTTGCGTTGTGAAGCCTCTAGCCAGGCACAATCCTTGCTTCGGATTCTCTAGCTACATACATGCAGTTAGGTTGAGTCACAAAGCGTTACTAACATCGATTTTGCGTTCTTATATTGATACCACACGGGGGTGTGGCATTAAACCCCATATTTTTACCCCCTACCCTCTTCATTTCTTGATGCGTACGTGCCGGAAGATCATTAATGGACGTGCGGTGGTCGTCGTACGATTCCAATTGTTACCTCTAGCTAGATATTTTTAATGGTTTGGAGAGGGTTAATATTCGCAAAGGAGAATGCCACCTTTAATGAAGCTAGGGTACAATCAGGATACATGCTACCTACCTACTAAAGTAGGTCGGTTTCGAGTTTCGCGGCCGTTGAAGTCGCAGGCTGGCCCGCGTGGGTTAAGTCTGGCCTAAAGAAAGCATACCAATTGCGACGGCGCGCGACAAAAAGTAGGGCTAATATTCGGTATGCCGCGTACGCATCTCAAATAGGACGGATGGGTAAGTCTGAGGTAATCCTTTAAAAGGAAGGATATCAAGACATGCGAGATATCAACCTAGATATCTATAGTGGGTAAGTTGATCGCAAAGTAGGTAGATAAGCTTGCGATGTGAGTCCGTTCCTGTATACGAATCGGGGTTCTAGACTTCCAAATTTGGTTTCACTCCAAAATCCTTACACATCCCACCTACATGCGTTGCGTGCGGTAGATACATAGCGTCGCAGGGTACATGATTTTTTTTTTTTTTGGTGATTCATTTCTCCAACAACCTTACCTAGAGAGCCAGTTCATGGTTTTTTCTGTTTTTAGCGGAGATTTCACCCGATACCCGATCTACCGTTCTCAACCCTAGAACTAGAAACGGGACTGCGCCGTCCGTTGATCTTGGTGGGTGTGGCCGCCGCTACCACATGGCGACATGGTTTGCGTTTCCATTCCACTCCTCCTTATGCGCGTGTGTTGTCTCCCTGTCTGTCTATTCTGCCTGATAATTTCCGAAAGGCTCAAATCAAGGGTCCAAAAAGTAACGCCACTGGTGCTTACTATATGTATCTTATTCCTACCTACGCCCTTGGGGTAGGTAAGAAGAAAATTTTCTTTTTATCATTTTCGCTCCGGGATCGATAGGGGGGAAACGGGATGGGGCCGCGCAGGTTGGGGTCATCGATCCGTCGGCTCGGGTTGGGATGGTGGGACTTGCGGTAGGTGGTGAGGTTAATAGGAGGATGGATCCTAGCTCAGGTTTTTTTTTCCCTCTGCGAAATGTTCGTAGGGCAAGTCATGCAAGTATCGCGTGGATGCTAGGCAAAGGAAAATTTATATTAGGGACTCCAAAAAGGGTAGAAAACACTTCCCATCTAGGTGTGTGCGTATATTCGGATATCCGTAAATGGGGATATCTCAACAACTTGGCATCCGAACTCTTGGATTTGCTAAGCTTCGACTACCTAATTATAAAGTCATTTTTGCGTGGCCAGACGACACAGAGACAGCTAAGTCACTGGATCTAACCAGCTTGGCTGGTTATGTGCAATGCGACGTTCTACATACCGACAGGCGCGTAGGTGGTAGTAGGTTGTTTGCATCGTTAATGAAACCCCGGATATAGATAGAAGGCAGCGCAGGGTCCGAGAAGAAAAAAATCTCATGACTCGCAGGCTTTCGCATACTCGCATCAGCGACCATCACATCCCGCCCATCCCGCATCTCGTCCAACGTTTAAGATCGAGTGGCTGGCTTCGCGTGTGTGACGGTTCGGCTGCATCCATCGGTATTCCAAAATGTCTTTTTCAGCTACGGGCATACAAGGGCGCCCATACGTACACATATTGAAAAGAATTAAGAACTTGGACACAAGACACACGCTAAGACTTGCTTGGGGAGTACGGGTTGTCGTCTTGTTGAACGTTGCAGGGGCGCGGGAATACACATGCCCTAATGTTGTTACCAACAAGCAAATAAAGCCTATCATTCACCCAGGTATTCGGTCAGCAACGAGACACAACCATCCATCTTCTTCTCCCCAACGCACCAACAGTTAGTTTTTGGTTCGTAACTATATTCATAATGCCAATAAGCACTTCAGGTATGTAGGTGTTATGATGTTCGCAGTCTAGGGGACGGGGGGAATGCCCTGCAATTTCCCCAGGACATGATCTGCCGACTCGTCATCAACTTAAGCTGAAATGCATAGTCCTAAGTTGAGTCATCTAACGTAAGGTCTAGTAGACAAACATAGAATGATGCGCTTGTCAACTTGACCTCATCTTATTAAAACTCGATAGTGCGTGTAATTAATGAACCAATAACAGTAACAATTGTGTCGCTTACTCACTCAATTGGGTGGTGGTGGTGGCCAATATTAGAAGAGGGGGCTAATACTGGACATGGAAAGAGATTAAGGCCTGTAGTTGGCGAGACGATGCTATTCCAGGCCTAAGGAGGATGCTTATATACCATATAATAAGCATCAAGTAAATTTCCCGGGTTATCTACGCCTGTTTCATTCTGGTCGGAAATGCAGCCGTTCAACAAGAGGAGAAAGAACAGGGATTCACTGATGGCAGATGTCGGCTTTCTTGTATTAGTTGGATTAGTGCTAGGTAGAAGACGCCGCCGCCATTTTGAGAACCACGGATATCCTATCAAGGATGTCTCCACCTCTAATGGTGTAGGTCTTGCTGTGTGTTATTTGTATATCGATCCAATCTAATCCAACGGGGTACACAATTTATCGCATGAAGGATTCTCGTGTAGGTTACGTATCTCTAGGCTTATGTTATTAATGTAAGGGAAAAATACAACCTTGACACCGCAACTCGAGACTTCTAGAAGTTCAGCCACTCTGAAAACGTCAAGGGCATTATCTAGAGCGTAGCCATCTTAGGTAATAGCTCATTGATACCTGGAAACAAGGTATCTCCTATTTTTTTGCTACACTGCTGCATTTGGATGTAATGTCATGAATTCGTCAATATGGAAATCCTCCCGGATCCTGCCGTGTACTTTCTTCAACTTGAGGAATTGCATATGAAACCCAGGAGATGCTGTAAAGCCTGTTTTGAAAGGATAACGCAGTAGCCGTATGTAATTTGATTTGGTTTCGTACCAAGATATATAGACCAACAAGTCTCAGATCGCACACGAGTTCTGCCCGCTCCGGCGAATATTCGTCGACGAAGGCGTTATTAGACCATTCTCCACCTTAACCGACAATCTGAATTTTCTTCACCACAAGGGCCTGTATGTAATTGCTTGCCTATCATCTATATTTGAAATCAGTAATGCTCCGATTTTCCCCTGTCGCCATTCGATTCGATCCAATTCATCATACCTTTGTAATAACCCAAAAAATCCCACCTCGATTCTTTTCTCTCGCGGTTGTCGAACAAGTTATCGGAAGTAGTGAGGTAGTGTGGCCATCAATCACAAATCGCGCCTAGTTTCAGAATTGCGACATAGATCTCGCTCGACTTAGCCGGCTAGCTGGACCTAGCTACGATCGCCTTCCCCATCAGGCATTCCGCCGGGTTGGGGCACGGTATCGAATCATACACACGGTCCCCAGCCAAACACAGAACCAGAAACAGAAACATTTCAAGAATAGAGAAGAAATAATTCACAACCACAACTACCACATCTTCGGCGAAGGGAGGCCTCAAGATCAAGCGAAGTCCCGAAGCTCGCCGGCTTTCTCTTTTCTATCAAAGCAAGGTACACCGAATCAGATCAGTAACTTGTGATGGTCGGCTGATGTTCGTATCGGTTAGGTACTGATCTGAGTGAGGGCATTCTGGAGAGAGCAGCTGAATTTAAGCGATCATTTTCAGGTACGGTACTAACCACCTACCATCACCTTCTCTAACACTACCCGCCTACCCGTAATGATTTGTATTGTTGTATTATTGTTCTTGTTCTTATGGGGCACCCCTTCTTTTACCTTTATATCTACACCCGACAGGGCAATAGGTATACGTGTACTGCGTGTGCTTGCATCGAAAGTATTGTACATACGTACAGGAAAGAGAGACACTAAAGAACACCAAGGAATACGAAGGACAACAAGTTCTGCTCCGGCACTGCCACGTACTGTACAGTTGATTACCGTACCGTAGATTTGGCGTTGCTGGACCCTGACGACGAAATACATTCCCATCTTCCCATCCTCCCATCCTTCCCACCCACACTCGCGCATACATCCATACACCTACCTACATACACCCATAACGTACCACGAGTATCTATCGGAATTGATGAATTACCTCACCTATTGAATTTGTACACGAAAAAGAAGCCCCGCCGTCAAGACCCTCTTCTTTCTGCGTAGCTGCGTACTTAAATTACCGTACTTAGGTACACTTAGGTAGCTAATTCAGCAAGGAGAGAAAGCAGCTAAGCCTGTTAAGCCCTGGCTTAAGCCTGCTAAATCGAAAGGGTACTAGAGGGGACAACTTGTACAACTGGAGCCAAGGTAGCTGTAAGTATCTTCCCTCTTTTATTTCGTTCTATTTTCGCCTTATTTCGCCCTATCCTTCAACTTGTGGGTACCCTCGTCATACAATCCATATTCTTTCAATTCTACGAACAATTACATCCATGAATACTTTTTTCATACACGATCGACCCATTCATTCATTCGTTTTTTTTTTCTTCTCTTATGCCGGCGGCGGCGGGGCCTAACCAAATCAGGCGAACCACTAGGCGTTCCCGGGCCTTTTCAGTAGCCTGTCCCGATTGAATCTTTAGTTTCCATTATCCTAATTTCAGGTGGGATTTGAAGACCCTTCCGCCTTTTTTTAAGCTGCGCCCATGCATCATCTACAGGCTACTTAGGTATGCATACACTACCTAGGTACACTGTACTGTACTGCACGCTACCTGCCCGCTGCCCACTTGCACTTCCCACTGTCCACTCTGCCACTGCACTAACTACCTAGGTAACTGTCCTAACTTACCGTCCTAATCGTTGTCCGTTATAACTGTTCTAACGGGTTGGCTTACCCTTTTTCACCCCTCCGCAACCAATTAGAATTCGTCAAAGGGCTGACCTAGGGGGCCCCATTCAAGGCTCCATCTTTAGGCCCGTCAGGCTCAAATCAGAAGCCCGCCTTTTTCAGCAGCGAGACATCAACCGCAACGCAACGTCTTTTTCCCCCTTCAACACCTACCCGCGACATCATTTCACCAATTTACCAAAACCACTGACGCCAGAAAAAAAAAATACTTTCCCCTCACGCAAATCAATTCTCTTCCGTCCTCTTTTCCTCAAACCCCCACGTTCCGCGTCAAACCTCAAAAGTCTCCAACCAAACGACGTCGCCTGGTAAATAATTTGGATTTTTATTTTTAAATTTCTTTCTCTCCCCCTCATCGTCGAATCAGTTACCTGGTATACTCAGGAAAAAACTACTACCATTACAACCATCATACAACAACAGTAACAAGAACAACGCACCTACCGTGCAGCAAAACTAACTACTGGTGGTTCAACGACAGAAGTTTAGGAACCTCTTTGGTCAGGAACCTGACATTGACTGAGAGAGATCAAAACTCCCTTTGGTCCATCATCATGTCAGGTTCGGAGGGAGGATTCGACCTGCTACGGCGGGCAACGCAGGCGATGATGTCAAAGTAAGTAAATGGGAATTTCTAATTTCTAATTTCTCAAAGGGAAAAAATGTTCCTATATTCCGTCTCTATCTATTTTTCAATTTCACCATCCGGAAAGACTCCCCCAATCATCCATCCAATACATCCCATCACATGCTCTTCGTTCTCAGTACCCCTTCCCGTTGTTACTGCTACTACTGCCACTGCTACTCCTCTTCTCCTCATACCCTGCCTATCATAACGCCATCAGTCGTATCTGCTCGCCCCAGCAAAAAATGGGAGAAGAGTAAGATTATCCCTTACCTATTTCTAACTTATTTCCCGTCCCGTTACCATATTCCGCAATTGTTATATCGCAAGTCGCGACCTTTCCAATTTCTTTACAAGGTTTTCTTTCCCATTTAGCCAGTATTTGCCTTCGGATTACGGATCACTCCCCAAATTCATGGCTCCAAGGATATTGCAAAAAGTCGGACCTTGGACCTTTTGGACCCTGGCTTTTTAGGTACCAAACTCGACCGCAATGGGGCCGGGGTGGTGTTCGATGAGTCGTCACCGATGGGTAGTACGTACTGTACCTATCTACATGGGACCTAGGAAATAGGAACATACCGACAGACTTCTTTTCGACCACTGGTATTTTTTTTTCTGGCCGTTCGGTCTTCGGTATCCTATCAAGGTTACGCCAAATACATCATCATCATCATGGCCAACACCCTCATCATAATCATCCGGACCCTTGGGTCACCATCCACAAGTGAGGCTTCAAATGTGATTTGAAAGAGGCTCATCCAGCTGGTTACGGTCATCTTAAATCGGTCATCGGCGCTCACCCCGCCAAAGAAAAGATTACGAGATGTACACGTTCAACAGCTTATTTTTAACCAAACGTTCCCAAGCTTATCTACATAACGTTGCACAAGTCGCGGCTGGTCACCGATGTTCGCAGCAAGTTGGTCCCTTACGGTCCCCATAATTATCACTTCCAGCTCCGTTCTGCGGCGAATCTGAGCGCGGGGTCTGGACGAGGCTTATAATTATCGTCATATTGAAGCCTGATTCCTAACCCTCCAACTTGCAATTAAACCGCAAAAGGGTGCCCAATGCCGCCAATGCCACTTATGTCAACAAGTCACTCAAGTATAGTGCTATGTCACTCGATATGCCACTGGATGTCACTCCTCCTTCCCTGCTGGACCGCTACAACAGCTGGCTGAGTGGGCTGGCTGGGTGGCTGTCTGTTACTATCCATCTCGGATTTCTGTCTGCGGTCCCTTTCCTTTCATTTTCTCTGCGTTCACCCCACCTCGAACTCATCGCGTCGATCTCATCTCCAAACACCCAAGCCCACCCCCTTTGCCCCCACTTCAATTCTCCCCCCTCTACGTTACCACATGGCGAGTGTCATGGGTGTTAGTAGCTACGAAGCAACATGGGGTTCGGCTCGATGCAATAATGGCTTGTGAAATTTTCGTTCTTTTTTACCACCTGCCCTCCCGTCTTCCGCCTCGCCTGCTAGCTTTCTTCCCACCCCATATGGATACCTGGATACGTTGCAGGGCCATTGGATTTTCTTGCGGCTATTGGACATGTCCTACTTCGAAATGTCCTCTTTCCAAGATCCCCCCTTGAGCTTCCACCTACTCCCCTCCTGATATCCACATTTTCTTTTTTTTGATACCCTGTTTCTACTAGTTATTAAAACTACTTCTCTCCCCCACTTGGTTCTCCTCCCTCCTAGCTTCGATACATAGAACACCTTGGCTCCTCGTCTTGGTGTTCGAAACAACAATGATTGTCGTTAACATGCCAAGCAGGACCTCAACTTCTGAGGACGATGGGACCGACCAAATTGGTTACGATACTCCGCGATCCGGCATCGCTACGCCGCAACCTGATCTGTCTGACAAACGATTGCCGGGTATTATGAGCTACTTTGGTCAGGTTCGTTTAACCTCTTTACCTTGTTCCCGTGGCTCTTCCATTTCTTCCCGAGCACCAGAGACTGAGTCGATACACCCTACCTGTCCCCAGGAAGAGAAGGAAGCGCACACCGTACCTCAACAACTACCGACCCCGGAATCGGATTTGAGCAGCAAGGACGTCACGCCTGACACTTCGCCTCTCCTTCCACATGAGAGGATAGAACCCCTGGCAAAAGTACAGTCCTCGCAACAAGCAGTCTCCGATATCCATCCCTACCCTACGCCTCCATGTTCACAGACACCATCAGAAAGAGGTGCCAAGTTATCCGATGCGGGTGGTGATTCCGACACGGCCGCTAGCGGTCCGTCAAGTCGATCATCTCTGAACAACAAGAGCGCCACCGATCTCTCCCAGCTCAAAGTTCGGAGAGCCACTTTAGCATCTCCCCTCACGAGCATAGTCACTACATCCAGCGTTCTCGCGAGCCATCTCTCTATCCCCGGCGAGCGCGAGCGTGCCTCTTCAACTACACCAAGTTCTCCCTCGGATACCCAGCCCCCCTCTGGGGATGCTAGCAGTTTCTCCTCTAACTCCGCCTCGATTGATCGACTCAAGAAGCTAACTGACGTTGGATCGAAAAAGAGCGGTCCTTCGACACCTACTAGAACGCTCTCGACTACCCATTCGTCTCACGCCGAAGAAAGGTCGCCTTCGAAGCTCAGCGGAGATGGCTCAGACACGGGTGGCAGGCAAACACCTGTCTCTTCTGCCTCGAGTACCGGTGCGCAAGCGCCACCGCAAAGAGGCAAGCTTACCATTAAGATTCTGGAGGCAAGAGGGCTCCGAAAGAGCCGGGACCCTTATGTTGTCGCGGTGTTCCAGAGAAGCGAGCTAATCTCGCATGGACCGCGAACATTCGAAGATGAAGATGAGTCACCACCCCAACCGGTGGCGATGGGAATGGGTGGTCTCCCCATACAACGTCAAGGTAGCGATCCTGGCCGTGCGATGGCGATACCTATGCGCAGCCGTCAAAGCAGCAATACTAGCATCAGTGACTATAATACGTTTCGCAATCGTCCGCGAAGATCATTCACCAGCCCTAAGTGGGATGCTGAAGCAGAATTGTAAGTATCGTAGATCGATTGAGGTCCGTCGGACACATCGACTAACTTTGGATAGTGATGTTGTTGATTCAGACATGCTAGTGGATATCTCGATATATGATCACGGCGCACAAGGAGAAGAATTTTTAGGTCACGTCGACTTCCAAGCTATCATTCCCGGCAAGGATGAGCCCGTACGAGGTTGGTACCCGTTAAGAGGAAATGTCGACACAACACCCGAGAAGACTCCCACCGGCGAGATATTTGTCGAGGCCATCTACCAACGAACCGAGAAAAAACACTACGGACCAGACGACTTCCAGATCCTACGATTAATTGGAAAGGGCACGTTCGGTCAAGTTTACCAGGTGCGCAAGAAGGATACCGGACGCATATATGCCATGAAGGTTTTATCGAAGAAGGTCATCGTTCAGAAGAAGGAGGTTGCACACACAGTCGGAGAGCGAAACATTCTCGTTCGTACAGCGATGTCAGAGTCACCATTCATCGTAGGCCTGAAGTTCTCCTTCCAGACCCAGAATGATCTCTTCCTTGTTACCGACTACATGTCCGGTGGTGAGCTCTTCTGGCACCTTCAGAAAGAGGGACGATTCGATGAAAAGCGAGCCAAGTTCTATATCGCAGAACTTATCCTTGCCATCCAACACCTTCACAACAACGATATTGTCTACCGTGACTTAAAACCTGAAAATATCCTACTGGACGCGAACGGTCACATAGCTCTTTGCGACTTTGGATTATCGAAGGCCAACCTCACCCAAAACGATACAACTAATACGTTTTGCGGAACTACAGAGTATTTAGCCCCGGAGGTATTACTCGACGAGGCTGGATATACAAAGATGGTGGACTTTTGGTCTCTTGGTGTTCTAGTGTTCGAGATGTGCTGCGGTTGGAGTCCCTTCTATGCGGAGGACACACAGCAGATGTACAAGAACATCGCCTTCGGCAAAGTGAGGTTCCCACGAGACACACTGTCCCAGGAAGGCAGAAACTTTGTCAAGGGATTACTTAACAGGAACCCGAAACATCGTTTAGGTGCTGTCGACGATGCAGAAGAACTAAAGCGTCACCCGTTCTTCGCGGATGTCGATTGGGACATTTTGTCTAAGAAGCTCATAACTCCTCCTTTCAAGCCGAAGTTAAAGTCAGAAACTGATGTTTCATACTTTGACCCCGAGTTCACCAACGCTCTGAACACCAACGGTTCGTTGAACGAGCGCGCACAACAGCTAGCTACAGGCTTCGCCACATCAACACCACTGTCGCCAACTACGCAAGCAAACTTTCAAGGTTTCACATTTGTTGACGAAAGTTCACTAGATGATCACATGAAAGGACGATATATTGACGAAGAGATGGATGACGTAGATCGTCGAGATAACGACTGGGATGATCTCGAAGATCTTGATCTCCGGAAAGCAAACAGGATGAGTGGTATCGTAAAGACTGGCAACAACGAGGAGGCGTTTGGCGAATCGCATTTCGACATATGACACGAATATTTGTTTTTGTTTTCAAGCTCTTTTACGACACGAGAATGAGCCAATCTGCTCGTTCCCGGCATTTGCAATGGTTTCAGCCATTGCTTTAAAATTCATGTCATCACAGCATGGGGCGGCATATTGCATGAGGTGACAATTGGCAGAGGTTACTTCAGTCACTGCGGAAGGTCAGGGCGTTTGGTAATTGCAAATAGTCTGAAATCATGGGCACATACGTACACGAGACTACGGAAGCTTTCGAAAATACCTACCCAAATTTACCCGTTTCAAATCACAAAGGATCAGTATGAGCCATATTGATCCCGTCCTTTTTCTTCACTTCAATTCGGAATTCTTCCGCAGGGGTTTCTAGTGAGCGAGGTTTCCGCCGTTGGCGAGCGACTCTGGTTGGCCCATACGCGAAAAAGTACCACCTCCATTGCGACAAAGCGAGTTGGCATTTGTTGCCGGGTTGTTTTAACGTCACAGGGGGGGTTAAGGTGGGCTGATGCTGATGCTGGCGCCGAAGCGAACGAATGAAGTGAGCTTTTAATTTGACTGGATTCCCTTCCCTCCAATCGTCTTTTCGATCCTTGGGGAGGGTTCCCTAGTCGGTTTTTTGCTATTGCGTTGCTGCTTCTTCAAGGGATTGACTTTTCTTTCCCTATTATCAAAGTTTCGAGCATGTCAAGGGGGTTGGTTGATCGGTTTGGCAAAGATGAAATGAAATGGAATGGAATTGACATGTGAATGCGAACGCGAACACAACAACGTACATAGCTACTTACTACTACACGTGACGACGAGAACGCCTGCGCTCCCTAGCGAGAAGCGAAAGGGACTGAAAATTCAAATTAAATTAGGTTGCTTATCATATTGGGTTGGAATGAATTGTGTGCGATGTTTACTTCTGTTGTTCGATTTGTGTGTCAATTGGTTGTGTACTTTGTTCTGAAGTCGTTTGGATTATGTGCCTGCTTTCGTGCACCCTTTGTGCTTGCTTAATGACTTGTTGAATATGTTTTGATACGTAGTAAGTTATGAGATACCCGTGATACATCATTTAATTTGACTACTAACTTCGTTTTTCAAACTCAGCGCTGACTAATGGCCCTACCTCTCCGGCTCTCTAGGAGAAGATTGACTAATCTTCTTCTCGAAGAACTTGTAGTGCCTACGAAGATCATGCACCTGGATGTTCGGCGATGTCGGGATATGTGGTGTGGCAAATAGTCATGGCTGAGGTATATGTTGGAAATGAGATATCATTATCAGATATCACGAGCGATTTTAGGGTATCCTAGACATATTAGATGTATTCAACAATCTTTGAAGGTCCACAGAAGATGATAGAAATATGATCTAACGGGATAAAAAGGAGAGCGGGCTAAATAGGGTCTGTCCTCTGGAAGACTTAGATTTGGGTCGTGAATGCTAGATTAGTAGGATAGTGGCGGGAAAGCAAGGGAGCAGAGGCTATTTTACTATATCTTACTAGACAACTGGATGTGGCAATGCCATGTGCATTTGGTCCCTTCGTCTGATTTCACGTCCCTGTCTGGATCTGAATACGAGAAATTGGTGCAATTAGCTTAGGTAGCTGAAAGAATGTAAGGGGCTTGTCTGATTATCTATGAATGAGGCAGACAAGTAGAGATATGACAGATCATCTCGTTTGTCTGTACGTGGTATGGCCAAGAAGCTTCTTAATTGATAGGTTTCGAGGTGATCTAGAACGACGAAATTTGTCTGGGCGTGGTTATCTAGAATATGGAAGTAGGCCCTTAGTATATGGAAGAGAGCCTGCTACGACGTGGTATGGATAGCCGGCCGAAAAGACACGATGACCGCGATATGGGCTTGGATCTGGCCCTGGTACAAGATTTGAGATATAGAGGTTGGATCGGTAAACTGGCGGAGCTAAAGATATCTAAGCAAATCGGACCACTTATGTAGGATAGGGGAATGTCAACATAGGAATACTGTCAGCAAGCACGAAGACGCATGTGATTGGTACTTTTATGGAACGAAGGATCTTTTTGATGATTCGGCAACGGCGATCCTAGGAATAAATGTACAGTCGTGAATTACTCTCCTCTTCACCTCTTCTGGGTGATGGCTGGCACTACGCTAGGTAAAATGCCATACGCATCCCCTGTCTTGTTTCTTCTCCCTTCTATTTCCCCTCAAGAACTTTTGCGTCTGTCTAGGTAAGTCGTGGATCTATTTCTCATATTCAATTGATCAAGTTTAGTGGTGAGCACCCTCCTCCTCTTCCTCCTCAACGAGCCAATCCTCGACAACGGCAGGCGCAGAGCCGGCAGCAACACCCTCGTTACCCTCGACCTCGACGGCCATGCTCTCGTATTCCTTTAGGCTGCTGGCGAGGTCGGCCTCCTCGGGCGACTTGGGTGTCTTGGGGGCTGTGAAGGTTTGTACGTGGCCGACTGCGTCGGAGTCTTTGACGGGTGTGGGCTTGTAGGCTTTGAGTTCCTTGAGGTAGAGCTCTTGGACGAAGTCGGCTGTTTAATTGGGGTTATGTTAGCAGATATTCCTGTATGTCTGTTTGCTGATATGCGGATTCGAGGCGGGCAATTGAATTGCGAAGCCAAAATATAACGGAATTGGTGATGTCTTTCATTTTAATGCTTCAAGTATGCCGTAACCGTAGCCGTATTGTTGGCAGTGGTGATGTAGGTATTCGATTTGATATCGCCCGATCTCGCACGTTTCCCGCTCTTTCGACTCCAATCATCCCACCTTTTCCCATTGCATCCTTCAATTGCCCTCCAATTCCGCTTCAATGTGTTTAAGAAAATATCGGTTCTTACCTCGTCGCGATACGGTGGGGGCAATAAAACCTCTAACAGCGTTTACCCTGGCGACACGGGTGATAGCCGAAGCGGCCGATCGAGCAGTCTGAGCGAAAAATAACGGTCAGTATTATCGTTTCTGTATTTATGGTATTTATAAAATGAATTGTATAGTAATTCTTACCGTAGTCCTCAGCATTTTGTCCTTTAATTATGTGAATATGCTCGATTGACGAGTATATTAAAGGATGTGGTGGTGTTGATATAGCGGGTGGGTGGATGGGAAAGGACGTGGAGATCGTGAGAAGAAGTTGCGATTGAGGTTTTTCCTTTCGCCGCCTCCATTTGCTCACTCAATTCTTTAGCTCGGAAGTTGCTGGGGTGGAGTTAACATACACCTGTCCGAGCTAGTCATGTGACCTACTACTTTTAACCATTGAAGTGGGGTATATCACAAAGTACAGTGCCAATCCAGTTAAAACACAGTATAGACCAATCTGAGTTTAAATTCAACTCACTCTCAACTTTATCAAATCACCACCTTCACTTAAATACAGTCATCTTGAGAATCCATTCTTGACACAATACATTCATTTGAATCACGATGTTTCCAACGGCATATTAGAAATTTCTCGTCAGTAATGTCAATAGCCTATCAGTATCTAGCCACGAAAAGTTTCGTATGGCTCGTTCAAACTCGTATACCACGAAACAATTTACCATACCACCTACGCGGGGATCAACCAAATTCCTCTCATTATTAGGTGAGACTTAACCACAATATTAGATATAAGTTCTTAACAATTTGTTGATAAAGATTTTATTGAACAAAATCCACCAAGCTGTAGTGACAGTACTAAAAGCTCTTCAACCCGAAAAGCTCAATCACAAAGCTAGGCCATCCCAAAGACATATAAGTATAATATCCTGTCTCCTATGTGCACCCCATGTCTATCCTCATTACAATAGCCCTTCCATACCTTATCCCTATGCAAACGCCACAATCATTCAAAGAGGTATAGAAAAATCAGGAACATTGGTTTCTCGCTACGAGATCCAGAAATCAAGGGCTGTTCTTCTCCCAGCCTCCCGCTTTCCTTTGGTGGCGTCGGAATTCGCCGAACAAAGCAGAAGCAATGTATGTGACGAAGACGACGCCAGCGACCACAGAGTAGGCAATGATGTATTTGTTAGCAGCAGTGGCCAGTTTGAGACCTAGTCCGCCGTTGACGATACCCATGATAATGACGGAACGACCGTACCAGATGTGAGCATGCGAGATGAGACCACGAGTCTGGTGCTTTACGAAGTATCTGTGGTGGAGCATACCCAGGATAGGCTGAATGCCCATAAGGGAGACGACGACAACACCAAGTTTCGTGTGCGTTGAGTTGAAGTTCTGCCATGAACCATTAGTTCTCATTCAAAGGTACCGTATTGAACCAACATGAGGGAACTTACAATCTTGATGCGCTGCGAGGAAACAAGACCCAATCCAAACCCAGCCCACATGAGCAGGAAGGCAAGGAACTGCCACGAGGCGTGGATAATCCACTTGCCGAGCAGCGGCATGAGTGCGGATCCCAGAGGGTACAAGATACCGAAAGTCACAGCCATAATCACACCATGTCCGCGAATCAGAGTACGCGGGTCAGCAAAACTACCGCTACCAGCAACACCACGGTTATTGTTATCGAACTGTCGCACACCTACGAACGGGTTGCTGTCGTCAGACACGGTACCTTGCGTAAGGTCGAAAGCCCACTGTTCATGCTCGTCATGGTAGTGGATCCCGGCGTTCTTGTCCGTGCTGTCGACTGCCGCGCCGGTCTTCCACGCCGCAATCCAGTCCGCACTGCTAGCTGCTAGACTCATCGAACCCCCGGACCAAGAGCCGCAGTTCCCACAGCGCACGTTGGCGATCATGGTTTTGCCATCGTTGGTTACACCACTGCCTTCGAGGAGGGTGAGTTGTGTAATGGCGTTGTATTGCGGCATGATGTCTATATAATTGTCAGCATTTGCTTGTTTGTGTGGGTAGGTGAGTCTTCTAAAGGGGACACATACGTCCGACGCCTGCGCGCGGCGATATTGTTACGTTACCCTTGCCGTCAGTGTACATCATGAAGATGTTGGAATCGGCCATGGCCGATCCCGTACCGAAGGCCACCCATGAGTAGGATGTCGGCGCTCGGAGTTGCAGGTAGATGTTTCCGCTGTTAGAGGATGAGGATGCGTCTGGTACTGCGACTTGGTAGCAGATATCTGAGATCGGGCAGTATTGCACTGGCTCGGCGGACGCTAGAGTGCTGTATGCGATCGCGGCTGTTGATACCGTTAGCAATCCCGTTTCTTGGCGTTCCCGCGTCCGAGCTCGAAAACGTCTTCGAGTCTTGGTACGCTAAAAACACTACTTACTCAAAGCCGCGGTGGCTAGACGCGAGATCATTTCGAATGCCTTTTTGTAAAGCGACCTAAGGCGTATACTATCGTAACAGATTTGGGTATACTACTCTGTCCTTCGTGGAGTCGAGATATAGGTTCTCGGCGCCTCGTCTCGGATTATGCGTCGATAGAGGTTTAAATTATGAATTCGTCCCCTCTCGTACGTATTCTTTTTATCCTCCGCGTATACTTCGATGATGTAATACGCTTGTGTGATAACTATGCGACTCTCGGTGTCAAGTTCTATCCTCCTTTAACGTTTGGAACGGTGCTTTGCGAAAGTTAACTTTCCCGTTAGGTTGTTTGGAACGTTTATATATGACTTTGCTGGTGAGCTTGAAGATGTAACATTCTAGAAGGCGATGAGAAGGGCGAATGGAAAGACACTATATATAATATAGCAAAAGACTTATCATCCTCCTGGTCCATGCGAGTCTAAGCAGAGTCGTAGGATCTTCTGGGATCGCGGTCTTGGTTGCCCTTGTTTGCTGACCGGCCGGACCGTAGCCTTAGGTTAGGTACCTACATCCCAAGCTCACATACTCACTTACATCTAACATCCATACCTAGGTACCTTCTTACCTACCAAGCTAACCTTACTGTATCACATACACGTATATCTGCATCTTGCCTTGGCAAGGCTAGGTTAATTTGGTTCAACATATGCTCCAGACGGCGAGCAAGAAACTATCCATCTATGCCATGCCATGCTGTGCTACATTCGATACCCAAAGCCTCAGTGTCTACGTATGTCGATCTGAGAGCACCCCAATAACGGCCGTTCGTCTCAGATAGGTAACGGGCAGCCGGGCGGTGTATGCAATGCAAGGACCTTTACTTTGGACCACCATCTGCTTAGCACGTCATCAACGTCTATAACACAAGGGAAAAGTACATACAACAAGCCTAATTAGCTACCTAATTAGTAAGGAAGAAGCCCAGCCTCTAGGACTTGGTATTTGGGGGCAATATTGGCACATCTGGGGAATTATTTCCCTTCTTCACCTTCCGTTTCGCTGTCGTCAGCGGGCTGCCAAGACTCCCGGATGCTGGGTCGCTGGCCGGGATGTTGTATGGGTGTTTCATCATGGCAGTGCTGGGGGTCTTGGCGCGATGCGGGCGATGCGGATAACCTGCCAATTTGTAGTAGGTGGGAAAAAAGTAACGAGTCGGTTCCGTATAAGTTAGGAGATGGGTATACTAGTACCTACGAGATACCCCCCTCCCCCCAAACCAATCATTGCCCTTATTAGAATCGAAGTCGCGGTGATTCGTCAATGGCTGCGCACGGCATCTAAAGCTTCCGGCATATAGAGGTGTGTGTGGGGATGTCGTTGAGTGCCAGGGGGGTAACCGTTCCGTAGACCGCGTACTTGGGACAGCTTACTTATCTGCGATTTCATTGATTTTTTTATTGTTAGGGCGCAGGTATTTTTAGTTTTAGTCAGCTGTGCGCATACCTTAGTAAAGTAGCAAGACGATTGTATTTCATGATTCCATGTGGGATGCAGTGCCGATCTGTAGATCTCTCTTCCGCACCTTGTATGATCAATTTGGTAATTAACGACGGTCGTATATTCGTCGACCATAGTAAGTTCAGTCTTAGGGACATTTACCTATATCCGTTGTTTCATGGTCGCAGCCTTTTTTCATTTATGAATATGTTAATGTTGGTGGTGTGTATGATTGTTTTATGCAACATGGTTTTCCTTCCCCCTTTCGTTATGTCTATGGTTCTATTTCAGGTATCTCAGCGTACGACGAAGGAAGTTTAAACTGAGTAGGTACATTGTGCTTGGATTGACCTATACTCAACTTAAATGGTGCGAAACAGCCAATAAGACCGAATGGATTAATAAGATGGTATGTTGGATCACGATATAGATTCCTAGGTAGGTAGCTGACAGCTGTCTGGGTACGATGTAGCTACTCGGTGTCGAACATGAGGCAACGTCCATCATCCAGAGCCTAACCTCGTAACACGACTCTCATTTGAGCTGAGGATAAGCTTTTTAGAATGCTTATCCTTTAGAGATTAAGGAGTCATGAGCTGATGGATATTTGAAAAGACGATTCGTAGATTGATTGTGACAGTTTTCTCCTACCCCATATGCTGTGAGTGTTACCATAAAAAGAGTTACACCCATAAATAGAACATGCGAGCAGCTGCTCACACTATAGGAAGGTAATACAAGCAGATCGCTTACTATTTCATCTTCATCTTCATTACTTCTTTCATATATATTTATTGAAAGCCAAGTTAATCTATGTATGCATCAGTATAAATTTACAATATTTTGGGCATATAGTGTGTTGATGTACGACGTCGGGTTTCCTACTACACTACCACCCATGAATACCTCATTTATAGGTAGAAATGAAAGGCTTGTAAAAATAGATATATCGGCTCCACTAGCTCAATCTACCAGATAGAGTCTGTGGATACGACTAGGTATATTACAGCCATGCGGACAGGTGCGGATGGCATCGTTCGATGTTAAGGCTGAGCCTCACGGTCATGGTCGGGAATAACCTCGTTTTCTACGACTAGGTATTCAAATAAGATTTTAAGATTGTAATAATATTTTAGGAGCTGACATGCAAAATGATTTTGCTAGTACGTAAAATCGTCCCATGAGGATTCTAAACCAGGGCCATATACTGACACGACGAAATTGCAACTGGTGCCTGGACGGATTGCTGCTAGTTATCTCGCGAGGTGTATTGCGTTCGATTCGAACTTTCTTCCTTCTCTTGAGCATATGTTTCTACCTACACTGCTCCCTCGAAAGCTCATAGTAGCGTTGCGTGAAGAAGATTCGCTAACGCAGTCACATATCGCTCGTCAACAACATCAACTATGATTGTCTAACCCATAGTTTACACAACATAACGATAAAAGCGAAGCTATAGCCAAGCAGAATATGCTTACCAATACCACCTATTACCTTGGTTTCAAGATACCACAAACGACCAGTCAACCAGCTACGCTAGCGGTGTGACATATGGGGCAGTGCGCTTGCGCGTCCCCCAGCCAAATCTTGTCAACTCAGCAAACTGGCAAACTAGCATTCGTCGGATCACCAAACGGTGTGCGGCGCCACGTGTGGAATCATGGGGTAAAATGCAACTCATATATTCTAACCGCATGTCTGGATGACGCATGCGTATGTTCTCTCTAGGCCGGAACAAGATCCCTTCTCCAATGAGAATCTTTTGCGGCGTCTTGGTGAGGCCTCCAACTATGATTCCCAAAAGGGAGTTCTCAAAACACCATCTAATATCTATAATGTGATACAATTCGTATCGATATAACTCCTCACAATGCTCTGATTCGCCAACTGCAATGCACACCAAGACTGCATCAATACCGCTGTGCGCTATCGCTTTCATGCGTATCTGACCCCTCGCGCCATCACCTGACTTCAAACTTCAACATACGTGAATGCGCTGTTCTCTAGCAAACTGCTAGAAGCCACGAAGCTGAAACCACCAAAGGGATCTTCCTTAAAGCTCTCTCTCGGTGACATCTCACTCCATGGGTCCCTCTCCACCAGGGGGCTCAGCGACAACTCGGTAAACTCTGGGGCGAAGTTCTCGGCAAGCTCAGGGTCCGTAATCATGGGCTGAATCGGGGGTTCGACCTCCCTGTTCGCAAGTTTCTTCCAGTCGATCTTCTTGAAGAATCTGTGCTTCTTGATGATCTGCAGATCTCTAGGCATGTTGGAACCTAGACGTTTGGCGGGGTCCTTCTTCAAAAGCCGCGTAAGCAGGTCCTTGGCATCGGGACCTAGGAAGTACGGCAACACAAGCTTTTGCTTGACGATGTTCTGCTGGATCTTGGCATGGTTGCCGCCGCGGAATGGTGGATTACCCGTCATAAGGTCGTAACCCAGTGCACCGAACGACCACCAATCAACCGCCTTACCATACTTCTGACCCTGGACGATTTCAGGAGCCATGTATTCAATAGTCCCAAGGATGGACTTGCAGCTGTCATCCTCTTCTACTGCAACCTTGGATAGACCAAAGTCGGTCAGTAGAAGGTGACCTTGCGCATCCAAGAGGCAGTTCTCGGGCTTCAGATCTCTGTAAACTACGCCAAGCGTGTCGTGGAGGTGAGATAGAGCTAGAACCATCTCCGCCATGTAGAAGGCAGCGACTGGCTCAGGAAACATCTTCTCGGTATTAAGATGAGTGAACAGCTCTCCACCCTGTCCGTACTCAAGGATGAGGTACAACTTCTCTTGATCCTGAAAAGCATAGAACAGCTTCACGACAAAGGGATGTCTGTTGACGGATTCAAGGATCTGCCGCTCCGTCTTTGTCTGCTCAACGAGTTTCTTGTGCACTACAACGGAAGCTTTCTTAAACTGCTTCTGCGCGTAGAGCCGACCTGTGGCTCGTTGCTTGACAAGTAGGACCGTGCCGTATGTACCTTTACCGAGACAGCGAAGGGGCTCGAAGTCGTCGGCCTGCGTCTTCCGAGGCGCTAATCCCCCTTCAATCGCCCCATATCTCTTCTCCCTAACGCTTTCACTGACGAAGTCATGTTCCAATTGAACCTCATAACTCGTCGATCCAACCTCAGAAATCTCATCGTCGCTGCGACCGGTCTGACTGGTACCTCCGCTCATGTAGCGCTGTCGGCTGGTGCTTCGGGTTCGGCTCATGGTACTGGAGCGCGAGCCGCCGAGACTGAGGGGTTCGAGCTGCATACGAAGCTTGGCGATGCCGCTAATAGCAGGCGAATTGTTGGCGCGCAGAACGGGACTACAATTCGCACTGACCACATCGTCGATCCGAGCGGCGCGGCCTCGTCGCGCGGACAATGGGGGTGTCCTGCAGTGGTCGGAGTCCTCGTCGCCGGACACGATTGGGGTAGCGGAGAAACCGCGAACGGTAGTAAGTGCTGGAGCGGCCGGTGGTAACATGGCTTCGCTTCTCGAGTTATTCGTATTATTTCGTTTTATTGTTGATTAATAGTTATTAAATTTTGTAATAGTTGTGATAATATTCTAGTCTTCCGTCGATGCGAAATCTTTTTCTTTTCGCTCTCAACCCGCCCCGATTCAAGGTAGACGGGTGCCGCGTCGTCGCTCAGCGTCGGCGCGTGCTTCGCAGAGGTAATCAGGGTGTACCGGTTGAAGGGTTGGAGCAAGCATCTGGTTGCAGACTAGAGATGAAGAAAAGCTGTCTTGATCGTTTTGCTGATGCATTGGCAATCGCGTATTTTGTTACGAGGCGTCTTTTGAAATATCGTTGTTGGGTTTGTCGAGTTCACCGGAATGGTGGTGGTAGTAAAAAAAAAAAAAAGTTGAAAAAGGTAAGAAAGACGAAGCAGGGCCGAGTTATAAGAAGAGGCCACTAGTTTCTAATAGGCTGACCAGGGCAGAAAATAGAATTATGCCCACTAACAATAGCTAACAATAGCCCTGAACAAGGTTTTTTTTCCCTTCTGAATATTGGTGTGGGGTGTTAGCGAAGTGGGTCTTAAGGTTCAATCTCAATTTCGCGGACCAACCCAATTTATTCCCATTCTCAGCTGTGCAGATTAACGCGCCCCGTGCTAGATTTTCCCCCCTAAAGGGCAGCTCGGGTTAGGCGGACCTTGCCCTTCAGGCTGTTCAGGTGCCCAACTTTCTTGTGTATCCCCCACCTCCCGCAATTAGCCGCTGCAGCTGACTTTTCAGGCACCTGTCTTCGCTAAGAACCAATGAAGAGTCCAAATCAAGAAACGAGGACCAGTCGCTGAAGCAAAAATGACTTCATTCTAGTAACAATTTGACTTGTTTAACACGTCAAGTTTTAACACATGCCAATGAATGTGTTTTTATGTTACCGAGAAGTTCGAACTCGAAATGGCGAATTGTTTTGCTTGTCGAAAACCTATTAGAATCGCCTGTCTTGTTGTGATAGGTATCTAGGGGTAAGCGAGAAATTTTATTGCTTACACCGCCCGATGATCAATGTCGCAGTCTCATATTTGATACAAATATCAAGCCTCCCTTAGGACAACTATTACTTATATACTTAGTTCAGTGGCTTTCCGAGCAAACTGATCAATGCTATTACTGAGCAAGGGATTGGTTTAGTCATTGACGATGCCGAGCGGTCATAGCACGCTACGAAGGAGTCAGGAAGTTTGGTAGGAATATCCAAGACTCATATTCTCCGTGTCTTAGCGGCTGAGCCACGCGAAATGGCACGATACGAATCCACGGACTCCCACCACGGTGAGCATCCGGTGAGATATAGATCGTTTATATCTAGGAATAGGTGAAACTTATGTATTCCTTCTGCTATCTTCGATTGTAACAGATCCCGCATGTTGAGGTTAGCCGAAGACGACCTGGATCCAAATCCACGGATTACCTTTTGGCTCTGCAAGTCCGACTCCTGCTGCGTTGGATCGCGCATGTTGGGTCCTATTGCTAAGGAACCTGCAGGAGACCTGGCGCCTTTTGAGACGTGGCATTGGTTGTTGGACTAGCATATTTTTGTTGACGTCATTGAAGATGATGAGGTTGCAACGTCTCTAGTGCTATCGCTTGATCTTTAAACTGTTGATAGCACGGATGATAGATAGGTAGCTTCTGATGCATAGTAAAATCTGCGATTTTACGGTTCAGGTAGTGTTTATTTTCAGGGTAGAACTATACAAATATCTAAATAATGATTTTTACAATGAGTACGTAGGTAATGTATTTGGGATATTGCCATACGAAGCACCTGAATTGAAATTAATAATTGAAGTGAGTTTCGCGATTTCGCTATAATAATGAAGGTTGAGGGCATTTGATCTACTAGATTTACGGGCTCGTAGGGCTGTGTACCTGACTGCGAGAGCGCTAAAATTGCTGGTACCAAAGTTCAATTTAGAGCTTGGACCACCATATATACCCCACTAATTTTATCCCCCAGCGCGGCTTTGAAGCTCTGTAGAAAAAAGCTACCGCGCTTTCTTCCGATCCGTGCAATTTTCTAAAGTACCTCGATTTAATATAGCCATCGACCGAAGACCGATACCTATAGTAACATTAAGTTGAGCTTCCGAATAATTGTTGCCCATCATGATGCACCCGTCGCGGCAAGCGTATGTGGAGGAGGCGGAAGAGGTGAGTGAACACCACCTGGGCATCTCTCTACATCACTTCGTAACTAACCCGCATTCTGCCCAGGATCATGGCATGTCTTTAGATGAGGTCCCTCTGGACCGAGACTATGACATGCCTTCAGCATCAGCCGGCATTGCGCCAGAGAAGGCGTCGGCTATACTCTCACAATTTGAGCGAAAGAGGCGAGCGGCGACAATGGCGGTGCCTACCGACGATGGCCGAGTACGTGCTAGACTACGAGAACTTGGTGAACCCATCACTCTATTCGGCGAAGGACCCGCGGATCGACGAGATCGATTAAGAGAACTCTTGACTTTACAATCCGAACAAACACCTGCGGAATCGGCCGATATAGATATGGAAGATGCGCCGGAGGAGGATCAGGAAGATCAAGAAGAGGAATTCTACACAAACGGGAGCGACGAGTTACTACACGCGCGTCAGGATATAGCACGATTTTCTCTACCTCGAGCGAAGCGACGATTAGCCTTCCAAAAGCAAGAAGCATCGATACCTCTACGAACCCACGTCAAATTCCGCAAGCAGATCAAGGAGCGCTTACAAGCATTTGAGCTCCAGGGCAGTCAGACAGCGGGAGACAGAAATATCAGTATGACGAGAATATCGCCTAACGGTGAACTTGTTGCTGCAGGAAATTGGGGAGGCTCTATTAAGCTGATTGGAATACCGAATCTGGAAGAGAAGATGACATTACGAGGACATACAAACAGAGTCAGCGGCATATCGTGGTATCCTGGCGCAACCTTACCGGAGGCCAATGTATCTCCGGAAACAGTCAACCTAGCCTCGGGTGGTGCCGAAGGCCAGGTAAATCTATGGTCTCTCAACAAGGACACCCCGCTCTCAACATTGGAGGGTCACGGCCAGCGAGTATGCCGAGTTGAATTCCATCCCTCTGGACGATACCTTGCCTCAGCTTCGGAAGATACTACATGGCGTCTATGGGATGTTGAATCGACGACTGAGTTACTACTACAAGAAGGTCATTCACGAGGTGTCTTCGCTATTAGCTTCAATACCGATGGATCGCTGCTGGCTAGTGCAGGCCTGGACAGTGTAGGCAGAATATGGGACTTGAGATCAGGGAGGACAGTTATGATTCTTGACGGTCACGGAGATGGGCATATCAAGCCAATCCATGGTATTGATTGGGGCTCAGATGGATATCGGGTTCTAACAGGCTCAGCTGATGGTTGGATCAAGTGTTGGGACGTGAGGAAGGTCCAGAGAACAGGTGGTATTGGTGCCCACACCAGCGCTGTTTCGGATCTCAGGTGGTATAAGGGATTGGATGACCCAGTCATCGGTACTCCCCCAGGTCTGGATGAAAAGGAGAATCAGATCCCTAAGAAGTCAAGCACGTTCTTCGTGTCAAGTGGATTTGATCGTAAAGTCAACGTCTTTTCCGCTGACGATTGGACGCTCATACAAACGCTGGAGGGACACACAGGTCCAGTGGCAAGTGTGGATATTAGTAGGGATGCGAAGTGGATTGTCAGTGGTGGTCATGACAGGACTGTCAAGTTATGGGGAAGGAATGATGGCGAAGGAGTTTAATACGAATGAAATGAGGCTTGTAGTATTGTACAAGGCCACAATCAGTAAATATAGAAGATACCCAATAGAGATCATACTCTTGCTTCGTTGAAATTAAACAAAGATACTATGGCAGGGAAGATAACTTATCAGAGCGTACTCCTAGGTATGCTATTTATAGGCACCAACGATGATATCAAGATCTTGTAACCACTGGCTAATTTATATATAGATTAACGTCCATATATATACTATAACATGTCCAACTCAGGGTGTCACTTTCCCCTCTGGCGACCGGCCGTTCTTCCTTGATCTCATCAACAGATTGCCCTTGAAGTAGCGAGTCTAATGTGCGAGCGCTTTCACCTCGCGTGGCGTCCGAAGACGCCCAAGGATCCGGCAATGTGAGTCCAGACACACGTATCGGCTTCGTCGTGACGATGAACTTAAAAATAGTAGTTGCTCTTGAGCCTCCGTTATCTTTGATAAGTTTTGGAACTGACATGCGGATTTTAGTTGTCAAACTAGAACGAGGCTCTACGACTTTGTATTCCCAGTCCTTAGGTATTTTGGTTATCTCGCGAAGGGGGCGTAGATTCAAAATGGTAAAATATAAGTAGTGCGCTGTGTTATTGTGGAAGACAAAAGGCACAATATCTTGGTCTTTCGCTTTCATGGTACATGGTATGGCGGAACTTAACCCTATACCTGGCAGTTCAATGCGAAAATCATTTTGAGCCATGACTCCATTCCCTCTGTTCTCAAGGCTTTCCGTGAGCATGAATTTCGCCAGGTGCTCAAGCAACGAAACTACTTTCGAGATAGCGTCCCCATCTTGACTTGGTACACAAGGCATATTCATGCTCTCATGTGTCCCCACGCTGACTATTTCATACTCGAATCTGTCGTTGAGAATAATCGCGATTCCCGGAACGTCCACAGATAATGGTTCATCATGCGGAACTGTCTGGACCCATGCGCTCTCCCTACTTGCCTCTTTCCATTGAGTGTTTGCGCCTGGGAATAGTTGAACTTGGGCTTTTGGCTTATGTAACCTCGTCAGGGTGGCAGAGAGGCCAACTTCTATCCTTGTAGGTGACGAGCGTGAGCTTTGCAATATTTCTTCTTCCGCTTCTGAAGATGCTCCGTGGACCACTTTAATGGTGAACTGGGGCGTTTTCGTTGCGACGTTATTCGGAATGTGTACGGTATACTGGTCATCTTCTTGAACTCCGTGGATCAGACCAACGTTAAGGATTATGCGGCCCTCAGGAGTCGAGCCTATGACTTCGCACGTCGCCTGTTTCTCTCGCCTTGTTCGCTCCTGGCCTATGAAAATGGAGTCGGTACCCATCATCATAGGATTCTGTGTACTGAGCTGAGTGAGCATGCGAAACCTCGCTCTAATTCGCCTGATGATGTTTCCGTAAGTGTGGTCCATACTGCTTTCAGAGAGGTACCACATAGCTTCGAGAAAATGCCAAGATAGAGCCCCATGGAACTGTTGGCCGGCCCTGATCTCTTTTGCTAACTCATATGGACCACAAGACGCAATCAAGGTATAGTTATCGGGTCGGAGGAGCCAATGGTGATCGGCTTCACCATCGCGAAAGTTTGGTTCGTCGTCAATCTCACGTCGCTGTTGCGCTACATTCAGGGGGGACTCCGCCGCTGTCACATCATCCCAGGGGATACCCCGAGTCTCGGTCGCACCTCGAGAGATGCCACCGGAACTGCAGCAATCCAAAACGACGCTTACCCTAAGGTCATTCTCAACCATTTCGTCTAGTAAGGAGGCAAGGTCAAATCCCCTCAGGTACTTTGCCTTAGTTGTAGTCTCGGGATCAAATAACACCAATGCTGCATCCCCCCCATCTATGGCTCTGTATTCCTCCGATATTTTCTTGCGGGTCCCGTGGCCCGAGTAATGGATATGAACCAGATCTCCAGGGCTTGCATCTTTCGTTATTCGTTTGAGCTCGCTGGTAACGTTTTCGTAGGTCGGCCATGTCTCTGGCGCCCCTGGTGGTTGTGTTTGATGATTATCACCGTTGGTATCAGCAATAAGCGCTTTAATTATAGGAGGATCACGGGCGTCTTCAAACCACTCTTTGAAGATTTTAACATCGTTGACGGCTCCTTTCAGCTGTTGATCTTTACGAAGATAAAAGTTAATTCCCAATAGAAGTACCCATCTTCTTTGTGTTGCCATGACTATGGCTAGACCGAAAACAAATATAGGAATGGAGCTACTGATCCGTGGAGCTCAGTGCAAATGCTACCTTAAGGTGCAGGTAAAAGAAGAGGGGGCGGTGTCGGGCAGCTACTTTAATATGGGTGCATTCATGGGAAATAAGGCTACCTATAGGTAGGTACGTACATGTAGGTAATACATAGAGTTCTAGGTGCCTTATCCGACAATAAAGGCCTGAGAAGTACATACACAGGTATGTCGACAAGTACCTGCTGCCTGGATAGGTACCTAGCATATGCCTCAGTACCTAACACCCTAAGCCAAAGACGCGGGCTTACAATGTAGGTACCCCTACTAGGTGCCTGGGTAGGTAGGTAGTTAATAGGTACCTAACCTATGATCGTTTAGGTCCCTACTTCGACTCAAGCTTACTTTCTTCAAAAGAGTCGCCATTCTCAGCGATTCCGTTGGTGTCGCTTAGGGTGTACGTCGCAGGAGTCGAAGATGTATCCACGTTTTCTATCGTGTAGGGTCCCTTGCGTGGTTCTGTTCCTGATGCAGAGATATATACTTCATCGCCTGTTCTGAATTTGGGTTCCTTATACGCTATTTCAGTCATAGTGCTAAGGCGACTTTGGGGGATAAAATCACTCACATCGTTTTTGTCCACCCAAGGACGATCTCCATCAACCACTATATCGACGTCCCTGAAAGGGTTGCTTGCATACGTTAAACAGCCAATTCAAAGCGTCTTTTTGTCAGGTCAACTAACCTTCGCGTCATTTTTCTTCTATGCTGAGCTCTCTAGGGTCTGGGCTTTTGAAGGCTTGAAGGCGAAGTTATGTAGATAGGGTTGAGATTTCAGTGTGAAGAAACTACTAGAATAAATCAGCACGAAAGCCTACCTACCTAGTAATTATAAGGTCTCCATTGGAAGTCAAAGTCCATTGTATATCCGTGGTTCTGACTTTGTATTGGCTCCGAAACTTAGGCAGGCTGATGCCTGACCGATATGTGCTTAACCTGACGGTTGTCCTAACTGTGCCCATTAGGTACCCTCCCGGCCAAAATTGCGACCGTATCCGCGAGCTATTTCAGCCTTGCCCTCATTTCAAGACCCTTATGAAAACAATAATACTAATTAAATGTCTATTTAAAGGGGCGAACAGGTATTCTGGAGTGGGCAGAGTGGTTGAGTCGGAAAAAGAACGCATCATGCGAATCTAAGTTATCCATCATGAGTACCAACATAATCCAGGACAGTATGTAGCACTTAAGTAAAATCTTATCTATCAAATATTGATCTGAACTAGTCGAAGCCCAAATTTCACGGAGAGTATCGCGGACCTTCAAGCGCTGGCTTCATAATACTCGGTCGTTCGTTACGTTACAGCCATTGAATTGTTAGTATATCTTTTTATTCAGTAGTTAGTGACTATCGCCTACACTTACATCTTTCAAGTACATCGCCTGGCTCCAGGTTACCCACAATTCTCAGCACTCATAGGGGCACACCCAGCATTCAGCATTGCTCGACAGTTCTGTACAGTTCGAGCACGGTTATTATTGATGAAACAGAACCGTGTCTCTGACCTAGAATCGAAACTTGAACGTATAGACACCCAAGAGCAGCGCCCGCTGTTTCTGGGAACTTTCCAAGCGGACGGAAATACCGAGAGGCGGCAAACTTTAGAAGCTCTTGACCGCGCGCTCGCAGAGTACGGTAAGTCACTGACTCCTATAAAGATTTCAATGGTACCTTTTAGCATACTACTAAGCGGTTGATAGATGCACTTCTAGAGAGGAATGCGAGAGTCTTGCAATTGCCGACAGCTTCTGAGAGAAACATATCTAGTCTCCGGAATTGGGTCACTGGAACGGGTAACATTTACCGAAGCGAAACAAAGTTCCTCTATGAGCCCGACCTCTGCGCTGTTGGGTACCGCGAGAATTATGGGATGGTTTGGTTAGAGTCGTTAGTCGAGATCATTATCATTAGGCTCTTGCGATGTTTTCAGAAAGTAACTACCAAACCCCAGCATCCCCCCGTCTTGCGGGTGTCTTACAGACTAACGAGTATTAGGAGTCTCGGCGCGGTCGAATTTTTGTCTTCTCTAGAAGTATGCTCCGAGCCTTAACGAGTTCTCTTATCACGGCGTTTGTCCTCGTGCTATTGCTCATTCCCATTGTGGTCATTCCATCGGTTGAAAGTACAGGCTACCAAATGTTCTGCATCTTAATAGCTTCTATGCTATTTATAATCACGTTATCCGGGCCCATGAACGCAAAGCCAGCTGAAATTTTTGGCGCGGGTGCGACGTAAGTTGAAGCCGCATATCAGATTGAAAACACGACTAAGCGCTTAATAGGTATGCTGCTTTGCTGGTTGTCTTCCTAATAGTTCCCAAGAATAGCAGATAAGATCCAAATGTAGCCAGTAATGGTGGCAAACGGAACGAAGCCGATACCTGAATTGGAACATCTAGCTACCAATATGAATGAACGGGCACCAACTAAAGATTCTCGTGCTGTTATTATCAGCATTCCTATATTCCTCAACAGCATCATGTAGAACTTGCGGAATATTGCAAGACCTCCAATCTTCGTGTCGCAGTAAAAGTTCATAGAACTTGCTTGCTATGAGCACTGCCGGCTTATCATCTGCTTTCATCATTGTGCCAATAACATGGTGAAAGCCTGCCAGATTGAATGAATTGGCGAGATGTATGCCCTCATAGAGTAATGAATCAGCATCTAGTTCTGCAGTAGAACAGGCAGAGAGGTAGGCAATATGCGCTGTTAGTCCTTCAACTGCATTGATATCGGCAACAGTAAGCTCTTCCTTCCCGTCCTGACCCACAATGAGGCAACTTCTCCTCGGGGCAGCTAAATCCACTTTGCCGTGGCAAGCAAAATGTACCATACTACAATCCTTAAGGTGTTTAAGAATTTCAGTTTTTCTAGGGGTCCAGAGCTTCATCACGGAGCCTTTTGATCCGAAATGCTTCTCGATTGCCTCGACTTCCTCTCTAGCATTGATATTATCGTAACCCGGAGTTACGGGCATCCCGACAGTGAGGATACTTGTTTTAGTAAGCTCTTGAACAGCGTTCATTTTGTGGCGCGAGAATGCAAGCGACTTAAACGTCGGGGCATAAGAGGAAATGACTCTGCAAAATGCGTTATCCGTACTTCCGGGAGAGTTATCCCCCGCAGCATGAAGGGGTAACAGGGACGCGATTCCACCCCCAACCCATCGGACACAAGGTAATCGCTCGGACGGACCAGAGAATATCCCTAAAGCGAGGAGAACTGGCTTGACCGCGAGGTTCCATAAGTCATCCATGGCATTTTTTACCAGATCGTCTCTAGTTGGAGCTTCCGGGATATCGTCGTCAATAATCTCATCTCCGTTACGTTGCCGACGTGAAGATGGGAAAAGACTTATCACCCTCTTCACGAACTTTAAACCAAAACCAGGAAGCTCAATGGTTCGGATGTCATCGGATACCAGAAATGCGTGGCTTCCTGCATAGCTGAGATTAAAGGTAACCAAATAGTCGCCAGCGGCTAGTTGGAGAAAATCGGGTTTAGACATGACTTCGGAGTTGGATGTGGTACGATTTTCCTGGCGAACGAAATTTTCCACCTCCTCCAGGTACTTAGCAGTTTCCCTTCGGCGCCAGACAATATCAGAATATAGCGGGTATCTCTCTTCGGGTAACGAGTTCTGGCTCAGAGTAGACTTTAACAGGTCTTCATACCTCTCGTAAAGCTCAGGGTCGCTTCTCTGAATATCACGTAGAGTATCTTCAGCATTTATAGTGAGTGCTGCGATCATGCCACTTGACCGTTCTAAAATTTGCAATGCTTCGTGGCTGGATCGTCCAGCTTTGATGGCAACTGAAGCCGCGATCGGTGGGAATTTTGAGACGTTTTCGAGGTTGTCAATATGATCTTCAACGACGTTCGAGCGGACGACGACACTCGAGAGTAGATCTAAGGCTGGATCAAGATACTGAGCTGCCCTTTTCCAATCGGTCTGCCCAAATGCTGTCAAATTAAGAGCGGCTCCCATTGCTCCACCGATTCGAGATAAGGTTGCACCCATGGGGCTCTCATAGCTTTGGATATAGTAGTTGGTCGACTGCTCAAGGTGGCTAGGCATTCTTGTGACCTTGTATAGGCGGTAGAATAGCCTACCAAGAACAAGGTAATAGTGTGCTAGCCGTGGGCTGTGACTCTGAGACTCTTTCACCGCTTCCCGAGAACAATCAATTGCTTCTAAGAGCACAGCCTTTGCATCGTCAAATGCTGCGCCTTCCCTGGATGAGATAGCCTTATAGAGCGTTTCTAGAGTAGATCCAACGTGGTTCTTCCAAGTACTATAATTCCATGAATCGGGGGCGGCGTGGCCTAGAGCCCGTCGCGCATGATCAATGGCTTTGTGTAAATAATCCAAATTGCCCTCCTGCTTATACTGCGATCGCAGGACTGTGCTCATGTTTAAAAGGTATATTGCTTGCTCTTTATGATTTGGAGGTAGCTTCTCGAGCGCCAAACTCTGGAATCTCGCGGCCTGAGTCAAATCTTCGGGTTGTCTTAACCGGCCATATCTTGTTTTGAGACGGCAGCCTAGAGCATTTAGAATCTGTGGTCTGAATAAGCTTTTAGGGAGCGTAGATTTATGAATGTCCTCTGCGATCTCTATAGAGTTATTTAGGTCCGCTAGGTGCTTGGTATGTTCATAGCGCTCGTGGAGCTTTTGACCAAGATTGTGTCTGTATATCATGCTTTTCGGATCTTCAGGCTTTGATAGATCCACGGACAATTGGCAATTCTTTACAGACTTGTCTAGAATATCAATGCTTCGCGTGATTTCATATTTGTCTCGAAGAAGATCTGCATAGTTATTCAGTATTCGTGGACGATTCCCGCTCTTATCTTTACGGTTCATTAACTCCAGCGCCTCCTCCATATAATCAATCCCTTTGTTAACATCCTCCTCGCAGCGCTTGTTACGGTGACGCAGAGCAAAACATGCGGCCAAGTCACTCAGTAACCCTGCTCGTTTCCAATTGGGGAGCTCAGCACTGCTACTAGAAAGAATGCCTTCATAGATTGTGATAGCTTCATCCAGACCTTCGCTTCCGTGGCTATGCTGGGCCATCTCACCTAGAAGCCCGGATAAAGTGAGAGAATATTCCATCTTCGCTGACTTAGGTTGGGAAAGGATGATCATCTCTCTTGCTAACGGTACTGACAATCGAGCATCCTGCAACGTCCAATGTCCCCGGAGTCGCATTAAAAGGCGAAGTAACGCAAAGTCTACTCTTCGTTTATACGGGCCGTCGCCCCGGGATGTTTTTTTAACTATTCGTAGGCCAATCTCAATCGACTCGTCAAGATCGCGCTCGTTTCCGGCTTTGACGTATCGAGTGAGCAAGTGATTCCCAAGTCTTTCGGTTCGAAGGGCTAAATCCGGCTTGCTAATATCGTCACGTAGGTTAAGCGTAGGGCGTAAATAAGCAATGGACGAGTCCAAGTCAGGAAGTTGCTTCAATAGACGATACCGAGAAAAATACATATTACTTAGTTCGCTGAGCCAAGAGTGGCGTTGGGCGTCGTTTGAATCTTTGGAAAGGTTTTCGGTAGCAATCCGCGTACAATCTATTGCATTAGTGATCATTTGGAGATTCTGGAGCTTGTCTTGGTTCTCGGACGCTAATTTGGCTGCCTGTGACCAGTTTTGAACTGACTTGTCTAGGTCTTCGTATTGCCCAGTGAGTGTAAAGCGCTTATAAAAGGCTGTTGCAAGTTCATCCAAGAAAGATGGGAATGCGGGATCATCGCTGCTTGCTGAGTGTACAACATTTTGTAGGTGAATAAAATGCGTGTCTGTCGACATTCTTCACGTCCCAAGTCGTGGGTCTGGTCCTTAGGTGTAAGGCTGTGTTGAGAGATTGAGTTGAGGGGGGTGAGGGGGCTGGAATAAAGTGCAGGTTACCAGCACATCTTAAGGCCTTCCAGTACCAAAATTCAATGAATCAAGTGGTAATGCGCGTGAGACCCAACAGGAACCTAACATGACACGGGCGTATTTCTTTCCATTAGTACAATCAATCTGGCAATAACTCACAACCGCATTCTTACTTCAAAGGCCAGCACCTAGGTATATACACGAAATAAATGTTGTTTTTGGAATGACATTGCGAAAACCGCTCGTCTTCGATGGAGCTGTAAGCGTCTCTCAGAATTTCCCATGTACATATATTACTGCTAGTAGAGTCCATATTCATAGGTTGATAGGGTGATGGATGTACAACACGGAATACAATTAGTCCTGAGCTTTTCATGTCGGTGATTTAATTGAAAAGAGCAGCTGACACGGTGCTATTGGTCAAGATATATGATTAGTAATGCATGTAACAGCAGCACAGCACAAGTGAAGCAGGTACGTATTGACGATAACGTAATCTTGGTTAGACCCACACCTAGTGTTCAACCATAAATCCGATAGAGAAGGAAAGCCGATCTTCTGGAAAGAAAGTGATACCATTTATTTGGTTAACTAGATAACCATTTGATCTCAACTTTCTACATTTTCGCATTCTTTGTACCAACTCCGACCACCCACGCACCGAAGAGATGATCTCCAAAATTAACGATACTTAGATGGTTTCCTTTGGCGACCAACCTAAGATTTAAATCGTCGCAGAAGCACATTATAATTGCTTCTCCTCTTCACTACGACTGTTCTACATACCGCGACGGTAACCGCGATGGCGAGTATCGATCGATACCGACCTCCTTACAGGGAAAGCTACCAACTACCATCCGTACCTCAAAACAATACCACAGCCAGCAGCTCCTCAAAATCACCCTCCAGAAGGCGCGAGGTTCCACCCCCTGTTCCTTCGCCACCCACCAATTCCTCGCGGACATCACCTCCTAGACCCCAGTCGCGACGAAGCGCGCCCTCTCCCTCCCGCTCACCCGCAAAATCACCACCCACCATGGCGAACCAGTGGCATTTTACTCAAGACGAAGTTCTAAGCAGCCCAAGTATTATAGATGGATTGTCGCCAGCCGAGGAGAGATTACGACGAGCGAAGGGAGTGAACTTCATATACCAAGCCGGCATTCTACTAGAACTTCCCCAGACCACCCTCTACGTCGCGGGCGTATTCTTTCATCGATTTTTTATGAGGTGTAGCATGGTCGAGGAGAAGCATGGAATACATCATTACGTAAGTTGCTAAGTGATAATTCAATGTCTGTCAAATGTGACGGGCAGATGAGTTTCGACTCGGAGAACATTAAAATATTCTAACTCAATCAACAAACCGGTCAAAGCAGACACATATTGAACTCTTTGCTAACCAAAACTTCATCACAGAATATTGCAGCGACTGCACTTTTCCTAGCGAACAAGACCGAGGAGAACTGTCGCAAGACGAAAGATATTATCATTGCGGTCGCGAAAGTTGCCCAAAAGAACGCAAAACTTATCGTGGACGAGCAATCGAAAGAGTACTGGAGATGGCGCGACAGCATCCTCATGTTCGAGGAAGTCATGCTCGAAAATTTGACATTTGATCTTATGCTCGAAAGTCCACACTTCAAATTATACGACTTCCTCGGCCAACTCCAGGTCATCCACAACAAGAACCTTCGACACGCTGCTTGGGCATTTTGCAACGACTCATGTCTTACCATTTTGCCTCTCCTAATGGATGCTAGAGACATTGCCATCGCGTCCATCTTCTTCTCCAGCACGTTTACTAATGAACCGATCGAAGATGTTAATGGAGAACCATGGTGGAAGGCTCTGAATGGAGATGAGGATCATTGTGCCAAGGCGATAAATGTATTGAAGGAATTCTACGTTGAAAACCCCTTGCGCAAACAGGAGAATCCCTACTCCCAATCGCCCGTATTCGAGCTCGAGAACACCCGAAGGAGGGGTGAAGACATCAGCGGGCGTTCGATCAACGGAACCCCAAGAACTGATAGCGCTACACAGAGTCCGAAGGGTAAAGTTAACGGCCTCGACGAGTCAGCAGCAGAAAGGGAGATCGATACAGCCGCTGCTGAATCTGCCTCTCAAGTTGCTCCAGGCGATTCCGATGCAGTTCTTAAGGAGGCTGCGAATAACCCTGCTATCCATCCAAGCACTAACGGAACTAAGAAGAAGGAGGTCGAGTCACTGGCATCGGAAAGTCGCGATCAGAAGCGACAACGTCTTAACTCGGACGATGATGACGAGGACGATGAGGGAGAGGTGCATGAATAGGAGAGTGCGTTCTTATCCTCAAGCGACCACATCCAAGGCAACGATTCGGATTGGGAGGCCTTGACGAAAACACCCCCAAAGGTCCCGGATGACGACTATGACGACGACGTGGAAACAGTTAGGTACGAAGGGGATGATGAGCAATCACCTAAGCACTATGTATGCGTTCCCGGAGTTACCATATTTTCTGAACAATTGTATCACCAAGCAAATTGCGCATTCTATAAGGAGCATCGACTTTCTGACTAGTCGATACGGTTTCGATTACGACGATAGGAACGTTAATATTGACCCACCAGTCCCAGGTTATAGGAGATAGGGTTGCGATGCGTATTTGGTGGAATCAGAAAACCAGCGGAATGAGGCGAGAAGTGGCTATGATATTAGCCAACACTTCCTGAAATGTGTAATTTGATTTTCTCTTTCTCTGATTTGCACGAGCCCGAAGGCTTTACGCGGCGTTTATTTTTGGCTCAAGGGCAGGCTACGGGGGAGT
Source organism: Hypoxylon trugodes (assembly GCF_022578975.1). Classification (NCBI taxonomy): domain Eukaryota; kingdom Fungi; phylum Ascomycota; class Sordariomycetes; order Xylariales; family Hypoxylaceae; genus Hypoxylon; species Hypoxylon trugodes. Next base: position 2,534,896 of record NW_026250022.1, on the reverse strand, counting down.
TGGTAGTGGCACATTTGCTCTGACATTCTCGCGGTTAAGGGGGTTAACTTTTTTTTTATTCTTTTCTCTATTCTGCTACTTCTAGGTCTGACCCCATGATACCTCTATCACATCCCTACGGGCGTGTATGTTGTACAGTAGAATGGATGCATTAGGCATTGCATTTTTTTACTATCAAGAGGAGGGAGTGTGCGCGTGCGCGAGTGAGGAGGCATAGGCATCGATTGATCTGATAGGAGAAGGGGAAGGGGAAGGCGGTGTTGCTAGCTGGTACCTAGGTCGTGGCGTAGGAACCAAAAAATGAAGTATAAATGATAATGTCATGCTGTCTTTTTCGAATGTGATTATTTGTATTATAGATGTACATATCGTAGTCTCATTAACCTTGAAGCGGCGTATATCTCATTGAAGACCACCTTTCTATTTTCCCAGCCATGTAATGCAACCCTATACACCAAAAAGTCCTCAAGCAAACCGTACTATCCCTCTCCCTTTCTCCCCTCCTTCGTTTCTACTCCTAACCTCATCCATGAGATCAATAACATCAATCCAACTCCCCAACTCAGTCAAACGAGCGCGCTCCCGTTTTGATAACAAAGCTACACCGCGATCTCGTCCGGGTCCGAAACCGGGCCCGCACATCTCGGTTAAGTGGTGTACGCCGAGTTTTAGGGGGAGAGGGGCGCGTGATACTTCGTTCATGAAGACGTCGACGGCGGTCCAGGGGCAGGAGTCGTGGCCGGCGTAGAGAGCGGGATTGGCTAGGAGGGCGCGTGCGGACATTAGACCTGCGACGTTGGGGAGGTGGAGTTTTTTCTGGATTTCGTCGAGGCTGAGTTTGGAACCCGGGTTAGAGTCGACAGTAGGGTTGGGAGGGGAGCTGGTGGTGAATGTAGGCTGCGGATCTAATAGGTGTGATGTATAAGGTAACGTGGAGAGCGCGAATACATCGCCTGACACTAGGATAGGCACTTTCTTCCCGAACGTAGAAGTAAGAATTTCAAGTGCTTCGAGATTGATAGGTGTGCTGCTAGGTGTGTTCCGCGTGCGTGGGTGGATTGTTAAAAAATCGATGTTACGTCTGTTGGGATCGGTGCCTAGAACGGTGGTTATGAAGTCCATGGTTTGGCGTAGGTCTTTGTGGACTCGGATCTTGACGCTTATACTTCGCCCGCGGGTAGTTTGGGTATCGGAGTCGGGATTAGGATTGGAGTTGGAGTTGGAGTTGGAGTTGGGAGGGCATGTCACGTCCCAGCCGTTGCGTGTTAACCGCTCACGTGTTGCGGTGACCATGTCCCGAACTAGTTCGCGATGGTTCATAAGCGCGGCTCCGAGGGTTGAAGCGCAGGCCCAGCTCTGTGGACATCCGCAGTTCAAATCAACGCCGTTTACGAAGGGCGCGGCGAGGGAGGCTGCGCGTGAGAGTTCAGTTGGATCATTGGCGCCGAATTGGGCTATTGTCGGTACCTCCCCTTTCCCTCCTCCTGCCAGCACGGACAACGGAGGCGTAGACGCGGAGTCGTAGGCTGGAATAGGAGCAGTTGACATGGTAAGGTCGCTATCGCGCGCGACTTGGTTGCGGTTGAATTCCTTGGCTAGGATCATGGGCGTCCAGCATAGGTCGGTGCCGAAATGGTGTACGGTGCGGCGGAAGGCGAGTTTGGAGTAGCGCACCATGGGCGCGCTGGTGTAGAGGAGGCGGTTTTGAGATTGGGCTAGGTCAAAGAGATTGAGGGGGCTGACAGGTACGTTAGTCGGGCATATAGGAGAGGGGGAGGGGACAGCGGAGGGTATACTGGATCTTGGGCCGGAGAGCTTCATCTTCGTTCTCCGAGTCCATCTTGGTCACCTATTGATATTGGTAGATATGGAAGACCACATGGTGTGGCGGAGGTTAGCCCTGTATGCCACGGTACACGCTATTATTTGTTATCCTTAAAAAATTGTATTTGAAGTTTAAGATTACATTGTAAAGATCTAATCGTAGCGAGCGATGGATGGAGATGAACATTGAAGCTTTCTGGGCTAGGTTTGAGTTCAGTGGGATGGTGGGGTAGTGGGGTAAACGGATTTTACTGCGCAATTAAGCCCTATGTCATTCATTCTGCAACCTTCCTTCTATCCTGCAACTTCCATTATACATATGTAGGATATTATAGTTACGGTAGGGGCTCAAATACCTATTACTGGCGTTCCATGGGGGCCTTCTATACTTTACGTTACATCGAAGAAGGGAGTACCACTTTAATTCCGCAACGGAAAGATTTCACGACCGGTCTAGGGCTGATATCACCCCGAGCGCGGAATTCATGTACTCTAGGTCGCGGTATAGAAGACGCATACGTCCCGCTGCCTAGCTGCCTAACCCCCTAACTAACTAGGCAGGGAGACGTTTCCATCAAGATATTAGAGTCATAATACATCAACATATCTCGCAACCCACGGGGTCAGCGACCGGAAATAAGGCCCAAATGAAAAAGAATGAAAAAAAGCAAAAGAACAAAGTCTCGTCATCATATCTGTCGGATTACAGCGTATCGGGCGAATCGATGCTGTCATCACATATAACCGTCGGAAATACATATCTAATACGTCTGGTTATTAATTGCGGCTAGGCAGATCTGCAAGACATCTGAGAATAAACACGGTCGGCCGTAAATCCACGTTGAACTGGGCTTCTGTTACAGGATCTCTACCATAGAAAGCCTCCGTATCCAGGATATAGTAGGCAGTCGGTGGTATCGAATTTCCTATTCTGGTTTATAATCTATCTTGTCAGTGGGTTCGGAGTAAGCACCTTATATGGGTAGTGTTATTACGGGTTAGGGAAGATTGTGTGTATTCCGATCCGATTCTTGTTGTTGTAGTAGTGAGTAGTGGTGGCGGTAGTAAAGCAAGTCTAGATTATCGGCGGGACCCGAGAAGCCCGTACCTATGTATGATGAATAATGTAGCCGATGGTATCTCATACCGCGACACAAAACAATACTCAAAATAGTAAAATAATGCGATTTTAGGGGTTCTATAATCAAAAAATAATCAACTATTCCTAAAATGATGTAGTGATAGGAGGCTCAAACCAGGGGTATAGACGTCGGAATTGTTCCATGTTCTTCTTGTAAGGGAATAGGGACGGAAAAAAAGCATTCTCGGATTTCCAAGCCTAAAAATCAACGGAAAGCCGAGGGGTCGAAGGCGACCTACCATGCTTATCCCCGGCCGCAAACCCCGGTGACGTAACAAATGCATCCACACGCGGAAACTTCAAGCAGTTTTAGTCAGGTACTGATTTCTGTATCCCACATTATCCTAGAGCCGTTGAACAAGATTGTGTCGCTACTGACTAATGTGCAATCTATGATATTTGCACGACGTGCATCAGTGTGGGAGAATGGGAGGGGGGGAACGGAGACGCAACAATAATATATAAGGTGTCGTTGTCGCAATCAATCTAGAGGATAATATAGCACATTCAACCACTTACTTCTTCCTCATTAACTCATTGTCTCTCAGAAGCACTGTGATTGATTTACTCGCCAATACTCAAGAAACGGACATTTCAAATAACAGCAAAAATGCCTCAGCTTTTAGGAAAGGAAGTCGGACCTACGGGCTATGGCTTGATGGGTTTGACCTGGAGAGTAGAGGTCATGCCTCAAGAACAAGCTATTATTGCCTTGAAGACGGCGTTGAACAAGGGAATGAACTTCTGGAATGGTGGTGAATTCTACGGTCCTCCAGAATACAACTCCCTCGTCCTTCTGGAGCGCTACTTCGCCAAGTACCCTGAAGACGCCGACAAGGTAGTACTCAGCATCAAGGGTGGCACGAATGCTTTCGGCACTGATCCAGATGGCTCACCCGAGAATACCCGCCGATCCCTTGATAACTGCATCGCTCAACTTAAGGGTCGCAAGAAGATTGATATCTTCGAGTTTGCTCGTATTGACCAGAACACACCCCTAGAGGTTACTTTTGGTGTTATCGAGAAGGAGTGTACGTTATGAAATCCCGCACCCCCATCCCCTTTACGCTGAAATCTTGAAAAGGTGCTTCATACAAGTGGCTAACTTGCATTAGACATTCAAACTGGCAAGATCGGTGGTATCATGCTTTCAGAAGTCCGCGCCGAGACCATCCACAAGGCTGTCAAGATTACTAAGATTGTCGGTGTTGAGGTCGAACTCTCCTTGTACGTATACCCCTATTAGGACATAGTCCTACGCCGCCCCCCTAATTATGAAAACGTATGAATCTAACAAATAATACAGGTTCTCCCGTGATATTCTAGACAACGGTGTAGCCGCCGCATGCGCACAATATGACATCCCAATCATCGCCTACTCACCCGTAGGCCGAGGCCTGCTCAGCGGCAAGATCAAGTCCATCGACGACGTGCAACCACACCTCCGAAGCTGGCCCGTCTTCCAGCCGGAGAACTTGGCGAAGAACCTAGTGCTGATCAAGCAAGTTGAAGATATCGCCGCATCGAAGGGCATCACCCCCGCACAGCTGGCTATCAACTGGACGAAGCGACTTTCGACCTGGCGCAAGGACGTCCCGAAGGCTATCATCCCGATCCCTGGTGCCACGACTCCAGCTCGTATCGAGGAGAACTCTGCTGATGTGGAACTTACGGATGATGAGATGGCTCAAATTGATGCTACGATCTCAAAGTTCCCGCGTGCTGGTGCCCGATACCCGGATTACATTCCCATAGAGACTTAGATGTGATTTGCGGGTAGTTTGTTAGCTAGATAGTTTGATGTGGTGCAAACGTAATGAAATCACAATTTCCTCTCATATGTTGTGTTCGGATGACTCGCTTATCGTGTGACATGTATGCTAACTTAATCTCCGTGTTTTCAGTCTTCCCACAGATCAAGACAGATGAGACTCATATTGGTTATGGCGAAGTGGTGTCGCGGATTTCATTCATGGAGTTGTGGAGTGAAAACATCCTTTGCTCGAAGGTTCGATTCCTTCGATGACTAATTTGTTATTTTTGCTTTTACTCATAGCTTCATATTGACTTGCAATTGAAATATGTAATTGAAAACCTTTTAAGTCTGGTTTAGGCTGATCAAAATCTTAGTATTTTGTAGAGTATGCTATGACTTTATTACATTTCGACTTTGAGTGGTCTAGTAGATATATTTCTACGGATATTCAGGTACCTATTCGTACGATCAGTATTTGAGGTCGTTAAAAATACTGGAACAGGATAATTTGTGCCGTGAACCACTATCAGGCAAGAAGATATCCACATTTTGAAGAGCCTGTAAAGGCTCTTCTTCAGCATTGCAGAATTCTTGATATCGTTCATCATCTAGTGGTTTAGGCGTTTAGGCCGCGGGTGGGAGATTGAGAATGATTGACTTACGTAGAATGAAAAGTGTATCGTATAAAATTAATTACCTGACGAAACACAGAACACAGAACACGACTGTTTTTGTGCAAGTGTATGCGCTGAGCGACTAGATTGATCGTCAAGCGTTGAGGCTACAATTCCTCGCGGGTGTCATATTACACTAACTGGAGGCCTGATTTCATTACTCGACCAAGAGAGCAAGCTCAAGAAGCGCTTTGTATTCAATTATGCAAAATCTGTCTCGATGTTGAATGGCACCTGGGCAGTTACATGTAGCAAAAGGAGATGACTTTGAATATCGGTAAGACCGAGCGAGAAAAAAAAAATCCATTTTTGGGACCTAAAGACGAACTGTGGGGACTTACGCTGGACTAGGCCAATTAAGGAGATCGGAAAATTATTATGTAATACACATAGGTATTCTTCTTTGTACCTGCCTGGGCACAGAACAAAAGCAATAAATCTTAACTTATTAATGCGTCCGAGCGGACCGTTCCAAGGCGTACAGGGCGTACAACTTCCCATTAAATCCCGCTTTAAGTTTCTAAGGTCTTCCGCAGCTAATACCTCGTCTCCTGAATGGTTATGAAAAATATAATGTACGGCATAATACCCGTGTCAACCGAGGATGCCTAGTTATTATTTGGCTGCATTGACAATCATATTGATTGATCATCATCGTCATGTCGAAAGGCCTGTCTCACAGTCGGCTATCTTACATTTTAGGTACGTAGTACCTTTTTACCGCACGGTGGGAGAAGATGGTTCTATCTTGCCGCAATTCCATAGAACCCTTCAGGTAGTAGACGGCCCGCCCATACGATACGAAAGCCCCTGGTCCTTATTAGCCATTTCACATCGCAACATGACAGGGTCTCGTTGGGATTCTCACTGCATGAGGTAGATTACCCGCATGCGCATTTATACATGTATCGTAGAGATGAACACTGCTATCACTGGCGTGCCACCTTGAAACACGACAGGGGACTAACAGCAACCTCGTCGTATCATTGCACGTGTGTTTCTTACCCCCCTTTGCCCCTATCACGGTTCTGTAGGATTTCCTGCAAAATTTTGACGATTCCGGCCTGCTGCATGAATGCGGAAGTTGGACACTTCGACTGACCTCTAGGCAGATGGGAATGAATAAAACCTGGTTTATTATTTTCGTTATGCATGAAGACTATGCCGTACGCATCTTAGATTTTGTATAGTATCGTGCTGTACGTAATTTACTGTGTACCTTTTCGAGGTTCCACTCTCTGCAGTTAATTAGCTCTTTTACCTTCAAGTTTTTTCCTATTTGACCTCCTTTTTCAACCACCGCCAAACCATAGAAGGTCTAGCGTCAAAACCGCTGGCTTTTAAACATTTCTAGAGCCGGCAGGTGTAACGCCCGCCTCATGCTAACAAAATTTTGGGTCTGGCTACTTTTGAGCTAAAAAGGAGGTTTCGTCATTTAAGTCATCTCCACTTCATGGAATAGCCAATTAACTAGTCGGGAAAGGTCCCAGGAACTGGCTGACCAGGAACGAGCTAGAACAAACTATCCAATCAAAAGAGGCACCACCGGCTAGGAAGGATCAGGTACAAACTCAATACGTGATGTTATATGTGGAATACGTAGAACGCATCCAGGAGCTAGGTACCTTGCTTAACGGCCCCTGCCAACCTCTAAATTACCCCAAGCATCTGACGAGAGAGAGGACTTGCCGAAGCGAGTGATTGCGATCTAATGGAAAAGTAGACACTTACTTTTTTCACCATTAACATCAAATTCGACATCGACATCGGCATCGAGCGAGTGAAGGCCAACGACCAATTCTTTGGATAACGATATTCGGGTTAGGACGGTAATTGGAGGAGTTATTGGACTTTCCTTTTTTTTTTTTTTTGGTTACCATGAGAATCTTTGGAACTGGTCGAGTCGGCGTGCTTGAATAGATCGATCTCCATCTTCCAAAATTCGTGTCGATCGCCTTCGAGCCTCTCCCAACCCGCCTCTTTTTGCATCTCGACAAGTTTTAACCATAGTTAAGGTTTCGCAGCGGCTTCCACGAGTAAACCTTAGCTTGTTGATTCCTAGGACAATTAAAACTTACATGTGATTCGACTCGAACATCCGCCCGAATTATCGACTCGATTTCCCCTGTTTGTTCTCGAGGATTGCACGACCGACGAATCTGCACGAGCTTTTGCAGAACTTTGGATATCCTGGCACCAACCTAATAAATTTTGATCCTAAAAGGTGGTGCGGCTAATTGCAGTTTGAATCGACTCGATTCGTCGCCTGTCACCTATCACCTATCTCCTGCCAGACTTCGGTGATCTCCTGAAATCGGTTCTCTCCAATTTCCCGGCCGATACTCCACGTTTATACCCAATAAACTCGCAATCTATTACAGTCCCCGAAGTATAGTCGACCTCACGTCACCAATGCATACAGCTACCACTCCACCGGCCCATGGCTCAGGGTCAGGGTCGGGCTCTATGCCTTACCCGCCTCTGCCAGCGTCGCCTACGCTCACTAATCCCGATATGATCTTGCCCGACTACGACGATACATGTTCCTCTCCAGATAGGTCGCATTCTCCCTTGATCATGTGGAAGAATGCGCATGCTGCCGATATGGGATTCGATCTCACTCCTCAGGCCTTCACGGGACCTATTACCCCCACCACCCCAATCATCTATGGTAACGGAACAATGTTATCAGATATTGGCGAAGTTACCGAAGTTGAAAGTACTTGTCCCCCGAATAAGCCGCGATCTGGGTCTATACGCAGTGATGCCTCGTTGATGCAACCGGCCTCTTTGGCGCAGTTCGAAGCGCTTAAGAAGAAGGCTTCGCAAATATCTCGGGAAAGGCGCGCATCGATCGATTCGACGAGCACTATCACTACTCACGAACAAGCCGGAGTGTTTGCCGACTTCGACGACGCCGTTAGCGTTGACGATAGTAATTTCCAGGGCGATGACGAGGAGAGTGTTGCTGATTCTTTCATCGATGATGCCTCTGTTCATGAAGATAGGATGGCGATTCGAGAAGTGCGTAGGGGGGTTGGTCAAGAACACTACTCGACCGCCTTAAGTCGGAGAGCCGAGCAAATCCTTGCGAATGCTAAACGGCGACTAACGGTAAGGATGACTTTGGTATACAGCTTTCTGGAATTCAACTAATTGGTAGTAGACTATGGAAGGAAACCTGAACCGAGCTCGAACACCTCTTTCCCCGACCTTCTCCCTGGAGTCAGGTTCGACGCCTTCACCCCCAATTGCTAGGCCTTCAACTGCGATCCATCGTGACCACGACATAAATCACCGCAAGAGCGCGCATGGGCACACGAGAGTATCCAGCGAAAACAATATCCCCACGCTCCCGATCGATGTAATTAAACCAGGTATATTTGTACCGAGGTCTTCGAGTGCTCTAGGTGCGGCTGGTGGCTATCGGCCACCCCTTCATAGCCCTCGCAGTGCAGATTACATTCAAGAAAATTCGAGAAGCAGCACTGGCGCCCTCTATGCGAAGAGCAAGTCCTCTCCTTTACACGCTAAAGATCACATGCTTGAACCGTTGAGTGAGGACGATGTTTCCCAGGGTTTGGATTCGTCTAGAACAAGTCTTGACAATGCCAAATTGGATTCCTTCCTAAGCCCGAGTTTCGGGTCTTTCTCAGACAAGGGATTAAAACGATCCGCATCTACGGCGCAAATGCGAGACCTGAAAGACCAAATGAAGGATCTGAAGGGAAGGTTGTCGACACTGAGAGACCAGGCTCGAGCGGATAGTCTAAAGCGCCGCAGTCTTCAGAGCCTACGAACCCCTAGTCCTTTCACACATTCTCGAGTTGAACAATGGTACGCGGACGCAGCCAAATACGGAGACGCCGAATCTGTCCATAGCGATAGCAAATCGCAATTATCGAACGATGATGTTTCGAGCATTGTTGGAGGTGAAGGAATTGCGGCCGGAAATGAGATAGTGGGTCGAGAATCTACCCCCAATGGCGTTTTTGATGCGGAGGACAGCGCCCCTGTTGAACCAATCATTGAGAATGGTGATTTATCTGCTCCAGACCAAGTTGAAGATGACCTTGACGATATGAGAACCCAGGATGGCTCTGACGAGGGAGGTGACGAAGCAGACCAAGAAAATGGGATCGAGGTAGAGGCAGAGACCGAGATGGAGGAGGTCGAGCAGGACGTAGTGGATGATAGTGCGAGCGAGAGTGGTGCATCGGCGTACTTTGATTCTGTTCAAAACCAGGTCTCCCATGAAGACCGTGAAGATGCTTTCGATTATGAGCATTTCTTCCTTCACAGCGCAATGGGTACCATGAGCCAGAATCGTATGAGGAAGAGAGGAAGTCGTGATAGCTTCAGCTCGGAAGATTCGGTGGAAACAACTCGGGGTCCGATAGCATCTACTAACGGAAGGTCGGGTCGAAGCCGTTCCCGCAGGGCCAGCATTGGTTCGACTTCGTCCGTGGAGTCATTTGCAACGGCCACGGAGGGAAGAACCACGAGAACAGACAATGAGGCAGCGGAGGCTTATCGCGAACGTGGCGTTATAATACCTAAGCGTGCTCGAACGCATACGCCTGACACGGCTAGACGTGCTGGCTTTGCAAACGAGACGAGCGATTCCGGTTCTGATAAGGTTCGACCCAGGCCCTCCGACATTCGCCGGCCGCAGAGCAGTGCGGCGGCTTTTATGCATCGGCCTTCTATATCATCACTCGATTCAAGCAAGACCCATCGAAGTTTTCCGTTGGTCAACAAGCCGAAGGTGAATGGTGGTATTTTGACGCCACGAGAGTCACCGGACCGAGAGCTGAGGCGGATATCAGAGGCTCTCTTTGATGAGAGCCTTGGCAGCGTTCAGAGCGGGGATAGTAAGGTTGCCCCGATCGAAATGTTGCAAAAGGACGACCGGATACTCGTTGAACGTCTTATTGCGAACCTTGGCCGGTGTGTTCTCGGTTTGGCTGAGTCGGGTCGCGGTACGACCGAATACCGATCATACCGAAGGAGAATAGATGCTGCGAGACGGGTATTGGAGAATTTGGAAGGACCTGCGTAATTCTTAATCTACATCTAATAAGGCGTTGGTGGATTATACCTTTTGACGAGCGTGTTACAATCATCCAGCAAGTTTATTTTTTTCCCTTTTCTTCTAGGACATATTTTTTGGTCTGAAAAATTGTTTACTATCGTGCCCTTTTGTCATATGGATTACGATCACGAGGAAACTAAGATCACCTTTTTCTATTCAACAACACGCTTTTCAGTCCATGTCTTCCGTGGATTAATTACGGGCAAGTCCCATCGGGTAGTCATAGAAATGACACCAAAATACCTTCATAACTTAGGTATCTGCATATTATAATTCTTCGATACCCTAAACCATTGTGGTCTTTTGCATTTCATTTGTACTTATTTTAGAGGTTATAATTGGCATGTAACCATACTTCACTTTGTTAGGAACCAAGCTTTGTATGATAACGATGAGGTTGGTCTGAGATAAATATAAAATGATTGTCGAACTGTTGGTCTATTGGTCTTGCCATTCTCGTAACGGGGTGTATGAATGTATGTGAAGACTTGGTGCGGGTGCTGCCCGCGAAGTATCCTCGTTTTCAGCCGCCAAAAGATTGAGTTTTTAGTGAAGAAGGTGCCGCAAACCCAAAACTACAGGGTAGTTGCTGTCTGGTTGTCAGCATCTAGTGCAGCAAGCGGGGTAGGATGTACCTTCTTTACGGGGCTATTGGCTTAATAGGCTGTTCACTCCCGCCTCTAACTTTCGTGTGTCGCCCGTGTGTCACTTCTTAGTCTGTCACCTAAAAAACCATCCTTCACCATAATCCATCTATAATTTCTACTTCACCATCTAATGACTTCGTCTTTCTCCTTTAAATGACAATCCCCTTTCAATACTTTTACATATCTCCACAGCCCATAATAGTTAACATTTATGCATTGATCTGCTGATGGGCTAGGACTTATCTTCACTACAACGCCTCCGGTATTAGGCAGTAGCTTGCCGCCATGGCGACCACCGTCGACATCCCGTGGCTGAATAAGTACATACCCGCTGGATGTCTTAAGATATCTGCGCGTGGTAGCGATCTTATGTCCTGGGAGCCCTCGGAATCACAGGCTTGGAAATTCTTGACTCGAGATGACGCTCTTCCCGCATCAACCGCCCTCCCATCTGACATAGGAAAGTCCCTTTTAAAACTACCTGATTTACAACCCTTCGTCACATTATGGACGCACCAATGGATACATATCTCCCTTAACCACATTTCCAAGTCTAGTGGCGATGGATACCTTCGGATCTACATCTTGCCGCAAGATATTGATAGAGCTGTATTCAAGTTGAATAACAAACTCTTACAAGCCAATGCACTCTTACTATCTCGACTCGACCAATCACCGGCTCTTTGGAAAGGGGAAGTCGCCAACCATAAAAGTCAACTTGAAGGGCGCGACAAGGCCACGCCTTGGACCGAGGAAACTTCACTACTATCTATGTTCAATAATGTACCCTCCCCGGATCCTCGCGCAGAGTCGGAGTCTAATCCGGATACCCGCGACGGAATGCAATGCTTAATGGAGAGCCAAATTCCCGGTTTGACCACTAAGCTTTACCCCTACCAAGGCAGATCAGCTGCACTTATGCTCCAGCGTGAAGAAAATCCAGGGAGGATTATTGATCCCCGATTTCAAAAGGCGCTTGACCAAGAAGGAAAGCCGTGGTATCACGATAATGTCTCCGGTCTTGTCCTTAGAGAACCCCGATACTATGACGGAGTTCGCGGCGGAATTCTTGCTGAGGAGAGTAAGTACCAGATGAAATCCCCCATTCATTCCCTCCATTTTGGTTCGAACAAACCCCACACCCTGGACCCTCTTTGAGAACTAGAAGTTTGCCAGTCTGGGACCATTTGCGACCTATCGCGGCGCACCAGACTTTCCGTAATTGGAAATTACTGACATGTAGATAGTGGGTACTGGAAAGACTCTCATTTGCTTGGCTTTAATTCTCAGCACCAAAAATGAGCCGACTAAAGCGCCCGAGCCTTTTGTCGCTGAGACTCGACCTAGATCGAAAAAGGCATCATTGGTAGATATGGCTGCGGCTGCTGCGAATAAACATTCCATCGCATGGAAGACCTACTTTGAAGCCTCCGCTGCTCAATTTGGGTACGAATACAAAGTTTGTATAGACGCATTAACCCACCCGGAGAACCGTGCTCTATACAAGCTCCAAAATACCTTAGTGGAGCCCCGAAGAAGTAGCAGAACGGTCCCTCAAGTCGCACCGCCTCGAGAAGTCTACCTTGGCCATGTCACTCTCGTCATCGTTCCCAATAACCTTGTGAAACAATGGCAGAATGAAATCAGCAAGCACACAAGTGGACTGAATGTTCTCGTCATAGTAGAGAGGCAAGCAATTCCGCTAGTTACTACCTTGCTGAATTACGACGTGATCCTCTTTTCTGAAAGCCGCTTTGAATGGATTCAAAAGGAACAGAAGACCGGTGGGGGACCGGGCTCAGATATTTATTGTCCACTTGAGTATATTCGATTCAAGAGATGCATCATTGATGAAGGACACAAATTAGGAAACAGAAGCCGAGCTTGGAAGAGCGACGTTATGAGAGTCCTCGACCGCTTGGAAATAGCGGCGCGATGGGTCGTTACGGGAACCCCGTCGCGGGGTTTGTATGGTGTGGATCAACAGCAGGCATCCGAATTGAAGGATGCATCAAACAAGGAGAGCATCCATGGACGAACACAGTCTAACGTAAGACAAGAGCGCGAAGACTTGCAGAGAGTTGGTAACCTTGCAGCAAAATACCTCAGGGTTAGGCCTTGGGCCAATACAAGGGATGAGGCTGGCGACATCCCAGCGGACTGGAACGTGTATGTTATGCATCCAGAACAACACGCGAAAGGTCACAACCGCAAGGACTGCCTGAGAACGGCTCTCAATTCACTTATAATCCGACATCGCCTCTCAGACGTAAGCACCTTGCTTCCCCCGGTAGACGAGAAGATTGTACTTCTCGACGGATCTTTCCAAGATAGATTATCGTTGAATCTATTCTCAATGATGATCATATTCAATTCGGTCCAATCGCAGCGAACGGATATGGATTATTTCTTCCACGAAAGACAGCGAAAGAGTCTTATTCAGCTTGTCAAGAATTTGCGACAAGCATGTTTCTTCGGCGGAGTTTTTTACTCCGTTGAAGACATCGAGAAAGCATTGAAGACTGCGAAAGAATTCCTCGAGAAAAAGGAAATCCAGATTAGTACAGAGGATGAAGATCTCCTTAAGCAAGCAATTTCTTTCGGCGAACTCGCCGTAGACAATCAACTCAAGGATGTTAGCAATAAGTTCCATGCGATGCCGCTCTATTTAGAGAACTTCCCGGGAGGTGGTGGTAAGAGCTGGTCCCTCAACAACCAAGAGGCCGATGGCCAACCTATTTGCACCGATGCCAGCATGATCCACGCTCTGCAGAAGTTTTTGAACCCTTGTATTGATGCACCGGCGTCTTTACAGCTTATGATTGACAGCGGTCGTTTGGCTCGGCAAGGCGTAGCTGAGCGCTCGCAGGCCTTGATGGCGGCGATGGATGCCTCCGGCAACACCGAAACGCCGTCCACTCAGACCTCGACATTAGCTGGAAACACTCCCTTGGGCGATGATTATCATTCGAAGCCGAAATCGGGTACACTGGAAAAGGCGGTATTATCGCTTAATGAAGACCAAGCGCCTGATCCAAATCTCGAAGGTCACGTCAAGATTGCAGAGCCTTTATCAAAGACGAGTATCATTTCGACTGTTTCGGCTAAGTTATCTTACCTCATTGATGCCATCGTCAAGTATCAAGAGGAGGAGCAAATCATTGTCTTTTATGATAATGATAATATCGCATATTACCTAGCTGGAGTTCTTGAGATTGTAAGATTCCTAGCCCGTATTATCTTTCTTTCACCTGCTGACGCACTCTGTAGCTCCAAATCCAACACTTGATCTATGCGAGAGCCGGCCTTAGTGCGGACCGACGAGCACAATATGTTGCAACTTTCACACAGAACCCAAAATTCCGTGTTCTACTGATGGATATAAGTCAAGCAGCATTTGGTCTTGATATGCGCTCCGCATCCCGTATTTACTTCATCAGTCCGGTCCTAAACCCACAAGTCGAAGCCCAGGCTATCGGAAGAGCCCGAAGAATAAGCCAACAGAAACCAGTGACCGTCGAAACATTAGTCCTGCGCAACAGCATCGAAGAAGTCATCGTCAACCGTCGAAAACAGATGACGCACGCCGAACACACCAAAGTCAAGTCTATCCTAGACGACCGACTTATGTATCAATGGATTTTGAACGCGAAGATTATGCCCATGCCCAATGAGGAAGATGGTGTCGCACAGACTGCTATGCTGGAGGCCCCGCAATTCGTCTTCGGTAGAGGATTCGGTCGGGAGCTTCACCCTGATGAGGGCTTGGTTACGGGAAGCCCAGAGGGCAAGCCGAAGGCGGATGTGCAGGCGAATGAAAAGCCCGCTCTTCGGTTTAAGGTTACGAAGGGCTTGAAGCGACCTCGCACCCCTTCGCCGGCTATTAGCGGTGCGGAAAGCAGAGATGAGTATGATGAGGCCCAGCAGCGACCCGCGAAGAGGGGTGGGCGAGTTGCGTTTGCGGTTTAGAGGGTATCGATGACTCGATGCCTCAATTTTCTGGAGAAGCTGGTCTAAGATATGGGACTGGCATGTGATCGATACGATGATACAAACGCGGAAGACATCAGGAAAATTAGAAGGTATGTGCGCACCGCTACTAATCATCGGAACCTGTTCTAACATAAACCGGAATACAGAAAATATGCTAAAATATAGCTGCAAGATACCGAGTGCGTTGATTTAGAACGACATAACATTATTTACGGTTGCTTGAGCATCTGCGGAGAATTGAGATTAAGGGATACTTCGGGGGCCTGACAGAATTCCATTTCACTCGGATATTACTTCACATATCCGAAAATTTCTGCGAAATAGTGGATGATATTTCGCTGGATGAGTCTTTCGTGTGCGCCGGGGGATGGGGGGCTGGGATTCTTCCCACAGGGCAGAGGCTGGTTTCGGGTAGACGCGATATGACTTTCGCCTAGGGCCGGAATATCCGGGATACTGGCATGTAATATTAGAGAACAATGAGATACCCGATGATTTATCAATTTACTAGATGCATCGTATGGTCCGGATACAGTTGCGATAATTATACGTTTATTGATGGGGTTGTGATTAATCATATTAGCAAACTAGTCATTGTTAAAAGGAGCTACCTAAGAAGAGCAAACGAGCCGACATGAATGATATCCCATTGAGTTGATGGACCAATTTCGCATTTGCTGCTGATAGAATCTTGAACAGGGGAAAAGAACGTGGTCATGATGAGATTAGTGGATCCATTTATCATTAAGCAATCCCTTTAAGACTTGGATCAACCTAATGACCGACCTGACGGGACTCCTCTAGCGTCTTAGAGATGAGGTGGACATTGTTGACGATCACAGCGTCAATGCCTGCGTCAGCTTGGATCTATAGTACTGTCAGCACCATCAAGATATCATGAAAAGGGGAAATAACCTACCTTAGCGAATTTTGGATCATCATTCTGCGCACCATACGTCGCACAAAACAATCCCTGGTCTCTTGTCCACTTAACCAGCTTCGGCGACGAGACATACGGCTCCGAAGCCATAACCACGCCGCCCAATCCCCACCGGCGTGCGAAGTGTACCGCGCTCTGCAGGCTTAAGGCACGCGGATCGCCCGTGGGCCAATTGGAGGAGTCGTTGAGGAAGAGGATTGGATACACTTTTTGCTTCGTGGAGAGCATGATGCAGAGTTCGGGGCTGAAGGATGTTATGAAGATACTGCGTTGACGTCCGTATTGGAAGAGCACGGTTAGGATCGTGTCGAGGAATTTGTTGAGTTCCATGGCGAAGGGCTCCATTTTCCAGTCGTCGGTTTCGAAGAGCATTGGGTATTCTGTGGTTGTGTAAGCTAAATTTCCTTGAGGTATGTTGGGAGAGGCAGTAGATGGGGACTTACTGAGTTCAATGTCAAATGGAACGGATTCCGGGATCTCGGTTAGCATTTGCTTCAGCGTTAGGAAAGAGCTGTGGATGTGATCCCAGCGCGTGTTTCCCTTCATACCCGAGTTGGAGAACTCGAATGTGTGCTTGATACGCTCGAAGAGTGCTTGCGTGCCGGCTTCTGGGGGCGCGCTGAGGGATTGTGCGCGTCGGCGTTGAGGTGTGTGCGGTCTGTCACGTTCGTCCCATGGGAGTCGACGGGGAGGATCATTGTATTGAGCGGCTTGGGCGTCGCTTAATACCATGAACTATATAATGTGAGTGCATGCTTCTGGGGAGAGAGGGAGAGGAGCGTACCTGAGAATAGGAAAGCATGTGCATCTGCGCATCGGTACCCGTCTCGCTCACAAGGAAGTCGTGGTAGATTACTGGCACGAAGTCTTTCGTTACTTGAACATCTGCGCGGATTATTAGACAAGGTTCTAGGGCTCATTAATCGTGTACATACCGAACTATGCGCATCTGTTAGCTGGTGCGGTGGAATCATACGGATTGGAACAGACTTACCTCAATAAATGCCGCTCCTAGTTTCACGGCGGCATCGAACGACTATTATTACATGAGCAAGTTCTCTGATAGACTCGGGGTAGTATGTATATACCTCTAGTGTGTTTTCACCAATCTGTAGGTGGTTCTTCTGCTTGAGGTTCTGTCCCAGTCCTAATTATTATCAGCCGATGTAAGCGAGGGTATTGTGAAGATTGTGGAATTATTCACCTCGATGTGCTCCAACTTGTGTTGGCTGTAGCGGTTTCATGGATTGGGGCGGCGGTAGAGTCGGACTTGAGGCAATAGGATGTGATAGTAAAAAGTTGAAAGTCAAATCGCCGGCATAGTCGCCGCTCGGAGTGATAAGGGGTATCGTGTAATCTCGAGCGACGGTTTCACGGTTAGCTCCCAACCCTTTCTGTAAGTTATCCAATAACGCGATTCCTATGAAAAGAAGTGGCCCCTTGATTTCTTCAGCGGGACTGTGCTCCGTGATCTTGAATACCACCTTGGCATCGTCTGCTCGCGAAACGGGGAAATGCCATGGTAAGTTTGAAAGATCCTCTAATATTGGCAGTTCGACTCTGTACTCTTCGGAGGAACCGGCGGCCGAGACGTATAGGTCTAAGTTGTTTTTGGGTAATTGTTTGGGGGATATACTCTTGATGTAGGGCTCTATGTTGATGACTGGTCCAGTCTTATATAAATCGAAAGAACCGAGGTTGACGAATAAGTGACTTGTTGATAGCTCATCTGATAGAACACCCGTAATTGGAAATCTGGTAGGAACTTTGTTAACTTCCGCGCCTGCTCCCTTTTGCGACACATTGCTGTCTTTGCTGGCTAAGCCAGTATCATAATCTGCCAGAGCGTTGACGATCTTTGGGTATCCTCTATAAGCTGCGTGATCAAGGGCTGACCATCCTCGCTTATCAAGTGTCAAAACACCAGAGCTAGCCAATTTCTGAGCGACTGAAAGGTGGCCTTGTACAGCGGAGACGATCAGAGGTGTCCACAAATGAGATGTTTCCTTGAAGCTGGGGTTTGCGGATGCATCCAACAACTGTTCCACGACATCGATATTCCCTCTCCGAGCTGCTACGTACAATGGGGTTTGATTATATTTCCCAGGGTAATCAAGACCTCGTTTGGTGCGGACGAGGATCTTTGCGACATCGGAATGCCCCGATTCTATTGCGACTACCAGTGACTGACCTATTGCTTCTCCGCTAGCCTGTCCATCTAAAGTTGATATGAAGAGTTGCACGACGTCGGCGTGACCAGAGGACACAGCCAGAAGTAATGGAGTATCCCCAGCATCATCCGGCTCTAGAGAATACTTGCTGTCTATTTGGGCCAGTATGCGAGAGCAGACATTTGATAGGCCTAGGGCTGCTGCGTAATGAAGAGGAGTACGACCACGTGAATCTTTGGTGACAAGAAGTGGGCGGGCAGCCGAGCTTTCGGGGATGACGGCGTCTAGCAATCCAGTAAAATCGGAATGATTTGCTCCTGAATTCAATGTACGACCCCAGTGGGCAAGAAAGTAGTGGATATAATCTCCGTGCGGGCTCTCCCCCGACAAGTCCAGGTTCAATAGAGATCTTACGCTATTCCGCGAGTTATGCAGGATTGCCACTTGGAGCAAAGCATTGCGGAATGCTTGCCCCTGGGGCGCAGTTGCTAGGAGGGAATACACGGGCTCTATACTACCGACGTCATCTGAGGCGATTCCTCGTAACACTCCCTTTATGGAGCCCCCCGTCTGGGGCCAAAATGTGTTTAGAAGGACGGAACTGTTTCCTGGGGTGTTAGATGCAAGGGCTATGGCAGCTTCAACCTCTTTCAATAGGACGTTTGTGCTCGCCAGTATGGACAACCATGGCTGACTATAAAGCAATTTTCCCTCATTTTTCAACTGTGCAACTGTATCTTTGACGCCTGGTTTCCCGAGAAGTCGACGAATCGCGTCACGGTTTACTTTCGAGAAAGAGTCGAGCTGTGCGACAAACGCGGAATGTTCGAGGAGGGACTGTTTGAGATCAAGGAACTCTACTCTGCTGACATCGGCCGGTATAGGATAATGAGGTGAGGTAGTGTCGATACCGAATCGATTCGTAATATCTTTCGCCCACTTGGATGCGACGTCAAGCTGCTTCGAGAGGAAATTTTCGACGTGAGGCAGCCCTAAGGTGGCTATAACAATTCTCATGTTAGTTGTCAACACAGCCTCGCGCGGGGTTCCTTACCAGCCGTGAGCACCCTGTCTTCGGGGTTACTCGACTTTATCCATTCCTTTACGCCGTTATAATCAATATACTCTGCAGTCCAGGCAGGAACCTGGTGAACATGGAAATCTCGTCCGAACTTCATTTTAGTAGCAGATACGGCAGGAGGTTATGGTGTTCTGGGAGGAAGAGATAACTTCGTTAAATCCAAAAGAATCCGACCGAGAAATGACATGATGAAGCATGGTACATATGTAAGGGCTAGGCAACTACGTAGGAAAAAGCAACGTGGGGTCGGAAATATTATCAGTGACAGCGGTTCGCATTGGTTAACGGCGGATTGAGTGTTGCTGAAGCAGGGCGAACGAGTGATATCAGTCCATCCAATTAGTCAACATGGTCACATCTTTGCATGCGACCTGGTGCGCAGAAAACTGGTCTGACATACATAAGTATCGAGGGGTAGTAATGTGATGTGTCATTTTTTATAACCGCAAAACAATCGAGCAAGCCCGAGAGCCTTGCCATTCACAGATTAATAAGTGCTCATGAGCCCGCCAAAATCTGCGGAGCTGCAGATAAGTTTCGATTGTACAACTTCTCGTCTCACTTGCGTCAGGTTGCGCAGCATATTTATATCGTCTTAGAGTTTTACGACATGTTAAAATACTACCTTTTACTCACAGAGTATGTGATGCTATAGCGTTAGCCAGTCACTATTCGGTAAGGAGACTAGGATTCTTTAGTGAGGTGTCTCTGCTATGAGAAGAGGCTTCTAACACAGATGATAGGGAACACCACAAGCGCACTTCCTAGAGCTGCAGTTTTATCCCCGTCTGACGAGGATCGGTTTCCTGACTATACAGAAATATCACGACTTCAACTGTCGAAATTTATTTGAGCCTCATAGAGTCGCACTGCTACTAATTAGTTGTTCGGGTAGTTCCCTAGGTTGGTTTTAGTAAGTTCTTTAGGCGGTTTCCACTTGGAATTCCATATCTTTTCAGGCTGGATCCTAGTCCCCGGGATCACTAAAAACTCTATTTTGCAGCGCATTACTGCTTCAGTACAGTGAGTGGATTCTGCCTCATAGGGCTACCCCACTTACCGCTGTTACGCAACGGGAACGGCTACGGCTGCGGGCCTTAACCTAACCTAACTTTGTGGAACGTTGCGCGTAACGGGTGGGCTAACAAAGCAAAAAAGATGGATCCACTGTCTGTTACTGCTAGCGTCCTCGCATTAGCGACCGCAGCGCAGCAGACTGGCAAATATCTTAAGGATTTGCATAGTATGATGGGTCAACTGCCTGGACGGTTACATACACTAAATAATGAAATTGCCGACTTGGAACTAATACTGCAAAGCGTAGCCGACTTGATCAGGCAGACAGAGCTGCCTCTGTCAGCAGGGCTAGGGGAGGCACAGACTGATGCAGCACCTGCATCGGGTTTTGTCGGCTCAGCCAATGAGAAGAGCAAGGGGGATGATGGGAACACCGATAATGTGTCATTTGCGGATTCGGCCAAGCCCGAACGGCCAACTGAGGACTTGACCGCTAAGCATCTGACTACCGAAAAGGAGACCGATCCGAGTTACAACTTAGAAGATGTCGCTGGGATTGTGAGTCGCGCTAAAGGTTACCTCGATGAGCTACGCACTCTAGTGACCGAGATCCAACAGGCCGGAGGCAATTCAAAAACAGCCCGCCTCTCACGCGTGAGGCGTTTTCGAAAGGAGCTACCCCGCCTGAACGGAATCCAAGAAAATATCACACACGTCAAGGCAAATCTCAACATTTTACTCGGTGCTGCAAACACGTAAGAAACTGCCTTATTTATGCTACTTCTACCGCGGACCCATTCTAACTTATCTACTCTATAAAACAGACGGCAGATGCAACGTATGCATCTAGAATTAATCGACGTATCTACTACATTTTTGACAGAAGATTTCCTTGAACATAGTCTCGTCGCGCGTCGCCAGGACGACACCCTTAACAAGATCGTTGAATACCTAGAGAGAGTCCATACGCGGGTCGATAGGGTCGAAACCATGCTCGCCCAACAGCACGAACGATATGAACAAAGCCAAGTAGCGCTGCTTGGTCCATCGCCACCATACAGCAAACACCCTCCTCCTCTGCATAGCTCCTCTGCATCCTCTCAATTTGCGCATGTCGATGACCTCCCCTCCTCAGCACCAAGTGGACAACTTCAAGCCGTCAATTTCCGCGTAGCGAATCGTAACAGGACTTGCCAATCTGGTTGTAGGTGTGCCTGCCACCGCCCGTCGCGAAAAAATACGCCTTCTATCGTGGATCGCATTTTTGGTCAACTATTCGTCGGATATGCTGGAATTCCAGTCGTAACTCCAAAATGCGACGACACCGAGTGCCGCAATCGCCAACAACCCCAAATCCAAGCAGAGTACTGGTTCCCTGCAGGGGTTTTCTGGTCTCAGATCCTACGTTTCCAAGCAACATTTAATGCCAACACGGGCCCACAATTTCAATTGAAAACGCTCCGTCGTGTTCCAGATTCAGCTGAAGCTGTCACATTTGCCATGAAAGGCGATATCGAGGGTTTGAAAAGTTTATTCAGACGTGGCCTTGCATCCCCCGTTGATGTTAGTGATACTAGAGGATATTCATTACTACGTGTATGTTTATGACGTCACTCAATCCTACGATACCCCATACTAATTATCATATAGTGGGCTTTATATAGCAATCAGTACAGAACTTGCCAATACCTTGTCTACGCCGGGGCGGATCCCGATTATCGGTTAGTTATTCTAATATTAAAATTGTATTTCTAGTTACTAATCTCTTTCATAGCCCGAAAGCTCTCACTGATAACTCTCCTCGCAACAAGGCGAGTGATATCATCCTACAAGGTGGTCTCTCGAGAGAAACTGTAGAAGCTCTCTCATGCATGACTAGCGACAGCGAATGGATCGAAGAACAGAACTTCCCTCGGATCCATAAACTGGTTACTGGGCTTATGATCGGAGACCTTGCTGAGGAGCTGACGAAGCACCCCGAAGCAGTCAATGCTCAAGATGCTATGGGTCGTACCCCGCTATTATGGGCAGCGGCGCGAGGAGACGAAGATGCTGTGGTTACGCTCTTGAACTTCGGGGCTGACCCTAATATCATCGATGTACAATGGTCGGGGCCTGTCGCTTACTCGGCAGACCGCAACCACACAGCCTGTACTCGAATTCTTCTCGAAGCTGGTGCTGAGACTGACGTTAAACTTCCACCGGGATACAAAATTGGAAGCCCGCTCAACTGCGCAGCTCGCAATGCTTCCGATCCTCTTCTCATCAAGACTCTTCTTGATTTTGGTGCCAAGGTTGATGCCTGTGGTGTCGATGGACGCACAGCGCTGATCCACGCAGCTCGAATAAATAGACCCGACTTTGCGCTTTTACTACTTGAGCATAACGCCGATATCAACGCAGTTTCGACCGCTGGCCACACGCCTCTCACGACTGCGATCATGTGCAACAGTCACGAGGTACTAAAACTATTGCTTGATCGATGGCAGGACTACAACGATTGCCCCCGGTTAAAGGGCCCACATCTTCTTAAGATCACGGCGCAATACGCTGATCTAGAAACCGTCATGATTTTAAGTACGACGAACCATTTCAAACTGAAATACGATATGAACTACTCAA
Organism: Hypoxylon trugodes; assembly: GCF_022578975.1. NCBI lineage: Eukaryota > Fungi > Ascomycota > Sordariomycetes > Xylariales > Hypoxylaceae > Hypoxylon > Hypoxylon trugodes. Next base: position 2,511,935 of record NW_026250022.1, on the reverse strand, counting down.
CAGGAGATTTTGAGACGCTTCTTGGCGAGCGACACGATGCGGACGAGAAGCTAGTCAAGGCATTTTCCGATTTCTTGTCTATTATACGGGAACAACTGTCGGATGAAACCCTAATGGAAGGCGGGATGCGCTTTAGAACGCCTAGTCCGGCTTGCAGTGCTGGGTATGACACCGAGAGTGTGGCTACTGATGAGTTTGAGGATGCGCTTATGGATCTGAAACTGGATGATGCGGGTTCTGGGAGCCAATCTGCGGTGAAGATTAATCCACATACGGGGAAGGGATTGATATGATTTATGATATACTGCATGATTTAGAACTTGAGGAGTATATACTAGGAATTTTGACATATTAGCGACGGATATCTTGCGAGGAGTTGGGATTTGGCGCCGGGTCTAGGAAAACACGGACTAAGTCCGAAGGCGCATGATCTCGGGATTTAACAGCGATTAGGTGTTAAGTTGGCGGGGATGAGATACCACATACGATAGAAAGCATAGCATGAAAATGAAACGAAATGACAGTGATCGCTACGGCGATATTCCCTATTTAATTTTATGGCTCGAACCGTTTGTATTCCACGCGACAGACTTGAAGTTTGGAAATGAGGATCTTCTATTGAGCTACATAAACAAAAAGCAGTCGGCTATTAGGTATAAAGCTCTAGTAACTGCCATGCATCAATGCGATAATAAAAAAAGATGCTAACGCTACCACATCCGCAAAAGCAATCCCTTACTCCTAACAACCCCATACCCCATCGCGAATCGCTTAGGAGATGGGCATGCCACCAGGGAGCTCCTGGAGCCAGCCGTCAAGGTTCTCGGTGACGGTCTTGGGCTTGGTGCATTGGTTGGCTTGCTCGAGGGACTGGGTCTGGAGCGTGGGGCAGTTGATCTTGTTGGCGAAGAGGTCGGAGTTACAGTTTGCGTCCATGGCGCGCTGGAGGGCGTCGCCTTTCCAGCCGAAGACGTAGTCACCGTGGATACCGTAGCCGGTCTTGTCGCCGAAGGACCAGACGAAAGGCTGGCTGCCATCAGCGGGCCATTCGGCCTTGTTGTTAAAGGGGCGCGTGTCCCAGTACGTCTCGTAGAAGACCTCTGCTTTTTGTTAGTGGTTGTGCGACGGGAAATTGGGGTTGGGCGCACTTACGGGGAATGGTGACCGGGTGGGTGGATGGGCAAGCATTGCCGTTGGGGTAGGCGACGTGGCTCTGGTGGTCGGGGCTGTCGAGGTTCTTTCCGTCCCAGCATGTTGGGAATCTAATTTGCCAATTAGCAAAACTCGAAAAGATGCCAGGGGTTGTGCTTACCGGATGGAGACCATAATGCCGGCAGCGCAAGTGGACTTGGGGAAGTTTGTGGTCTGGCCACCACGAGTCATGCTAGAAGCAAGGCATGTAAAGTCCATGTACTTGTATCGGCGGTTGAGCTCCTCAGCAGTGCGGATGTTGGGGTCGCCGACTGTCATGCGGAAGCCGGGCTTGAATGCTGTCACCTTGCCGGACGACAGGTAGTAGACTGTCTGACCACCCTTGGCACCAGTGAAACCGAGCTCGTTTCCGAAGGTGTTCACGCGGTGGAGAGTTCCGTTGCGGGCCCTGACAGGTGCGTTAGTATATAGGGGTTAACCCTAAGAAGGGGATACTTTGCATACTTGAAGAAGAGAACGGCAGTCCAGTAGTTGGAGAAGTCCTCAACTGGTGTGCAGGATGTGCAGGTAGCCGTCGAGGGCAGGTCGTGCACATTGGGGTCCATCGAGACGTTGAAGGCATTTCCTCCGACGACTTGGTGAAGATGGGGGGACGGGTTCTCGCCGGGGTTGACGAGACTGGCCACAAATGTTAGCAATCTTCAATCCTTTCTAGTGAAGGTTACCTGTCAACTTACGGGTCTAGACGCTCAACGACGAGCTGCGAGCACGAGAATCGAAGAGTCGCAGCAGCATCGACGCTGGCCGCGGCGGCCAGGAGTACGAAATTCCTCAACTGCATGGTGATGGTTGACAACCTTTTTCAGAAGCTAGCAGTATTTTTGGTTGTTGATCTACAAATCGTCTCGAGCCTCAAAACACCTCTGTGCATCCCGGGTTAGGGATAGTTGGGGGGATTATATGTCGCATCCCACGTCGATGGGCTCGTCTCCTGAACGCCGAGCATCTCAATTGCCGACGATCCCGCATATCCCCCAGCCATGTGGTCTTTCGGCCTCTGGGGTGCAGTGCAGGGGGTCTAGTCCTCTAGACCGACAGAGTTATAAATACATTATCGAATGGTTAAGAGTTCTGAGATTAAGTGTGGAACGTGGTTGTCATTTAGCCAGATTGAATTTTGCCGGGACCTGGCCGTGACTCCTGATCCGTATACAGATTTTGAGATCCACGAAAAGGACATGTTAGCATTACGGTAAATTGATTTCCCGTATATTTATGAAACACAAATTTCTACCAAAAGTTTATGAATTTTTATAAGAAATGTTAAAAAGGCAGCAATACCTATAGTCCGCGTATAGAAGAGAGTAAACTTGATGAACGGGACACTCTAGGAGATCAATAATTATAACCTAACTCTGGTCGAGTTTCAGTCCTACTTGAACACTCAATGCTACCCGCTGTCACCTAGCCCGAGCCCGTTTTGCCCGAATAGGATCAGTCCAACCTTTAGGGTCACATTGATTGGTTAGGGCTGTACAGAGGCAACCCGGAAGGCAACATCGAAGTCTACATGGCCTGGTATACCTGAGCGGCAAGGATGAATTAGGAAATAATGTATTCTACTCCGGTAAATACGTTCTAGCGCCGGATGTTTTCCACATACCCATGTCCCGGTCCTATGTATTGGCTTGGGGCAAAGAACTGACTGGGAGTCTGTAAATATTGGACTCGCTTTGAATCGGGTAGCCTGGTCGATAATTCCAAATTTTGATGATGACGTCTTGAACGCAGATAAATAGATGTATGCACCCCAGGCACGGGTTGGTCTAAATGCAAGCGAATAATGGGTTGTATATGAATTTTGCTTCTGTCGAAAGCCTCTAGTCACCCATATGAAACCGAAGAGCCGCCGTGATCCTGCCGTAGATGGTGTGACAACTCTGCGTGGTTTCATTACTTTGGGAGCCAGGATATACGAGGACATCAATAAATACTAATCATGGGACCTACATTCTGATCTAAAGGGGTGAAGATGGTAGTTAGCAGTGTGGCGTTGTTAACAATTCAAAGCTTCAATACAGGGGCTCGGGTATATGGAGTTACACCTAAGAGCAAATTTGAGAATGCTAAACGTCTTGATGAGTACTTGGTACCTCTGTACTACGGGAATATATTGAATTCGAATAGTATTGTAACCATGAAATAGCTTTGGTAGATTGTTGCTGACACGTGATAGTCAGCTTCACATTTTCCAGCACTTCCTCCCTAATCAGGTACGTATCCTCATGTTGTCCCACTACACAAAGCGCAGCCTTGAAAGTAAGTCAATCTGTACGTTGTGGCATATGGTCAAGAGATTAATGCAATTGTCTGGAGAAGGCGTGGAAAATATCAGTGAAGTAACGCCTTTGGCTGCAATTCGTTAACTTGAGGCCTATACTGAATGTTCTATAACAAGTCAGTATCTCCATAAAAAAAAATAAAAAAAAAAAAAACTCGTAGAGGCGTTCGATAATATGGGCTTCGATGTAGGTTCTCGGTGGGGCGGCCAGATCCAAAAGTATGAACCTTGACCAGAAGAGATAGTAGGCGAAATAATTTGACTAGGACTCTTTAGAACTGGAATCGACCACTGCAGGGATCTGCATTTCTACACATTGCATTATGAACTCCTTTGAGATTATATAACAATCCCATAGAGATTACTGTGAATATCACCACATAAAAGGATGAATTTAAAAACTCCCATCATATACAGCTTGCGATTATGTAAGATATATATGCTTATGTCATCGTAAAGCCCCTGAGATTACATAATATCTAAGCAGCATTAGGTAAGACAAGATACTGTTAGTCAGCGAGAGTCTTCGTGATGGCGATGGCATAATCTCACAGCTCGATTTCTAACGAGCTCAGGTGGATGGACCTTTAGCTGGGTCGTAGTTAGACGAATTCGTATCGCCCTTTGCGATTGACCTTAAAGAGGATCCTCCAGCTTTGGGGTTGTCGCCTCCTGAAGCCGGTTGGCCAGCCTGCTTCGTTTTATCTGGGTGATGTCAGTTACGAGTTTGGGGAGTGGTCTAAGAGGAGTACCATCAACAGGGGCCCTAGTCTGTTCGACACTGCTCATGAATTTCTGCTTCGCGTCTTGGGTACCTGAAGACATCTTGACTTTGACTTGTTTCTGTCGAAGATCTAGGTTAAACGATATGGATTCAATTTGGTCTAGCAATCTGCACAAGTTGTAGGTCGCAAGAGAACAACGTTATGATTATGAATATTCAGGGCCATGGATTCATATTCTTGATATAATCATTATATAAATGTGTCAAAGTCGTCATGGTGACAATTCCACTTCAATGACCTCATACACTGACATATTTAAACCAAAATCGGTGTACTTACGTAATTGCTTAGATAACACTGAACTTATTTTGGATTAATTAGGTAATCTATTTGTCCCACTTTGCCTGATTAGTCATCATTATTTTTCAAATTCGTGAACAAATTCGTTCAATTTAAAAAATAAAAAGGTTGTCGATCCCACTTCAGACTTCTCAACATCGTCATGCCGGAACCCGCCACCACGCAGCCGCTTCTAAACTTCAATGCGCTGCTGGAAAACCCCGTCTTCGCCGGAGGCTTCGGCCTTGCCTCCCTCGGCGCTGTCCTGGCATTTGCGCGCCGAGGGGTACTCACTACGGCGTCCATGATCCGACGTCGCATGCTCGTGAATGTCGAAATTAGCAGACAAGACCCGTCCTACCCTTGGATCCTTGCTTGGCTATCACAACCCCGCGAACAAACATCCCTAATTGCAAGAAGATTAACCCGCATCAATAAACTATCCGTTACGACGGCCACGAGCTCTACTCCGAACGGCCCTACGAGGGCGAGCTTTTTTCTTCAGCCTGGATATGGCCGCCATATCGTGAAATACAAGCATGCGTATATATCTGTAAATAGGGAGAAGCAGGCAACTGCTAAGACCAACACCGGCGAACCCCACGAAACGGTAGAACTTACGACTCTATATGCGCACCGTCACATTTTCGAAGATGTCTTCGCCGAAGCACGAGCTCTTGCACTCCAAGCGAACGAAGGAAAGACCGTGGTATACTCTGTAAGAAACTTTGATTGGGTTCCGCTGGGCGAGCCTCGAAGGAAGCGACCGTTGGGTAGCGTTATTTTGGATAAAGGAGTTAAAGAAGATATTGTTAATGATGCCAAAGATTTCCTCGCGCGACGACAGTGGTATGTCAACCGCGGAATCCCATACCGTAGAGGTTATCTTCTATACGGACCACCAGGTAGCGGGAAGAGTTCTTTCATCCAGGCTCTAGCTGGTGAGCTAGACTTCAGTGTGGCTATGGTTAACCTCAGCGAAATCGGAGTAACGGATGACAAGCTTGCTTTCCTCCTCACAAAGCTACCCGAGCGAACTATTCTTCTCTTGGAAGACGCCGACTCTGCATTCGTCAACCGTAGAAAACGAGATTCAGATGGATATAGCGGCGGCACAGTCACATTTTCGGGTTTATTGAATGCTCTTGATGGCTTATCTGCTGGAGAGGAGCGGATCGCATTCCTCACAACGAATCATGTCGAATTGTTAGACCCGGCGCTGATAAGACCAGGCCGAGTCGACATGACGGTTCGCATAGGGGAAGCTACCAAATATCAGGCCGCCCAGATGTGGGACAGGTTCTACGGCGACATTGATACCGAAGGCATCCATCGAGACAGATTTCTTCAGCGGCTCGAGGAACTCGATCTTTTCCGAGAGGCAAAAGATGGAGAGTCGTTACCACGCACGAGTACTGCTGCTATCCAAGGTCTCTTCTTATTTAACAAAAATGATATGGAGGGTGCCATCAGCATGGCTCAACACCTCATTCCGGCGAAGCTGGAAGCAGAAAAGTAATCTGTTTACGTCTAAACAGCTTGTAGCATATATGTATAATAAAAGAGATACCCTGTCAATAACAATTTCAACGATTATCATTAAATTTTCCAGTGTTCTTCAACATGCCAGCTCCCCTCAAAGCATGCAATATTTATTAGTATGTTATGTAAGCATGTCCTTACCTAATAAACTCGAATTTCAGGACATGTGAAGCTTAGTCAGTAATATTGCTTACCTAAGGTGTCTTAAGAGTAAAATTACGTAACCCTTAATCTTTCAATTTCTACTCCTAACATCAATTTTTAACGCTCGAAATATCGGTCAGGATCCAATTGATGCGAGACATTTTCGTCTACGAGACGAGTGAAACGACTTGACAAGCCGACCTTGACCGAAACTCCTGTCCGCAAATAGCGGTACTCGCATTATACCCCGTAAAAAGCCAAATCAGTGAATTTCATTCAATGAAACAATTGCGTACCGTGTGCTCTATGACTATTAACACAGTCCGCTAGTTCAACGAACAAGGGGCAAGGTACCAAATGATAGCGTGCCTTGTAGCATATCGGAGAAACTGGAAATTACCAAGTCTATCCGGACATAAGGGAATGTAGAATATATATATATTCAGTATCAGCAATGCCGTACGTTGAAAAAAGGATCCTATTGTCGTTTGTGGCTGAGTATTTCCCTACCTACGTGTACACGCAAGGGATAATATAATTGATTAATACGAGAAAGCACAATCATCAGTTGGAAACCCCCCTTAACTTACCTCGAAGTCCGCAGTCTAATATACATTAGGTAGGTATGCAAATCCCTTCCAGGAACATCCAAGCATCTCACATTGCCGTTATAAGCAAAGTTGACATAAATATACACATATGCAGCCTCAATATTGTCCAACGATATAAAACGTCGTCCATGATCGATGATGCTATACTAATCAGAGTTTAACGCCCGCTCAGGGGTACGAGTATGAAACAAGGATCTACTCTTTAAAGTCTGCTCTATGATTGTGGCTGGTGGAGATAGGTAGGGTATACGAAGTTGAAAGATATTAGGTAAAAGCTACGAGATAAGGTCAGCTTGCAGTCGATATTAACTAGGGGGTGGCAAATAAAATATTTGCCCTAAACTGACATTACGAAAATGCTGCGCCAACAGGTTCGATGCGCAACCAACATACTTAGCAGTTAGCAGCATAAAAGCTACCAACTCATAGCATATTGTAGTACCATTGCACTACAGTTTATTCGAATACTTTGGTTCTTGAGAAATATGAGCTTAATAAACGCGGACGTCAGCCAAGCTGTTACTCTCATTGAACAGCTGAGCGTTGCTTCTCCCAAGTTATCCAGTGGCGACCAAACTGCCAGGAAGGAAGCTTTAGAGTTAAGCCGAAAAGTCACTGCTTCACTAGAACAACCCGGGGATGCTGCCGTAGGTTTAGCTTTTGCTGTAAGTTCCTTAATACCTCCTTCACCTCATCAGTGACTTAGGCTTACAGGGCAAAAGCCTTTTATAACCATTGCCGCAAGAATTGCTGTGGGTCTCGGCCTCTTCAAACACGTTGTCAACTATGGCGATGCGGTCACCTCTGAGGAGCTAGCTTCACTGTCAGGCGGAGAGGAGTTGTTGATCAGTAAGCCCCCTATTCCTCTATAGATACCTACACCATAATAACAATACTGATGTCTCGAGGAAGTTCGAGTCCTTAGACCACTATCCGCAATAGGATTCGTTGAAGAGGTTGGCGAGCGTAAGTGGAAAGCGACACCTATCACCAATGCTATGGCGACAGATGAAATAGCTGCAGGGCATAGGATGATGTGAGTGATGACGTTTTATTCCCCAATGATCCTCCATTGTGGGGAGCTTCTATATCTTTCTATACGCCGGTCGGTCCGCAAGCAGATATGCATGTCTAGTATTTACGCTAATTTTGGTGAAGTGGTGAAATGATAATCGGAGCAGCTACCAAGGGACCTAAATATCTTGAAGAAGTTGGTTATCGTTGTCCAACTGACCCTCACGACGGCTTCATGCAGTACGCCTTTCAGACAAAATTCAACGTTTTCGGTCTGTTTAATAGTATGCCGCGCGTTTTGAACGACTTCAATTTATTCATGGGTAATACCTTAGGGGCCAGAAATTACTGGGTAGATTGGTATCCGATTGAGGAGCAACTTCTCAACGAAATTAATGCCGAAACGCCGCTACTCGTTGATGTTGGAGCAGGAAAGGGGCACGACTTAATCGCATTTCGCGAAAAGTACCCGAACCATGAGGGGCGTCTGATTCTCCAGGATATCGCACCTGTAATCGATAATATACAGGGAATTGACCCAGATATTGAGCTCATGACCTATGATTTCTTTAGTGAACAACCGGTAAAGGGTGAGTGCCCCTATCTATGTTTTTTTGGTCTGTGCTCACATTTCTGTAGGGGCGAGATCGTATTTTTTCCACCATATCCTACACGATTGGTCCAACTACAAGTGTCTTGAAATTCTCAAGAATGTCAAGAAAGCCATAAAACCAGGCTATTCCAAGCTACTGTTGCATGAAATGATCTTAGCGGAGCAAGGTGCCCCAGTTTTTCATGCTATGCTTGACATGACAATGATGGCGTTCAACTCGGGCATGGAAAGGACTCAAAGACAATGGAAGGAGCTATTGGAGGAGGCTGGCCTAGAGGTGGTAAAATTCTGGCTGCCCCCACAGGAAGATGCAGACGGCATTGTTGAAGCAATGCTGAAGGAGTGATTAGATCACCTCATAAGAAAAAAATGTTTTGTTTTTTTCCGATAGTGTAGTGTCAATTTCCTTGTCGCTATTGTACTAAATAAAGTTTGTGCGAAGATGGACCCTGCTGTTCCGCCGTGTTTGCTAGGCTCACAGGTCGGCATTCCGTTGGCAGCCACGTTCGGGGCATAGATCAAAGGGACCTACGGGCAAACGCGCGGAAAGCACGGAGCAGCACAACACCAACGCGCCTTCGACTCCGGCGTGTTTGGTCCCCCGGGTGCGCCGTACTAGGAGAAGCGCCGTTTCCTAGTCTTATTGTAGATATAGAAAGAGGCCTATGCATTGTGAGCAAGCACAACCTTTTTTCTATAAAAGTCAACCCTCTTTCATTTCTTTTTCGTTCCTTCTTCTTACATATTGGAGTACATTCTTTGCAGTTTCCCTCGGAAGCATAGCACGAAATCACCTTTCCAAATCTTATCAGAAGTCTTTGGCCCTCCGAAAAATTAATTATTATGCCCAGTCCCCTCTGGAACAGAATGCGACCAGCCACTCCAGGAAATGGCACCCAGCCAACCGGCGGCGTCCAAGCCGTTCATTTGAACTATCCAACCTATCAGGGCTCGATGCCTTACGGAGCACCGCCTTACTGGCCTATCTACCAAGCTCCGTATTCGCAGGGAAACACGTTCGGGTACGGGCTTCCGCTCCTCGCATCGCCCCCTGTGCTTTTTTGCTGAATTCAGTTCTAACATCCCTGCAGACATAACCCGCAGTCCATGGCCAATTCTACAGAGCAATCTGTTAAGCCAGTTGACAACAAACCCGAAGAAACGGAGGACACATACATGCGAATACTCCGCCAGAGCCTCCCCAATCTCAGCGGCCCTGAGCTTCGAGAGATTATCCTCGCTGTATGCCTGAATTCGAAGACGATGTCTAACAGCAACACCTTCAACAGATTCTTCGCCTACATCAGGGATAAGGAAGAGGAGCAGGGAATCACCATTCAGAACCTCGGACATGGCCTTGCTATCCATTTGTTGCACTTTCCTCCTGCTGAGCTCGAAGGTTTCGTGGTTAAGATCTGCGAGAAGGACACCTCGACCCTGACGAGAGACACCGTTCGACGCTTGGTCCAGGCTAGCGAGACTCGAAAGGAGATTTGCCGTTCGCTGTGTTAGGGGGTATATGGACGGTGCTAAGGGTCGTGAACTGAGGATGTCTTTGATTTTATGAGTTCGTACGAAGGCCCAGGGAGTTAATGGGGGGTTCTGATCCGACCTCAGATGGAGTGGTATTATCGATGGTGCTTTCTTTTCGATTGAGAGTCTTACGACTTGTGAAAGGGGAGGAGGATTCAGGTCGTGGCTATAAAATTGTTTCTACGTAGGAGTCGCACCGCATAATAGTTAATACAACGAAAAAAAGATTATTATCAATTATAAAATCTTAGGTGATCTATACACAAGGCTGTCTGTTTAAACTTTTCTATCTATAAGTGTCTATTAAAGCGTGGTGATCTCCGGACTTGTCAGTCTTGATACCCCTGATAGCTCGCGTTAATAGTATTCTATTACGCCGAGGGGATGTTTAGTCAGCTTTATGGCGGAGTTCTCCCTCAAGATACAGTGTAATTGCTTCTAGCTCTAGTCCTATGCTACTCTAGGCATTTTTTTCCGCCATGCCACTGTGTGATAGACCAGTTATGTAATACTACAGAAGCGAACAGTATCAACGCACGGTCTGTGTGTGGTCTGTGCATACTTGCCCCACAGATAACCCCTTTTGTTGTATAGCTTGAGGCAGTCGCGATAGTGGGTTCTCCGTGTATGTAAAAGTTTTTAGGTGTTTTCTACAGTAAAAAGTTGCAAACTCCCAGCAGACACCAGATGCGTGGCTTAGCCTTGCAGTTGACCTCATGGTAAACCCAATTTTAAGTTGTAATTCTTTCCAATTACGAGCTCCTGCTCTTTCCTTAACGTTGTGTTTGGAGTGCAAAACCACTCGCACTGGGCTACCGCGTACCGGGTCTGCCACCTAACCGCTGTACAGGTATTTTCTATATAAATCCATATAATTCCAGCTATATTTCTCATCTCCTTCCTCTCTCCCAACCATTTCCTCGTCCTTGGGTTCTACACTCTGCTACCTCTTCCAACAATTGGTCGTGAGTTCATCGAGTACCTCGATCATAGTACCGCCAATACTTTCGGACCAACCGTCTTCAACACTTTCTTTACTATCCACGAAAAAAACCTGGTCAACATGAGCTACGGTCCAGGCCAAAGCCCCTTCATCATGGGGGGCTTCATCCCGGATTCTTTCTGGGATCCTGTGCGCGTCCCCTCCGGCCCCCCTCCGGGGCGCTGTCCCACCCTTGGGCCTCCGATGATTCCCCCGTCGCCGTGTACCGGCAATTATTCGACTCCTGGCTCAGCCCGGAGCGCGTTTTCCCGGCCCGTAACGCCCTACAACGGGTAAGAGCTCTCACTTGTTCCATACATTTCACAGTACCCCGCTAATTAATTTGACTATAGTGGACGTCCCCAATGCCCGTACGCAAACTACCTCGCGCGCATTCGAGAACACATCGACTGCCTCACCGGAGCCGAGTTACGCCAGATAATCCTCTCGGTCTGTCTTAGTTCCGTTATCCAGGATCGCGGAGGGACGTATAACCGAGTCTTCGAGATTGTACGGAACAAGTGGTTGGGAACGGGAGGCAACGCTACAATCCAGCAGGCTGGCGAGGGATTGGGGATTTACCTCGAACAGCTTAGTGTAGATGATCTAGAGGATGTCATCTGCATTATCTGCGATCGAGACACCTCTTCCAGCACGCGCGCGCTAATTCACAATTTAACTAACGCTTTGGAGGACCGCGCTCTCCTCCGACGTAGCGTATCGTAGGTGGAGCGATAGATTGATCATGATGCCACGGGATTGGGCCGGGCGGAAGTGTCATATTATAGGCACACGGTATCAAGATGATGGGAAGGAAGGGTGATGCAATGATAGAGTAATTTTCAGGTATTGGGTCTCTTGGTGCCCTGGTACATACACGAAGTTGCATCGCCATGTTAGTTATAAATGAAGTCCTCATTTCTATAGACCTCTCTAGTACGCGCTGGCTAGGATCCGGGGTTTCTGTCAATGAATAAAGTCATAAACCTAACCCAACCAGAAAAATGCACCGTGATAAGGACTTAATGATACCACCTAGTAAGTTGTTAGTTTGCGATTAGGAATAATTATTTTTGTTGGATCCGCTGTAATCAACATAAGCATAATTGGGTAGATAACGAACTTCTGTAATGATAACGTAGGTATATCCGATATTTATGTTGCCCTTGATAGGGATATGTGCTAGTACACAATGAATTTGGCTTGAATAAGCCAATTAAAGATCGTCTTCCAAGGCACCATCTCGTATCTCGCCTCAAGCATCTTCAATATGGAACTTCACCAATAACGAACACTTCGTCTCCCGCCCTTTCAAGTCCAACATGCGAATAAAACTCCAGCCGGGAACAACATACAGAAGCCGCACAGCAGCTACCGCGAAGACAGGATTTTCCGCAAAGCTAACATCGTCCTTGATGAGTATACGGAGGAACGTCAGCTCATTTTCTTCATATTCCCACACTAAGTTCTCGTCCCAGATCGGATCCGTTGGCGGCGGGTTCTCGCCACGGTGCAAGAAACCGAGTCTATGCTGCTTATAAGGGTCTGTCTTCCGCTTGGGGTGGTTACCTCCCAACTCGTCGGTGTGTACAAGCGTGCAGGTAACGTAAGGCTTGATTTCATCTGCTTCTTTGCCCTCCGGGACAGGCACGTCTGAAGCACCTGCGACATGTAATGACAGTCTCTTCTTTCTACCTGTGCTAAGGTTCATGTTACCGCCTGCTCTCAATGCCGCTGGCTTCAAGACGTAACCATCTGTACCGCTAAATAATGCTTCGTTGATTTGCATGCTGGCGTTGAAGGTTTGCCAGTTCATGGCACAAATCTGCGCACCGATGCCCCAAAAGGGCACTTGCTTGAGATTATTTGACGAGATTCTTGTTCCTTTAGGAAAGACACGCATTAGATGACGCGAATTGTGCTCGGCGATTTTCTCGTTCGCTGCTGGCATATGTGACGCAAGTCCGGTTTCGGATACATTGATCAGGTGGTTATGCGGGCCATCTTTGAGAACACCCTCGAACCACGAATTATCCCTTGGCTTTACGGATTGAGCATAGACACCTAACTCCGCGAGCTCCGGAACTATAGCACCAGAAGCAGCCGCCTTCTTCTTGGCTCTGTAAGCCTCTCGCGCCTGTCTCTCCTCTTCGTCTTCGTTATTAGACCCATTATCCTCTTCGCTAGAGTCTGCTTCTTCGGGTAGATGGTACTCGACGATGACGACTATTTTTGATCCGAGTTCTGCTAATGTGACTGGGTCACTATCGCCTCGCTGTTCTTGGTGACCCTTAATCCGGACAGCTTTGCTTAATAAGCGATCACCCCAGATTTCTTTCATAATCTCGACGAGTCTCCGTTGGCCGTGGGCATTGCAGTGATTTTCTAAAGATAACATGATTGGAGCTGCTCGGTACCCTTGTTCATTGACGGATTGTGCTGCTTCCCTATCGATGACATCGCGAATCGTCTCACAGACAGAACGGAACGGGATATGTGACACAAGAGTGTATCCGTGAGTGACCTTTGGTTCATCCGCATGTTCTTCATCGTCCCAAGCGTCAATCTCCACACATCGGGATCCAGTGTTTAGTGCAGTCTCGTATGCGGTTGCGGAGGATTTTCCAGTAAGCTGATGACCTAAGAGGTATGTATTATGACTAGAAGAGATGAAATATTCTGGTAGGGGGTAAGATCTATCTGTGACTTCGGGAGGAACATTGATATGCGATTTATCAAGCAGAGCACGTAACGCATAGCTAGGCTGTTCCGAGTCTAAACCGACATCTTCTTCGGAGAGTATATGATTCTTGACAAGGTATGACTTCAATGCATGGCTAACCCGTAAGTGGCCCTTGGTAATATCGGTTCGCCTCGCCCCGTGTCCACCTCCCGCGATGGTTGTGTCATCAATTTCCTCTCCGAAATCTTCGTCGTACACCCCGGTTAATTTCAGAGGATTTAGCTTTGCGAATCGGGATATAAGTGATTCTGTCATCTTTAAAGGTAGCTGGTAAGTAAATAATAAGATAAATATTTAGGTATTAAGGAGAAAGATGAAGAACAAGAAGAATAGTTCTGTGAGGAAGTTGAGTTGGGAAGAAAAAGTGAGCTTATGTAATTGGAAGGACTAAAAAGGGGGGTCATCTGAGATCAGCCAAGCCCCTTTCTCAGCCCTATGAGGGGAAATAATTAATTGGTTGATTTCACCTGTCACCGCAGAAAGGGTGGGGCTGAGCTGATACAGGAGATACTCCGCTGGAGAAATGATTGACGAAGCTAAGCCTATCATGATCTAGTGAGGGGTGCTCGTTGCCGATTATCCATGACCAACCCCCCTCTTTTTAGGTTCCTTCGGTGAACTTTCCAGACCCTTGAAGTAACGTGAACATTGACCATCTTGACTCGATCTAAATCACTAATTTTATTTTCAGTTTGTCACCTTGTACAATCTCGTCCTTCTTATCCATCAACTCTGGTAGATCCCATGTCACATTAATATACCGACCACCCAGCCAGTCTCGTTTCTGCGATGTCAGATAAACCAGCGAATCCGCGCTTAATTCGGCCGTCTCGGTGAACACTATCACGAGTGACAATTTCGTTAACTCATATCCGAAACAATGCAGGGAAATCTTACCTGGCCTATAAATTGGATCAAGAGAGTCCAATCCGCCGGCGAGTAGCTCCGTTACGATATTCCCCGGGTGTATGCAGTATGCCAATACACCCTTATCGCCGTATTCCTCTACGATGAACTCAGAAAGACGTAGAACCGCCATCTTAGAGATTTGATATGCATTAAGTCCCGGGATCTTAAGATGAGCACCAACGCTGCTCACGGTGACTATGGTCTTGTTACCTCCCTTCAGCATCAGGGGAACGAAGGCGTGTGCGACCAAGTAACATCCGAGGTTGACTTTGAACGTCTTCCACCATTCATCGGGGTCGCTTTCTAGGATCGTGGCCCATTCGAACTTGCCAGAGTTATTAATTATAATATCGATCCGTCCAAAATTCTTCTCGACTTGGGCTGCTGCTTCCTCGACGCTCTTGCGATCTGTTACGTCGAAATTGATGGGCAGGATTTGTGGGTCTGGCCTCCCCAAGCTTGAAACAGCTGCTTTCATTTCGGCGATAGTGACGGAAAGATCCGACCGAGCACCGAGCGCGATCATCGACGCGCCGGCTTTAGCAAACGAGACAGACATTGATCTACCTAAGCCCCTCGAAGCACCGTTAATGAAGACAGCTTTGCCTTTGAAGTCCATCTTAGTCGGATCGATTGCGGGATAAGTATCATTATGGACTACAGAAGTCACGTCATAGTCCCCTACGACGTATTAGCACCGGAGAACCACAATAGATTTTCTACACTTTCCTGGGCCCTCTAACGGGTTAGGTGTTCCTCTTGGAGGTGGCATTCTGTGTGACGGGTTGGATAAGCTCTGCGTCAGTTATGGTTCGTGGATGCACAGCGGCTTTACTCCGTATTGATTCAGCCTTCTGAGACTACTCGTCCTTTATATCTACGTTTTTTATCGGCGAATAGGTCATTATCGGATTTTGCCAGTTAAAACCGCGGACTTAACAGATTCAGATACATTCCCCACGGAACATCCTGTCCATATTTCAGCTCCGTGGAGCTTCCATTCGTAAGCTTCATTTACTTCGGCCGTCCGGGCGGCGGACCGTTGGAATAGCTTCAAAACTCACGCCCCATATTAACCCCCTGGCCAGTCACCTACCTGACGAAATGCTTCGTCCAGCTTCATTAGAGGTAGAATCAGAATCAATTTGCTTCAAAAAAGGCTAACCATAAATCCCGACTACTCGGGGAGTTGATTAATACGCTCCTATTTTGTGCTTTTATTACGTAATCTTAAATGCGAATGACTACCTACCTAGGTATGTACCCATACAGCCAAACATACCACAACTTCAAACTACTCGAAAATATATATAAAAGATCTGTTAGCCTAGGAAATTGGACGCAACCGATAAATTTTCATACAAACTTTGTTGGATCACGGAGTTAGTACTCCGTATTGTGGCCGAAGGCGGGAGTGGTGACATGCCTGATCAGGGGAAACCGAAATTATGACCTCATAGATCTACCATCGTCGCGTCACGTCCTAACCAAATTTCATATTCCCATATCTTACTTAAACAATACACATAGCTAAATAGGATTTCTTTAATATCTACATCGACTTCCGTTTCTATCCCAACTATCTCAATTAATAATTATATCAAGTTTCGCAACATATCAATATGTCTTCGCACGGAAGCTCCAACACTGGATCCAAGACATCCACAGGAATGTCCTCACAGGTCAAAACCCCTGCTACTGCGGGTATTGGTGAGGATAAGCCCAAGATGTTCGACGCCCAGGGCTCGATTGGAAAGCAATTTACCGGTATGTTCTCATGTCAAATTCACTAGCATCGATCCAATCGAGGTTTAACGCAATATCACTTAGAGGGCGGCGCTATCGGTGGTACGGCGCAGAAGGTCGGCGGACCGTTAGATAAAGAAGGCATGATCGGGAAGCAATTTACCTCCGAAGGTAGTATCGGCGGATCCGTACAATCCACTCTCGGAGGTCAAGGAAGTAGGAGCAATTGAAAGTCCTGAAGAAACGGAAACGCACTATGTACTATATACAATACATCCAGTGGCCCATGGCGTCACCATCGTTTAATGCATTAAGTCAATGAGACAGTCAAACACGCGAGGGTGACCCAAGATATTCGGAGGATGCTCAATCTACCATTTTTTCCACGAGGGCGATTTTGGTACTATACCGAAAAAAAGGATATCAATGAAAAGATACGATAACATACTAAGGTGCACCTCCTTGTCCCCATTTGAAGCAATCATCACTCGTGCAAGTGAGATCAAACCATTCCATAGCGGTATTTTCTTGGTTCTGGATATTATGCGAAACCCCCGCAGCGCTATACGCCTGGAACCAATTGTCGTCACCATAGACAGTTCTTGTCCATCCACTGACCGGTGTATTAGGCGTGGAGTTCGTTGGCGTTTCACTAAATCCAAACACCGAAGTCCACTCTTTAATCTCTTCTTCGAAGTCTGTATAGTTGAGCACCTCATCGTTCGTGCCGTGGAAAATTTGGACCTTGGGTCGCCATCCCGTGTAGTCTGGATAGCCGGCTTTAACCAGCGCAGCCCATTCAGCTCCGGTTTTCTTGACCTTTCCAGTAGCGCAGGCATCACTCCAGACTCCGTAGCCATTCCCCGCGAAACACCCGTATGGTACCCCGGAGAATGCAGATCCGGCGGCGAATAAGTCGGGGTATGCGCCGAGTAACACACTAGTCATCATAGCACCAGATGAAACACCAGTGACGAATACACGACTTGAATCGCCATTATATTTCTTCAATGTCCAACGCACCATACTCGCGATTCCGAGACTGTCTCCTCCCGCATCATGCGTCAAGGTGTCGTTTGAAGATACATCCCAGCATTTATCAGCCGTGTTCGGGCTATCGGGGTAGATCACGATGAACCCATATTTACTAGCCAGCGTTGCGTATTGTGAACCCGAGTAGCAGGCTTTCGCGTCGCCGTGACACCAATGGGGATTAACCAGAATTGGAGGTTTGGCGGCTAGTTTGTCAGGCACGTAGATGTAGAACCCGACTTTTCTTGGGTTTGGGCCAATATCCTCGGTTACCTGCTGAAGAGAAGCGCCGATTGCTAAAATTGGAGATGTGGCTAGGAGCCAGGTAATGGCTGAGCGGAGTATTGAATACATGTCGTTAACTCTATCAAGTCCGGCAAGCGTGGGTGGGGCCTGGAGTTAGAATCGCAACATTCCTCGTCATGAGCAGCTCATGCTCATATTTATGGTTTCCGAATGTTAGAATAATTGGAGTTTCTGCCATTGCTATATTTATTATACAGGACTATTGAAATCCCGTATTGTCGGGCCATTGGCGCCGCGAATTGCGGAGTGTTGCATTCCGAGACCACGGTGGGCTAAGCGTGGAGTAGAAATTCAGGGGTAAGGGGCTAGATTCAACTTGCGGCTCCGCACACTCTATCAATCATTATATCACCAAAATTTGCTAGTTTTATACATTACTTACATTTAAAACGCTTTTTTCTAAATTTATTTAATTACTAATCGTTATCTTTACGCGTTCAAGAAGATACCTGGGCGCTAAGATACCATGCGAACACGCGTTTTTTGTAGACAACAGCAATGATTAAGTATGGATGCCTCGGCATCTTGGTTTTAGGAATTGGTGTTGACTTTATTTGCTGCCGAATATGAGAACGTATATACTATGAGTAGTCGAGCGCCGAAGACCACATCTCCAGAACTCGGGAAGCATTCCAATTCCAATGGAATCAGCCATCTTGGTGTATATATCCGAGAGTCCATTCGTAAGAGGACATGTCGCTTAGCAGCAGTCTCCCGTACTCATCCGCACACGATCATAGCATCCACCGCATATCCATCTTTTCGGGTTGCCATGGATCTGGTGGCAATCGTCGCTCATCATAAGATGTTTCTCGAGGCCCTTGGAGCATTTGCAAGAGCAGTGGTAGCAAACGGGCTGGGGGCGCGGTCGTATCTGTTTGTCGGTCGGTTGCGGAGTGGGATTGGCTTTGCCGTCTGAGGTACGGTTGTTGTTATCTATGGTTGGTGCCATGATGAAGGTTGTTTTTCTTGCAAGTGTGTTTGCGGGAGTTTTTCTCTGGTTGTCGATGAATTTATTCGGACGATTTTGAGGGATCCGAGTTTGAGAGATCGGTGGATTGGTTCGTTCGGTGTGTTCCTCGAGATGTGACGGTCGAGATTTATATGTGGCGGATGAGGACCTTTACTGTTCAGAAAAAATACGAGTGGTTTGGGTACCTCGTTCATATTTTTTTTCCCCTGTTTGGCAGTACTGTACGGGGACCAGTATTTCGCCAGGAAGTCGAAAAAATAGAGCAAGCGACAGGGCAAACGACCTTTACAACAGAGGATTCTTTCTTAGGCCACTACCATATCTACGGTGCCCGTACACAAATCACTTTAGACTGTGGAAAAATCATATATCAAGTTAGGATGGTTGTTTGGTATAAGTAAGTATCTTACAGCGCATGAGATGAGAAATGCACGGTTAAATAGTTTTTTTTCTTCCTTTGCAGTATATGCCTGCCCAGTCAGACAATTATTCACAGTGTGAAGGGGACTCATATATTTTGCACGCAACCGATAGCGGTAGGACGTACACGTCTTCATGATTAGGATCTCTATACACACTCATTGGCCCGCACGTGATTTACTTAACAAGTTATCAAACACCAACCTGCTAGCACTGGACATTGTACAGATGGACGTAATCCCAAATAGGCCATCTAAATAGGATGAAGAGTAGCATTTATTGGATGAAAGGAGCCTATTGAGATTTTGTGATTGTAAGATTTCTTAGGGTCTAACACCAGATAGAATTGGTCTAAGCTTTCGCAGATATGAGCGATAGTGTGGTTGGATAAATATCTCCGATGTTGACGAAAGGAGAAAAAAAAAAGGACATGTGTTAACCCCGGGATTCGAACCCGGAGCTGTAAAGAATTTTTACATGTTGGCGGCCCCAAGTACTTCGCTACTTATAAGTATGTACCTAGGTATTCAGGCTTTATGAATACAAAAGGTACAAGCAAGGCGCTTATCCAAGAGTTCATGCAGGCGTCTTGCATTCGGGAGAAGCCGCGGCACCCCGGTGCAAAATTATCGCCCAATAATGGAAAGAACGAAACGCACGTAGCGTCGATCAATTCCTGTTGGTAAGGTCACGGCCCGAGGGGTCGGCTAGAGACCCATGACTCGGATATCTCTCGGAACCAATCAGCGATCACCTTGTGTAGGGAACTTGAGCCTGTCCCAAACAATGTTGGCTCTGGGCAAGTGCATCCCACGTTTTCGTGAAGAAGGAGCGCTTGGTCGCAAATTATTGTCGTATCTAATTTCTTTTTACTTTTCAGCTGGCCCAATGGGGATGCGGGCGGCTTGCTCTTGCATTATGGAAAACTATAAGATTTGGTTGCAGCCTCTTATTCGAGGGACACTGTATGCAAGCCACCAAAGTCAAATTTCGCCGGTTTCCCGCCAAATAATAATACTACGCCTGTAAAAATATTCCTTTCCTTTATTTTCTTTTACGTTCATTGTAATTCCTCAAATCCTATATAATTCCATGCACCTCACTTTTCAGCATGGATGGCATCACTCTAGACCCGGTTGCGTTGGAGCAATTGCAGAGTGAGCAGAAGGCTCTCCTCGACGCTATCGATGACTTACGCAAACATGGTGTCGGTCGTTTCATTGATCTCCCGCAGATCATCGTTGTTGGAGATCAATCATCCGGAAAGAGTTCCGTACTTGAGGCCATCTCGAGAGTACGTTTCCCTGTCAAAGATGAACTGTGTACAAGATTTGCGACAGAGCTCGTTCTTCGCACCAACAATCAGACTAGAGTAGATGTGCGCATTCATCCGTCGGCGACTTCTAAAAATAAGGAGCAGCCTTTTGATGAGAAATCGTTCGACAAAGATGAATTGCCTCGTATTATTGAGGATGCTAAGAGCAAAATGCTCAAGGACGATGCTGGCTTCTCAGAAGACGTCTTGAGAATTGAGATAAGCAGTCCTGACGTGCCCCATCTCACTCTGGTCGATCTTCCGGGTTTCTACCACGGAGAAGATGACAAACAATCTGCCGCAGGTCGGGATATTGTTGATCGCCTGGCCGAACGATATATGGCCCGTAAAAACAGCATCATCCTTGCTATAATTTCAGCGCGCAACCAAGTTATACTGCAGAAGGTCTTGTCTAAAGTAAAGCATCATGACAAGGAGAAAAGACGAACGTTAGGAATTATCACAAAACCAGATACCCTCACATCCGGATCTCAAGATGAGGCGAATTTCATTCGCCTAGCTAAGAATCTTGATAAGTCTCACGATTTATCCTTAGGATGGCATGTACTCCGGAATCGAAGTGAAAAGGAAGCCTTAAATGCTGACGACGAGAGAGACGAGAAAGAGCGAAAGTTCTTCGAGTCGAGCCTCTGGTCGAGCGTGCCTTCGAAGAATCGTGGGGTCGAAGCTTTACGTAAGAAGCTGAGCGGAATTCTCCTCGGACATATCAAGAATAATCTTCAAGATCTGATCCTCAACATCGAGGAAAACATCAACGATCGCAAAACCCAACTAGATCGCCTCGGAGAGTCTAGATTGACAGAACAAGAACTCAAAACACATCTTGAAAGGATTGCCTCTAAGTTCCATCTACTTTGCTTGTATGCAGTGCAGGGGAACTATGCTGACGAGTTCTTCGGGGGTCTCTATCCGGGCAACGAAATGGCAGCGATCAGTAATAGCAGGATCAAAAAGCTTCGGGCACTTGTGCGTGATTTAAATCGGATATTCGCCTACGTCTTACAAACCAAAGGCATGAAACGTATCATCCTCCCTAAAGACAGAGCTGTAGACGAAACCAGTCCAACACATGGAGACGAGTCAGCTCTACCGTCATATCTTTGGCCCCTAGCCAGCCTTTACAAATTTGAGAAACCAAAAGAGGACACCTTCGAGAAAGTTTCGTCAGAACTAGAGTCTTTATCATCCTCTAATCAGGGAAACGAGTTTCCAGGAACCTCGAACGATCGTATAGCCGTTGACTTTTTTCAAGAGCAGTCTCAGCCATGGGAAGAAATTGCGCGTTTTCACTTGGGTATCGTTCTTCATATGGCCAAAGCATTTGTTGAAAAGCTTATGGAGCATATTATTGGCCCAGATAAGAGAACCTGCTCAGCTATTCTTTCTGATATAGTAGACCCATTCTTTGATCGGAAGTCTACCGTCCTCCAAGCTAAGTTGCATGAACTCTTGTACCATTATAAGAGTGGCTACCCCCAGCCTCTGGATATGGAGTTCCGGGAGCTCCTCACTCAGAGACGTCATAAGAAAAACATCGGAATCGACACAATGCGAAATCTTATTGCGACCCGACCCGAACTCTTCACGGACGTTGCGCGTATGGAACTCGAGAGATCAGCAGCACCGAAAGGTACGAGCGAATTTGGCGTAGATGGTCTAATAGAGAAGGCTGAGACTTATTACGAAGTATGGTACCCCTACACTCCGGGTTCGATGTTATGCTAATAAACAGCAAGATGTCACTTAGGACATTTACCGATAACGTTATAGTCTTATCTATCGAGAACTGCCTTATGAGAGACCTGCCGTCCATTTTTGACACAACCATGGTAAGTCTGATGAAACGTGATGAACTTGAACGTCTCGCATCAGAATCGCCGGAAATTCAAGTTGAGCGGGAAGAATTGAAGGCCGAGTGCAACGCTCTCAAGAAAGGACTACAAATTTGTAATAGATTTAGAGAACGAAAAACGACCTGTGAGTAAGCTACCAGTTTCGCAGTTGGGCTATACTAATGCTGTGTATTTAAGCTGTGCCATCCATCCTACTTGAACTGGATAGGGCTTCGATGACTACTAGCCTAAATCATAGCTCGGGAAATTCGCCAGTTCCTACCCCGGATGAGACATTTTCACCTCCAGTAACACCACAAAAGATCTCGGAGAAGGCCCCAAAGAAAACTCCGGGGAAGGGCTCTATATCCGACTTTAAGAGCTCTCAATCTAATAGCGCTAGTACTTTCTCGATGTTTTCGGCTCCAGATGCTACTGTGAGGTCTTCACGAAGCTCGTCGAACTCTATCTTGTTTCCTTCCGAACCCAGTTTATTCAAGAAGCCTATTGTGCAATTGCCTCCGGAACCCAATACGAACAAGTCAGCGGAGCCTCCGTCTTCTGCATTTACATTCCCGAAGCTGGAACTGAACCCATTCGCATCCCCCCATCCATCCTTCAGTCCGAAATGGAGCCCATCTGCTCCATTGGCCACGACATCAAGTACGAAGCAGGACCCGGACGAATGTAGGCCATCATAGGTAACCTACATTAAACAATGGTTACTAATAATACTTAATCAGTTTTCAGCCCTCTCCCTTTTGGGGCCGCACCGTTTGGTACCCGCTTCGTTACACTCCCATTTCAGGAACGTGAGAGCACATACAATCAAGATATGAACTCATTCCAGCACATATGCACGCGGGCGCCGTACGATAAATATTCACCTGAAGAGCTGATGGTATTTTCCTATGTACCTGGGTCTCGATTTGCGGGGCGCCTAGACACTTAGATGTATAAACACTGAGTGAAAATTGGAGGGCGACTCTTTTGGACGGGATAAAAATTACTATGATATTGCTGTACTAATAATGTCTGATTGTTTCGGACGGGATCATATTATGTTGTCCACGTTGGACGATGTCAGCAAGCCTGATAGATGTTATGTACTGCTGTCATTCTAAATTGATTTTGCTCTTATTTTTACTAACAACAAATTTTTTCGCGTAATGAGTTTCAAGGCATAAAATTGTGTCTAGTTGAGCAAAAACTAACTAGCGGATAGTATTGTTGGAGGATTGCTGTGATGAGGATTCCATACAACTAGGCGACCTCATCGCTTCGCAATGACCCAAAGGAACGAGGCATCGACGACGTCTGTACTAAATTCACTTAAAACAATATCTAGTCCTGCCTCCTCTATAATCTTTAACGTCTTCTCTTTGCCCCAGCTACTCCAGAACATCCAGTCCTTCTCGTCGAGCCACTTCTCCATTACAATGGCTTCTGTGTCGGCTTCAGCGAAGTTAACGAGGAGATAACCGCCAGGCTTCAACCATCCCGCGACTTTCTTGATCATTTCGGTCTGCTCCTCACGCGGGAGGTGGATTAAACTGTAGAAACCGAACACGGCATCGAGGGATTGGTCCGGGAACGAGAGTTTGGTCATATCACCCTCGACAAGTGCCAATCGTTCCGCGTTCCCAGCATTTTCCTCCGCCGACCCAAGTAAATTCTCCTTCGCCAGCCCAATCTGAGCGGTTGATAAATCATTGGCAGTGACGCGGACCTTGGGGTTGGATTGTAACAATATCCGCGTAATCGGGAGTCCTGCGCCGCACCCGAGCTCAAGGAAGTGGAGTTCTGTGGGGGAACTGGAGACTTGGAGGAGGTCGAATACTTTTTCTAAGTACCCCGTTCGCATCTCCTTGTTGCGAGATGTCCATTCATTGTATTTGGGCGCGATGGCGTCGTAGGAGGCTTTGATGCGCTCTTTGATGTCTTTGGGGACTTTGCTGTCGCTGACTGCGGTACTCATCTTGGATCTTGGGCAATTTTAGCGTCTAAATTTTCGTTTAAATTTGCCCAGGATGAATTGGTCGAGGAGAAGTATAATGAATAGTAGGAATTGGAGTTCAGGCCAGAAAAAAGCGTAGGTTGGCTTGTTATAGGCAAGTTACCCCTGAAAACCTCCGATGAGATGTGACCTGCTTAGTAACAATTTTCGATATTGTTGACCCTTCGGTATACCTAAGTAGGAAATACGCAACGTTACTATTCGTGGAGGTTATATACTGTTTAAACTGTTACTTATATATGTTTTCAATTGCTCATTTTTTTTATTCCATTTCATTCAAGCACGCCATAATTTTGGTGGTGAATAGTGGACAATATGAGTCACGCCGTCTCTTCCCCTATCCCCCTTTTTGGTGGTTCTAATTGATAGATAGTTAGACCGAATCAACATCATGCCCGCTCAATTTCCTGCAGGCTCTCAACCCGCCTATAAAAACGCGCGATAGCTATAGGCGGTAAGGGATTGAGTGCTATAAAAAGCTTATGTAATCGTATTTGTTCTATTAGGCGTCCAACAGTATTGTCTTGGCATCGTGGAGTCTTCAGCGTCATAGCACTAACGATATTCTGCTCAGCACGGTATCGTCCCGCAAATCAACATACGCTACATTTATAAGCGCGACTGAAGTATTTCAAGCTGTCAAGTGATACCAATTATCTAGGGTGAAAGCAATTTAGTAGTTTTCAGTACACATATCATTCAAATTTGAAAATGGATTATAACAACTGGAAACATCGAGCGATAGAAGTGGAGCCCTCGTTACGAATCGCATATATCGATTGCCCATCCCAAACCAAAAGACCAGAACGAGGCGTTATATTGCTTATACACGGGTTTCCTCAAACATCATACCAATTCCGCCATGTAATTGGTCCTTTCTCAAGGGCGGGATACCGCGTGCTAGTCCCTGACTACCGCGGTGCGGGGGGCTCTTCTAAACCCGTTACTGGATTTACTAAAGCCATTATGGCACGCGACCTCGTCCGTCTACTCACCGCGCTTGAGATCCATGAGCCGGTTCACGTTATCGGCCATGATATAGGCGGCATGATTGCATTCGCGATGGCGGCGAAACATCCATCGCGTGTAGCGAGTGTCAATTGGGGAGAATGCCCTTTGCCGGGGACCTCTGTGCATACAGAAGAGTGAGTAGATGCAATTCCTCAGAAGTTGATTGATGCTAATCCGTAACTAGTCGCACCACGCACGCGGTCCAGCAGTTCCACTTTATCTTCCACAGTGTGCCGGACTTACCTCTAGCACTGGTAGCGGGCCGCGAGCGCATCTACCTATCCCACTTTTTCCAAAAACTCGCCTACAACACTGCAGCAATCAAAGAGGAAGACCTCGACCACTACGTCCGGTGTTATGAACAGCCAGGAGCTATGAGATGTGCCTTCGAAGTGTATCGCGCATTCGAGCAAGACGCTAAAGAGTGCGAGGAGTGGATATCATCATATGGAAAGCTCAGTCTCCCAGCTCTTTGCATGAGCGGGGATCAGAGCAGACATCTAGACGACGCTGCGAAAATGTTCGCCGAGGTGCACCAAAGGGGAACGTATGAGGTCGTTGCTATCCCGGAATCGGGACATTACATCGCGGAGGAGAATCCCGAAATGTTTGTTGCGGAGGCGTTGAGGTTCATTGAAACGGCGACTGTCGGATAGAAGTAAGCCATAATAAGTCAACCGCTGTATAGAGCTATGTACCAGTCTGCATGGCAGTAATCGGTGGCCCCTGGTACTGGTTTTGTCCGGTCGAAGGCTGTACGCTGGAACAAAAGTCCGCCTTCCCGTCCCGTGTCTTTGGACTGCGATCTAGCCATTTGAAGGCTCAATTTTGATCCCACAATCCTTATTATAAGGCTCCAAAGTAGCGTAGCGTTACCTAATTCATAAGCGTTCGGCTCTGTGGCGTTCAGCTGAGGACCTTCCTATTAGCGATAACCAATGAAGGGGTAATCCTACTGTTATCGGTCAATAAATGGCTGGTTGCTGAAAAGATAGCTCTTTTTTCCCGTCTAATTGTGCATTTAACCCTCGCGTCATGCAGGTAAGCTTCATCGAGTATGAAGGTCCAATGCTGTTGCATAGCGACATTGACGATACAACCTTCCTGTCCAATGTTATGCACTACCTCGTATTAAGTCTTGGCAGGAGCCGACGACTTGCTAATAGAGGCTTCTCGAGTAAGTTTATATAATGCACCCCTGATGCCATTGATACTGCAATAGATATTATAATCCAACAAAAAAAAAGGTATAATGGCTAAGATGTACGGAGTTGTTACCTGGGCCATCCTCACCGTTACCGCCGTCACAGCGTGTGACCTACCTGGTGGAACACTATCAAACAACATAACCGAGAGCTTCTCGCTCCAGGTACAGAATGCTTCATTCCCAGATATCCATAATCATTACCTGAACATATGGGATTGGGGCGGCGGCGACCAGCATCTCTTCGTTAGCCCTGCAGGAAACTCTACGAGTGAGCTCACGCTCGTCGACGGAGTGATCACTTTACCTTGGGATCCACCGCGTCGCGCAGTTATCAATGGAGAGGTACCACTCATTACCACCTCAAATTCGAATCTTTTCGCTAATCAGGAGGGGATATTTAGTATGAGGTGAAAGATAATACGACTAAGATGTTCATGACTGAACGAGGCGATCCACGCGCCATCTTTGACGTGGTATATGGATGTAATCCCGATACGGACGCCGTGCAAGTACAACTAGCTTTCAAGTCCCGGGGGGATGAAGAGATTGGAGGAAACATCGGCGTTCGTCCATTCAATGGGGATTATGACTTTCGCTGGACGCCTGCGGGAAACACTGGTGAGACATTCTCTAAGAATGCATTGAATAGATGGGCCTACTTTTGCTGACTTATCCAAGCTTATGATCCTGATCGGCCATGGACGAAAGTAACCTTGGTAGTGGTTCATCCTTGAGATATTCCGAGATGAACCTGGATAGGCGATTAGACTAATGGAAGAGAAGCGTTATGCGTCTCCTTGAAATGATATAACATGGTTCATATTAACAGTCTTCATATCTCATGAAAATGCTAAACCCGACGTATTGGTATTTACCGTGATTAGATGCAAATCGTAAAAGTCGTAGATTTCGTAAAGGTTTCTGGTCCTCAACCTACCACCAGATCATAAATGACATATAAATACAATCTAAATATTCGGAAATTTCAATCGAAATAGCCTTCACGGGTATAATTAACACTATTTTACACCCATTGACGTTGTTTGGAAAAATGCTTCGGAGTCTTGCCCCTCGGAGGGGCCATATCTGTGAGTGATGCTGCGACGAGTGGGTCGACGAAGGCATAACCGCTGCGTGATCGAAAACTATACTTGTAAGCTAATTCAACACTTAAGGGATAGTTGGTTCTCTTACCTTTGGAGGCTCGTTAAGTCATGAGCCCCAATTGGGATTGGAGGGCTTAACGACTTGTGATTCTTGCAGAACCTCGTACCTCCCACGCTCTTCAACCTGCAATTTGGTCTGCTGCATTTATGCTCGATGCAATAATCGCTCCCAAGTTCCGCTTGACCAGTACAGGATGTGGATGCCTGGCAAGAGTGGTCGGGACAGTATGATCCTCCCGAAAGTCGGGCAAACCCACAGCCCATTTCTCCGCACGTATGATCTTCACAGTAACTGCTCCTCTTCCAGCGAGGCTCAAGGCAGATCGACGATCCCCATGAGCAAGCATGGTGGCCACAAAGGCTCCCTTCGATTACACTTGCTCTGACGCATCCATGTTTAGTACAAGTATGGCTTTGACAATAATCGCCGGACTTTATAGGCGCATTCAAACAAGAATGACTCCAATGACAGGCATGTATGGCGCAAAGTCCGTAGAATCCTTTACACATCTCATAGCAGCCGTGCTGCGTACAAGTATGTAATACACAATACAATTGATCCGGACCACTACGACCTTGCATACATCCCGCATCCCAAGCACATACGTGATCTTTGCAGAAACCACCATCACCACCGCGTTCCACACAATCAGGGTGTGTACAGGAGTGTCGTATACAATAACGGCCGCTATCAACCGGACGTTCCGTACAGCCTCGCTTAGCGCAGACATGATTTCTGCAAAAGGAGCTGTTGGGAACACATGGATCCAGACAAGACTCTCGATGGCATTTATGTACCACGCAGCATCCTAGGTTCAGCGTTCTCGGTGATGTGCAGCCATCAAGGAAGGGGCAGATGTGCTCCTCGCAGTATGTTCTGTTACGAACAACTGGGGCATAGCAGCCCTCTTGATGGCATGTATGGTCTTTGCAGCATTGGTGTTCTCTCTCTCCCTGTTCGTCACCCCAGAATCGTGAGTTTTGGCACGTGCGTCGTTGGCACCCGTGCTCAGCGCAGAATGTAGCTTTTGAGCTCCTCTGAAGACAGCCCTGCTCAGCGCATGTATGGTTGCGACAATATTCGCTAACGTTTTCATCAACTAGATGCACGCCCTCAAGACATTCCCCAGCCGAACAAGTGTGATCGCTGCAATACCCATCTCGTCGAAGTGCAGGTTCAACACATCCGACCCATTGACAAACGTGTCGTGGACACCATGGCGACCCACCAGCGCGCGTCTCTGGGCATTTGGTTTCCCGACACTTATGTCGGCGACAGAATCCACTCTCAGGAATGCAAGGTCTTTCGCACACCCGACATTTGTGTGAAGCACAATGGCGGAAGCCATCAACTTGGCCATTTACGCATCCCTTCGTAACGCATTTATGTGCGCCACAATATTGACTCTTATCAAACCTCCTTCCACTACAATCCGCCACTGTACATTCGTGTCGCGTACATAAACTGCTGCCACCATTCCGTCTCGCCCCTCGACACCGATCAACTTCGCATTTATGTTCGACACAGAATTCGCTCGATTTAGCAAAGGGGCGGGTACAGCCCTCGGTGCGACACCGGTGCTTAGAGCAATATCGCGATGCGGACTCGCGGCGGCTAGGACACCGCTGAACACGGCACGTATGTGTCGTACAGAATTGATAGCCCTCTTCGGGGCTAGGAAAATGACAACCCTCCAATTCACAAGTATGGCGTGCACAGTAGCTTGAAGGACCAGCCCTAGAGCCCTCACAACCTCGCCAGCGACATTCGTGAGAAGTACAATACCGTTTACCACGTCCCTTTTCCCGGCGATTGACACAGCCGGCTACGCTACATTCGTGTTTCCTGCAGTAATGACTTGCAACTGTTACCGTCCGGTAGCAAAATGTTGATTGGCAACGCGGACTACCTGCACCAGCGGGATTTGAAGCTTCATCCGGGATGCCGTGGTTTAAAGTAGTCCGAGTATGGTCTGGTTGCTGGTAGGGATGCGTTTGTTGTTGGGCTGCTTCGAGCACATCGTACTCTGAATATGCCGGGGGTGGGGTTTCAGGCCGCCGCATGCGACGCCGTGGAATTGGTATCGGTGCGCGTCGGGATGCTGAAGCCATTTGATGTTGATGTACACCCGGAATTTGCGGCTCTTCGGGTACTTAGTTTATAATAGGATCATAAAAAGACGAGAGAAAAATTAAGCCGAGTTCCGACCAAGAAGAACCTGGCGTGAGCGTAAGCCAGAGTAGTGGAGTTTTCCATCTCCTCCTAAGAGCAATTGCTCGACATTCACAGCTCAGAGCCCATATTTTGGAGAACTCAGACATATCCATTCATTGCCTGCATGAGAGTGGTCCTTGATAGGCTAGCTGCAGGCTCCTTTTTGTCGTGGGGTGCCCCGAATTCGGTTGGTTGATGATGAGATGTTTATTGTGAGGCGCGTGCATACCAGCCTATAGGAGTTCTTCTTGAGAGCCACTTAGATCTTGATGTTTAAGTGAAGCATACCTACTCCTACCCTCGGCGCTTATGTTTTCTCTCCCCATGAGTAGCAATAAGCGGCATATTAATTAAAAACATATGATCAGTAAGAAATGCAGTTGTTCAAGAACAAATTAGAGACACGATCAATTCCTCCATTGGGTACATGATAGACGGCATTATTGAAATAGCCTTGTCACCCTGTACTTAACGAAGATGTTGTAGTGGGAAAGATTCTGAGCGGTGGAAAGCCGAAGACCAATAATTTAAGCTGTCTCATGATGACTCAGCATCAAAGTTTCGATCTTGGTCACATCGGAGATCGGAGTTAATGAAATTCCTGACCTTCTCACAATCTCTCAACTTCTCAAACTCTATATCCCTAGAAGCTTCACCCTAACACTTATCCATAAAATAAACTGCAGTGGCCATCTTACTACCAAACGCAGACGGAAGTTACGGTTCGGAACTGCAAAAGATTTACCCCTCTACCCGTTCAGGAACTGGGTGGTCTGCGCTCAACCCACAACAAACCGAGCCATCAAGCTTGGTATATAAATCAAAGCAGCAGTAAAATATATCACGTACGACCATAGGATCTGGAAAATTCGGGATCCCGTCCGCTCTCCCATAGACAAGCCAGATACCGCCGAACTAGTACCTGGGTCGGTGACGACCAGGGAATCCTCGGTGTTGTACGGTTTTTATTCATTTTTGCCTTTTTTTCCTGCTCTTTTTAGACTATTGGTGGGTTGGCGGCATCGTCTAGCGTTGATGAATCGGGTTGGATACTTTTGTCAAGAGTGGCGTTGATCCCTGCGTGCCGACAAGCTTCTAAAATTCTAGCGAAGCGCGATACCATCAAATTAGGGTGAATATTAGGTAGCGCAATTATTGGTATGGGATTCCGAGTTGAATTGGGTCGGCGAGCCTGGCCCTTTGGTTGGAAAATAGAGGAGGTTAGGGGATCACAGACTAGTAAGTGTTATTACGTCCGTACACATTATCCAACACTGTTCAAGCTCTAGCGTTCCGCGTAGGTATTATAGGAATTCATACATATCCAATGAGTATATACTCCGGTCCACGGTTCGCTGCACTTCAAGAGAGTGTCTATCAACAGATCCAACCACCCTGAGCTATTCAAACCAGCACTGGGCAGCTTCATCACTAGCCACCGGCCCGGTGACATTCTCCGGATCAAATCGTGTCTTCCAGTAATAGCTATCACCCTCAGCCGTCTTCACCCTCTCAAACCCCTTAATGAAAGACCGGTCCACCGCCTCGCATAGAAATATGGAGTAATTATCATCGACGATAACCTCTGTCTCTTCGTCAACGTGTTCTCCTATAAACCCTATCACAGTCTCTAACTGTCCGACCCACTGTGCAAACAAGAATTAGCAACACTTCATCGGGCTCAAGGCGTAACTCTCATGAGATAAGAGGGGAAAGGCTACCTACCTTCAGCCACCCGTAGCGACTATTTGAAATAGGTAACTTTAGCACACACTCAAGCGATGCCAACCCGCCAACTAATGCACTCCAAGACACCGCATCCTCGGCAGCGGGGCGAAAGAAATATCTCTCCTCATCGAGTGAGATTACCTGATACATCCAATACGTAGTCACCGCCACAATCTTCAGATAACGAACACGGCGCAGGTTTCTCTCGCCCACCGCGAACAACCGCCGGAACTTCTCACGCGACTCTAAAACCATTCGGAACGTGTTGCGTCCGTAGAGGATATCTAGAGCTTCCTCACTTGCTTGTTTGCAAGCCCGA
The DNA here is from genome assembly GCF_022578975.1 of Hypoxylon trugodes. Lineage (NCBI taxonomy): Eukaryota > Fungi > Ascomycota > Sordariomycetes > Xylariales > Hypoxylaceae > Hypoxylon > Hypoxylon trugodes. The sequence continues at coordinate 2,479,979 of NW_026250022.1, read as the reverse complement.
AGAATGTTGGTATAGGGGCGGAGTTTCGCGTCGTAGTGTGCGCATATGTAGTTTTTGCCGCAGCAATCGGGCGCCCCCTCTTCCTTAAGGCGTTGGAGCTTCCGCCACGTAGTGGTAAAATATAGTCGTACGACCTGAACTGGCTTTGGCTGCACGAGCAAGTAGCTATATACCTCGTTACGGAGTTCTAGAGGTAGGTCGAAGAACCTAAAGACACCATTACCATTCTCATGACTGGTGTTTTGGGTTGGTAAATTCGCCCTTACCTCAACTTCGTCCATTGTAGTTTTGATGATCCCACGATGTGCGGGTAAATTGTTGGAGACCCAGCGCAAATGCAAGTCATGTGTAGGTTTCAAGGCATTCAGTGGGAATGAAAATCAGATATCGATATATAGATATAGATAACCTATATATAGTATCTTCATTCTTGACTCACTCCCCGTTGTATGTGTGAAAGGGGCGGAGGCTAAGCTTTTTCTAATATCTTGGCGCCTTGGTTCTGACACCAACACGAAGTTCTAGCCAACGTTGATTCGACAACATCAATCTCAGCCAGGAGTTGTCAATCACAAATTTAAAATAAGACATAAGAAAAAAAAAGTTATCCATGGTATCATTACTTCAAGAATATCAGTCATCGCCTCATGTCACGTTTCCCACAGATCTTTGCCTTCTCAATTCCTCAACAGCCTCCTCCCCAAACAATTCCCGCAAATCCTTCATATGCTCCTTAGCCAATTTCGACGGCTTGTAATCTTCAAAAGCCATACTCCATACGCGTTTCGCTTCATCATTACTCGTATCAATCGCGCTTACTCTACCCGCATGTTGCGCAAGCATAGGGTACGCGCTTATTCTCGCTAAGCCATGATCCCACGCGAAGTTCTTGGGAAGCATATCACTTCTCCCCGGAGATTCGCGTTTGGAAGCCGTCATCATGAAATCTGCTAGTTTTCCTGCGTGCTCGCGATTATACACGAGCGCTTGGTTGCAGCATCCGAAGAACTCTTCGCGCACGCCCGGCGGCGATCCGATGAGCGCCGCTTTCCCAGATGCATAAAATAACCAAATGAAGAGCGGGACCGCAAGTCCGCAGACGACTAATAAGGTCCACCCATCTATATGCCGCGATATATGACGCGGTAGCTGCCTTCGTACCAGAAGCAGGACGGCTAAGAGTGGGATGGCTACCATAACCGAGAGGATATGAACGTTGTTGCTTTTGAATCCAGGTCCACCACTCCATCCGAAACTTCGCTCTTGATTAAAGAGACGCAAGTAAAGCCATGTGTTTGGTACGCCGGGTTCAATCTTGCCCTTTTGAGGGACCTGGCGCTTGGGGTCTTTCATCATCGTCTCGATGATTTGTAGATTTTTCAGGGTCCTAGCCGCCCATCCCTCAGCCAGAAGGATATCTTCCTCAAAAAGCGCGATATACGGCGCATTGGTGGTCTTAACGCATCGGTCTAGCGCATACGCGTAATCGAATACAGTCTTCCTCTCTAGCGCGTGCTTATTCTGGCGATCCTTGGAGAACAACGCAAGTTCGCGAATTTTCTGTTCCTGTTGATGTGGTGGAAGCGTAGAGTTATATGTGAATATCTCGTCGGTGATATCGGCATCCATCAATTTCGTGTAACTGTGATGCTGGGACTCGGGGTCGGGCACATCGGCGAAGAACACTTTTAAATGTGTAGCCTCCCTCTCAAACCGCGTCATGTTTGCTAGAAACGATCCTAGAGCACCATCGACATATTGTCGTTTTATCATATCTCGCCCTACCGTGATAAATACGGCGCAAATTGATGGATTCATACTGGCCTTCCCTATTTGTCGTCGCACCGAGTCAGGATTCGCTATCGCGGCATCGATGAATTCGTCTGCCTGCGCTTGGCGCGTAGCCGAGTAAAATCGGTCGAAGCCATGTTCTTCGGAAAAGAATATGGAGAGGGGATCGCGGTAGAAGTAAAGTGAGCCGTATATCGAGTATAGAAACACGAAAATCACGAGCAGAACTAAGGTGCGAATGCCAGGCTGGCTGAGAAGGTCGCTCGCGCTGCGAGAACGGCAAATCATTGAGCTGGTTGTCGTATTACCGCTCGATCATTATGGTGTTGAACAACATCTAACCGTGAACACGGTTGTACGATGAACTGGGGAAGAAATTGGCATGTCAGCATGCCTATCAAATATTTGGAGGCTAGGAAGAAGCATAAAAGCAAAAATTTATCAATAAGGTCGCAACATCGATATCCTATACGAAATATGATCCGGGGTAACGATCTGCGCTCCTTCTAGTTTAAGATGGCTGGATGGGATGACAGGGGTGTTCAATGGGTCGGGACCTGTGTATTATATAAGCTAAGAAAGCTTATCTAAAGCTTGTATCACTGCTTTTCTATTTTTAGGATGGTACCTGGATACTTCTCACTTCATACACACACTACAGAGGGAGTACACTACAGTACTCCCTCTGAAGCTGACTCCTATGTTATGTATTAAAGCTAATTCGAGACACCAGTGAATATGGAGCATTGTTGTTTTACTTCTTTTTGATTATTGTATCATGGAATTTTTTTCCCTAGACTTAATGCACATCGCAATTTTCATGCGTTACCATATATGCACCTTTTGTCTATCATACAATGCCGCCCTCCAACGCCTTACTCGCCTTAATCCAAGGCTACCAATATCGGAGTGGTGTGGTGAAACCGCCTACTACGGCCTCTAATTTGCCGTCTTTTAGTCGGTAATATACAGTATTATAACATAAATATCGTAGCGTCGGCAACGTATCGTAAATGGTCAAACGTTCGCTTTATATGTAATCCCTTCCGCTCTTTTGCATTTCGATCAGTCTCCAGCCCCTTGTCTCTGGGTTGTTAACATCCTCGGGAGTTCGAGTGATGCCGATAGCGTATGTGACAAGTTGAACCTTATCTTCCATACCAGCAGCAAGTTCATTTGACTTGGCGTTTCGGTAAACGTGGACTTCTTGTGTTCGGCAGGTAATAATGAAGACCGGGATCTCGCCTGGTTCGAGCATACGGGCTTTTAGGATATCTACATGCCGTATGTCGAGAATTCGGCCGTCCGACTTTAACCCAGCCTGAAGGTATTGTTTAGTTAAAGCTTCGTATACAGAGTACTGAGCGGCTGAGAGCCAAAGCTTCAAAGTCTCTGTATCACCTTTTACGTAAGCGTCGAGTACCTCGGGTAAAATGTACTCTCTAAGCTCTTGTAAGAACGGCTCGATCTGGAAGTTAGGATCCATAGAGCGGAACTTCCTAATAACCATCGCGGTTTCGTTTTCCGCAAAGAAGCCAGCGACGCGGTCGGTAATACTTCGCGCTGTCGTTATTAAGGGATTCTCGGACTCGTTATATACCTCCTTCATATTGAAAAGCCCTTGAACAAATTTGTTCTGGTCTCGGAAATCCCGCCAGGCCTCCTTCCAAGCAGCATCTTTGTGCAGTGTGATATTTGTCCCGGCACTATACAGCATTAGTATACAACCTTATAGAGAAAAGCCCTCATTTTAGACTTACTTGGGATCTTCGACCATGTCTTCCGCCTTGCCGTGAATAGACTGAGCTTGTTTCTCTCGTAGTTCCCTGGCTTTTCTTCGTTCTTCCTTTTCAACCCAGCCACCATACCTAGAGCTGCTGCCATCATCAATGACGTTCTTGACATTCTTGTATGCCTCGGTTTCTCTTATTGGCTTCGTGGCTTTGTCGATGATATCGCCGGTCAGATTCGCTCCTTTTCGGACGCCTTTCATTACCGGCGTCTCCCATGTCCATGCGGCGCCCTTCCCGACCGCAGTGGCCGAGGTTTTCAATACCTTTCCGGCCGTCGACGAAACTGCGCCAGTGGTATTTTCGTATGCTTGTCTTGCGCGACGAACGGATTCGCTCTCGGTAAATGAGTGGGCTGAATCGGCGAGCTGTTTTGTTGACTCGTTCCACTCCTTCGAAGCTTTGAACTCAGTCTGCATAGTCTCCATGAACACCTGCCATGGTGTCTTATCACCGTGGGGCGGTGGAGGAGGCAAGTCTTCCTTTTTCTCCTCTTTACCCCCCTCCTTGCCTTCCTCCTCTTGTTTCTTAGCTTCTTCTTCCGAGCCAGCCTTTGCTTCTGACTCTGCGCCTGAAGCGGCCTTCTCAGAGTCTTCTTTCGGCTCCGTAGGCTTGGGATCTGGCTTGGCGGATTGCGCGGATTGTTGGGGTTGTTCTTGAAGCCATTGCCTCGTCTGGTGGAAGTTGCGCAACTGTAAGGTAGCTATGGTTTCGGGGACGAAGGGCGACCGGACGGAAGAGAGGTATACTGAGGGGAGTTGAGTAGAGGTGAGTGGCGTTACATTGCCAGTAGGAAATTTGAAGATTTCGGCGCTCGACAGTAACCGTCGGTAGGCTGGAGATCTGCCACAGGAAGATGCGACAAGCGCAGGCGACCTCAAGAAGGCCGACGAGGGTGCGCTCCTCGTAACCTGTCTTAACGAGGCCATTTCGTAATATGAGAAGACCTTGGTCCTCTCCAACTTTTGAGAAACTTGAAAAAAAGAAATGGAGACCAGCGAGGAATTTCTTCGCAACTAATGGAGGAAGGCGGGCGAATCCGGCAGTTTAGAAAAATTACCTAATCTAGGGGACCGTGAAGTATTTCGTACCTTTATTCAACGAGGATATATGCGGGGTCTAACCCCAAAAAGCGGCAACATCTAGTAGTATCCAATTAAAACCTGGAATGACAAGTCAGATCCATAATAATAGATTTCGCTCGGTCCGAGATGCGACTTTGATGCCGTCCCCATCAAAAATTCGATGTTTATCAACCGCAAGAATAAAACGGCCACCTCAATGTCCGACAATTGAGGTCAAAATCAACGTCAATAGTGCTCGTGTAGTACATATTCGTATTTTGAATCGGATACAAACGGCAGCGGGAATCGAATAAACAAACTTCTCATGCTCCTGCAATGAGTAGACCAGCAAGTCGCCTATTGGCGGCTACTCGTGCCCATATCTCCTACAACCAACCTACCCGCCAGTGCATCCGACCCTTCTCCCAAACATGTATCCGACAAGCAGAGCCTGAACGCCCGCAAGGGTCTCTCCTCGGTACCATTACACGAACATCAAAGCCGCCTCAATCGGCAGGACCACCGCGATCCGGGTCCCAATCTGGGTCCCAATCCGGAGAGGGTATGGCGGCATTACAACGAATCCTAGCACAAGATAGTCTCGCAAAGGCACGGAACCAACCCACACACGATCAGGTTCTAGGAGAAGAGAACAAGGCCGAGGAGGATTGGGGTCCAGCATTTGAGCCCTTCCACTTCCACGTATTTGCGCACAGGCACAACACACACATCACCGTAACCAAACCAAACCGCGGCGCCATCATTTCCATGTCGGCCGGTAATCTCGGCTTCAGTAACTCCAAGCGCGGTACTTATGATGCGGCCTATCAATTAACGGCTTACGTCATAGACAAGCTGCACCAGGGTAACTGGCACAAGAAGATGACGACTTTAGAGGTGGTGTTGCGGGGTTTCGGATCTGGGCGCGAGGCCGCAACTAAGATTTTGTTGGGTACGGAAGGTCGTATGTTGAGGCATAAGATCACCAAGGTATCAGACGGTACGAGACTTAAGTTTGGTGGTACGAGGAGTCGCAAGCCTAGAAGATTGGGTTAAAAGAATGAATTCGGAACGAAAAAAAGAACTAATGGTCAAAATAAAGAGCCAGTGTATATCAAATATCATTGCCATGTACAATGTACAATATCACGCAGTAGTTCATTGTGCATTTATGAGTTAAAATCAGTATAAAGTTGCCCCCTAGAGTGCCGGAGTAGCCGTTTGGTATCAATCAAGCAAATCCATGTAAACGCCAGCCAGCCGCGTTGCCATCGAAAAAATCAGAGCCAACGCCATACAATGCACACTGCCGAACCCAAGAATCCCCTCCGAATCAAGACATACTTGGTCTACCTGCCGAAGGAGCTCTCTCTGAAGGTGGTAAGGCTCGCCCACTCGAGTCTCTGACCTTTCCTTTGCCACTTCTGCTGGGTCGGGGTGATTCCTCGCCATTCCAGCCTGAATCTTCACCCTCATCGTCACTATCTGACGTGGCAAGTCTCCTAGCACTATCTTGCCTTAACATCCTTGTACCTTCGTGATCGTCTAATCCCTCATCGTCTAGAAGTTCGCCTTCCGCCGTTTCGAAATCGGGCGGTTCGATCCAGTCTCGGGGAACGACACATGGCATAGCAACTCCAATGCTTGCAGCACGATTCAGCCAGCCAGGTCCTGGCCGGCCGGTGAGCTTCTGACAGAGGTAACTAGTGAAGTGGTTGCAGTTTTTGGTAAGTAGGTTGTAAGCGGTGCCCTGAAATTCGTCGGAGGCTCGGCGGATAATAGCATCGATTTCGGCTTGTGTCGCGAAGGAGAAACCGTGCAAGATTTCGGTTCTAAAGGTACCACCGGGCGGCTCGGTTTTAGGTCGCGTCCAGTACACGCCTGTCATACCACGTTGGTCATGTCCGCCATAAGCATATTCTTTTCCATTTATAACAACACCCGAGTGTAATAGTGAAGCACCGACGGTCCAGAGCACAGATGAGAGGCGGCCGGGCTGTTAAGGTTGACGCTTTGTTAGTAGCTATTTCCGGGAACTCCCGTTGGAGATAACGACTTACAGGTAAGAGATCATAGACATTGATCACAATCTCGGTTCGCGATAAGGATAGGGTTGAGCGATGTGATTGTCTAGAGGATTTCCTAGACGACTTCTGGGAAGACATGCTGAAACTCAATACAAGTAACAACGGACGATAATAGGTAGGTTATAGGATAGGTAGTGGGGAAGAGTGATCGTCTTTGAAAGCAAGTTCGTTATATCTCACGTGCAATGTAGGAAGAGACTAGATCAAACAAGAATATTGGTATAAACAAGAAATTGTCGACAACGCATCGTGAATAGCAAAAAAAAGAAACAAAAAGATAACAAGTTGATTCGGATTGGTTCTGAGGCAACTACAAATCGTACAGACAACGCAAGCAGGCGCAGGTGAAGGACGGGAGGATTCGGTTAGGTAACCAACTGAACTGGGAAGTACATGTATCAGCCACAGCTGACGCATCGACCAATGATGCGACGAATCCGGTCGCGCCTTTTGGAGCTGGAAGCCTTCGGGATTCCCCACTGTGGAGATTGACAAGGCAGACTTGAGACAAGCTAACTTGCCAGCTGCTAACCGTCTGCAGCCAGCTGTCGGTAAAGGCCAAAGTATCTTATCTAAGCAATGTGGGGTTATTTGTCGGCGTAATAGCACTTCCGAATTCCGTCGCAGTTGAAATTCCATTTTGATTGGACTCCACCTTCAAAAGCGCAAGCTTTTATTTTATTTTTCTTTTCGTTCCCAACCTGCCCCTCCAGCCCTCCAACGAGGACAGGAAAAAAAAAGGACAAGACAGCTGTGCCAAACCGCGCAACAGAGCACCACTCAGACGAGGGCAGCCGTCAAGTGCCAATAATAACACTTTCAATAGATGGTCATCGAGAGTTAGACAGATCTTGATCTTGTATTTGTCCGACTCTCGATAATTTCGAGGCTGGGCATCGGCCAAGATCCATCAACGTGTCTTCCCTCTTTTCCACCCTTCCATTCGCTTCTCTATTCCGCCCTTTTCGACCCCTCGCAGCTAGCTCTGCATTTCTTCCGCTCTACGTGCCAAGTTGCACTACTGTCTACATCTCTACTCGTTCATACGCCAAGCGACGAAAAATGCCTCCCAAGAAGCAAGCTGTTGAGGAGAAGATCCTCCTTGGCCGACCAGGAAACAACCTGAAGAGTGGTATCGTTGGTCTAGCCAACGTCGGCAAGTCGACTCTGTTCCAGGCTATCACCAAGTGCAGCCTTGGTAACCCTGCCGTACGTTTACGTTTCTGATTTCCAATGGTCCGCGGTTAACGCTAATACTCGGCATGAGTAGAACTTCCCCTACGCCACCATTGACCCGGAAGAATCTCGTGTCATTGTCCCAGATGAGCGCTACGACTGGCTGTGCAATAAGTACAACCCTAAATCGCGAGTGCCCGCCCACCTGACCATCTATGATATCGCTGGTCTAACAAGAGGCGCTTCGACCGGTGCTGGTCTTGGCAATGCCTTCCTGTCTCACATCCGAGCTGTCGACGCTATCTTCCAAGTCGTCCGATGTTTCGATGATGCGGAAATTATTCATGTCGAGGGTGATGTCAACCCTGTCAGAGATTTAGATATCATCGCGGAGGAACTGCGACTAAAAGATATCGAGTTCGTCGAGAAGGCTCTTGAGAACTCCAAAAAGAAGACCCGTCTAGGCGGTCAGAGCTTGGAATTGAAGAGGGCTAAGGAAGATGAGGCCACAATAGAAAAGGTCCTCGCCTGGCTCAAGGACGGCAAAGATGTCCGAAAAGGCACCTGGACACCAAAAGAGGTAAGCCAATTCCATTCCTCTAAAAATTCCCTTCAGTATGATGAATAAGGGCCATAGCGCCTGATCTAATCCCAGCTCTTCGAATGCCTCAATAATACAACGCAGAGTGCATATTGAGATAAAAGAATCCTCTGATAACCTGATCATCTTCTAAATTTTATTGTTACATCCGTTAGAGGACACAGCTAACAATAAATCAATAGGTCGAGGTCATTAACACCCTTCTACTTCTCTCGGCGAAGCCCGTAGTATACTTGGTCAACCTGTCAGAGAAGGACTACACCCGCAAGAAGAACAAGCATCTTGCTAAGATTGCCGAGTGGATGAAGGAGCACGCTGCGGGCGATCCCATTTTGCCCATCTCCGTATCTTTTGAGGAGCGCCTCACTCACTTCGGCTCCGATGAGGAAGCTGCCGAAGAGTGCAAGAACCTCGGTATCGAGTCGGCATTGCCCAAGATCATCACGACAATGCGAAAGGCATTGAACCTTGCCAGCTTCTTCACAACAGGTACCGACGAGGTAAGGCAATGGACTATCCGAGTCGGCACTAAAGCACCACAAGCTGCTGGTGTCATTCATACAGATTTCGAGAAGACCTTCATCCAGGCCATCGTATACAACTTCAATGTCCTGAAGGAGTTGGGTGACGAGTCCGAAGTGAAGGCAAAGGGTAAGATCATGACTAAGGGCAAGGAATATGTAGTAGAGGACGGCGATATCTTGCTAATCAAAGCCGGTGCTGCCAAGGGTTAAAGAACGAATATAGAAATATCTAGTGAGCTCAGATTCACGTCGCCTTCGAGCGAACTCAAAATAAATATACCACGAATGAGTTGACACAACTCAGTCCCTATTTATGCATGATCTATCATCGTAATGTAGCTAATGATAAAGTAGCTGCCAAGTGAGCACAACATTCTGCATTTACCCAGTTACAAAGGAGGATTTATCAGGCTTTACAGAATACAATTTCATATTACAGGTCTAAAATTTTCAAGAAATCTGATTGAAAATCTGACAACAGTCCTTTTCCCAAACCAACGAGCCTTTGATCCGTACCAACGGAAATAAATACATCAAATCCTCACTATTAGTCGAGAATGTAGATCCCACGCTCATCTAATTCCTCCTTAAAGCGAACGACGTTGTGAGCAAGGCCCATAAAATCGCGAACGGGCATATCAAAGATTTGCTTAACGATCTCCTCTGCTTGCTCCCTCGCCTTTTCAAGCGGCGTGTACCACTCCGCCTCGTCATACACCTCATCATCGGCATCAAGGGTTTCCCGCACAGCGTCTATGTCTGTGGGGTCGATGTCGGCACCGCGGGTTTTGACTGGTTGTGAGTTAGCAAGTGCCCAATTATTTAAGAGGTGCTTAAAAAGTCACATACTGACGTAATTCAACGTATGGCCGGTAATATCAAGGAGCTCCTTGAAGTTGAAGCGAGCAAGCGGCGTCGTGTCCGGGGTGAACTTCGGCAAGTCATCATCGCTGCTGTCCTCCGGTGAGGCGGCCTTGCCCTCGAAGTTCTTTTCACCCTCGCGGGCGATAATGTCCGACTCGAACTCCCCGACAATTGGATCATCGACTTTTACGTCTATGCCGGCTTCATCGTAGAATTGTTGGACCTTCGCCTTGTATTCGCGCTCTTCCTCTGTGTCGGAAAACGACGGGATGCGCGTCACTCGTGGGGGGACGAAGGGCCGGGACTGGACGGTATCCTTGTAGCCGTAGTCCGGGCTTGATTGGTATTCTTCGAGACGCGTTTCCCAGGCGCGGTAGTCGGGGTCGTCGAGGAGTTCGGATAAGTCGGATGAGTTGTCGCTCGAGAGGTCGTCGTCAAATTCGACGGAGGGGAGGAGGTCGTCGATGGTGGCCTTGCGCTTAGTGCGTCGGCCGAAGCCCCCGAGCTTGGAGTTGTCAGTGCGCTTGCGCTTTTGGACTTTGGTTGTCATGATGGTCTATGCTTTTGGTGATATGAAAACTATGATGTTTCTCCTTTCTGAGGCGATAGTGGTAGTGAAATTGGGAGAAAAATCCAGAAGAACGTTTGGATAACTAGAATGTAAGTGTTCTTTGTCCTCAATTCTTCTTTGAAAGAGTTTTATCTCCATCAGTTATACCCGATATTCATATACGGGCTCCCATTCAGGGTTTGCCTGAAAGCGGCCATTTCGCTTTTTGCAGTGCACTAACGCTTTCGACAGTATACCTGATTTTCTTCTTTCCAGGTAATATTTTAAGAACCATACAACCCGTATGGGGCAGATGAATTCGAAAAGTTTAGCATGAGTGTACCTAAGGAATGCGCCAAGTCTCACGCCAGCTTCTATTTTTGGTATAATTTCGAGAGGGTCCCATTCCAGACAAAGAATGCATCACAGCTCATTGATATGGGTAGGTATTCGCTTTCAATTGATCCTAATGTACATGGCTAATTTATCTAAATTTCACATGTCATTTTATTCATTCTCATATCGGGCGTTCGGAAAGAAGTACCTAAGTCCCTAAGTCCGTGAAATGCTTCACTTAGCTTACTTTCTGATGAGTTTCGGCGTCCATCGGTCTTAGGTATCTACGCAAATTCATTTGAAGTTTAGAGATATTATAAGGATGTTATGATACACAGGTCGATCTATCTCTACCGCTATCACTCCAGTCTAAAGCGCCAAATTTTTACATACCAGCAACCATGCCTCCAGGCAGAGTGTCAACCCCTAAAACGACAATAATTAGCAAAGTCGCATTACACGGGAATTAAAAGGGGAATTACAATCGTCAATATTATCCTCAGTGACAACTCTGTCCTTACTGCAAGAGTTCATCGCTTGCGTGTCCTGGGTCTTAAGAGTGGGGCAGTTGATGTAGCATGGTGAGTCGAGGGCTCGCTGTAGCGCATCACCCTTCCAGCCGAAGACGTAATCGGCGTGGTTACCATAGCCAGTCCTATTGAAGATAAAATGTCAGGGACCGATTCCAAACCATGAGAGAAGACGAAAAACTCACGAATCGCCAAACGACCACACGAATGGCTGTCCATCCTCAGGCCAGTCTTCTTTGTTGTTGAATTGAGTTGTATCCCAATTCACTTCATAGAACAATTGCCCCATTCGCACCTATTTCGCATTTGTTAGCAGTTCAATATGCCTAAGTAGGAAAAGAATTCTACATACCGGGTGCGATGCCGGGCAAGGACCACCAGTCTCAAAGGTGCCGCTCTCAGGATACGCCATATGCGACATATGATCAGCGGAATCAAGATTTTTACCATCCCAACATGTTGGGAATCTCAAAGCCGTCATAATACCAGCTGGGCAGGGCTCCTTGGGGAAGTCCAGAATTTGAGGATCACGAGTGTTGATATCCTGCAAGCAGGTGTAGGTGAGCTGGCGGAAGCGCTCAATATCCTCTTGCTTTCGGGCATTCACGTCACCGATGTACATACGGAAACCCTTTTCTATATATCAGCAATACGTTTTAAGGAAGAAGAACGAATAAGATCTGAGGTTACTAACAGGCTTGAAAGCGGTAACCTTGGAGGTCTGTTGGAAGTTGTACAGACCATCCTGCATATAGTAAACCGTCATACCAGCATTAACACTATCAAAGCCCGAGTTCGCGCGCTGGGGAACACGCTTATATGTCCCATTCTTGGCCTTGAAGTACAAGACAGCAGTCCAGTAATTGGAAAAGTCCTCACTGAACTGGCAAGTGGTACAGGTAGACTCTCCGGGCATATCCTTAGCCGGGTCCATGGTGGCGTTAAAGGAGTTCTATCACAATGTTAGTATCGGAAAAAACCGTTAGGCAAATCATATCAATGCGTACTTACACCTCCTACAATTTGATGTAGATGCGGCGAGGGAATTAGGCCGGGGTTCACCAACGGATCAAGGCGATCAACTACCAACTGAGCACAAGGGAAGCGAATGAGAGCACGGCCGGGCGCAATTAGCGCCAGCGTAGTGAGAGTGAACCACTTCATCGCGACGCTTGGATTTGGGCACTAAGTCGAGGTTCGTGAGTTGTAGCAAGAACGACTTTTTACTACTACGTGGGAGCTGCACTCGATAATGTATCTTTTATAGAGACTCAAGAACACTTAACGACAAGGGTAAATGGTTGCCGAGACTTAATCCCCAAGTTGGGCTTCGTCGACAAGGGGTCGCGTAGTTGGGGTTGTCCACAGAGGGAGAACAACCCCAAGCCTAGCACGATGTATATACATGACTGCGATATTCGGTATCGACGGCCCGATTACCTGATTTACAGTGGCTTTGGGCTGCGTAACTCTTCGGAGTCCATTCTGCAGCGTGTATAAATTATTTATATTGCTGTCTCTGGTATTGGAATTTTCTTCTAGGTTCCAGACATGTGAGAAGACAACGTATCTACTGTAAAACGCCGAGAAGGGTTTGCCAATCTCGTCTTGAAGCTTCTCGGCCTCAAGAAACCAAGGAAATGCCTGTGAAGGCGTAGAAATCGTTCGTCGCTGAGGCTACTAGGATTTCTTGGGGTTCTTGGTCGTAATTTGCGCCGGATATATTACCAACCCTTTTCACGGCAAAAGTCACGATAATACCCGGCCAATTGAAACTATCATACGATCTAGGCATAGCATCCTTATTGGCTCTTTCGAGCCTCTAATTTCCTTAAACGGCAATCCGGCGTCAAACTCTACACTGAGTCTAGTAGTAGCTACTAGAAGTTGCGGCGATTCCGTCGACGCCTGTATTGCCTCATGGACGTTGCAGTGGATGAAACGATGACCCCCATGCTAATCTACGAAGTTTGTCATCCAACGTGGCCAGTCTACATAATACCAGGGTTATTCTTGGAGGTCTATCACATAATAAAGAGCGAAGGTTTGCTCTATCGTAAACGATCCGTTAGACCGCGTAGGAGCAGAGTCCTTTCGTCACTTACGGTACCTCATAACACTCCAGAAAGTCGGCCATGAAGTTCTCTACATACAGCGCCCTCGCGGCCACCCTCTTCACCCCCGCTACCTCTGCAGCATTCGACCAAAACCGCGGCGGCGCCGTCCTAAAAGCCCCAGAAGACAGCTCCTTCACATCCGCCGCCGGAACCTTCACCGTCCCCACTCTCACCGGCAGCAACAAACTTTCAATATGGGTAGCCATCGGGGACACATTACAACAAGACATAGTCCTCAAAGGCGGAATAACATACTCCAACGGCCTAACATCCTTCGCCGCTTGGTATCCGGATAAGGAGATTGATATCACAAGCGACATACCCATCAGCGCCGGTGACTCAGTTACCATTACAGTTTCCGTGCCCGCTGATGATAAGTCGAATGGCACTGTTATCGTGGAGAACACTACACAGAACAAGAAATCCACTCAGATAATTCCGGTCCCGGCTAAGGCCGATCCAGCTACGTTAACGTCTTTAGCGGCTGACTGGTTCGTTCAGGCGTACCAGGAGGCGGGAGAGTTGGTTCAGGTACCGCAGTTCGATAGCATATCGTTCACAAAGGCAAGCGCGACGTTGGCGAATGGAACGACTATTGGTCCGGATGGTGCTGGGGTTTTTGAGATTCAGGGTACGAGTGGACAGATTTACTCTAGTACTACTGTGACGGCGGATGGCATTACGGTGCGCCAGCAACAGCAGTAGCAAATTTTGGTGTAGGGATTTAAGGGCAGACTCTAAAACAGCCCAGATTGCATAGATTAATTTTCCAACTCATACTATTAATTCCGAATGGTGCTTAATAGAACTCTTAGGAATTTATAAGTCGTCTTGAAGCCACCTCCAAAATGTATGGGTATTTAGTATCAAGGTCCGGCGAATTCCTCTAAACGCCGAAATTTCTAGGAGAAAATTTTCAATCTAGCCCATACATGCACCAATATTATTCTTAGAACGTTCTTTAATAACAGTAATTAAATATAGATGCCCAATACAGCGGGATAGGGAACGGTAACCCGGTTAAGCAACGCCAAGCCGCCTTCCATAGGGCAAAAGGGGGTAAAGGGGACGCAACACTCAGACGTCATTACCCCAACTCTAGGCATATTAATTAACATTTCGGGGTCGCGATACCGAATCGTATACTTGGGTATGTACAGAAGTGTAGTGTTCGTGAGGGCCGCGGTGGTCACTATACCGAAGCGAACGCCCCCAGGTTCGTGGCCAAGTATGCCGCATATATGAAGCCGCCATCCACCCCCCTTTTCCCTGAATTTAAGATTTTACCAATGATAGAGAGTACTTCTAGCCCAGAGAAAAGTTTGATCCAAATAACCTGGTTATAGGTAGACCATGTTACATCTGTAATACGTCGTAACTCACCGTGGCCACCGCCACGCCAGGACGAAATTATCAGACACGTGGAAAAAGAAGTTGTACCAGACGGGTTTTAAAGTTTAGGCCACTTCTTTTCTAGAGGAGTCTATTAATATAATCTAATTCCTATAGTGATAAGTTAAAGCGTATCAAAATATGTACCTAGGTGAATCATCATATGTCTCGGCATCTACATACCGTTCGGAACGGAACCACGTATATGTGAAGCGAATTGTAGCAGTGCATATTCGAGGTGTACGAACGTTGAAATAGGCATTTATTATCCAGTAGGTTCAAGGGCTGCATACCTAGGTAGTTATAAGGAAAGTGATGTGAGTGTTAAGTCGTCCGAAAATGTGACGTAGTATAGAACCCCTTGTTTCAATTGGAAGACACTTTAAGTCTATACTAAATCTTCAACTCATTTATACCAAAGCTACGAATCACGACAGATTAACTCGGGGTATTATATGATTTAACAGTTTTGCTTGCTTCACTATTAAAGTACCTAATTTTCACCAACCAGCCACCTAGCTGGGATTAGCGCCCCAAACCGACCCAACCCAATCATGAGGCTATCCGCAATTCATCACTCATGCCTCATCTCTCATCACCCCAATCAATCATCCCCCAAGCCCAACGGTTAACAAGATCCGGAACCGGCCGGATTTGTTCCCGTCTATTGGGTCCAAAATACTACTAAGACTAAAAACTAGGGGACTAATGCATGCACTTATTGGCAGTTACCATATCGAACACCTCTCTTACCCAATTCCTTTCTGCCTACAGGGTCCTCAGGGAAAACCCAGCCTCTAGCGCGCTTCGCCTCACGTTTCTCTGCCAATTGCGGTTGCGGCATCCAGTCATCGCGCTTAAGCGCTTTTCTTCGCGTGCCTTCAGCTGGGGCACCAATCTCCGCCTTCCAGGTAAGCATTTGGCCGTTCTCAGCAATTAAGCCGTGGCCATTGACACCATCATCACTGGCCATGGCGCACAAGCCCCAGAGAGCAAGGCAGGCAGTGAGCGGAATTTCCCCTTCGTTGTCAGATGCGGTGGCCTTTAATTGGACGCTGCTGATCTCGAGGAATCCGAAGTGTGGGGTACCCTCAGCGCCGTTACGGCACACAACAAGCTCGATTTCAGTGAGAATGAAGCCGTAGCGCGTTCCGTGCTCGCGCATCATGTAGTGTAAATGCGCTAGTCCTTTCAAGTACTCGACGCGCTTGATGTTTCCCTCAGAGCGCATGCCTGTGTTGAAGCGGTCGAAAGACTTCACCAATCCGACCACATGAGCTGTAGGCTTGCCACCAAAGATGGTTGCAGCAGTAGAAGTCTCACCCGCGACATTGGCCACGAAGAGATGGTCATTGGGCGATGACGTGGACTTGGTTGCGGGTACTGAAAGTTGGAGAGGACATTGAGATGACAACGCAAGAGCCGAGTTGATCTTGGGAATGTAGTAAGAAGCGTAGATGTTGTGGAGAGCTGCTTCTGTCTCTGGGTGGCGCGCACCGGTGGGTGGTTGTTGGAGAAGTGGTTGTGGGACCGGGCAGTGGAGAAGCCCCGAAGCACCTGGAAGAGATAGGATGGTGTTCAAGTTGAAGTCGGCCCAAGGTCGGACTTGGCGAACATCCCACCAAAAGTGCTTGGTATTGGGATCGCGCAATGGGAATGAGATGCTGCGCACCAATGAGGGGGCAGGATTGGATGTAGTGAGGTAGTTCATGAGAGTGGTTGATGGAGTAGGATCAGGCGTGGATGTAGATGAAAGGCTCAATGGAGAGGGAGCGCGAGGAGCGTAGCCAAAGTAGAATTGCTCATTTTGGGGTTGAGCTGGAGCTGGAACGTATGCTGGCATTTGACGATAAGTCGGGAAGCCAAATCTCTCAATTGCGCCGTCAAGGCTGACAGTAGAGCTACGACGAGCATTGTTAAAGTTATCTTGAGGGAACGTGACAGGAGAGCATAGTAATGATTGTGAGAGGTTACTTTGATCCTCTGAAGGAGTAAAGAATGTCTGAGAGAACTGGTTCAAAGTCTCCGGGCTAGTATAGCTACGGGCATGTGTAGGGCGAAAGCTACCCCGACGGCTAGGCTTTGGTGCCGGAGTAGAGGAAGTCTTTACACGCTTGGGAGGAGAGTCAATGGCCTGGTCCTGAGAGCGGATCTTAGGTAGTAAGATAGGACCATGTTGACGGATTGGAGGCGGCGAGCGCGACGGTGTTGTGACACGCGTGCTGACCGAGTCGGAGGGCGACGTCTCGGTTGTGGAGCAAAAAGAGGAGTATGAGTTTGAGCGAGCATGTCCGGGGTTATAAGCAATCTCGAGCAGAGACGGGTCAAAATTGAAGCTTGGCGGCGTGGTTGGCTCGCATGATGGAAATATGAAGTCAAAGGACATGTCTCCTGCCAGACTATAGTATCGCTTATTAGTTATAAACCGTTACTTGTGAGTTAGGAGGTCCTGGAACTCACGTAGCCATGTCGAGGTTTATGTAGGGTGTTCTTGTCTACTTAGACAAGAACTAGACAATTATAGATTATAAAGTGAGGGCAACTAGGAGAACCGGCTCCTTGGATGATAGATGTTGCTAGATGGCAAAGAACTGGTACGATGATGAAGTTGCTGTGAAGCGAGGAGGAAAACTGAGGTCACTTGTGTTGCGGCCTGCCTCGAAAAGAGATCTAATAAATAGAAAATGAAAACAAGGAAAGCTGATCCTTATTCGATCAGAGAGTTGATACTGAAGAATCAGATCGGAAAAGGAACTGGATGAGGAGGAGGACCGGCCCTCTTATCCTCTACGAGTTGACAGCCGGTCGATGAGGAACCGGGATGCCAATCAGCTAAGCGGAGCTCGCCTTAGATTAAACGATGATGTATATCCCAAATGCAAGACTGGAGCCACCTGAAACATGGAGAAATACAGTAGAATTGGGATTTGAGTGAGGGTACCATTTCATGTACATGTGGAAAGCCGAGTCGATCTGGTCCGGCCCATAGTAAGGTCGGGTAGAGAGGTTTGTGTAAGTGGATGTAGATGTGTAAGTGGGTTTTGGTTTAGGGAAAAGTTGAGTTGAAGGTTAAGCGTAAGCGGTACGTACCGAAATAGAGTATTGGTGGGGCCTAAAGTTGGCCTATAAAGTTGGCCCATCTTAAAGCAACCCCTGTTAAAAGGCTTGACCTATCAGAGTTTAGGATGCTGGGGGTACTTCTCTAGACCGGATAGCACTTTCGTTTTTTGCATCTCTATGGTCAATACAACGTTCCACATTCTAAAATGTTCCCCGTACGAGTTGGGTACGTACACGAAAATACGTCGTGTAATGTACTTGCCGTACTTGCCTTAGGTACATATGTATAGACAGAATACTGAATGTGGAACTTTTACTTTTTTACTATGCATGTTCGATTGTTCTCTCTTGCTCGATACAGGCATGTTCAACAGGGGACAGGTCCCTAAACCCGCCATTGTGACTCATATCAGAAATAGACACATGTCCACGGGCACGGATTGTGCATTAGTTCGGCTTATCGCTTGTCGATTGTGTGGATCAAGATGCATCCCCGGGAACAGACTTTGCATGTATCCTGCAGCTCGCGAACAACACGCCAGCTTCTATCATTCGACGCGATGGACAAGATACCTGAATATCGTGAATCGTGAATGGACGCGGTGGGCACGCGCGTCTCCTACCGTTGCTATAGCGAACAATATCGTCGCACACATCCACTTGTTCTCTGCCCTGAGACTTAATTGAATTCACCTATCTCTTCTTCTTTTCGTTCCTAGAACGTCCTGATGCTTGCTGCACCGACGTCGCTACCACCGAAATGCGTCGCAGGGGACTCCAAGCGAAAGAGGCAGCACGCAAAGGCAATTCTTGCAACCGCGGACTCCGCCCCAAGGAACGTAGAGAATCCGGGGCTCCTTCGCCCTCATCGACGCCGCCGGCGGCAGTCCCAGACTTAGAGTAGTATTAGATCTGACCAGGCGTACCCTAATTTCTGATCGACTTCGGGGATCAGCTATAGCTGTAATGCAATCTGCGCTTGCGCTTGATTCAATTGACGAGCTACATAAGGAAATTGCAACAAAAATTGCTTTCCTTCATTTCAATAGCCGCTCGCCAAGGGACAAAAATAGCAGGGGGAAATAATGATAGCCCGGCAGCCCGATTAGCGATGAGAATAGTGAGTGGCAGAAGGCCCTGCGATCTCCGCAAGCCACTTGGGGCGGGCTTGTGGGCAGCTGTCAGGTGGTGCGATAGCGGAGACTGGGGGGAATGGGTACAGAGACACCCGCTATGTTTAGCCGCGAGATTTCTTATTAGTCGCTGGGTGTGGGCGCTTATGGATGGAACCTGGGGAAGATCAAAATCCATGGTTCAATGCTATCTGGGCCAGGCAAAAAGCAAAGAATTACAGTGGGGTTTTACTTCGCTACTTAATTCATTCAAGCTGTTCAAGGTGAGCTGAAATTGGCGGCGGTGAATGTGGCTTGGGTAGCCAAATGCATCTATACAATTCTCCGAGCTCCGTAGAATATTAACTCAAAACCGGACATAGAAATATGACGGGTTTGATCTAGACGCCGAAGACGGGGCCATGCTTTAATGACCATAATATTCGGCGGCAATGATCGAAACTCTAGCTTCATGTTATGTTCCACAGCTTTTTCGCATAGACTTGCTTTTACGAAAAGTAGTTATCCGGATGCCATGGCTAAGCTTAGTATAGCTCAGTATGCATAATGCGGCGTTCAATCTGCAGCATTCTCTAAGTAGCAGTCGCGATTCTTCAGCGAATTTAGAGATCACCAGGATTGAAATGTGGGCATTTCTTTACTATACGAAATGATAAATTACATCTCTATTGATCCTTCCGCACGAGATCTTTCCGTTTTCCATGGGTAACAAAATTCAAAATGGATCCTCTGTATAATAAGTCCGAGCGCATCCGCGGACTACCGTAACCGCCCGGATTAAGCGCGCTTATTTACATTACGAAGTGGAACACAGACAAACTTTACGTACACGTTAAAAAATCGCACCTACCACGCCCGACGCGCCCCGCGCCCCCGGCGACTCGCGGCTCCATAAGAATGGCGCGAAGCGGGTCGCCCCTGTAAACCTTCCTGATTGGCGGGTCGACACACGGCTCAGCCCCACGCTACCTTGCATAACCAAGTAACCAATCGGCTTCCTGCTGGCACTCACCCCACAAGAAGTAACTATTTCGACCGCGTCAATGGCCATCGATTGGTCGTCGGCGGCCGAGAAGGTCAACTTGGTCTATAGTACGGGAAGAAGAGGAAAAGTATGTTTCGTTTCAAGTCTTTCCCTTTCGAGCTTGCGTTTCAGATCTACACTGCCGGGATCGTTCTCGTTCGCCCAGATGGCGTCTCCGCTGCCTTCTAGCTTGCCGTTTCCCGTCTAGTCCCATCTGCAGAGTGCCACAACGACAACATCATCAACGTTCGAGTGAGTCATTCTTCCTAGTTCTTCCCCTCGCATGCAGATGAGATGCATCATATGTTTGTCTATCTACTCGGCTTTTGGTGATGATCGATAAAAACTCGGCATCGGTGTGAGAATGATTGGGGAATTCGTCTCCGATTGATGAGGTTGGCGGAATATCGGGTGGTTGGGAACATCTTGTCCTCGCGACTCCCACGTGTGGGTGATTTCGCACACAATGTCTATCTCTATTTGTCCCTCTGTTTGTCTTAGATCTTGGGGGCTTAATCTTTCAAAATTTGGTTCGTGTTAGAGGGAGAAACAATTCAAGACTATGAACATGTCATTTGGTTCGATTGATTGGCCGCCCGGCCCAACATACCGAGAATTATTACCATGGAAGTCGAGGTGAAAGACCAAGGCTCTGGGTCAATCATTGTAAACGTATGTACATTCACCTCGATCTCGATAATTACGTTGCGTGTAAAAAGGCCAAGCTTTGTTTCGTTTACACGGTCGTCATTCTGCAGCCGGTCTGTCTTTTTCTTTGTCCTACCTAGCATGATCTTTGCCTCGCGCACGCATGTCATATGGATGCGCGGTGGTCGGGTCGGCCTTTCAAGGTGGCCGCCCAAGCGAAGCGCTCTTCGATAACTAGACCTGTTTCAAGATAGCACGGCCACCTTTGGGCAGCTGAGTCGTCGTAAGTTGTGGTAAGTTGGGTATATATGTCAATAGGTTGCCTCCCGACTTTTTACTTTGTCACTTCTCTCAATTTTCGGGTTGCATTTTGGGATCTGATGTTCGAGGATGAAATCTGGGATTGAGGGCGGAAATCCTAGACCCCGAGGGGCACGCATTACGTTGATTGTGGCTGTGACTCTGATGGTTGCAATTGGACCTTGGTTTGCTACTCCATGGTCGCTCATCGATATGTTCCAATTCATCACCTTGATCGGTTATTGAGTAGGTATCTAATCTATTCTATCCACAAACGCCTCGCCTGTTGTACTAGATTCACCGCCTGCAGGTCCTGCGCCAATGCCGTTTTCCGTTGCTGTCGCCTCATTAATTCGATTACCTAGTTCTTGGGGTCCATTACCAAAATTCACATTCAAGTCCTGTAGCTTTCGCTGTGCCCTACGCAGTCCATATAGCCTCTCACGTTCGAGGACAAGCATACCCCTGGCGAGCTCCCTGATAGCCCTGCGCCCCATGCGCTCGTGCATCTCTTCCCACCCTGCGAGTTCACTTGCCACTGTTTGTTGTGTATACCGGAGTTCCTTACTCAAGGTATCCACCTCGGTCTGGGCGCGCCTTGCCTTGTCTTCCCTCTCTTCATTGAGCCGCTGACGTGTTTCATCGAGTAGCCCGAGTGGCCATCGCGTTGAGCGTGAGACAGAATTGTAGTTGCGTTCTATTGCTTTGCGGGAGGATACAATTTGGGTAACGAGTTGTGGGGGCCGTGATAAGGAAGATAGCATGGCCTGTATTGTAGATTGAAGAGCTAAAAAGGAATTGTGGAAGATGTATGATGGGTTAGATTGCAGCGGCTCAAGTGTTTGGACATAAGCTTCGAATGCTGATATGTGAGTTTGTGGTAGAAACGCGAGGTTGGCAACGCCTCGCGATAGTATATTCGCTGCATCATAAAGGTCTGCGAAAATGTTAGTACTAAACAATACACTAATTTCTAGATGGGGTTCGTACCGTTTGCGACGACGCCGATCGCATTTGCCCGTCGCGCAACGCTTTTAGTTGAATAATTGACGCTGCGAACCATGTCTCGAGCGTGATCCACAAACTGCTCCACTTCACGAATGTCTTCTAAAGGTTCAAGCTCGTCTCTCACTTTCTCGGCTCTTGTGTCGGCTTTAAGACGGCTACGCTGTTCCATCATATCGGCTTGTAAGTCCGGTACCAGGAAGAACTCCCATAGCATTTCGTGTGTCGCAAAGGTAGGGTGAGCTAAGAGTATTTTGAGGAATGAATCTGTTCGTATTTGGATATCCTTTAGGACAGCCCTTGAAGGCTTCGAAGGAATTTGAAATGGCGAGCGTTGACTAGTTACTTTTGGTAACCACGATGCTGGGTTTTCGATGGACAATAATCCAGCTAAGCGTTCAAAGTCCGCAAAAGACCGACGACATGTCGTGACCGTATAGCTATTACTGTCCGCGGGCGCGCCTGATTTGAGAACAAGCCGAATGGTAGCATCTTCAACGAAAAATGACCTGACAACGCCGGTGATGCGACCATCGTCGGCGGGTGACATGGTAAAAAGTGTCAAATCATCGATTTTGTTGCGAACATCATCGTCCTTTGCTAGTTCTACTGCTGTAAGCCCACGCAACTCTTTTGCCGCCACATCTACCCTGGGATCCGAATACATGGCTCTGACCATTTCGAAGCGGCCATATTTGCTTGCTACCATGAGCGCGGTAAACTTCTTGTCGTTCGTTGCATTGACGTCAATGTCGCATTGCACAAGAATTTTTGCCGCTAATTGATAATCATTGACGATATGCAAAAGGGTATTTCCCTTCGAGTCCACATGATCGTCTAGGTGAAGTGGCTGGCCATCTCCCTGTGCACCTGTCGCTGCTTTGAGACCGGCCTCGACCATGTCGTGGTAGTTTTGGTGGTCGTATGATCGACATAGTGCGAATAATGGTGTTTGACCATTTTTATCCTTTTGCCGCCAGGGAAGCAGTTTGCCAATGCGCGCGATTAAAGTCGGCGCGTGGAAGAGATAATGTGCGACACTTCGGCCCCGATTGTCCTGCAGGGATAAATAATTCCGAATCCTCGGTTCAGGCGCCGAGGCCATGACGAAATCCAAAATGACATCAATTAGCTCAGTGTGACCCAGCTGAACAGCAGCGCTTAACAAGCTGGTACCCTCATTATTGCAATCGTCCAAAATAACATTCGGCGGGAAATAATCATCTAGTGAAAGTAGATACTTCAGCACTTGAGCTCGTCCATGTTGTACTGCCATCATCGGGATGGATTCTCCGAAGGAATCCTCAGTTTGGCATAATCGTTCAATCGAGGTATCCCCTTCAAGACCACTTCCAAGCGTGGCGACACTCTCCGCTCTAGAATGATATGAATACTCGGATCCACTTGACATACTCCTAGTATCCATAGCGACTCTTTTGACCTTCTTGAACGAAGGTATTGGGGAGTCATTCAATGCCTGATTTTGGAATGGGAAGACGTGGCTCAACCCCGAACCTTGTGAGTAGGGTTCTGAGGGTGTGAAAACAGTCGAAGGTCTTCTCGAAGAACCGTTGAACATACTCCAGCTAACCGACGGTGCACGACTTGAAACTGGGGAAGCGGGTGGTTCTTCTTCGTCGTCGACAGCGTCCGCATCTAGATCCATCATTCTCTTTAGTTCATCCATATCGCCCTTCGCGGCTGCATCCCATAGAGCTTTGTTCCGACGACTTGCCCTTCTTAAACTACTCGAATCCGAGGACAAGTAGGAAAGTACTGCTTCAAAGGTACTGAGAGCATAACCTAATTCACCGCTATCTACATCATCTATAAAGACGAAGTGTTTAATGTAGAGTAATCGAGCTTGGAGGTGCTTCACACCAGCTCGGATTACAACAAAGAGGAGCAATGATACCAGTGTATCGGCGTTGACGGTGAGGGCGGGCTTTTCCGAGGTTGAGGATTCGGCGCTGGACTTGGGTTGCTCCGTTAATTGTGTAGTCGCTTTCATTGTCGAAAGTAGTATTTCCATCATTTCTTGCGGGCACATAGCTGATGACATTTTGCGAAACTCCTCAACTGCATGTCCAAGTCTTAATGTAAGTTCATGCTTCCCTTTAGGGCCGCCTTCGATGAAAATACCTAGCTGTGAAATGTCGATAAATTCCATCTGCCGTATCTTCGCCTCGAGCTCGAGGTCATCTGGCCGCCGCATCGCAGCCAACCGAGGCCAAATTAGATTATGAACATTCTCAGTCACGTATCGTTCAATAAGTCGCTCGACCACGGGCCCAGTAAGCTCGGTTGTCGCGCCAAGCATAGAAAGTTGTTGCTTGTCAACATTTTGAAACAGGTCGATAGCATTTGTGACCGCCGTCTCTAACGAAGCTCTCATAACATCTTCGTCATCTTCGGCGTATGAATTTTCATTTCCTCGAATGCTTCCCTCTCGCTCTATACTAACTCTTCGAGCGGACAAGCTGTTAGAACGGACCTTTTTCATAGCAGTCGCGATGGGGCCATCTGGAGGAGGATCGGGAATGTGCGTCGCAGAAGGCGGAGGAGGTAGAGGTCTTTCGAAGATGGTCGTGAACTCTTGGAACAACTTTTCTAAGCCGGGCTGCATTTGCCTTGCAATCATAGGGAAATGATTTAAAAGATCGTGGAAACTTTTAACTTCCTTCTTCCGTGGTAAACTCGGTTCGCCGTTCTCGACAGCAGCAGCTCGCTTAGCTTCCGCAAGCTGTTTTTTCGCCATACCCTCGGTGAAAATAGCACGCGGAATCTCCAGGTCGCCCCAAATACCAACCAAGGGTCGCGATATATAGTATATCAGCCATTGTCGCGGCTCGATGCTATCGGCAAACCAAATCGAATCGTTTAGCAACTGCGCTTGGGCAAGCGTCTTGAACCCTGTTACGTAAATTGTTAGACAGCGCTCTAAAGGTTCATCGACTGGTTTTCTCGTCATCAAGAGCATTCACCTACCCTTATTACTATAAACAAAAGCATCTTTTATCACCACGCTGCGCCCATTCAAAGTCGAGTATTGTCTTGGCTTGCCCCTCTGCTCGCGTAGGTTTCCGACCGAGTCCTTCCCTCCCGCAGCGGTAGCCGGGCTAGGAATTCGAAGTACATGGCTTCCTAGAAAGTCTTCGGACGCGACGATATCCGATACAGATAGGCCGCTTTCCGTTTCGCGGGAGGTAAGGAAGAACTCGGTTGTCGGGACGAGGA
Source organism: Hypoxylon trugodes (assembly GCF_022578975.1). Lineage (NCBI taxonomy): Eukaryota > Fungi > Ascomycota > Sordariomycetes > Xylariales > Hypoxylaceae > Hypoxylon > Hypoxylon trugodes. The sequence goes on along the minus strand of NW_026250022.1, from coordinate 2,454,750 downwards.
GGATGTGGTGGTGAACGGGGGCGCACTGGGTGACTATGGCGCTGCCGGGCTTGAAGAAGGCGGCTAGGAAAGGGTTCAAGGGTTGCATCCAAGCAAATTTCTCTGCCAGAGCCTCTCAATCATTCCTTCTCTCTAGCCTTGTGCTAGGATTTAGGTAATTTCGGTATTCGACGTGGGAAAAGTAGGAATCGGCCTGAAGCTTAGAGCTTTGGATCTCATCCGGAACGGGAAACTCTCAGTAACGCGAGATGAGTAAGAAGATTAGGAGCTTGGACGTTTCGCGGGCCGTAAGGTCGGATCGGATTCGAATTTACGAGCTATTCTTTGACAGGACAGTTTCGCGCGAACTGGTAGCCTCGATAATCAGAGCTGAGCAAATTGGACAAGTCAGAAATAACGTGTCGCATTAAAAAGGGATGACGACAGCCGCAAGAAGGTAGCTTCCAAAGATCCCTGGCGCACTTCTCTACAGCATTATGTAATCATTATATAGTTGGAAGTATCGCCGATATTTAACCATATCATTATGTAATCTTTTTCTACAAGGATTCCGTCCCTTAAGAAGTATATCGCTATATCAAGGTACCCTTTACATGCATAACCAAAACTTAATCCTTCGTCGCAGCCATCAACAAAAACGTCGGTCTTACAACTTCACTTTCTCTCGAAGGATATCGTATCAATTCATCTTTACTTGGTCGCCATTCCACGAAGTCCGTCAGACGAAATCCGCTGTTGAGTAGTATATTGATATAACTCCCTACTGTTCGATGCTGCTTCTTGACTCCCGGTGCAAGCCAATTGGTGATTCTCAATCCTTCCGTTTGATAATCATCCAACGGCCAGAATTTGCGACCTGTCTCCTCATCCACAACAAAGCCCGGTTTCGATGGCGCAGTAAATATCGGGTGCTCAATCGAGAACACTAAACGCCCCGAAGACTTGAGACCCTTATTGATTTCATTGGTCAAGGCCGGAAAGTTGGCGAGATAGTGAAAGGTAAGAGAGCTGAAAACGACATCGTACTGATTTTCTGTCAATTTCAGCTCTTCGAGGTCAACTCTTTCGTATTCAATCTTGTCATCGTTGGTCATGCTTCGTGCTTTATCCAGCATCTTCTCAGAAAGGTCAATCGCTCTGACAGATGCTGCACCATTCTCTCTCGCGAACCGAGAGAACCAGCCAAATCCGCAGCCTAGGTCCAACACACTGAGGCCATTGAGATCCGGAAGCATTGCCTTTAACTGGGGCCATTCCGGCGCACCAGCAAGTCCCTTAATTTGGCGTTCAAGCTTGATATAGTACTGAAAGAACTCATCCTGATCGTAAAGATGTTGCGACATATTAACCTTCGCCAATTTTTTCCGGATGGTTCGCGGTCTTGTCAAAATTGGTTTCCGTGATGAAAAATGACTATTTAAAGATTACAGCTGCGATGTCCTCGTCGACGATAAACCCCCACCTTGCCCGCCTGAGTCATCGCCGAACAATAAATAACTCCAATCAGTTTGGGCCATATTAATCACATCATAATTTAGCACTTGCAGCAAAATAGTTGAGGAATAACCATGATGAAGCTAATGTAGATTAGTTCGACCAACCGAAGCAGTCATCTCCTCATGTATCCACTCGATGCTATACGAAATACGACATACGTGCTATGTGTCTCGCGGATCAATCCATAGTATCTCACTCGTTCGCTCTCTTCCTAAACAAGCCTCCAAACCAACAGGTAACACCAACCCACTTCCGACTCCTAGGACCAAGCTTCTCAACCATGTCTTCGTCCACCGCTCTCTCGTAGATACCAGCTCCAGCTCCCGTTTGTTCGACAATCAAGCCGTACTTCGCTGCCTCTGCTACGACATCCGCAACACTATGTGCATAACTTGTAGGACGTATCTTCTCGCCTGTTTCCGCGTCAACGAAACCAGCTTGACTAATACCGCCCATGTGCGCATGCATGTTCGTCAATAGAAGCACACCACCCGGTTTCAGGATCTGCGAGACCTGCGAGAAAAACGTTGATAGCGGCACGTGTTCGATGACCAAAGTCGAGATCACGGCATCCGCGTTTTGCGCTGAAGCCGGAGGAGATGGTGAGGCCAGCATATCAAAGACCTCGAGATGCAACTTTGGTGTCGCTCGCGCCTGTTCCGTGCTCGGGGAACCAGCATCATCGTCTGCTTGCTGCAATCGCGATCTTGCTACCTCAAGCATGCCTTTACTCGAGTCTAGCGCGACGACTTCCTCAATGTCCGGAATCGTAAGAAGTAGCATAGTATTGCGGCCCGTACCGCAGCCCAAATCCATGATACGCCATGACTTGGGAGATTTAATCGATTGTAGAAATTCCGGGAATAGAGTCTTCAGCTCGATGGTATCCAGAGCTTGAAGGAAGTTGCCATCTGTATCGTAGACTACCGCCCACCGGTCGTAAGCCTCGTTCGTAGGCAGGTAGCGTATTGATGAAAAAGATGGATCGGCGGAAGCAGACATGTTTATGAGTATTGTAATGGGTATAGTTGAATTGAATCGAATTCCGTATACCAAGATTTAGTATCCTTTTAAGACGGACCAGTCTTCTTTTAATATCGGTTCCATCCTTGCCTATGAGTCACTAGCTTCGCTAGATACCCAGCAGAAGAAACTGCATACCTACCTAGGTACATACGCATATACCTAGGCGGAAAAGTTATTATCTCTATAGAGCTGATAAGATCGTGGACTTCATTCAGTGAGTTTACACAATGTCAATCCCAACGACTCCTGGCTCATTGGTTTTCGTCGATTATATAAGCGTGTTTGTCTCCCACTAAGGCAGAATTTATAACTGGAAATATTACATAATTAAAATCAATCCAGCACAATCAAGTTACCATTTCTCATCAACCAGCCAACAATTTCCAAAGTTTCTAAAGCTTCCGAGACGATCATGGCAAGCAACGGTGCATTAGTATGGATTGATTGCGAGGTAACAATTCCCAACTATTTGATGTCTATTCGCGCAATGACAAAACTGACCCGTAAAACTAGATGACGGGTCTAGACCCAGACCGAGAAGAAATCATCGAAATCTTCTGCATCATCACAACGGGCACACTCGAAATCATAGACGAAAATGGCTGGGGCATCGTAGTCCATCAGTCGCAAGAGAGAATGGGCCAGATGGACGACTGGTGCACGAAGACGCACGGGAAAAGTGGTCTGACAGCGGCGGCGGTGGCGTCTAAAGTTACCCCCGAGCAAGCGGCAGACGAACTTCTTGCCTACATCAAGAAATACGTGCCCGAGCGGGGTGCACTACTGGCTGGCAACAGCGTGCATGCAGACCGCGCATTCCTCCGAAAAGAGCCTTACAAAAAAGTGGTTAGTTATCTACATCATCGACTTTTGGATGTTAGTGCGTTGAAGGAAGCTGCGCGACGATGGTGTCCTAGGGAGGTTATTGATAAGGCGCCGATGAAGCAGGGGTTGCACCAGGCTAAGGAGGATATTCTGGAAAGTATTGAAGAAGCTCGGTATTTTAAGGAGGTGATCTTTAGTACTACGAAAAATAGCGATTGAATTTCGCATAGGGGTGATTCTTCTGGGTATTAAGAGAATGAACATAAGTCAATATCCAGCAAGTTGATATTTGCTGGTAGATTAATAGTGGTAGAATAAAATGCCTCTATTTCCCCGTCACGCCGTTTATGAAGGTGGCTGGCGCGATATCGGACAATATCGATGCAACTGATAGAATATAGATTCGATAATTGATATGTCAAGAGAGCGTATTGGATAGGAATTCGGCGTGGCGGAATGTTTGGCTAATAATGATATCGTCTAAACATGCCTAGAACATTGTTGATGTAGGGTGACAAAAGTAGTTGATTGATTGAAGATTTACAATGGCGAGAGCTTGCCAATAAGTGTGTTGCCATGTAGTGTAAACGTAAAACATACTGTGGTTGACTGCGTATTCCCGTAGAATCCGTAGTGTAATGTACAGTGTGATATACGGTATTCGTTAGTGTTTCCCCGTACTCCACATGGAAATGAGATCACCTTGCGCTATTAGATTGCCCCATTTGCTATAGAAATAAGGAGCTTCCAAGGCCCGGAGCTTGCCTTCTAGTTGTACCTGGGTACTTATTTCAGGTATAGTAAACCGCTAGCCCCGCCAACGTCGTCATATGTTTTTTATTGATTCCCCTCTTCCCCCTATCGCCAAACAACTACTCTAAATCCGTACTTAATAAGCCCTCCTGAAGCTCATAGTTTGAATACACGTTTCTTCGTTCACCCGTGCACGAATTGTAGCCTGATTACGAAGAGAAAGTTCATCATGAGTATTAAAACTGTCGAGTTCAAGTCTTTCACCGACCAGAAGCCCGGAACGTATGTAAAAAGCTACCCCGCCATTGGTATCCCTAGAGCTATTATTGCTTTTTTCACCAGTCCTCACACCACAATTTGCCGTTGGGCCGAGTGCTAACAATAGTTTATTCCAGGTCGGGTCTTCGAAAGAAGGTCAAGGTTTTCCAACAACCCAACTACAGCGAATCCTTCATTACCAGCATCCTCCTCTCCATTCCGGAAGGCGCCGACGGTGAGTACGACGAGTAGAGTGTAGGGTAAAAGTTTCAATAAGGGCAATTCCTGACGTGATATATATAATAGGTGCTTTCCTGGTTATTGGTGGCGACGGCCGATTTTGGAACCCCGAGGTTATTCAGCTGATTGCCAAGATCGGTGCCGCATACGGAGTCAAGAAGCTGTTAATCGGTCAAAATGGAATCCTATCTACACCGGCTGCCAGTCATGTTATTCGAAAGCGAAAGGCGACTGGTGGTATTCTTCTGACCGCCAGCCACAATCCGGGTGGTGAGTATGAAGCCTACCGCTATTTGTGACTAGATATCTAATCCCAGCAACTATTAGGACCCGACCAAGATTTCGGTATCAAGTATAACTTAGCCAACGGTGGACCCGCGCCTGAAGGAGTGACAAATAAGATCTTTGAAGCTTCAAAAACACTCACTTCCTATAAGATCGCCGATATTCCTGACGTAGATATTACTACCATTGGAACTAAGACCTATAGCAGCCTAGAGGTTGAAATTGTGGACAGCACGGCTGACTACGTCCAAATGCTCAAGGAAATTTTTGATTTCCCGCTCATTAAGAAATTCTTCAGCGATAACTCCGACTTCAAGGTGCTGTTTGATGGTCTACATGGTGTTACTGGACCGTATGGAAAGGCAATCTTCGAGCAAGAACTAGGGCTTACCGGTTCCACCCAGAACTGCATCCCCAGTCCTGACTTCGGCGGTGGTCACCCAGACCCCAATCTTACCTATGCCCATTCTCTAGTGGAGGCGGTTGACAAGAACTCAATTCCTTTCGGCGCAGCATCCGATGGAGACGGCGACAGGAACATGATTTACGGCGCTGGGGCTTTCGTATCACCTGGAGACAGTCTGGCAATTATTGCCCACCATGCGCAACTCATTCCTTATTTTAAGAAGCAAGGTGTCTACGGCTTAGCCCGTAGTATGCCAACATCTGGTGCCGTTGACCTCGTCGCGAAGGCCCAAGGATTGAACTCGTACGAGGTCCCCACAGGTTGGAAATTCTTCTGTGCGCTATTCGATGCGAACAAATTGAGTATCTGCGGTGAAGAGAGTTTCGGCACTGGCAGCAACCACGTTCGTGAGAAGGATGGTCTTTGGGCCGTTGTAGCGTGGCTCAACATTATCGCCGGCATAGGAGAAGCGAACCCCGGAACCAAGCCGAGCATCAAGCAGATCCAGGAGGACTTCTGGAAGACCTACGGTCGGGTGTTCTTCACACGCTATGACTACGAAAATGTGGATTCCGATGGTGCTAACAAGGTCGTCGGAACCCTTAAGGACCTAGTTGCCGACCCCAAATTCAAGGGCAGCAAGATTGGAGGTAAGTAAACCTACCGATGGTCTTTCCATGGGGGTTATTAGCTAATCAATTACCCACAGAGCGCACCGTTACCGATGCTGGCAACTTCTCTTACACTGACTTGGATGGTTCAGTGGCTTCTAACCAGGGTCTCTACGCCCGTTTCGATAGTGGCAGCCGTATCGTGGTCCGACTGTCTGGTACTGGCTCATCTGGCGCAACAATCCGTCTGTACATTGAGAAGTACAGTAAGGACCCTTCGACTTACAGCCAGGACGCACAGGACTTCCTCAAGGATGAGATTAAATTCGCAACGGATCTATTGAAGTTTAAGGAGTACGTGGGCCGCGATGAGCCTGATGTGAAGACATAAACGAATAAACAAACAGATAGGAAGACTTGGAAGATACATAGATTGAAATCGATATGGGAGAAACAGGACTGCCCCTGGGCTGTGATAGCCTAAAGTATCAATATCTCACGTAATTAATGTCGAAATGAGTTAGGGAAAATTAGATAAAAGTTGACGACGTGCCTCATCGTTTCGTACCGGATCAAGATATAAGCGACTGCTAGTATATATCATCATGCCAGGGGTTCTGGATGATCTACCTGGTTACAATGATATAGTGATGATGTCTGTTGCGAACCACCATCGGAAGTGGGTTCCATCCTGACCAATCACGGACAATCCCCGGGTTTAGGAATGGAATCATATCATGTGATGAGCGGCGACGATGAGATTGTCGCGGTTTAATCGCGACGCGCGGTAGGGCGGCGATTCGCCGCTCTATAGCGACGTCGCCGGAGGGATCCCTATACATTTATTTTTGATACAAGACCTCCTGTATTTCGTTCCTTTCTTTTAGCTGTAGTTAATTTAAGTCTATAGTACGAATAAAAATCCTATAGGGGGAGATTACCCTCCCTAACGACCTTTGATTGTTGCCTCCTTATTGTTATCTTTAAAACCAAGACCTCTGCGGACCAGGTCCGTCACAATGTGGTCGTCGTCTCTGTGATAGCTCAAGCGTCACAAGCTTTAACTATCGTAGTCCAGTATAGTTGATGCTAAAAGGTAATGTTCGAGTAGTTATTTCTGCCTCTTAGACAGTACATAGTTACATATACTAACCGTCGTAACTGTGAGGCTAGTACTGAGAGATATTGTGTTCGAAATACAACGGCCTATAAGCAGTTGGTTAAAGAGGAAATAATGAAAGTTCACAGTCACCCGAGCTAGACACGGTGCTTCCTTCCCGTATTTATTCGAATGTAATAAAAAACAGTCAGTATTGCATGTAATGACACGATGAGAAAGATACGAGCCCCTTTACTCCCAATTTACCGAGTTAACCCACAAACAGTTTCGAATGTCCAAGTTCACTGTTTGCTTCCTTTGCACCTACCGTGTACATTCAGACGTTGCGCGTAGAGCGGATCTCTGCACTGTATTTTAGGCAGGTGCTTTAGGTACTGACCTCCACTATCTAAGCGACAGCAAGGTTCACGATTACTTGCAAAAGCACTGTAAGTAGTGGGGCCCCCAAGCAAAAAGCCTACACATTCTTTCTTGTTACTACTCGCTTCCTGCCCTTCTTTTTCACAATCTCCCCACCTACCAACAATCCTAGTTTCTTTACTTTTAATTTCACTAGGAGACGAGAATCAACTTTTCCTAAAACCTTTCTTTTCGTCTATTATCTCCAGGTCTCCTTTTCGGCTTTCCTACCAAGACGGCCCTCAGAAGGCTAGATAAATTTACAATAAAGGTTAGTGAAATTTCCCACACTGTTTGTTTGCTCAATGATGTTATGACCACCAGAACTGTTTCTCCTATCACAGTGCGTGTATACCATGCCCCATCCGCAGACTATTAGGTGATAATTGATTTCGTATCTCTCCCAATCCCCAGTACACTCTTTACAATTCCCATTCACCTTTTCTTTTCCTTCTACTTTCCTTCCAACGATCCTTCACTTCGTTGAGAATACGAAATTCTACGTCCTAGACAATTTTCACTTGTTACACGTCGCGCCTCACACGCCTTTCGTCGACATTCTACACAATCCTTAATTCATTCTCAAATCCGTAACTCATCTCGGCATAGCAATGGCTCCCAGAGCCCCTACCTCACGTCTCGGTGGTGCCAATTCGAGCACAAGAGACAACGATGACTTCGAGTTTGTACTCCTTCGCCGGTTCTATCCAGCCATCCGACCTGTTGTCTTCCACAAGATCATCCCGGAACTACAAACCCTATTCAACAACTACAAGGCTATGGGTTTGGTCAACGACAATGACAACCTAGCTATCGATAAAAGTAAGTAAATCCCAATTAAAGTCGAGTCATATCTTATTACTGTCTTAGTTAATGGCTTGACTCTTAATTATCCTGGCCGCTATAGTACTATTTCCAAACAGTTACCTTGATGGATGGAAATATTAACTAACATGTGTTTTCAAAAGACAAGGACATGAGTAGCTCGACTTGGGACCTCAAGATGGCCTTCCAAGCGGTTTATCTCAAGGCCTATCCGGCTATCCAAAAGGCTATTACCCATTTGGCCGCCGGCCTCGGTGGACCAGTCATTATTGATGACTATGCGGCAGAGTGTGTCAATATTGCTGCGGGCATAAGCCAGAAGTACACCGAACGGTACACTGGTAAAAATCGCAACATACAGGGAACGATCATACCGATTCAACAATTGCTGATTGAGAAAAAAAGCCCTGACACATTCCCGAAATTCGGACGCCTCCCGACAGAGCTGAGATTGATGATTTTGAAGTTCGCCGTTCGTGCGGAAGACCGAATCGTCACAACCAACCATCTGCGCCGAGTCAAGAAGGCCCCCTGCCCTGTCCTTTTCCTCGTGTGCAGGGAGACCTACAACTGGTCCCAAGAATTCTACCAGAGAATCCCGCGAGGAGACCTTTGGAGACCCGCTGTTCCTACCAATACACCTGTCAGAGGACCAATCGTTTCCTTCGAGACCGATATCATCGATATTGGTGACTGGTATCGCTGGTGGAAATTTGGTGGCGGTCGTAAGGATAGTCAAGTACGAAAGTGTCGCCGCGAAGGTTCACCTCTTCCTCGTACTTTCGCAAGCATCGAATCTTTCTCTCAGAGAAACAAAATTCGCCGAGTCGTTCGAGGACCCACAAGCAACTACCTCAGACTATCCGAGATGCTTTTCTACAAGAACGCACGCAAGTCTGCCATCAAATATGTAGACGTGGATTCTCTTACCAAGTACGACGACTGGTGTTTCCAGTGGGCGAGTGAGTTGGAGGAAGTGTGGTCCTTGGATTCCACATACAACGAAGTTACAGAGATAGAACGACCTCTACGTCTCTGCAGGGGTAAGCAGCATCTAAAACCTTCATCTCTTTAACTTTTCCAATAGATTAATCGATGGCTGACTCGAGATGCTATAGTGTTCCCGCCCGTTGGCAACGAACCCTGCCCATGCATTCTCTGTGCAAAGTACGACCACTTTGGCCAAGAGAATGTGCCTTACATGAAGCCGGCACCCAAAGATGTCAAGGGACACGAACTTCTGTTCAATGAGCACGAAGTCCCCGTCCAATGGCCTAATGACGTCCCGACTCCCTTTGCCTTGAACCCCATTAGAAATTGGGTCCGCTAGGTGTCCTTCACTGGAACCGTTTTCTGGGTTTTATTCTACGTCCGATGGCTATTTCTGGTTTCCTAAACGCTTTGTTCTTTGTTTTCTTCATACCCTTACGCGGATAGTTCCTCGGTGTTGTCTTCGATACCCCGACGACAACGGTTCACGATTAGGATGACCGACGACTACGAGTAACGATGAGATGATTTGCGAGATGAATCGTCAACGCCATTTCATTTGTTGATGTGGCACTTTCAGGGGAGTCAGGAAGGATTCGCGGTGGGGCCTTCGCCTTCTTCGCTTGATACCACCTTCATGTTTTTTTTTCGGTTGTTTTCCGGTGTTTTCTCCTTTTTTTCTTTCTCTCGGCCTGTCCAGAACAGGTTTTCGAGAATACAATAGGGGGACTATAATGTAACGGTCAGCAAGACCGTAATAGACTGTCCCGGCCGTCTCTCACGCTGCTGAGGACATTTGTTGCCTTCGCCTGCCTACGTAAACCTCATGTTGGAAGTTGAGAATTCGCCTCGTACGATGATTCCTTCTTGACTTGACAAATTCTAGGTAGGCATAAGGGTTGAAGTATTCCGATAGGAAGGGATACTAGATAGATTCTCCGAGAAGAGTCCATGATGATTAATAAAAGCTGATAGCAATCATTGAAGTGCCACTGTCACCCGTCGCGTGCCTGAAAAGAGGGAGTAATTAAATAACACTATATTTTTCAGACTGCCTGCAGTTCTCTACGTGTCATTTTTCATAAATATATCATCACTCATTCCTAATCCAAAAGCCAGGCCGATTTAAAACTACGACGACCGTGAAAGGGGTTATTTAGTTACTTTTCTTGCAGTTTTCCTGGCACCATTTACAGATGCCAGATTTCGCTTCGGCTCCAGAATCGCATCCTCCCGGCTTACACCTAGGGCAGCGGCAGGCTTTGGGATAGCCCTCACCTTTGCGATCCACGGGAGGAGCTGTATTAGTCTGGAGAGTTTCTTTGGCCATTGTGGTTATTTAGAACTGATGGTAGATGCGCTGTGTACTTTCTGGTTGTGATATCAAAGTTAAACGTGGAGTGAATTGGGAATTCGAAATTAGAAGTGATCCAGGTAGCTTAGAGGGACCAGCCTGTACGCTACATTCAATTTCCATACCGTTCTATAACTATTACTAGGCTCCTCAATGCTGCCTCCGTTTGCTGGTATGCAGGGAAAATGTAAGGCCACTGTTACGATGAATATCGGTAGTTATTGCTTAGGTACCTAAGAGTAGGATGTACAGTGTCAAGAGGTGCCTCGTACTAGCACTGATTCATGGCTAGATATATCTAGGGGCAGGCTTGGCTATGTAGTCGAGCCACGTAATTGAGAGTTCTTTGTGAAAACCACCTGTGTTCTCGTCAATGCTGAATTAATATACTTTCCTTTCATTCCTTCTCTTATATTTCTTTGTCCCCTTCATTTACCGAGCTAGTTATCCTTGCGCGATACCGCGTACCCTCCCCCTCCTTATATGTGGTGGGACTACTGTAAGTGACGAAGACTCATTTGAGATGGTCCAGAATGGATGAGACGAAGGAGAATATACAATGACGTTAATCTGTAATACTTCTGGATCGGCTATTCGATATGCTAATTCTCAAGTTCCGGGCGTGCCGGTTGTGGGAATAGCACAGGACGGACGTAAAATCCGAAGGTCGCAGATAGTCCAACCGCCCAGCCCATAATGTAAATTTAGTTTGTAGAAACTGCGGTCCTAATTGAAGAGTACATTCCCCTGAAAATATTTGAAAAAAAAAAAAAAAAAAAAAAAATTAAAATGCTTGCGCTATGTCTTTGCACAGCTTTGCTTCAGGGCTCATAACGTATCAGAAGATCATCGTTGATTGGTTCTTAACGTGCGCCCGTGCTCTTGCGTAGCATATGATGCCGCTATAACCATGGTTTAACGCCCCTGTAATTAGCGATAGGACCTTGTATTTGGTCACGATAGCACGGATGGAATTGAGGAGTTAGGCGTCGGCTTGTAGCTGAAGATCAACGCTGTATTTACTTGGTAATAGGTACCTGATAGTGCTAATAATAGCTACCTGATCTCGCTAGTAGGGATGGCTTTCAGCCTCTCGATAGTTATATCCTTATGTAGAAGGCTGCTGGCGTCATCACTCTTTCTGCTCTATAGGGCGACCGACGGTATATAATATTGGTACTACCGGTTCTTAACCAGCATTAGCATTACTCGTAAGTTGACCGCGAATCAAACGCCTATTCTCTAACGAGTCAGTGATTAGACGGGGACTTTTTAAGCTTGAAATGAAAAGAACTGGAAACGATCATCACTGAAGTCATCTGCTCTTAGATTATAGTAATTGTTATTGATTACGAGAGAATTCTTCGATGACTTTATTTCCGTTTATTGGTACGGTCGCACATTCTGAATCATCTTGTTTAAAGAGAAGTCTACGAAATATTAATAGACATGTAACATTATGAAGAATATTGAATGATCGTACATACAGATACCACGACGGGGTACTCGGCCTCACACCGGTCTAACGTGTGCTCATTGTCAGTAAGCTCAGCTGGACGGCCCTATGCACGGTCGTTTCGTCAGCACCAATTAGGAAGGACGAATCCGTCGAACGAAGCTATGGCTTGCCACCTTAATTAAATAGGAAGTGATATAATAAATACGATGCCCTCGTTGAAATATCTAAGTATTCATCACACTCCACCGGCAATCCATTTGGACTATTCCAAGTCCCCAAGTCAAGATGTGGTACTCACTTGTTTCTTTGATCCTGCTTGCGCATACCGTTAGCGCATGGCTTCCTCAGGATCGCGACCTTGCTGCGTTTAACCAAACACTCCGATTCGAGAAGCTTGGAAAACGCTTTAAGCCTTCATTACCTAATGGAGTCACCAAGATCCGAGGTGTCAACTTTGGTGGTGGGTTGATAGAACACCCCGTTTGTGGAAATGCACTTAGTTGATTGACAACTCTAGGATGGTTAATCTGCGAGCCATGGATGATGGCTAGCGAATGGAGCAAAATGGGATGCGAATCATCGGATGTGTCTGAATTCGACTGCATGCGAAACCGCTACAGTGGTTCTAACCGTGACGCTGGCAACAAGGCTTTTGAAGAGCACTGGAAGACTTGGATCAACGCCGACACGGTACAGTCCGTCCATGATGTGGGCTTGAACACCATCCGCATCCCGATTGGCTACTGGTCGTATACCGACATCGTCGACACGTCTAGTGAGCCCTTTGCCGACGGAAATCTCATGTTGCCCTACCTCGACGCCGTTGTTCAGAAGGCTACTGACTTGGGCATGTACGTCATCATCGACCTCCACGGCGCCCCGGGTGGTCAACAGCAGGATGTATTCACAGGCCAGAACCCGAATCCCGCCGGCTTCTTCAACGATTACGACTTTGGCCGTGCTGAGAAGTGGCTCACTTGGATGACCAACCGTATCCACTCGAACCCAGCGTACGCCTCAGTCGGCATGATCGAAGTACTCAACGAGCCAGTCTCGAAGCACGACAGCGGAAACCGGTACCCAGCCCCGGGCGAGGACCCAGGTCTAGTGCAGACATACTACCCCGGCGCTCTCAAAGCAGTGCGCGACGCCGAAGCAAACGTAGCCGACGACAAGAAACTACACGTACAGTTTATGTCAAGCAAATGGGACTCAGGTAACCCGCGCGCAAACTCAGCAGTCGCCAACGACGCAATGACAGGTTTCGACGACCACAACTACATCGGCTTCGCTCTATCAAACACAGGCGACCAGTCCAGTCTAATGCACAGCGCGTGCACGGACTCACGACTCGTCAGTGGCCAGGACTTCCTCGTCACGGGCGAGTGGAGTATGACCTCCGGCGCGGATTGGTCCGATGCGGATTTCTTCAAGAAGTTCTTCACCGCTCAGCAGCAGCTTTATGAGAAGCCCGGTATGAGCGGTTGGATTTATTGGACTTGGAAGACGGAGTTGAATGACCCTAGATGGACTTACTCGCATGCTACGGCACTCAAATATGTACCGACAGATGCGGCTGGGCTTGAGAATAATGTATACCAGGACGTCTGTGCTGGGTTTACGTAGACCATAGGTTGAAGAGGTGGTACTAGTTGGAGATTCTTTGTTCTTCGGCTGTGATTTCCCCTCAGATAGTAATTTAGTGGATGTAAATGATGTCGGTGGCTTGACTTGCTAGTGAACCGACTTTTCAGCTTCGGATTTCGAGTGTATTCAACTAGACAGGATCGTATGGCTGGCACCGTGCGGCATAATGCTCGCACATCTTGTTAACGACTGAGTAAATCGCACGGAACAGAAGCCTAGAATTCTAAGATAATCCTAATCTGTTCAATTGTTCGTGTTTGGCTCCGGGCTCGTGTTGGGAGGGTAGTATAAGGAGGAGCAGTAATTTTTCGGTAGGATATGCGAGATTCGGTAGTTGAAGAGTCGCCGCGAAACAAAGAAAAACAAAATCATAGGAAGGTCGCAAGAATGTACCTACTATAGAAGGAAGAATAGTTGAAAATCATACAGTACTCTCCTTGATGCTAAAAAGCATTCTAATCGACTATTGCCTTGGCGGCGTACTGTTCCATGATATACGAACTCTCAAACAAAAATGTCTCATTCTCAACGGGGTTTAAATTGCACTTCTGGAGAAAATGGGGGCGGTGATTAGTATGTCTGCAGGTGTACACTCCATTGATTATTATGTAATCGATTGGATGGCCAATCATTATACTAGATTATTGCCTTTTGCCATTGATTTGTCTATGATTACTTAGCTATACATACATATGTATTACACAAGTTCTAGGCGTGCATATGGTTTCGTCCCGACAACGGGACGAGTCCGTGCTGACGAAATCATGGCGTTGGGCGCTGGTTCAGCTCTGTCGATCCTTCGGACTTTGTTAGGTAGGCTGAACTAATGAGGAACAGATCCGCTGTTACAATATACTGATGTCTTGCGGATTAAGGTGACAGAATCATTGAGAATGATTGGAAATCCATCTAAAGGGTTTTATATAAATGGCCGATACTATAACTTAGGAGAAAAAAACTTACTGGGTAAAACAGATTTTTGTTATAGTGGTTGAATACGATCTTCTTTCATCCGGAGGCCACCAACTTCCCAACATCGGTCCCGGCTTGCTGGTCCCCGAGCCGTGTGGCTTATAGGGACTGGCTCACCAAAGTACAACTAATCTAGGGAGAAATATGATGTTACCTTAGGTACCCTCCCGACTAAGAATAGGTTAGATTAGTGGCTGCGTCGCAATCAATAGGAGGATTAATGGGATTAATGGGGGGTGTCAAGTTGGTCCAGGTTACCATCACAGTGCTGACGCCGACCACCACCTTGTCTTGTCTAGGCTCTCTGTACGAGCGCAAACCTCTCAGCCTATCACCTTAGCGAGCAATAATTATGCGGTCGACTGACCCGGCTTACCTGTAAAAAAACGTGAGTGAGATTAATTGTGCTCCAAACCTCGACTTTTTACTTCTTTTCAACCTCTATCTTTTGCCTTAAGTCGATGACCGAAAATCCGAAATAAAGAACGAATACCTTAGCCAGCTCGCGCGATGGTGCTCAAGAAAAAAGAAGTGTATACGGTTATAACACCGATCCCCACCTTCATACCCCGCCAGTTAGCTATCGACATCCTTCATAGCCACGGTGAAGTCATCACGCTAAATCCCCTCGTTCTCGAATACAAACAGATTAAAGCACCTCGCGATGCTGCCTCCGACGAATATTTCTCAACATGGTACGAGATTCATGAGCGCATTCAGTATATCCCTGGTATGGGAAAGTTAGGGTCTGGCAAAATCACTTTCAATGGCTGCTTTCATGATCTTCCGTGGGGCCTTCAAACGCACATTTACGCGCCGATGGGCGTAGACCTTCGAAACAAGGTGAGACTTATCCGGGGTTATTTATTACCTTTTTATGCCATTTTTCTATGCGAATCGTTCCCCGTGTAACAGAATTTACAATTCCCGATTGCCCGCCAGACGCACTGAAAACAGTACTCGCTAACTAGGGGTGTTTTAGTATCGCATCGGCGGTAACCAACCTGGCGTCGAGCCACCAGAGCAACAAGAGATTGGATTGGCTGCACTTGGCGCGCCGAAAGATGGGCTTTACTTGAGGGAAGATATTGAGATCCGATGCAACATCACTATGGTTGGCATGGTAAAAGCGCAAATGAAGGCAGCTAGTAAAGATATGGTAGAGAGGATCATAAAGAAGGCTGAGCTACTTGATGCTGGCGTATTACAAGCGATGATTGAAGATGGCAAGATGAAGACTTTCAATCCGAACGACAGTACATACGCCGGTAGTGTAGGAGGGGGTTTGAAGTCACCACCAATGTCGTCGCCGCCGGGAAGTCCGTATCAACCGCCGATGTCGCCGTCGATACCGTACCAAGTACCGCGACCAATGTCACTACAGCAAGGGGGCAGCAGACCCGGGACATCAAGTTCGCTGGGTTATCCTGCGCATTGGCAGAATCAATTCCAACAGCAAAATGGGTATGACCAGAGCAAGATACATCAGCAATACGCCGAGCTACCGAATTCGCAAGCACCAGTGCCCAGTAATCAGAACGTTATCATGGAACTACCGGGTGATTTCCACCATCCTCAATCGTCGCCGCAGCTACAACCACCTAACCCATCACCGACATTTCAACAGCAAGGTCGGAATTCACCGGCATCAGTTCAATCTCATTCGCCCGAGTTGAAATCCTGGGGTTGGTCTCAGGGCCAGCCAAGCCCTTCGTTAGATAGTTCACGGCCGACCTCATATTCGTCAGATCCGGGCAGTGTCGGATACGCCTCTCCCGGGCTCGATCACAAGGGCTTTGCGGCTGAGCTACCCACGCACCAGGAGACGACAGAAGAATACCACCAGCAGGTTGCACATAAGCCGGATCCACGTGGTAACCAGGGGTACGCTTACAACCCGGCGGATTACGCCCAAGTTCGTCGCCGATATGGTAGTCTACGGCGCAGGGGAAAAAATTAATCGGTTAGATGGGGCGTTTACTTGTACGATTTTATTTCTGGGCCTGGCGATATCGAGGTTCCTTGGCGAGATTCCCTTTAGTTTTCTAGGATTGTTTGGCGTTTTCTATATGATGGGCTCTGGGAATATACAGGATTCTAAGGTCGCGATGATTTTGATGTGCCTCTACTGTACGGTCGATCGATCTCAATTAAAATCTGTTTAAGAACTTTTGATACCAAAATATCTCTTCTGATTAATGAATTCAGTATTCTTCCATCTTACTCTGCGATACTCTTCGTCGTGGCCTGAAGATATTATGCTTGTAGCAAGTATAAAAAATTATTCTTTTATCAATGATGGGGTCTTAGTCTTATGGGGGTGCATAGTGGATACTATATGATTACATAATGCATACTAGCTCTCGCACTAGTGGGGTTACCGCTCGGCAGAATCGCTCACCGCCTGACAGAACAATAATTCTTAGCAACTTTTTTTTTGCGCCGCGAAAAAAAAGATAGCGAACCAAGTACATGAATTACCGGGCTTAGAGGATCGAGGGGATAGCACGACAAGATGGCGCGAAAAGCTGTGTAAGTCCCATAAGGAAATTTAAACCTGTGAGCTAAGGATGCTTATATACTAACCGGATTGTTCATTAGGGACTCGCGCATTCCCACTCTCATCCGAAATAACCTTGCCGAGCATAAACGAAGCTTCTTCATCGTAGTCGGAGATCAACTGAAAGATGCGATCGTTAAGCTACACTTCGTCATGTCCAGCATGGACTTGCGCCAAAATAAATCCGTGCTCTGGGCCTATAAGAACAAGCTCCTTGGCTTTACGAGTCATCGGAAGAAGCGAGAAGCCAAGATCAAGAAAGAGATAAAACGTGGAATTAGGGAAGCGAATTCCGAGGATCCGTTCGAGCTATTCGTTTCGCTGCACGATGTTAGATATGTCTACTATAAGGAAACCGACAAAATCCTGGGTAGGACGTTCGGCATGTGCATTCTACAAGATTTCGAAGCCCTTACTCCGAATACGTTAGCCCGTACCATCGAAACCGTCGAAGGAGGAGGTTTAGTAGTACTTCTACTGAAAGGAATGGATAGTTTGAGACAACTTTATACTCTTTCCATGGACGTACATTCGCGATATCGAACCGAAGCCCATCACGACGTTGTTGCGAGATTCAACGAACGTTTCCTGCTCTCCCTTGGCCGGTGCGAATCTTGTCTCGTCATTGACGATGAATTGAACGTCCTACCTATATCTGGAGGCAGAGGGGTGAAGCCTCTACCGCCCGTGGAGGAGTCGAAGTCTGCCGAGCAAATAGAACTGGAAAAAATGAAGGACTCGCTTCGAGATACACAGCCGATAGGATCCCTGGTTCAGCTTGCGCGGACTAAGGACCAGGCGAATGCATTGGTCACGTTCGTTGATGCAATTGCTGCAAAGACGTTACGAAATACCGTCTCGTTGACAGCAGCCCGTGGTCGTGGTAAATCAGCAGCATTGGGTGTTGCTATCGCGGCTGCCGTGTCTTACGGTTACAGTAATATCTTTGTCACATCACCCTCTCCAGAAAACTTGGGTACTCTGTTCGAATTCGTATTCAAAGCATTTGACGCCTTGAATTATCAAGATCACACAGATTATTCAATCATTCAATCAACAAACCCAGACTTCAAAAAGGCGATCGTTCGAGTCAACATATTCCGCAACCACCGGCAGACCATACAGTATATACGACCACAAGATGCCCATGTACTCGGCCAAGCGGAGCTTGTCATTATCGACGAAGCGGCGGCAATCCCATTACCATTAGTGCGAAAGCTTCTAGGGCCTTATACGGTCTTCATGGCTTCAACAATAAGTGGTTATGAAGGCACTGGACGTTCGTTATCATTAAAATTGATAAAGCAATTGAAAGAACAGGCTGCTACTACTGTGGCTCAGGAGGGCGAAACCCGAAGCCCGAGGTCTTTGAAAGAAGTTACGCTTGCTGAGCCGATACGTTACGCGAGAGGAGATGCAGTTGAGAAGTGGCTAAACTCACTTCTTTGCTTGGATGTGATCCCTTCAAAACCTAAGAATAACGTATTCCCAGATCCCTCTCAATGTCAACTTCTCCACGTCAATCGCGACACTCTCTTCTCTTTCCACCCGGTACCGGAAAGATTTCTACGACAAATGGTGGCCCTTTTCGTGACTAGTCACTATAAAAATACGCCAGATGACATTCAACTAATGAGTGATGCTCCAGCACATGAGCTCTTTGTTCTAACTTCTTCAGCCATTCAAGAAAATGGTCTTCCCGAACCCTTGTGTGTTATTCAAATAACACTCGAAGGTAATATTAGTAAGCAGAGTGTGATGGCAAGTTTGGACAGAGGACAACGGCCCGCCGGTGATTTAATTCCGTGGCTGGTTAGTCAGCAATTCCAAGACGATTTTGCTTCTCTTTCTGGAGCTCGTGTGGTTCGAATAGCTACTCATCCCGACTGTGTTTCAATGGGATACGGTTCGAAGGCACTTGAACTTCTGATTAACTACTACGAGGGCAAATTCATTAATTTAGGAGAAGATAGCGATCTTGCAGACAAGGGGGCCACCAGCAAGGCCGCAGATGTTGCACAAGGCGAGAGCGGTGGTCTTCTTAACGAGGATATCAAGATTCGAGATATCGACAAGATGCAACCTTTATTCTCTAGGCTAGCGGAACGTAAGCCGGAGGGTCTTGAGTATGTTGGTGTGAGCTACGGTTTAACCCAACCTCTTCACAAGTTCTGGTCGCGCGCCCAATTTATACCAGTGTACTTAGTAAGCTTCTACGCCACTATTATCCATGTCGCATTTTGCAACCATCAAAACTGACAATTCGCAGAGACAAACGGCCAACGATTTAACTGGCGAGCACACATGCGTTATGCTTAGACCCCTTAAGGACGACCGGGAATGGCTCGGTGCTTTTGCCTCTGATTTCCACCGACGTTTCCTAGCTTTGCTCTCCTACAAATTCCGCGACTTCCCATGTGTCCTCGCGTTAAGCATAGACCAATCTGCAACGACGGGGGCCCAGTTAGATCCGTCAAACCAGCTTCCTGAATTGACCAAATCGCAATTGGATAGAACCCTAACACCCTTTGACTGCAAGAGACTAGAGTCATACGTTAGAGGTGTATTAGATCATCACGCTATTCTTGATCTTGTGCCCAAACTAGCAGATCTCTACTTCACAGGTCCCCTCAAGCCCAGCATCAAGCTCACAGGTGTACAGCGAGCTCTACTCTTAGGAATTGGTTTACAACGAAAAGATATAGGCGCGATATGCACGGAGTTGTCCTTGGAATCATCGCAAGGTCTAGCTATGTTCATGAAGATCATACGGAAGATTACAGCGCATTTCTCATCATTAATATCGTCAGCCGTCGAGGCCGACATGCCTAAATCGGATGCGATCGGTGTTAGTCGAGAAAATGCTTCCGGAATTCACGAAGACGAGGTGGTGGATGATAAGTTCGCCCCTCTAGCAATGAGCCTGGATGCAGAGTTAGACGAGGCCGGAGATGAAGCATTACAAGAATTGAGGGCAAAACAAAGAGAGCTCATTGACTCTCTCCCTCTCGACCAGTAAGGCTACCCAATGAACTGAACAAGTATTTGCGATATACTAATTTTGCTTTAGATATGAAATTGAAGGCGATGCACCTGGGTGGGAAGAAGCAGAGAAGCAGGTTTTGAAAGCCACCAAAAAGGGACAGACAAATCCAGTCGTCAGCGTAAAGGCGAAGCAAACTAAGAGGAAAGCTGGAATGACAGCGGCGGAGGTCTACGACGAAGCATTCGGAGAAAAGAAGCATAAGAAATCTAAAAAGTCGAAAAGGAGTTCAGATGACTAAGCTATGAGACAGCTATTGGTGGTGTAAAACATTCAGAAGTTGACGAGTCCAAGACGGCAGACTCGTGCGTATATATCGACGTCGGGGAATGATACCATGTTTTATCTTATTAACGAAGTCATTCACGATTATTGAGAACCCAAGGTTCTCTGAACAAAACTTCAATATTTCAAACGGAATCATTGCGTCGACAACTCAGCACATGACAAACCGCTCCTTTTTTATAATGCTGACTAATCATACAATCTTGGGGTCACCTCGAGCCAGTCGTTATAAAACGCCAGTACAAAAAAACTACGACTTTAAATATGCCATTAATTATAAAACATAGTAAGGCACAAATCTCAAGAAAATTGACACGCTAGCAACAAGATTTAAAACACATTCCATTGCACGATTATCTACGGCGTAGCTTCCAGGTCATGCTACCCCGTCACACTAAGTAGAACCTCAGCCAATCAGAGGCATTATCCTAGACTAAAACGGTAATTATCTCCAGGGAATCCCCGCAGGTTAGCTACCATTTTCACCATAACTATAGCGCATATAGTGACCAAGCCCCCTGAGATTATAGCGTATTTTAGCGCTCATAATCCTGCAATCGCAACGATTAGGGCGTGGGAGGAAACGCGGCCTCACGACAATTTATTCTATAAAACTTCTACTCTATACCACATCGATTTCCAAATGTTTGTTGTGCTCTCCAACACTCTCAGCATTCTCCGACGAGTTCAGGAATAGATTTCGCAAACTTTGACTAATTTCAACCAGTGGCTTGTCTACTAAGACCCCATGCATACCAAGACTCCTAGCAGCGCGGATATTCGCAGCTCGATCATCGACCATCACTATCCAGTTAGGGTCGATTCCAATGGTACTAACCACGCGTTGGAAGAAACCTATATCAGGTTTTTGCATCCCCAAAGCCCCTGATATAAAGATAGAGTCGAACATAGACCATGGTAGCCCTCCGCGTTGGACAATCTCAAAATGCTCCTTTTGTGGAATTGTTAGACTTTTATCCCGCATTCACTTGGCGAGAGATACATACTCGTGAAATGTTTGACATTATATATAACTTCAGGTTCGGATCCGATTGCTTCAGTTCCTGAGCCACCTGGACTAGTTCTTCTCCAACGGTCAACGACTTTAATATATGGTCTAGGTCATTCTTAACGGTTAAGCTGTCCAAACCGACAATCTTGCTGAAATGCTTTTTGGTGTCAACTAATAACGAGCCAGCCATATTCGGGGAGGGCGCCACATTACCTCACACGCTTCATCCAGAGATATGATACCGGAATCCAGATCACACCAGGTTTTTGAGCTCCTGAGTGTCTTTAACTGACGGGCCGAGATAAAATTGCCGCTGTGGGGGTCCCAGTCGACCAGGACACCCCCTAAATCAAAAATGATAGCTTTAAGTCCAGACATGTTCAGCTAGTTGTGTGAAGAACTACTCACTTAGACACAAGACAGTTCTACTTGCCCTTGGGTTCGGTTTTAAATACTTTCTGTAAATCCCAACCTTAACTTCGAAAATGGATAATGCTTCGCATCAATAGCCGTATCTGTTTCAATTTGGCAATAGGGCGTGATAAGAACACCGCTCTTTAAAAACGGCAATAAGTCATATTATAGCTAAAGTTACACGAGATTATAATCGTCAGCTTACCACCTAATACATGAGATATATTCTACCAGATTGTCTATCGTGAATCAGCAAAAAGGGTTGTAGGTCGGTGAGGACGTGTAAGTAACCACGACAAGAACCTCAATTAGACAGTTTCAAAAGGTTATTCCAAATAATATTTTCTAATTTAAGAATATCGCCATGTTTGACAAGTTTCCATTATCCTTTGTCAGTATCTGGATACTCGAGTACATCTTCTCGTGTAAAAGCTACTTATCCTTAGGAGCATTTCAGCGCTTTTGCTTTTGGTTGCAATTCATTTTATTCTTCTGAACCCCACGGATCGTCATCGACCACCACAGAGGTGACTTTTATCTCATGCGGTGTGTTGAGAATTCTTACGTTGGATTCCATGCCCGATTTCAGACCAGATTCGGCTAAGATATAATATCACAATCAGAACCTTGGCAGTTAACCTAGAAAACATGATATAAGCTATAAATACAATAGGCTATTAAATAGTTGTTACTTATTATGGTATAATACATTTCGTATATAGGTGAACCGTAAAACAAGGGGTATTCCAAATCCATGATAAATCATATATGTTTCGTTTTGCATCACTCGGTTCCCATCTATGGCTTATAGGCTTCTGCAGTAGCATAGTACTCCTGCATTCCCCTCTCACCATTACTGCTCTCCAAATCATCCATTTCAATCTTAACGGTCCTCTCCATCTTAATACCGCCGATACTTCCAAACCCATTACCGGCTAGAATGCTATCTGTACTGCTCTGTCTCTGGAAGCCAGCATCCTTCGCGCGTAGATTTCCGTTACCCATATTCGGGTCGGGCCGGCGACCGTAAACGTTCAATTCGTCGAATAGTAGTGCTCGTCGTGTTATCGTATATAGGATAGTATCCACCCAACCGGAACATGTGAAGAGAGCTCCGGCAAATAGGTAATATTCGTCGGATAGCTGATTATTTGACATACTAGCCATTCGTCCAGCGCTATGATAGTGTTAATTTCGAGTAATAATAATTGAATCGAGGGGTGCTTACGCTAGAGGAAGACTCAAAAGAGTATACACAATCGCGTACGCCAACATGGCAGTTCGGGCCCTCCGTAGAGTTTCGACACTGCGGCTGGGTACCATGATGGCGTCAGAGTTCTTGGCGCGGAAGAGGTAGTAGAAACCCGTGGCGTAAACGAGAATAGAACCGAACTCGACGATGAAAATCCATATATAATGAAGGGAAAGTCGTAATCCTTCATTGTCTACTGATATCCAGCACTGTATTTCAAATTAGAAGACAAAACTTCAATTAATTTTGGCAGGGGTCTTACCCAGACTCCAGCTCTCTGGAATACAAATCGTCCACCGACAATTGGGGCGAGTGATGTAAGGAGTATGGCGAAAACCCAAGTTCCAAGTATGCAGCAGATGAATATCTTGTGAGATAAACTTCTGGAAAGGATTACTTGGTATGTAGTGTGGATTGCGATCGAGAGGACGAAGAAAGCGCTCGCAACGTCTCCAAGCTGGATCAACCAACCCTGCGCAAAACATGTCCCATCAGGTCCGATGATCTGGCGCTCCGCCACCCAATGGAATGATATCAGAAATCCGAGTGATTGGAGGAAATCTGCCAGAATAAGCTGGTAAATGAGCACGACCGACTGATTTCGACCGACGGCACTAGCATAATGGGACTTCCAGGTAATCATACGCCACGTAATGAAGCTTAAGAGGGCGGATGTGAATATTAGCGAGATCGTGGCGAGCGTTCCGATGGCCAAAAGTCCATTATAGGTGCTCGAGTCCATCGATGGGAGACTATTAGGCTCCTCGTAGTATTTAGAGGGGATTCCATCGCTATGGGTCGTCATTTTCACTCTTTCGGCTGTTTGTAAGATATCGCAAATTGATGACCTGCATATGATTAAAGATTAAACCGAGACGAGATATCATAACGAACCCGACAATAATGATATGACCACAGAATCCTGGGGCCCTGAAAGCCGCTGGTAAGAATAAGCTTCTATATGGACTGGTCTCGCGCAGGTCCCTCTACCAGTTAGAGTAATGAGAAATTTCCACTGGAAGCCTAGGCAAATTTTGCCTAGCAACTTTCAATAGTTGAGTACTAATAGCAAGCTGTTAGATCTAACCCCAGATCTCACACAGCGGAGAAGCTCTAATCGTAATAACGTTGTGGATTTCAAGTAGTCTAGATTGGGAAAATAATGCACATGAGCACTGGGGTGGCGAAGAGAAGAAGGCCCCCAAAACATGACTTGAAATTCAAGCCCCGGTGAGTGTTCATTGGTGACTGGGGGACGGTGTACGTATTTTCAATATTGTATTGACCTCATCTTGTACTGTAGTACTATCGGGCCTTTGAAGACTTGTTTTGGCTAACGTTTTGTATGCAGTTTTGCAGTCCTAATGTTCGGCCAATGCTACTTCGTCATTACACCAGATCTTCGGTTTCATGCGTTTCCTTAGCACTTACATCCACATGGCTCCCCAAGATGCTTATATGAGGGTCCGCTAGTGGAGATGGGCAAATGACCGCGGTATCGTAGTCGGCACTTAGCTCCAGGGTATGACAATTAACAACGTCTAGCTCCCTGTTGAGGAATTTTCAGATAAAGCAGCAACCCCTAATGGCATATGTACACCTAAACATAATACCATCGACTCCCCCGTCACATATTG
The DNA here is from genome assembly GCF_022578975.1 of Hypoxylon trugodes. Lineage (NCBI taxonomy): Eukaryota > Fungi > Ascomycota > Sordariomycetes > Xylariales > Hypoxylaceae > Hypoxylon > Hypoxylon trugodes. The sequence continues at coordinate 2,429,880 of NW_026250022.1, read as the reverse complement.
GGGTGGATGGATTGACTGCAACCCTTCCACACAAGGGAATGGAAAGCATATAAGAGCAGCTGAAAATTAAAAACGAATTCCCCGGGACTACCCCAATACATCGCCGCACCAATCTGAAAAACACGTGGTGAATAGTTTTACGCCAGAATTTTGGAGTTGAATTATGCAAATCATTAAACAATGGGAATCCGGATGTAAGCATCCAGGATAAGAACGTTCATTAAAGAGTGATCAGCTCCAGGGGTTGACCTTCGTCTCCATTCGGTAGTCTCCGGTTGACCGAGTCATCACCGCCACAGCCCTTATTCATGACGGTCACGAAACCTCAACCCGATAGAAAATTAATGCTAACAATTAATCAAAGCTACTATTGTAGTCTAATTGTGACATCTAGACGGTTGAACTCAAAGTAAGAGCCTAACATCAAGCCCGGCGAGAGCTAAGAGCCCTAAATCGTAGCTAGTATAGATGAATATGCTCATGACCGGGGAAGGAGATAGCTTTCTTTCCGGCAAGCTTCGCGCCCCTAATTCCCATCGAGACAGTTAAGTTCCAGGTTATTTCGTGCTCTCATCCATAAGTAGAGCTTTCCGACTGACAGATGAAGCTCCCATTTTCCATTAATCCGGAGCCCCACATTATCAGACCTCTCTCGGTCAGGAATTTGACCATCTTGGGTTTAGGGTACCTGAGACTTGTTGATGACCCCGATGGACAAGGGCCTAGATTTCGACAATACGGATGTTGCTGTGCCTGTTGGAGAAGGGGTAGGAGCTTCTCCTCCCTTTTCTTTTTTTCTCGAATATCTCGGTAAATGTGGATCCTATGACTACAAATTTGCTCTCCATGATGCGGCTCAAACTCACCAAGCTCGGCATTCGGTGATGTGAATGGTCGCTGACAACTGACGCTATCTTTCGGGTGGGGAGCTCTAAGCAGGCCAGATCGAGATACAATATCATAGTATGAGTGTATCCACCAACTAGTCGTTTCATATGTAGGTACGTATATATAATTCTCTTGATATATAGGCACGTGAGGTTTAGCCCGTTCAATAGCAGCATCCCGAGAATGACGTTCACTCAAATATATATACCACGGCTTACCTCTTACCACCTAGATGGGTTCTTAGCTAAATTGCGGAAGATATTCCGTGCTTAGAACAATCAATACCGAAATCATGGTGGATGGCAAATCCCCTGTCCGACTGGAGCTGTGGCTGAAAATACTGGAGAATACCCCTGAATCGGGTCCCTTCCCGGCCTAGACAGGTTAGACAATCCGACATAGCACCGGAAATATGCCAGCAATTTCTGAAGACAAGCTTTTAGTATCCGTACTATTATTTTACTAATCCCGAATTGAAGAATGGTAGATTTTTTTAGTTGATCTCTGTTGATGATACCTACTGGATCCTTTTCATGACCAAAATGTAGTTAGTGTTTGGTCCGAATCAATGTTGACAATGGCATAGCAGTAACACCATTGGGTACTACTAAATGCCAATTACGTGATAGCCAAAGGACAAGGATTTAGCAAGAAACCCATTAAACAATCAGGGATGGTCCATCTATATTCAGATCGTCAGTATGTGCTGACATGGGGTAACACGTGACATCCTCGACCGACCTTTAAGGGTTAACAATGAATTGCTCTCGTAGTGGAAGGGATTTTACCTTACTCGTGGTCGCTTTAATCGGATTATGGATAGTGTATATATCGATACATACCACCTAGATAATCTTAGCTTGACGGAGTATCTTAATACGAATCACACGAGCCGCCATCTTGGTAACTAATGAGTATGTGGAACTGGAGACTAACTCAATGACTCCTAGGCACTGAGCCTAAATCAAGCGACTAGTGAGGCACGTACCATATATATTATGATAAAGACCTAACCTATCACATACGACCATAGGATCTAGAAAATTCAAGATCCCATCCACTCTCCCATAGACAAACCAAATACCACCAAACCAATACCTGGGTCGGTGACGACCAAGGAATCCTCGGTGTTGTATGTTATCTTTTGTTTCTTTTTGCTATTTTCAAATTCCCAATCGCTCAACTCAGGTAGACGTTAAGTATTTACGTACGGCCAGATAAGGATTGAGGCTATCTACATATGTAGGTACATACAGTACCTAGATATTTGAAGACTTATGTATATCTCTAATATCGCGGCCATATTAGCTTCCTTGCATCTATCAATCCTACGATAATGCTCTAAAATCATAATTCGTGAATCAGATATATGGAATAAGGGGCATGAAACGGGACTAAAATGTTGTCATTCATTTATCATCGCTTACTAATATGTAGCCACAAGAAAATCAAACAAAGACATAAGTTTTCATTATTATACGTGCACCTCTAACATCTAGTTAACAATATGTGTATCGCTCTCAATCTTGAATAATTTTTGCTATTAATATATTCAAAGGTATTGTATTACTAAAAGACTATGTTGAGTAGTGTAACAAGCCAGCAAGTCGAAATGCGAATATAAAGTGAAGGTGGGAATATTTCTGCCTTCGACGTAGTAATAAGTTATAGACAAATATCAGAGAGCTTTTATCCAGTCTGCGACGAGTGGTATAGCTTTCTTCTATCCGGGTGCATCAAAGTTCAAATCCAGTGATATTCCAATTGTTTTAGATACTTATCATGGGGTACGAAACATCCAATAGCGCTTTCGAGCGCTCGCCTATTGAAATAATCACCCAGATATTCAAGGTTCTAGAAGACCCCAACGATATCCACTCACTGCTACTTACATCTAAGACGTTATACAATGTTTATTCTTGTAACAAGCACCATATCGCCAGAAGTCATATCTTCCGCTTGCTCGACCCAGACGACTACAAGCTAGCAGTCATGGCAATCGAGTCTCGTAAGGTTGATCCTCTTGACCAGAATTCTCTGACGGAGTTCTTTAACAACTACGTCCACCATGATGAGTGGGATATCGAATTGTTCCGGATGGGGACCGTTCATCACCTTCCCGAACTCATCACTGCTGCTTCACGTCTAGAACATTATGGTACTAATTTTAGGGCAGGAGATAGTGTAATTCATGATTCGCCCACAGAAAAGGCTCGAAAATTCCGTGCCTATTATATGCATGAGATAGGAACAAATCTCTTCCATCGCTTTCCCGATCCGAACCGGCCACCTTTGATAGAGGCCCCGTATAATGAATGGGTGGTGAAATTCTGGGCAAATTTCTCTCCGGCGGAAATCGTTCAAGTAGAATTAATTAAGTATTGGATAAGGTGGAATCTATTTGACGGTATGTGTTCTGGCCTTTTATTACCACATTCGTCCAAAACCCCCCCACAAGTACTGACTAGGTGAAACCGCAGTATTTGAAAGGCCTGATAACCACGAGCTAGTCATTTCGTGTTTTGGTGAGCATTCCATTTTAACTACTGTACCGCGGAGGTATCTGGGCCAGTTCCATCGATTCGCAGAGGTTGCTGGCATTCAGAAGCTCTACAAATGGCATATTTCAACGGAAAGTGAACCCGACAGTCTTCGGTACGAATGGTTGCGTTTTAAAGATGAACTCAAAGAGAGGGATGGGGAGGAAACCAACGACTCCTTTGAAGCCGTACCATGGGAACTCTACCGGGAAGCCATAAATCGCGGCGGCTCGCGCTTCCAAGCTGACCCTGAATCCAGCAGCGACATATTTTGGAACTATACCTGGGATCAATGGGGCGACTATAGGATCGGTGACGTTGACGGTTACGATGTTTGGCCCATGTTGTACCTATTTCGCCATTTTCGTGACAAAGCCACCATTGAGCGGCTGCGAAGAATTAAAGAAGGAAGGCCATGGTGGGCCGCATATGGATGAGCGTATCGGGTAGACTACATGTTTCGTTGTTTGGGGTTAGTTCTGTAGGTAAATTATGGAGGTACAACAATACCGACTGATCGACAAATACCTAGACATTGGCGCAGATCTACTTGATAGAAATTACTGGAAAGCAAGCAATCTAGCATATAGTAAACGTAGACCATCACATAATCACGAACAGTTAGAAAATCAAGCTTAATTATATGATAAGAAAACCAAAATCAAGACTCGCTAGATAATGCTATCGTAAGAAAAATTAGGGGGTATCATCGAACAATCTGCCTCTCATCATGCTATTCATTCATATCGTTAAAAGGGAAAACGTAACATAGAAAAGATATCGTGAGCGTCGTGGAATCGTGTGGTTACTTTTCAGAACTACGTTACTGTCGTATGATGTCGTGTACCCATGAAGAGAAAGAGCGTAGAATACCCAAGGCTGTATGCTACGTATGGATTGTGCCTGTCGTGTTGTTCGCTCCCTTGCCCTAGTTAGGAGAATCAAGGGGGGCTTAATTGTGCGGTGAATTTTCGAGTAATTAAAAAAATATGCGAAGATGAAACTTTTCAGAAAAATGCGAGGGGACGTGCGTTTTACTGGGACGGGCCGTGGCTTTTTAGTTGTTGCGAACCCGAGCCGCCGCGATGTAGTGATGGTAGCATCGGTATGGCATGTTGTGTCGGGGTGCTGTTTCGAGGACGTAACGTCCTCTTATCCCTCTTATTCGATTCGGTTGGTCCTATTATGCGTCCGGAGAAACTACGTCGTTGATATCGGTCGAGTCTGGGACGGCCGACGAGGAGGAAGCGCCGGGGGATGAGGAGAACAGCTCCTGGAAGCGTGTCGCAGCCTCACTCTTAGCGAATGCAAGCTCAAACGCGCCGGATCGTCCCTTACGCTGGTTCATCGGCCGATATTGTTCGCAGAATACGTAAGGCTGGATGTCGCGTAGCCAGATGCGGCGCGAGGTCTTGCGGAGGAGCCAGGAAGAGGATACGTTTGGAGGAACTAATAGCAAAGCACAATTGTTAGTGTCTGGTAGCCACGTAATAAGGTTATGAGTGAATGTAGTCGAAGAGTTACATACTGAATGCAGTCCATACAGGGCATGCCCGCAGTTTCCCCTCCCAGACGGCAGCATGGAGACGGCAACCTCCCGTGACGGCATCTTCGAATACCATAAGGACATGAGGATAACCATCATCAATAATTTGCCTATAAGGTATATGTTAGCCACCAGATCGTATTGTAGCCAATTAAATATTCCCGTAACTTACGCTTGGAAAAGTCGCCGCTCTTTGCGAAGGTGGTATTCATTAGGGTTGATGTTAAGCGTGAGTTGACTTCTGACTCTTAGGCACAGGAATGTGCAGAAGAAAAGCACCATTTCTACGCCTCATTAGCAACAGCCATCGTTTTGTTCGGGAATGAATGATACTAACCTTCCCAGGTCAAGAAAGACAAGTTCGCCCAAGGCTTGACCCGTTGTTCATTGCGACTCCATCTAGACAAGTGCAGCATAGAATCGCTCTCTCTCCGAATGGTCAGCTCGTGTACACCATGTATGGAAACCCAATTTTGGCTGCCGACTTTCGAACGTATGAGGAGAAATGGTGCCTGGCTCCTTAGTTGCAAGAAGAAAATGACCGAGATGCGGTCGCTATCAAATGATCTTGAAAGCAGTAATTAGCATAGGTGCACCTCAACCAGCAGAACCGCGAAATGTAAGGATGAGATAGCAATTACCTCTTCACTAGGATCTTAACGTCTCGCGAGAGAGGTGGGAGATGACCGAGCATTTGTAAATGGCCAAAGGCGTCCGAACTGTATTATGTCAAATCAACCCTGATATAAGGTATCCATAGGTAAAGGACTTACCGTCCTTGGCTCTTGAATTCCCTTCGGGAAGTCAATGGCTGGGTGAAGATCGCCTCAGCCCAGTGCGAATTCTGCCCCATATCAATACCACAAGCCCCGGAATCAGGACCTGGGTTACCTACCGTCTCCCGATTCCAGAATTCCAACGCCTCATCCCGCCTAATAAGGTCGGTTCTTATGGGATCCGGCGGAGCTATAAACAATTAGACCGTGCATTCGTAGTGAGGTATAAGGTAGGTACTGACGTATGTTTCTAGCTTCTCGTAATTGAAGAATGCGGATCCGCAGTGACTCCATTGCGTTCAGGTCAAAGTTTGGCGATCTAGGTCGTTAGAAATTAATCATCAATCAATTACAATAATTTGAGAAGCCTTACCTTCTTAGAAGATCCTCTAGCAATCCCAGGAATTGATTATACATGATAAACCTAGCTGGTAGAGTCGTGCCCGGCAGTTCATTGGTCATCTTATGGTACATAGTTCTCCAACGATGCTCCTTATCCATTGACTTATCCTCGTAATATGACATTATGTCCATTAGGGTCTTGCAAAGACACGGGAGGATGACATTGAGGTAGTCGAAAATAGTGGGTAGCTGGGCAACATTAATCTGAGCCTGCTCCGCAAGATCTCGTAGGAGTCTGCTCGTATTTTGGATCTCCCCGATGATCCCATTTAAGTGGGAGTGAAGTTTCTCTGGGAGGGCATTTCGGAGGCCTTGAAGGTGGAAGCCGACGAGATCGGCGCGGTCAGCCTCATGGAAGCAGCCATTGAGCAATTGGGGGCTGAGCTGTAGAGCCGCCAGCCTGGCGGGAGTTCGAGTGCGACGTAGAATAGGTTCCATGGCGAATTTAGTAATACTTATAATCCCATGATGACGAATAATTAAGATATCCCACACCGAAAATTAGTTCTTCTGACCTCTTCCTCCACAGCCACCACGGGTCCACGCTTTGTTGCACACCAGGCTTAGCGCTGTTCGGGGAATGTCAGCCTCAAAGAGCGAGGGAAGAAGAGAGGAAGATAAGTTATGATATCAAAATTTCAATGTAATATCGTCTACGAGTGCCGGTATTTTTAATCGGTACTCGATAAGCACTGTAATGATCGTCGTCTCCGCATAAGGCGAGCCAGTTGGCTATATGGGGATAGGAAGCTTGGGAGCGGATACAATCACGAACGGTTAAGTAAAGAGGAGATTTAAACTGTACCTATTATGAATTAGAAGCAATAAGAATCTTCTCCGTGACGGATGCGTGCTCTGTGAGTCTCATATAACGTGAGTCCGGAGCCCAACTGAGGTGGGGTGATGTGTTAGGTATTCATTCCCAACAAGAGAAAGTCTCAATCCGAAGAACGTCGTGCATGTGTGTGTGGGGATAATATGTATCGCTGAAGATAGAATATTGAGGAATTAGATATACGATAACGAGGCCAGAAAGATAAAAAGCCAGTAGAAAAAATATGATAGTTGGATTTTATAAAATATCGTCTTGGCTTGATATAAATGAGTTGTTTAAATAACAACACCGGAGTCAAGAATATGCGAGAGAAGGAATTAGAAAAAGTGACGATAATCCTTTGCTCCGAAGAGGCAATCCATAGAAATTATGGAAATTAGTTAGATCCAGCAAAGGAATCAGCCGACGCATGCGTACATAAGCGTGAGCGAGGAGGAAATTTTGGCGGAAAGAAAGAAAACGAAAAAAAATAAAAATAAAAATAAAAAGAGAAGAGGAAAAAAGAAAGTCAATTGGCTAAGCCGACCTCTCGGAAGTTTGCCAGTGTAGGTAGGCAGTCTAGAAGTGAGTGACCTCTTAAATAATTTCTTGAATCAAAACTCAAGTCAGAGATTGCCACGAAGCCTGGCAGCAGAGTATATGCATCAGGGATTGGTGGAGCTTGCCCATAAGGCCGGATCAGGCGTAGAGCGGCCATGGTGCTACCATGCTCACGGCGCGGAGAAGGGAATACTTGCATGAAGTAATATGCAGGGAACAGAGCGGACTGGACGAGGGACGAAGGAGGGGAATGTCATGACGATGATTGCTGAGTCGCTTGTTTGTCTGCGACCTGGCGCGGGCCGGAATTGATAGGCGACACATGACGAAAGAGAGTATAAGGTGGCTTCTGACTTGCTATGGCGTTTTGCTAAAATTGTTTGATGTTGCCGCTCGCTTTGTAGCCGCCGATGTGTATGTAAGATATGATACATGTTTCGATCTGGGATATAGGCTCCCTGGCGCTTATTCTGCTAGAGAGAAACATTATTCTCTTCTAATACATAAAAAAGGGAGATATATAATATAATCGTTCGGTAGGCTGTCGGTAGTGTAATATGTAAATGAAGATATCTAAGATAGACTAGATATGCTGTGTATTTTTTTAATATGTAGGGTGTTAGGCTAGGATCTCAGGGATGAGGACACCGGCATCATCTCCAGCTTTGGCTGAGGGACTTGCAGCATAGCTCCGATCGAGGCTCCGATGACGTGCGATCGACTTGATGTTTATCTATGAAAGTGTTTGTATTTATTCCCCATCATAGATCTAGACCAAGGGGGTTTAGTAAGTGAATATCAGATTGAATTAGTTTGGTCACTCGATAGGTATGGCTGTCTCGTGTAATAGATTTTATGTTGTATTCTGTAGGACAGACGATGGCTTAGTGGTGTTGATATGCATTACTAGAGGATCTGGCTGGAACGCTATATGAAGGTCCAAGCGGATCGATGATTGGATTGATAAATGCAAATGGGGATCTGCTTCAAAAGTCCGGGTAGAATCATAGGCGCGGCCGGTTCCGAAAATGGCCTAATATAAAATAGGTACGTAGTTAAATAAAGAAAGCAACCTCGGAAGCTGGAGGGAAAGCCAAGTGACGGTGACCTCACCTTGATTAGTAACTAACTATTCAGGGATAGATGGATAACCCACCTATGATAGAACGTATATATCGAGGCTAGGTAAAAGCTTCACATTGTTCTTGCAGCCTTGTGGGCGGCATGTTGTCAGAAAAATCAAAGAGACAAAGGGTTTGGGGGCATTGGAGCCTCAGCCACGTCGGCTCCCACACCTTTCTCGGTCAGACCCCTGACCATCCAGATCTTCGGAACAGGATCCTCGCATGCATTTGTCTGCTAAGCACGGTTCAACTGAACTTGGGTTGGATCCAGCCACGTGGGATGATGCTGCGTATTCTTCCTTCAGTAAAATCACTGAGTCATACCAGACCTGGTTAAGTACCATGTTGGGAATAGATGATGGGTGCGCTAGGCAGGCTGGTAGGTAACCGAGGATGACAGGGGGGTCATGTAGGACTTGTTGACAACTCTCTGTCAATTATGAATAGCAAACTATTTTACATAGCGTTGTCGAGAAGCATTGAGACTTTGATGGCATCACGCTCCGTTTAATGTGTGTAGCTTAGAAATAAAGCTGCGACAACGTCACTGGATCAGGGTAGTTATCTCCCCGAACTCTCTCTGGTCCAGTCCCTCAGAGCGAAAGCAATGTCAAGAAAATACTAAAGCACAATGTTCCCTTTCCCTGTGCATCAACACCGACCGATCCCGTACGCATTAGACTCGAAAGGAAACTTGTGCATCTACCGCCGCCAAGGGCTTCAATAGGCCGATGACCATGCTAAAGTCATCTCGTCGTGAAACCTCGTGACCAACAAGCGGACTATTTGAGATGGCGATTTCTTCACTCGCTCTCTTCATCACCGCCAGCCTAATCGGATTCGGCCTAATCAGCCACGTTCAGCATTGTTTAACAAGGGAGTGTTCGAATGACTTACCTGGTAGGCTTGCTTCTCGTCCTCGTATCGCTTCTTGTCGGCCGCGGCCTTGGCCTCGTAGGGAGCTCGTTGCTTGTCGTTCAGAGCCTTCCATCGCTCACCAAGGATCTTGCCAACTTGACCTGTAACATAATTAGCATTCAAGACTACATCAAGTGAAATCGTAGGGAAGAGGCTTACCGAATGAGATACCGGGGTTCTCATCGCGAACGTTCTCACGTTGCTCGTTGGCGAAGAACATGTAGGCAGAGAGACCACGCTTGGGGGCGTTGGGGTCTGTATTGACTAGTTAGCGGGAATGCGACCGTGAAATGTGTAGATAGATGCAGATGACTATCGATGCATCTAAGGTGAGGTAGGCCCCAAGCATAGAACTGTTGTAGAACACTGGATCGCCGACAGTCCACGGGGGTCGAAACCAAAGTAGAATGTATGTCGGCGACAGTATGCGACAATGTAATAGGTATAAAAACTTACCCTTCTTGCCCTTTCTCTTCTCGACCTTACCGGCCTTGCCACGCTTGGTAGTTTCCTTAGGCATGTTGATTGTAAGTGTTCTAAAATAGCGAAATGTTAGTTTTTGATACCATTCGAAGAAATGTTGATAAAAGATGCATGATTGAATATATAAATTGTGTTATGGTATTATGCTGTGTTGTGTTGGAAAGATGTGTAGTTGTGGTATTTTATGGTGATTGTCGCGGAGTCGGGCGCGGGCGATTAACTTTGGATTTATTTTATGAATTGAGGGGCAGATGGATAAGGTACGGTGCAGTGCGTTGGTGGTGGTGGCAGTGGTTTAATGATTGTGTATGGTCGGGAATTGGGCGATGCACGATGATTTCGTTGCGAAAGCGTCGCTGTCGCAAATGCGATTGCGACCGCCAACGCGTGAAAACCGCGTCTTGAAGCTCGAAATCGGTTCAATAAGACCAAGTTGCATACCTTGGATAATTTCTAAGGTAATCCGAGATCGATGTTGTGGTTTAGAAGCTGTTGCGCGCAATCGCCGTCAGCGGGAATCGCTCACTAAAATCGAATATATAGGGTGGATTTTTTTTAATGTGATGATAATGATGATGCGATAGACTGGGTAGTTGAAGAGGGACCCCCCAAGACGAAGCTTTAAATCAGCTCCAAATGAGGTTCGACGACGATGCAACTTATGAAAAATGTTGCTCTATACTATTCCGATCGGAATTGATACGAAATAGACGTCGTGGTATGCGCAATGGGAAATGTGGTTGAGGTGACTTGGTATTTGCAGTGCGGTGCCATATAAACAGAGGTACTCACGATTTGTATGTGCAGGTATTGAGGTTGAGTGTAGGCGGTGTTTGTATGGGAGACGATTTTGGTGGGAGATTTGTATGAGAGAGAAGAGAGGGAAATTTGTATGGGGGGAGCGTTGGCCTACTGCCTTTTTACTGCGCGTGGGTGATTGTGTGCAGAGCAAGAGTTAAGCCTGCCCCAATTTCTAAGGGAGGGTGCGAAAGGTGCGAAAGAGGGAGGGGGTCTGCACCAAAAAGCGGGCAAGCGGCCGACAGACCGTAGACACAGTGACCAGTGACCGAGTGATTTTTTGCCTGGCCCAGCTAAAATGTCTGGTCTGGTCTTGCTTGTCTGTCTGTCTGTCTCCAGTGCGGTATGTACCTACCTGCTCTAGTACCTGTATGTACGTAGACTATGTATGTACACTACTACAGTACCTACAGCTAGGTAGGTACAAGGTAGGGGGGTGGTCTGGGGGTCAGTCACCAAGCAAGAGAGAAAAAAAAATATTATTCTAGCAACCACTGACGAAACTTTGTGTGTGGACCATCTAAACTATCTAGACCGGCTCGGGTACCTCTCCTACCCAATTTAGGTAGTGGAGGTACTTACTATCCCGTACTCGTAGCTGCTAAATGTTACAATCAGCACAATACAAGGAAGGAGGTGACCTTGGGACAAACAGTAGACGCTGTACTGTACATACTAAAGTACTTGATGTACCTACTATGCCTTCCCCTGTATATGATGTACCATGACTAAGTTGGTATTATGGGAGGGAAGGAGTGCTATGTTTATGGTTGCTTTGTTATTACTGTATCACTCACTTTCCCTTGATGGGCAATTTATTCATCCACCAAAATCATTCAATCATTTCAATCATACTATCAGACTATACTATTATTCATTCATCATCACTTTTTTTTTTTTTTTTTTTTTTTCAATCCACCCCAGCGGCAAACCAGCAACATCCAGTCGTCCTAGCTGAAGGTCTTTTTTTCCTTTTCCTTGCTATTCCTATCTAAATAAAGTATATACATAAATGCACTGCCTAACATGTTTATTTCTGCATAAAGAGCACATTACCTAAAGTACATGTAATCATGCTCCTTTTTTTACCCTACCATGCAATATTCCTCTTGCTGTTGTCCCCCTCATAAAAAAAGAGTCCCAATGAAAGCAGTGCGGGAATGGTTGCAGGTTTCCCGACATCACCGGAATAGAACAGGCTAGACAAAAAGGGGGGAAGACAGGAAGACACAATTGTACTGGGCAACCTATCCATACCAAGTTATAGCTTGGTCACTGATACTGTGTACCTCTATACTACTAAGTTGGAGTGATCTTATTGATTCATGTTCCCTCTTTTTTCCCCCCTTTCCCCTTATTGACGTTGTCTATGTCAATGCTTTTGAGAATCAACGTCTAATCACTTCTATTAGTCACTTCCAACCTTTCCTTCCTAGGGATCTAAGGACCTAGGCCAACCCCCATTCCTAAAAGGATCGATAAACACCAAGCCTTCCATTTCCCATTTCCCACTTCCCACCAATACACACGCCTGCACGCCTCTCTTATTCGGAATGCATATCTGTTGCTGCTTCCACTTCCTGGAACCTTAGTTTCTCTCTTAGACCCTCTCATGAGAGAAAAGATCAGCATACTATGTGCAAGGCACTTAGTTAACCGACGGAGTGTGCGGGAACTTCAATAGGAAAGAAGGGGGTGAAAAAAAAGGAGACTGCAAAAAGCAGAGCTCAAACATGAGGGTACATGCAAACGCATACACCCTACGTACAAAAATTGTACCAAGTGTACATACGCACATAAATTGTACATGAAGCTTTGGTGGAAGTACCTCCTAGCCCCTTGTTAGCGTAAAATGTACTTCTACCCATGCTTTCAGGCTTGAACTTATGCCCCCCTGGTGGATTTTTTTTTTTTTTTTTTGATTTTCTTATTTTTTATTTTCCTGGTCTGGTCCTCTGCAGCTGATTACCACCACACAACAAATTGGCGGGCGGTTCTGGGAGTTTGGCACTCCCCCTCTTCGCTCGCTGTGGCCAGTTTCTCTGTCTCTCCCCTTTCTTTCGCATCCAACCGCCAACAAAGTTAGCAACACCACACATATTCATACACAACCGTACATATCATACATTCTAACCACCACTCAGAACCACTTGATCAGGTTACAATGAGATTCCGATTAATTGCATGATTTTGTTTTACACTTTTCGTTCGTCTTACTGGATGATTCTACATGCGATCTGTCTTGTTTTTTTATGTTTTCCTTTCTTACTTAGTAACGTGCTCACCGTCTGTAAGATCTAGAATCTGAGGGCTTACGTAGTGTTGCTCTACTACCACTATTGGACGTCGTTTACGGGCATCACTTTTTGAGGTTACCTACCTGAAATGTTGTATATGAAGATGGATCGCGTAAATGATTCATACGCTCACGATATTTGATTTGAGCGATAGGTAACCAGGGGTAATCCAAAACAAGTATACATTACACAGGCAAATATCAGCGCAACTATTCTGTCAACCAATAGTCTCGACATTTATTCCTTCGCAGCTATCCTAGTTGTCATACTGGAGTAACACCGCTCCGCAGAGTCCCGTAGAGGCCAGCCTGCTCGATGTTCTTGCATCCTTTATAACCCCATCTCCTTATATTATAGCAATATCATTAATGCAGGCCCGTCGTACGTATTTGGAGTTGTACGCCCGTAGCGTGTTTTCGAAGCGCATATGTACGGACGAGTATTTGCAATACAGAACCGACTACCTACCTAGGTATCTCGCAATCTACATACGAATGAGCTTATCTGAGGCAATACAACATTTCTTGGGGAGCCCTCGAGGAAGAAATTGCGAAGCCAGGGAACAGCCCGTGATAAAAGGATCTCCACATGACATAGCTCAAACGTCGATTAATTATTGATGTGATGTATGTATGTAGTAGTATACGTACATACCTAGGTATATACCTACATGTATATACACACACATACTACATACATAGGGGCTTCCAAGGAGGGATGAGGGAACGTGCCATGGCTAGTACCTACATACCTAGTAGGTAGGTAGAAAGTGGTAGGCTGGTAAGCTCCGCGCGAAAACCTGGGCAGGATCGCACAGCTCCTTAGCACTTGGAACATTGGTCACGCCTAGATCCATCAACCATGCTGCTTTATCAGTGACAAGCCGAAGCGCTGTCTCTCATTCCTGGTTGTGAGGCATCGGATGTCTTGCTAGACTAAAATAATCGACGCGGACAATCAGCCAACGGGTACCACATGTCTAGACGGATACATGCCATTGATTGCACAGGGCCACACACTAACACCAACAAGAGAAGAGAAATGCTTAGGATCAAACGGGAAATGGGTCGTCCCATGTGCATGATACCTAGGTACACTGTGCTTGCTCCCACATTGATAAGTACCTACAGTAGGTAGAGGTACCTAGTATCTTTATTACCTAGCGTAACGATGATGACCTTTTCATTTTCTTCTCTTCAAGCCTTCTCCACTATCGACGACACCATGGCAAAACAGCCTTGATTCCGGCAAAGGCAAAATAACCCACCTAAGCTAGCTCGCTCCAGAATCTGAACATAAATCCGGATGATGATATGACACGCCAATCTATTTACACACATCGCGTGTGATAGAAAACCTAGGCGTCTAGATAGTGAGTGATCCAGAACTGTCTATTTAAAGCATACCCGGCCTCGCACCATCACTGTCCGATTAGTCACCCACCTACTACGTGTGTAATACTATACATTCATGCGATAATAGCAATGCTACTTGTTACTACGTCCTCAGATGCCACCTAGGTACTAAATGAAGACCCCTCCAACCATCCAATATCCTATCAGTGCATGAAAAAGACCTGCATGCGTTATGCGCTACTTTCTAGAAATCCCAAAATAGATGTTATTTCACGTGATGTATACCAGCTTCGGCCAAGACTGGCTACGCTAAGCCCTATCGATCAGGAACCGATGCAGCTTACCTTTGTTCGTCGAAGATCCCCTCCCGCCGCCCGTCCAATTCTCGATAAGGGCAGCGTGGGAGATGGTAGCGCAATATATAGGGGGCGGAATAACATGTGATGGTGAGAGTGAGCTTACACGCGACACCTATATGTTGTAGTGATCGGAAGAATAGTGTCTATATTAGTAAGATCACTATGTAGCTCATTCTGGGTATCATCAAACGCCTTTTCCACCTTATCATGAAACAGTCACAACTATTACCATTATACGTCTTCATCTTCAGGATCGAGAACAATATCCCTGAACTGAGGATCCCGCGCCCAATCAACTCCACTGCCCGCGACGACCGCGCTCGCAGTTCCCTTCAACACGCGCCATCTCTGTCTGCTCAGCTTGACCTGATCCTCCAGACGCGATATTTCAGCCGCTCGCTCTGGATCCGCGTGTACCGCCTCATCCTTGGTTTTGTTCGCCTGCTTGGTGAGATCTAGTAGCGTAGCGGCTAGTTCCGCGTTCTCGCGGCTGATGCGTAGGTTCTGACTCTCCACCTCAATAATTTCATCTAGAAGAGCGCGCATCTCTGTAGATTGCTGCGCCAGGGTTGATGATGACTGGTCGCGCTGTTCTAGGATGGGAAGTAAATCTCTACAAAACATGTTAGAATTGATAAGAAGGATAAGTAGGTTATGGTGCGAACTCTTACCTTTCTATAGGTGACGCTTTCGTCCCATTATGCACTGCTTGTAGAATCGGGTTGGATGCCACAACGCTCTCTACTACTTGATTGCGTAGGACATATTGAGACCTCGATTCTAGAAGAGCCTTCTGTGCCTCTTCTATGCTTCTATTTTCTGTACCTGGTGGTAACTGTTAGGATGATTACGTAATTTGAGGTATCGCCGTCATTTTACTTACCTGGTTTGTAGTCTCTCTGAGCAGTTATCAATGCAATTTCTAGTTGGAGTTCCTGAAGGCGGTCATGTAACTCCAGGACTTGCTTTTCACTGTCCGATAACAGGAGTGGCGTTGGGGTGTCCACGGTTGCCTCTGCCATTGTTTCGGTATGTGACAATGGCTACAAAGAATACTAAAAATCGTTGAACCCACAATCCAATACTTAATAAAATGTTTTGTTTTTAGTGATCATGTATTTGCTTTCGCATCTTGCGAATGAATGAATCTTGAGATTATCTCCGAACCGCGTTTCGTACTATCGCGTGTGTGACAAACGTGGCTTGAATTAGCATAGAATGTGGCTGAACCAAGATGGATGAAGTGGCGCCAGCGCATAGGTCACACCCGACTCACCAACGCATTTACAAGTCATAGCATAGAACCTCTCTGACAGAAAATGTAGACTTAAGGTGAACGTTTTAAAACGCACCGTACTAAAAAAACATTAAACGTCCAGTGCCTATAAACTTTAACGAACTTCCTTATTTCCAGGTCGTTTCGTTTTCTTTAAACACATTTAACTACTAGGTACCTAGGTACTTGCATCCAAAGCGGACTGGATTAATAAGCTCGGACCCTTGCTGCCGTTTTTGGGTTTTATCTGGGCTTAGCTCATCAACTCATTCACCCATCGCCTTAGCTTTGTGGGTCTATTGTGACGAATACATACATAAGGAAATCCGGCAGGAGCCTTATGAAGGAAACGGCGCCTGACTGATTGCCAGCTGACACTGGGGACAACTGGGGACGCTGGGAGCTCCGATTAGGAAACCCAAAGCTTCTTTTTCCCTTCTTTGCTTCATTATCACAAGCTCACCGTCGCTCCATTTCCTTTAACCCTCCCCCCTTATAGCCCGGTCTCTCTCTCACCTGGAACATAATCGTTGTCGCATCATCATCTTCATCATCTCCCTTTCATTCTTTCGGGGGATGGACTGTACAAATCATGGCGACGCAGACGCAGGTGTTGATTGCCCCCACGGGCCAGCGCCTGCAGGTCGATATTTCTCAGTTCTCATCGTACGTATTCCGCCTTTCTATGTTGTATTATATTCGGCGCATGCAGCCTACCGAGTCCGCATACTTTAGCTAACCGATACTATTTGACAATATAGTTTAGATGATTTCAAAGGATGGGTCGCCCGACAGAGCTCCATACCCGTCCAGTATATCGTTGCACTTACATCGCAAGGGAAGACGGTCAAGGTCCAAACCATACAATCCGAGGTTAGCCCAACTTCTACCTGCTCGCATCCCGTCTTTGTCTATGTGTGATGTGTATTCTGATGTGTTCAACAGAAAGAAGTATATGTTTATGATATTCGGATAACCCAAGCTTCCTCGTCCGCCTCCAACTCTCTTATCTCCGAATTACCCGCACCCAAACGGTATTCTGTTTCCACCGCCCCGAACTCGATCGAGGACTCGCGTTCATTACAAGCATGGCAAGATCTATTCAAGAGGAGGCGCGATTGGGTCCTGAAGGTGGTTGAGGACTGTACTACTATGGCCGAAGCAGCTCAGGCGCGGTATGAAGAGGTCGATGTTATGTTAAAATGCCTCGATGCTGCCGTAGCAAATCTCGACACCGCCGTTAAACCAATACAACCGAAGCACGAGGAGCTCAAAAAATGGGCGTCACCTACTCAAGAAGAGTATGCCAACTTAGCTGCTAATTGGGAGCGATATCTCGATTTAGCTCGGAGCATTATTATTTCCCCCGCCATGATGCGTTTTATGACCGGCCAAGATGTCCGAAAGTCCCGTCAGGCAACATTAGAAGACCTCATAGACCCCGAACCGACGCGAAAAGCTGGCAAGCTCGCAGCCACGTCCTTGCGAAAATTCAATAGCAAGATTTCGGAATTAGACAATTTAGCGAAGAAGATGTTTAGCGGTTGCGACGAGTTATTCCAGGAGTTCGAAAAGCTGATCGATCGTTCTGTAATGCAACATAGAAGCGACTGCAACCTATTGTTAGAAGACATCGAGGCTGTCGCGAGGAAGGTTGATACGGATTACAAGACTACCTTGTCATATACTAACCAAACCAAGGATGTTCCTCAGATTTCGAAAACCGCCGCCAACCACACCAAACAGCTCTTACCTAGTATTCAAAACCGAGCACTGGAGATGGACGATATGCTTCGTTACGCTACCCAGGCGCGCAACGAAACAGCCGCCGAATCTCTGGCGTTCATGCGCAAGATTGCCGAGATAACAAGTCTACACCACAGCGTCAAGACACAAATAAGCGCGATCAACCAGGGGGAGGAAGAAATGACCACTTTTGATTACCTCCGACTGATTCAACAACTACCCTACATGTATGCCTCCTTCGTCGCTGAGGCAATACGACGCAAGGAATGGTCAGAAAAGGTAAAGGTCGACTCGTCAACATTACTCAATGAGATGGCAGTTTTTCAAGACGAGGAGTTGAAAAGACGGCGGAAGTGGCATAAGATGGTTGGTAGTACTTATGGCCCGGAAAAGACCGAGAACAGCGTCCTTGGTTTAGAGGTTAACCTTCGTGGCGATGACGAAGCCTGGCCCCAAATGGCTAAGCAAGAACTTGATGACTTCTTGACTATTTTGAGGCATCGTGATGCTGATCAGGGGGTCTTGGGAGATATTACCAAGTTAATGAATGATCTTAGTAACCCCACTAAACAGCAGTCAAAACGGTTGAAGGCCTTTAAAAATGGCAGCGTCCATGAAGCGGCACTTGGGAGAAGCGGCTTACTCATTCGTGGTGATGACGATCTTCTCAGAAGCTTGCAAGGCGACAAGTCTAAGTTAGAGACCAAGTTGAGAACTGCAGAAAGTCGAGTGCGTCGATTGGAAGATTTATTACATCGTCAAACTCAGGTATCGAGGCCATCACCGTTAGGGAATCTCTTCAATCCCCACCAAAATGACTCTACCGGCTCTATCAAATCCCCACGTCCGTCGAGCGATCGTAGACAATCAGTAGCTTCGGAGAGCAACGAAGTTTTACAACATCGCATCGCGCAACTAGAAGGAGATCTAAATACTCAAAGGGAGCGATCCGCTATTCTGGAGAAAGAAGCCAATGCGCATGCTGAACACATGAAGGGACGTGTGGATGAAGCTAACTCGACGAAACAAGATCTCCTAGGAAATATGGAAGCCTTGAAGAGGGAGTTTATGGAAGAGCGAAAATCTCTAGAGGATGAAATTAAGACTCTAAGAGCTCGGCTCGAGGAGACCGAAGACGAAATCGAGCACTTCGGTGAGTCGAGAGAAAACGAAAAACTCACGTATGACGAAAAGCTTCATTCTTTAGAAACCGATGTTGAACGCCTCGCCAAGGAGAAAAGGGATGACGCCCTAAAAACTCAGGGCCAAGTCGAATTTCTACGTAACGAAGCCCGAGTTCAGAGAGAACGCAATGTATCGCTTGAGAGAGAATTGAAAGAAGCGCGTGAGAAGATCAAGGAGTTGAATAGACGAGCCGATACTTTCCACGAATGTAGAGAAAACCATGCTCGCTCCCTTAGAGAGTTGTACAGCCAGTTATCGCCAATGGAGAAGCCTCCTGAGGACTTAACCGATCTCATGGAAGCTGTCTCGACCAAATCAAACGACGTTATGGCGAAACTTGGATCTCTCGAGCGGGATTTGTCCATCATGAAAGCTGACCTCGAGCTTGCTCAAGGTACCGTTAAAGACGCCAAGTCTGAGCTGCATAACACCAAGGAGAAACTCTCCAACGAAGAGATGGACATAGTGCGCCTGCGTGAAACACTTGACAAGGAGAAGACTCGAAGCGCTACCCTTGAAAAAGAGGTCACTGATGGGCGTGAGCAGCTTAATCAGCTCAGGGTCAAGATGACTGAAGGCGTAACGGGATCAGAGACCTTGCGAAAGAAATTGGAGGATGAGGAGAAACGAGTTGCAGAGTTAACCGAACTGATGGCCTCCAAGCAATCCCAAGTGGGTAGCCTCGAGGAGGAAGTCAGGATGTATCAGGATAAGTTGCGATCATCCGATGCCATGTTGGAAGCTCTCAATAGTCGATCCGAATTACGTAACGGTCGCACGAAAGACCTGACTCAGCGATATTATACCCAGAACGAAAGACTCTGCAGACTTCTCGAACGCCTCGGATTCGCAGTTACGCGTAAAGATGGATCGATGGCGATCCAGAAAATCCCACGATCTGAGCGTACATCTCAGAATCCTAACGATTCATCCGATCCAGGAAGTTCTATACGGCGATCCGTTTCATTGACTAGCAACCCACTTGCTGATAGCGCCGACCTGAGGTTACTTTACTGGATGAATGCCGAAGATGCGACGACAGAAGACGAACAGTACCAAGCTTTCATGGCTGGTCCAGGCAACTTCGATATTGACGCATTCTCTGAAGCTATGTATCGCCGCTTCAAAGAAGTTGAACACAGCGCCCGAAAGATGACGCGAGACGCCCGCAACTATCGAGAACGAGCTCATGATCTTGCTAAGGAAGCCCGCGACAAGATTTCTTTCAGGCAATTCAAGGAGGGCGATTTGGCCTTGTTCCTCCCCACGCGTAATCAGACGACAGGTGCCTGGGCCGCTTTCAATGTTGGGTGTCCCCATTTCTTCTTGCGCGAGCAAGAAAGCCACCGTTTGAGAAGTCGGGAGTGGCTTGTCGCTCGTATAACTCGTATCCAGGAGCGTGTAGTTGATCTGTCTAAGAGCTTGCAATCTGCAGCGCCTCCATCGGAGGGCGAAACCGACTCTGTTAATACCGGGGACGAGAATGATAACCCATTCGATCTATCGGATGGTCTACGCTGGTGGCTCATTGATGCGCATGAGGATAAGCCCGGCGCCCCATCTACCCCCGGCCTCGGAAAATCCACAGTCGCTGCGAATAAGGTTGCAGCTGTTGCTGACATGCATGCACATGGTCGCGTAAGCAAAGGGAAGTCTAAACTCGGGCCTAATGGCGGAATCGAGGGTGTTAGTAGAACCCTCAGCAAGAGTCTCGAGAGTAGGCGTAGTAGTTCGGGCTCTAAGAAAGCCCTTCCCTTTGCTGGTAGTGGAATGGTTGCTGGAAAGGGCAGCGCGTTAGCCAGTGAGACGAACAGTATCGCAAGTCCGACAGTTGGACCAGCAGCGGGACCGAGTGGAGCGCAGCAAGAATCAGGTGGGGATAAACAGCCAACCACGGATAATGGCGAACAGAGTGAGGTGCGGCAAGACCAGTAACGTTCTCCTTAATTCTTGAGGCATAGTTACTGATGGGGTCTAGCGCGGACAAGTAGACGACGACACCGCCCACTCGCCTTCGTATCCGCAGCAGAGGCCTTCAACTCAATCTCGAGCACATTCGCACCAGCGCTCCCAACTCCGGCGAGAGGTGAGTGCCGCGTCGATCGAGAATACAAGCCCCGTAAGGAGAAGTATCGTATGGGATTCGTTGTGGAACTTGGATGTTAGCTATCCCGGGAGATGATTCGGATTTAGAGCCTTCCCCTTTACCTATCCTCCTACATTCCTCCCTCTCACACCTAGATAAGCATATTAAGTGTACCACCAATTAGTTGGTTGCAGGAGTTGCGTTGCGGTACAGTATAATTTGCATAGCATAGATTATCGTGTTCATACTTAGTTTTTTGTTATCTTTCCCCTTGGGCACAGCGCCGGCGTAAGGGGTTAGGTATGCTGTTGATTCTTAGTTAGGTCATTTCGGTGTCTGGATAGATTCCCTCGACGAACGGTGGATAGGCCGAGGAGTGGTCATTATTTTAATTCTCTGGCGGTCGGGCTGAATAGGGCGAGATTGTAGCATTGGAGGGTGAAAAGAAATGAGATTTAATACCCGATCTTGTGACTCAGATGTCTGTTGATGTTAATGTTTGGTGTATACTTGATTGTGTTATTGATATTAGGCAGTCGATATATCGCATCAGTCAGGGTGCCTGTAGTTGTGAAATTCACGGTTTTAATTAAATAATGTGCATGTTGATACAAGAATCTTCATTTTTTATGTACATCTCTAGTTTATAGCTATGCATATCATACACGCACGGGTGTCTAATGTAGCGTATCAAAGATCAACCAACCATAAAATCAGTTAATCTACAAGCTTCTCTTCCTATATCGACTGGACCCGGAAGTTCGAAAACAAGCAATAGGCCAATCCATATAATCGATAGACCTTGCTACTCCTTGTCCTAACTTATTCCTCAGGAACAACCTTCAACTCGCGTCTCACAGGCTCCAAATCCTTCGACGCGGAAATAAGCACTTCAAAAGTACCCAGACGCTTAATACGTCCTTCCTCATGGCCCTCACCTTCCTTATCTAAACCGACAATCGTTACACTTCCAGTCTCGAGAGCCAATCGTCCGCCGCGAGATGCATCCGCGGCCAAAACTTTCTCACGGATAAGCGCGAGGACGTCGTTTGCGGATACGGAACCGAAGATGGCCATGGGCTCGGGGGTTGATGGGGTAGAAGTAGAGGTAGCGGGGGCAGTGTTGATTGAGGTCGCGGCGTGTGCGGCGAGGGAGGGCGAGCGTGGGGCTGCTAGTTCGGAGGGAGGCGGCGCGGAGACGGCGGGGATGGGTTTGCGTGTGAAGACTAGGGTTTCGGGGAGGAGGGTTTGGAGAAGGGTGAGGGTTTCCTCGGGCTGGATTTATTGTGTTAGCATATCCGATTCCCTGTCCTTTTCTCCTAGATATTTAGAGAAAATATGATGACAGAGAGCTTACCGGCAGCGTCAAGGTATCCTTCTTGCTCTTCTTTGGTCCTTCCTCAACGAGTTTTCGCTTCTTCGTGTTGTCGTCTTCTTCGATTATGAGCTTGGTACCGAAAGTGCGGTCGCGGGTGCCGATGGCGGCTTCGGTTAACCCGAGTTCTTTGAAACGTAGGGCTGTCATGTATTCGGCTTGCGCTTTCGGGAACCAGTTATTGCGCATACGGCCGGGTTTCACGCGGATTATGGCATCTGTTTTTCAACCTTATAGTAAATATCGAGTACCCCATAGGTGTGTGGGAAATGGTGGTGAGACGTACGTTTACGACCGAATCCTTGGATGTCTTTTAGTAGGCGGACGGGGATTCCTTGGAGATCTTCCTCTTCGGCCTTGGTCAACCCTTTAGCCCCTCGGGTCTGTTGCAGTGGGAGGGACACTGATAGGAATGGAGAGGGCGACGGTGATGGCATGTATTGTCGGGTTAGCTGTCGTAGGCAGTTAAGGCAAGTCGGCGGCCTTATGAGACGCGTTGGCGCCATTATGGGAGGGGTTATAAGGCCAATTGGCGACTTGACTAGGTACGTGATAGTATTCTGAGCAGCTTCAAGCTTTGTCAAGATGAATTTTTGGAGATGCAACTTCAGTGGCTCGGCACTTCCCGTTGGAGACTTTTAGCCAATCAATTCGCGGGATTTATCGTCATCGCTCTCTGTTTGGGTACTTTACTTAGGTCTTGCTAGAAGAGGTCTAGCGGCATGATGCATGGTTCTTGATAATGGCAATATAGATAATCCGGCTACCTATCTACACGTGCAAGCTTCGGTACGTATCTTTACCGAATAAACTGTTGCTAACGATTCATAGGAACGGTCTAGGCTTATTTTAGAAATGCCAAGAAATGGGGAAGCCAGGTTACGGGGATTGGCCGTGGGGCGAAAGAAGGAGCACCATCTGATGGGTACATTACGTAATGACAAATGAAGCGAAAAAAATGGAGTCTTAGCCAGTGCAACCAATCAAACCCAAGTAAATACACTAGACACATCCATCAACATGCGGATATCATGTACGTAGTAGGCAATAACAAAATCAAACTAGTGAAATGACTAGTCGGACTAGTATGGGGATGAAGCCTATTGCCTGCCTAGTTGAGTTTGTCGAGCACAGATATTTATCATAAGACCCGTTATCAATGAAGAAAATCTCTCGCAGCCTAACGCCTTTTTTTGCCTTTCTACGCTATGACCCCGCGCATCTTTCGAAACGCCCAGAACGCCTTACCCGCTACGAATCTGACATGTCTGACACGTCCCGGGGACTTGGAAAACGCCTAGTCAGCCAGTTCACGTACCTGAAGACATTATTATTGAGGCATGAGTAGATATCATCAACGAAATATTAGGAAAACAAGAAGGACACAGTTAGGTATTACATGTATTTAGCTGGTACATTATAATGGACTACATACTAAAGTAATCTGATGATGATGATGACGATGATGGGTATTTCATATTTACACCTCTTAAACCTTTTGCAAACCACAAACCAAATCCTTTTCATTACTCATGGGTATCCTTCCTCAATTAGCACCGAGACCCAAGCGTTAAACTTATCATACTCTATAATATTCGTCGTACTCCTACCCGCACTCTCCCGCCATGCTTCCGTCGTATTCAAAACCGCCCTAGCTATAACTAATCGTTGTCGAATATAAAACGCCGCCCACTGGTTGATAGGTGCAGCCTCTTTTTCCAATTTAAATAATGAGGTTGCCGATGCAACAGCTTCGTCTTCCAAGATGTCTATGAGATCCGTCGAGAGTGCACTCATTAACCTAGAGCCGATGGTCAGAAGACCATAAAAAGTTGCTAAGAGCTCTTCGCGGATATCTTCGCTCGGCGTTGGCAGAGGACTCTTTCCACTGATGACTTTCGAGGGTACTTTCATCGCGACTGAGACATATTCCGTATTCCATTGTAAAAGCTCTCTCCGGAATTCCTTTAACCGTTCCCTCAAATGCGGTAACTCGGGGTGATTTTCGGGATCAGGACTATTCACCACGGCATACACATCCCTCGCTAACCTGGGCCCTCTTACTATAATACATGTTAGATTTATCGTTAGTTGACTCTTGCCCGAGAACGGGTCGGTATTATCAACAAAGGATTTAAATGTCTCTTGCCAAGCCTCTTCTTCGAAAAAACAAGGCTCGACATGTCGAAAACATTCATTTGTCTAGACATAATTGTTAGATTATACTACATAGCTCATATTTTATCATGAGATAGGACTTACGATTGGTGTAACTAATGAAAGTAGGACTCTGATGTCGAATTCCGAAGTGAAGCTTGCTGCCCCTCTCGTGCGGATTAACCGTGATGCGCCATTAGCATGAAGCGACCAAGCCCTATGCCGATTGAATTGAAGAAGCTTGAGAGAACGTAAGTCATCAAACATAATACTTAGAAGTGAACCGCATTGACATACCTCGAATAAACTTAAAAGGTTCACGGCGCATAGCACTTCAGGTCTATTCCTCTCCTTGGGGTCGTCAATCGCTTTCTGGAGGCTGCGCAACGCGGCGACATATTGCATCGCTTCTATGTTTTCCGATATTTGCGCAGAAGGCGACAATACTCTCTTAGCCCGGACTGCGACGCAGCGAAGCGCATTATCAAAACATGCGCTGTCGCCGTATCTGCTGGCTAGACAATACACGTACGTCGGTTTCCGATTAGCCAGGTTAATAAAAGTATTGCGCTGGCTTGCGAGAGCGATACAAGCCGTCCAACCGCATTGAATTTCCGTTAGAGCAGAGATCTCGAGAATATGTATCCCCGTTTCCGCGGCGAGGGCCTCGAGACCGCTTCGCGGCATGGTGGGAATGCTCGCGATCGTGGGGAGCCGGACCACGGACTTGGAGAGCGCCACAGTAGTACCGACCGGACCGGAATCCACGGATGCGGTGTCGCCCGGTGAGGAACTAGAGGCTCTTGATGAACTCTCATTGGAGCCCGGTCTTTCGGGGAGTCGGCGTAGATTTCTTTTCCCAGGCGCCACGATCTTCTTCCGCGAGGCGGCGGTCGCCCTCATAGCATGAGAGCGAACTCTAACGCGCGTTTCATTGGTTCCATGATGGTCATGGCTTAAGTCGATCCATTCGATATCGACGCTCATTCCGATTTGAGTATGCGCGTTCCGTTTAGGCATTTGCTCATATGACAAGGAGGGAAAACGAAGAGGTGAGACGGGGATATAAGAACTTTCCGTAACTGGGCAATGCTCGGGCGCAATCGCACCTAAAGGAGAATTAGGATCTAACGAGGGCTGACATAACAGAATTGCAACATCACCTGGGGCAATCAATAAAAAAGTAATCGTGCGTGCGCGCTGCGCGGGTGTGCGGGTCTTACCAGGGTGTCTTTTTATCCCACCCCTGACTCCTCCCTCTCTCTTCCCTTTCCCTCTTCAAAAAAGTCGGCTGTGAATTCCTGTCTGATTCCAGCCCAGCCAGCCCAGCGCTGTCCTTGTCCTGTCCTGACCTGCGGTGTAACTTTTCCTACTACCGTGTAACCAACTGAAAGGTATCAGCCTAAGACTTGGCTACTAACTGACTATGGCATATACCTGAAGAGGGTAACAATTGCGAGTAAGTATACCAACCTGACTTTTCTTTCTTTTTTTACTTGTTCTCAGGTAAGCAACATACAACTAAAACTGATAAATGAGGAGAGCCAGAGGGACCTAAGGAGGACTGGGCGTCCATCTAGATGATGCAGAAGGACACGGGGCACGGGAACTCTCTAGCCCCCGACTCACATCCATGAGACCAATTAAAAGCGCTGAATCTTTCGTGGCAAGCGGCACAGGGCTCGAAATGATTATCACTCGAATCCCAAAGATTCATTGGACAGATTTAGACCAGAGTGAGGTGGGGTTCTTACGGCTCTGGGTCTATTTAAATATACCTGCCTTATACGATAATTATCGGTGAAGTATATAAACATTACCTCAGTTTGACAATTAAAAATTATTATTTTCTTAAGAGGTTAAATGTAACATCTTTTTTTATACGAAATAATTCATATTTATATCGTTAGCATGCGACAGTCACTTCGAGATCCAGAGCGTCTTTACATACCGCCTTCGGATTTAATGCGATATCCGCGTGCGATTACCAGCATCGAATGTTCCATGTCTACAAAAAGACCCAACATCATTCTAGCGGTGGAGTTCCGGAATCGCCCTGCCTGGCCGTGAGGCAAAGATCCTAGGCGGCACGGACGAAACGGGTGTTGGTGCGTTTACTGTTTGGCCTTTTGGGTCTTGGGGTTTTGGGGTAGGTATTATTAGCGTCAAAACTTTGGAAGACATAGCGCTATAGCCCACTGCTTAGCCCGGGTCCACGGGTATCTCCCGGGTACTAGCGCAGTTTCTGCAGTTTCTGCATCCTTCTGTCTCGCCTGTAGTGTAATTGTGACTGCATGAATTGAAACACGCATAAGGTAATACGCCTTATATGTTCGCTATACATTATACGTGGTAATACGTATAGCGAAAACCCTTACAAACTGAAGGCCAAGTCTTCAAGTCCCGAGTCCAACGTAAGCGCTTATCCGCATAGGCAATCAATAACATGACCATTGACCTAAAGCAGATGAATTCCACCTATGGAATTATGACGAAATATAATTAGCGATCATTGTAGAAATTAACAATATTGTATAGTATCAAGACTTAACGACGATGTGCTAGCGAAAGAGGCCTTTAAAGACTAAAGAAAAGAGTACCTAATTTTCTCGGGTCAAACCAAGAAAAAAAATATAATATTAAGTAACTTAAGTCATACTACCGATCTTTAAGATTCTTTTAACTCACGCATGTTAGAGCTCTTCGAAAGAAACTAATATACACCTTAGACGTTAAAAAAGTCCTATAAAGGGTCGTAATATTGACATATAATTAGAACTTATACTAAGACGCATTTCCCCAACCCGCTATCACGGATGTGCTAGTTGACGCATGAGCGCATACGATCATCTATAAGCCTTCTTAATACATAAGTCCCGAGGCAGTGGTATATACTAATCATGACCATGCAGATCGCTGCGCAGACGGGAAAATCGACCCGAAAGCTTTCTTTCGGTTAGAAGTCGCAGGTAGAATTTTTTTTATTCTATTTCCTCTCTTCGCCAAATAAAGCTGTATTCGGTATATTGAGTTAGATCATAGAGGCGGCTGTCATCCCGATATGCTGGATGCGGCATACCCCGCATCATCACCGATTTGCTTATTCTAGACGGAATCCTCGAGATCTTGATAATTTCCCACATGGGTATGTATGAACATGAAAATTTTTAACATATAGATCAGGACAAATTTTCAGTGCTAGATTGCAGTCTAAGTCTGAAGAAAAGACTTACCAAGAAATCAATGGTCCGCTTTATATACCCTGGTTATTCTCAAGAGTTTCCATGTCTTATTATACAGCACATACCTAGGTATTTATAGATACCATACGCGAAGTCTGTAAGCTAGATTGAGATTCCACTCACTTGCAATGATAGACGTCATGACGGTTATATCTACAACATCGCCTAAATAAAATGACCGCTCCTCGTAAATAAAGCATTATTGTATCCTTTCATTGGTTGTCACGATAGAAATTCATTTACCACCAGTCTACCAGGTATTCTATTGGGGGCGAACGAAAGCGAGGTCAGTTAGCAATTATCAGAGGTCCACTGGAAGCGCTGTAGGCGCTTTACTATTCATAAGGCATCAACGTAGCTCTTGGCAATCTCGTATCCAAGAAAGGAAGCTATACTGAATATCATATACTATTGCCAGGCAGCATAAAAGAGAGTAGCTTTTCCTAAAAGGACTTGAGGGAGGAAGATACGGCAAGCAGATCGTAAAAAGATTATAGCTACTCAATATATTGCCTTAACCCCATTTTGACAAAATTGTCTTAAAAAGATAGCCATAGATTAGGTACCTAGGTACCTAAGGCAAATACCATGATACCTGGATATCTGGGCATCTATATGTTGCGTAACCGGACAATCCCCAATTAGTAGCCGTTGTTGCCTATGGTTTCGTTTGCCAGTCAAATTGTTTGGTGCAGTTGGCATCAACAACGCACTACAAAGCATGAGAAGTGAGCTACATGAAAATACCCATATTACCAGACGTACAGCTGCTGATTAGAATACAGTTTCTTTTCGACGTCAAAGATAATACAATTCGCTGAACCAATAGCCCGACCAATAACGATGGCGTCCGCTGGACAAGACCTAACCCACAATATCACCACTAAAGAGGCGAGCGAGCACGGAACAGAGGGCTCCAAGAAATGCTTTGCGTTTCTTAACCTACCAGCAGAGATTCGGATGATGATATATCCGCTTCTCCTTTGCAGTAGTAAGCCATTATCATATTCCGACCAGGGAAATTTCCATCTCACTCCTGCGATTCTCCGTACCTGTCGTCAAATTTTAAACGAAGCACGACCACTACTCTACGAGGAGAATGTTTTCGAAGTGATCATATCTACTGATTACGGGGTTGTGTCCTGTGAATACGTGGATGTCTACTCAGTTCAAACGTTCCGTTCATCTCCGTTCGGGTCATCTCGATTCGGAGGGATGACAAAATTCTCTATAGTGTTGAAGAGTACGGGCTGGAGTGGTCTAGACACGACTGCAGGAGACTTAACGTGCATATGCCGGGACTTGCGCCTTTTGCCGGAGTTGAGATATTTGCACGTAAAAGTCTCTATTCCCAACGGCATTGAAAGTGAAAGGTGTCCGGCCTGGAAGGCACTCGGAAGTCTCGCTCTGCTACGACGCGTCGGGAGCGTCGTCTTCGACGGCGTCCCACCCGACGACGTCAAATATCTAACGGATAAAATGACCGGATTAACACCTGTAGATGACCTACCACAAATGTACGAGGCACTTAAATCATATATGGATCCTATCCAATCATATGCGTCTTACCTCAACGACGCATACCAGGCGATGATATTCGGCGACGTCGACACGTTTAAGTATTATAGGAGGGAAAGTATTTATGAGATAAAACGCCTGATGGACGATCTCCTCGAAGGACGCAGAAGCTTGTATGAATACGACACCGACCCCGTTAACGCCTGTGATGAAGATGATTGTGTCTTCGAGGACACTTTTGCGTTCCATACCTCAAAGAACGGATCCAAAATAGCGCCTGATAAAGATAGTACCTAAAAGAGATTGGTACTCAACCTGTATATCTTCAACAAAGGCTCAGCTAGCATGACGAGCATAACTTCTTCCGGGGACTTACTGAACATATCGACCTTGACGACATTTGAAACTACACGGTCTGGCCACCCGATATGCTC